>NC_086195.1:81917005-82517005 GCF_035770615.1 Melospiza melodia melodia
TCTCATTTTTCTTTCCCCATAGCTGTTTGCCTACTAACAACCTGATTATGTGTTCTTTGAGACTAAAAGCACATATTAAGTCTGACTAGTTACCCCCTGGTATAGCTCCTTTCTGCAGTGCTTCACAGGTTTCAGATTGTGGTTAAATCTGCACAGCAGACTATTTTGACAGCCATTTATTTGTGCATTTTATGGATTTCTTCTGCCAATCATTGCTTTTGGAATCTCCTCAGAGCATGTTTGCATGCCCAAAGCCATGCTGCTATCAGCATCCCTGGCTCCTTTGTACAAAGGATTAAATCCTTGCAGAAATGTGGTCCACAGGGGTGCTCTGCTCACTGACCTCTCTTCCCAGACATAGTGGGATTGATTGCCAAAGACCCCAGATCCCTTGACAGTGATGGCAGCCTTCCAATAGCTCCATCAAGGACAAACATTATCAGATCCATCACTGTCCCACCCTTCTAGTCAAATTTCCCATGGAAAACAAGAATACCTCAGGTATTACCCCAGCCCTGCCTCCATGACCTGAGTCCTAACAGTTCTGCTACAGAAGGAGACACAGCCAGCAATGAAATTTGACTCCTCTGTGATTCTTGGGCAGTCAGGGGTGTCACTTCCTACTGCAATTGCAATACAAACCCCAAATCCTGAGTGTCTGCCCCTTGCCCTGTGTGCAGCAGCACTGCACAATGAGGGAGTTACTTCCTTTAATAAATAAGCCTATTGATACCACCAGTTTCATCACAAGACAGACTGCATTTGCTGACTAGAAAGGGCTGACTGGACTCCCTGGTCCCTCAAGACAGCTTGGTCCTTTGGTGCATCTGGCCTGCAGAGCTGCTAGAGATGATTTTAAATACTGTGGAAGCCTTTAAAACACTGACAAAAGCCCATCAGGTCCAGCAGACACAGGAAGACAAATAAATGGATGACTTATACATCAACAAGAAAGGCCACTGATTTGAAGCAGCAGTAGTAGCCAGTTGTGATGTTGCTTCTCTTCTCCCAGCAGCAGACAAAGGGGGAGAGGAGCAGATCTGCAGGCCATGGCTTTCCTCACAGCAACCCACAGAAACCTAATGGCATCCCTGAAACATCTCTGTATTCTCAGCTAACCACAGCTAATGTGACATTTCATACAGAAATAATTTCTATTAAAGCTAAGCTCTACCACAACATTTACTTTACGCAGAGTTTTTGATTTTTAGACTATTCTTAAGACTATCAGAATTCTACCTTTAGAGAACCTGCATACTGGGATTCTATCATTTGGGCCTGGTGATTGAATCCCAGGGAATTAACCACATTTGAGCTCCCCTTGCCTAGGGCCAGATACACTAATTCCACTTCCAAATGTACGTGTCTCGCTTGGCAGCTCAGCCTCAGCATTAGATTATCTCTACCTACAATTTAATTAAAAAATAATCACCCTTGGCTTCCCTGACGCGGGGCTAGGCTGTGAAACAGAGGCGGACGTGAGCCGCTACTTACGTGACACGCTTTGCTGGACAGAATGAGCGCGGAAAAGGCTCGGAGGAGTTTTCCTGCCGAGCCTTTTTAACAAATGGTCACGTTCGTTCACGCTAAGGGAGACAGAAAGAGAGAAAACACACCAGTGAGTAACCAGATCATTTCAAGGTAAAAGTCAACTGTATTTAAGGTACTTCTCAGTTTTGACTTTGTCAGTGCTAAAGGTGGTTGTAGCATGAAAAAGAATTTTCTCTCTCTTTAAACTGCACATTATGAAGAGAACTCCTCCTTTCTAAGGACACTTTGTATAAATCTACTTTTGGTCAGTTCATCCCTAATATCACCATAATTGTGATTTCTGAATGTGTGATGCCTCTACATTATTATGAAACATATCAGAAGTCTGACATCGAGTGATATGGAACATTAAGAAGATTTCTCTTTAGTATTATGCACATGAATCACAGCATACACAAACTGCCTTAGAGAGAAGGAGCAAAGCATTGTCGCTTAGCACAAGGTAGAAGGCTTCTATCACACCTGCAAAATGGCCTGAAGCAACCAAAGGTAGGACCCATAGTTAATTCTGCCTTCTAAAGAATGCTCTCACTTTAACCAACCTCCCATATGGAAAGAAAACTTTCTATCCAGTTTCCTTTATTAAAAAGCTCTTTGGTTTACATAGTTCTTGTCAGAGGCCTGAAAAAATTAGTGCTGAATTTACAAAAAGAGAAAATACCAACTTAAGATAAAAAACACAGTACGCTTACAACAGGTGTAACATACCAACAAGAATTATTAGAGGCACTCTCCACTTTGATTTTTATAAAAAACCAACATTTGCTTCATCAAGAACTTGATGCCCAGAGTTAAAAAATTATGACTAAGATCCTGACCTTTCAAAGCACTTAATTATGTATATGAGTCCCACTAAGTTCAACGGGGTTTTAAAATATCATAGGCCTTCAAATCTCATTGCACTGGAGCCTCAAGTAACTTCAGTATCAGATTATTTTCAGAAAGGTATTAGAGTCTACTTTGGTTCAAAGTTCTCCACAATTGGTCTGTTTATTCCTCCTCACCCTTGTTTCTAACACTGAGATGGAGCTAGTGCATAGAAGGGATCTGTTTGCTGGTACAGCTCCTTGCAGTGCCTTTGTCCCATTTGCCCCACATTTACACTGTGTCTCCATTTTCCCAGTCCGCTTTTTCTTTCACATCTTTATTCACAAGGAGCAATTGCACTGATTATGCTGCAAACATGGATACACACCTGAATGCCAATGCTGGTATCTTCCTTGGTTTAGATTACAGATTCACATGCATTTGGTGTATGAAATGGAAATCCCAGCAAGCGCAGCTGCTGCTGTCGACATGCTAACAACAGCTTTAAACAAACAACTCCCTTTCACTGAAGCAGTTTGCTAACTTCAATCAGGAAAGTAACTGAAGAATCTCTGAGATGCCTGTAATATGTAATCCAGCCATGCAGGCTTATATTCCACTTAATAGTCCATTAGGGCAATAGCCAGGCTCACAGTCCACTGTTCAGTGCATAATGAGGTGTCCACAAAAGACAGGGTGGAATCCTTCTCATTTTCCTGTGATCCCCAAGCTCACACAGCTGAACTAGAAGCTTGTAAAACCTATGGACTCCTCCTCAAAATCTTTACAAACTCCAAGCATTTTCAGACACTTGGTCTCTTCCCCTCCTTCCCCTGGCACCATAGAATCACACCTGCAATGGGTATGGCAGGTTGCTTTCCCTGCCTGCAGTCAGCAGTATTCCCTCAACATAAAACAGAAGTTGATAATAAATTTTGAAGCAAAGTATTGATTCCAACTGAGTTTGTCAAACAAACTCTAACAACTCTTGGCTCAGGAGACCTACATGTGTTCAAAGAAGAAAGGATCAGAGGTTTCCATTAAAACTAGGGTTACAGCATGAAAGCGTCTAAAAATCTTGGAGGACCCAAGTGATTAAAAAAAACAAGATCAGTTTCTGGCTGTAAGAAAATCTAGCACATACAGAAAGAAGTTTACACCTGTTCCAAGCAGGCAGCACGAGGGAAAACACATACTACTAAGAATCACCAGGTAAGGGTGATGCAATGGAAGGCACAAAGCAAGGCATGAGACTTTCTAACCTTTTACCTTCCTTGCCTAGGAAGTTGACAGCCTGCAGAGCCAGCCACTACCACTGCCATGTGCAAACCAGTGATGCTGTACTGCACAACCTCCTGCTGACTGCAGGACACTGCTGGGTAACTCGTTAGTTTAGGGAAACACTGTCTAAACACACTGCTGTTCTGTGAATGACAGAAGTGCAATACTTGTTCATGTTCTGCAGGCAAAGAACATGTAGGAAGACACTTTTCTATCTCAGTAGGAGGGTGATTTAAACTTAAACCAATCAAACTTAAACCAATCAAAAATACTGTTGTAAGCGACAAATAAGCAATATTTGCCACAAAATTCTTACACTGAGAATGGAATTAACCACAGCAGAAAAGCTCACAAGGAAAAATTCTTCATCTCCTTGTCTACCATGCAGCAACAGATGAAGTGCAGACCAATAATGCTTAGCCCCTCAGGCTTCTGCATTCAGTGTGTGGAGGAAAGCCTGCTGTCAAGGGACCTCGAATAGGAGCGACACATTGCAGCTCTAAGAATGCCAAAACCATGCTATCTTTGATATTGCTAATTATAATCAACAAGGTCAAAACTGAAGTCACATCTAATTTTCCCATTTGGGAAATGATATTGGACTGTATCTATGCAGAGAAAGAAAAACTCACAGTAGAATTAGAGTATTTGTGGTTCAAATATGAGGGATGACTAAATAGACTGCAACTCAAGACCAGTCAAATACTATAAGATAAACCTTTAATACACAGAAGGTAATGCAACACACTTCTTCTGAATTGGATGAGTATTTTATTTAGTTACAGATATTAGATCTCCCAGTAAAATCCCTGAAGTGAAAGTGAAGTGGCTTTCTTAACTAGTAAGTGTTTGCACTTGTACAAGTCCCTGCTTTCAGAAAAGGTTTCTGCCTGCTGCTAACAGGTAACAAAGTGAAGACTTCTCTGTCTGCCTCACACTTTGATGCAAAAGTAACAACACTGGGCTCACAGGCAACAGGTTAGGCCCTGCTCACAGAAATACTGCTTGTAAATGAATCCCAAGCATTAGCCATGATTTTCAGGTTTAATTCTGCTTTCTAGTGACCCTGAGCCAGGGCCTAAACACTCCCATGGGGTCTAAGGATGGCATCTTCAGATGCATTGAGACAAAAGGATAAGAGACCATGAGATCACACTCTGATTACTGGACAGTGGTGTTCATATTCAGGAATCTTGTCAGAACGGAAGAAGTCACAAACCCAGACATTCTTATGGAAGTCACTTCCATAAGAAAGTGTCAGTGACATGGAAAGTGACAGTGAAATATGCTTTAGCTGGTTAGTCAGTAACCTCCAAGGGGGGTAAGGGAGAGGCACCATCTATCTCTAATTATATGAAGGACAAAGGACACAGACAAAATGCTTTGAACTAAATATATACTTGACTAGAACAAAAACTGGTAAAAGGTCCCAATTCTGAGAGTTTCTATGAAAAAAAAAAAAAGATTTAAAAAAATCATTAGTCAAGTCAGCCAAAATCAGATTTAGTTGCTATCAATAATGCAGAATACCTCAGGCCAGGAATACCTTTGTGATAGCTTCATAAGAGAGTCAAGATGACTTC
Source organism: Melospiza melodia melodia (assembly GCF_035770615.1). NCBI lineage: Eukaryota > Metazoa > Chordata > Aves > Passeriformes > Passerellidae > Melospiza > Melospiza melodia. The sequence goes on from NC_086195.1 coordinate 81,922,228, forward strand.
TGCCTGCCTAGAATTCTGTGCTAGCAACATCACACAAATTCATTAAGTGAATGACAAATCAAAAGGTAAACTAAAGGCAACATGTTATTTCATAACAATGCTTTCAATTCCATGAATAAAACGACTCTTCCATCTTCCTATCTGAATTGCTCTAAGGTGTCAATGGAGACCTTAATTTTATTTTTGTATTCTCTTCTTCTTATCCCTCACAAAAGCAAACAGCCCTTAAATCCAGGCAACAAACATCTGGCTTTACACATTCAAATGAGATGCATCAAAACAAACAGAATAATTCAAAGCTGACCACAAGGTCCTGCTGTCTCATTTGCTCAAGTAATTAAAAAAAGATGAGCTTCACCACCAATTAATCTACTGAGCACTAATTAGCGTTAATGAGGATTTGGGGTATTTGGTATAGTTTGACCCAGAATGTCCTCCTGAGTCCATTAATTGACTGGTGGCAAAAGCTGGGATCACAAAGACCGGAAGGTTAAAGTGGATGCAGGTGTCTCTTAAAATTGGATCTTCCCTTTGAAAACACATGCATATCCCAGTTAAAAAAAGAAAAAATAGAAATTCAGAGCCCTCCTTCTCTTACAAAAACTGAACTCTTGTTTGTGTTTTGTTACGATTTGCCAGAGGAGATATAGAGCAGAAGCACACCAAATAGACAAATACACTCAGTTGCCACTGGTTTTAATTCACTGTCCTTCTGGATTATGAAGAATTCAGTCAGATACAGACATTAGAAATTATTTGGTTTGTTTCTGCCTTTCCCCTTTCCAGAAGGAAGAACTAGGGTGCCTAGTGGAGCCTTACCAGGGCTGCTAGAGATGACACAACTGAAGCACACAAACACATTTGCCAGCTGCCCACCCCGTGCCAAAAACATGCCAGGAACTCAGGGCAGAACCTTGGCTCTCCCGTGCAAGAGACTCAGGGTCCATGGGTAAGCCCAGAGAACAAGAAAGCTGCAGCTGTTTGCCCTATCATCTGAACACCTACAAAGCCCTCACTACACTGCCTGCAGGTGCAGCATCACTGGTTCTTCCACCCCACAGTGGAGCTGCAGCAGACAGCCACAGATAAATAATTGTTCAGCTTAGTTTAAACCAGAAAATCTAAACCTCCAAGGCTTAGGCTGAAGTTCTGTCCTTAACTCCACAGCCTCCCTCCTACCCATAAGGATTTTCAAAAGAAACAGCAGGTAAACCCTTGTTCAGTCTCTTTGCTTCCAGTGGCACACACTCTGCTAAAGATAGCCTGAAAAACTCTGGTTGGCCTGCATTATTCTCCTGTTGGAGGAAACATCTTGCAACGTGTTGCCCTCTCACTGTGACAGCAGGGACCTGAAAGAATGAGGGAGGGGAGAAGTTTTAGTAAAATATCCCATGTGGCTAAACAGAAGGTAAAAGACTACCAAGTTTCTGTCCTTGTCATCTTGGCCTGTGTATTGAATTTTGAGATGAAAAGAGGGTACTCTTCTCTCTCTTTTTAAATTTTAGAATTAAAACATAATACTTAATCTCTTCCATACATTTCAAACAATAACTTACAAAAAAAAGTTTGCTGTTTCTTGCTGACATGTTTCTGTCACTGAAAATCACATCAACATAAAATAAAAAGAGCAAGAAGAAAGGTGTGAAGCAGACCTCTCCAGCTTTGATCAATTCTAATCACCAAATCCTTTACAAGCAGATTGTTCATTTTCATTTCAGTCTCTTGGCTCTCAAACTCCCTTATGTGTCTTCTGAAGAGAATCAGAGGTTCAAGCACAATGGCTTCTCCCCAAGTACAACTGGCAGAGAGGCCTTTCAGATCCCTCTCTGGCTGCTAGGACATGGCATGTATTCCTGAGGATTTATTCACAAGTTCCATCTCACCTTTCACACAACATAACACTGCTTAAAGGCTTACAGCATCGATCACAGTGCTGGCAGACATAGAGCAAGAACTGTACACCAGGCAGAGGCTGTGGCCACACCTCTGTAACTGGCCAGAGGAAACTACTGTTCTTCCTCAGATAGTCCTTGCTGGATGAGGGCATCCCCCCAGAACCACCCCAGGCCTTGGTTTAACGGGGTTTTTTTTAAGTTTAGAATTGTTGGAAATTATACAGCGGGCAGAGACATAACTAGCATAGGCTCAGCATAAGGAGAACATTAAAAACAACATTATTTCAGACCAGGAATTCAAAATTAAAGCATGCAAATAATCACAAATGCAAGTCACACTAAGGCCGAGGGCTCAGCAAAACTCTATGGTCAAACACCCAGAATATCCCAGGGCTGGGGAAGAAAGGCCCAGCTGGCTCAGAGAGCAATTGTGTCTCCATGCTCTGGCTGCAGTGACATCACAGAGAGGATTCACCCTCCTACACAACTGCCAAAGTGGCAATGAGGGGCTTCTGCTGGCTTCCCTCTCTCATCCACAAAGAAGAGATGTTATTTTTTGTTATCTACATTTGATTGCAGGAATGTTTTACTCTGAGGTCAGAGTAGGAGGTCCTTTTAATTTAAAAGGCAAACAGGCATTACTGATAATGAAGCGGCAATGTAATCAAAGGAAATCTCTGGAGCATTTCACAAGGAAGTGTCTGAGGCATATAAACAGTAAAACAAAAAAAAAAAAAAAACCCAGCATTTTCTTTGCAGAGTCAGCATCTACAAACACTGCTCCTTAATCACTCTGGATCCAGCTGAAATAGACATCCCAAACTACGCTTTTGCATTTTACTGTAAATACACAGCATGCCATTAATAAAAACCCACGACTAGGACACCAAAGGGTCACCAGGCAAAAACCACAGAGGAACGAAGACAGAAGTGCTGTCTGTGCCACTAGCAGGCTGGGAGGTGCCAGAAGTTACTTGTCAGAGGTGACTCCTGCAGCAGCCAGCCAGGATTTAAGGAGTACCAAGTCCTTGCTGAGGCCTCAGCAACAGCCAGCTTTCCAGAGAAGCTGAGCTCTTACCCTCTGCCACGGTGTAGCACTTCCAGGACTTCTTAGTGCAACAAGCTCCCCTCCAGGTACTTCCAAAGCACATGTGAAAGCCATAGAGCAACCTTCCCTCTTTATAAATTGTATTTGACATTATCCAGCCAAAATGCCTGATAAGCACCAAATGCATCTGGATGTGTGGCCCTGCAAGGCTGACTTGGAGCATGTTGAGAGCAGCCAGCTCTCCAGTCCATGAGAACATGGAGTATTGAGCTCAGCCCACATGCAGCTGCAAGTTTTTTATGCTGCTTGGATGTGAAATGGTTAAAAGAGTGTTCTATACCTTCAGCAGCAGCCCCATGGATGTCCTGGTGGTGACTGATGGCTAAAGCAGCTCCTGCCCCCACCAGTCAGCGACCTGACAGTGCTCCCCACATCACCCCACTTCTGTCAGCTCACACATGACATGGATCCAAACAGTGGAGCTGATCCAGAGAAGCAGCTGGGGCAAAGACGGGCAGTATGACCACGGCTGGCAATGAGTGGTTTGGGAAACTGTTAAGGCAGCCTAGCAGCCCCATCAACAGGAACCCAAGGATGCATGGCCCTCACCAAAGCCCTGAAGAAACACTGCTGTTCCAGGCTGCGACTTGGCTTGGCAGCAGGCTACTCCAGCCAAACAGCAGCTCTCCCTCTGTGTCCCAGAGGTCTGCATGGAGGAGCACCTGCAGCCAGTGTGCAGCAGCAGCGCCCAGGGCAGGCGCTCACAGGTCTGCCTGCGTTGCCACACCAGACTGTACCCATGGCAGAATCACCCTGCAGCAGCAGATGGAGGCCAGGACATGCTGCGAGCTCCAGTCAGCCCCCATTTGCAGTACATATATAGAGTTCTGGGGTCAAATTCTTCACTCTAAATCCACAGAAACCCCTTCAAGTTGGTCCTTAAAGTCATATGGCTAAAAGCAGGAAAAAGCTTTTCCTTTTCATGATAAGCAAAGATGATTTACATTTTCTTTTTTTCAATAACAATGTCTTAAGGTAGAAAAGTCAGATCCTTCTTTGATTCCTAAAATCACTAGGACAATCCATTCTCACCTTCATTTTTGAGACTGTTATTCCTAAACTTCTCTCAAAGACTACTTAGAATGATATTGGGTTTGCATAGCAAGGTTTTGGTAGTGGGAGGCTACTGGGGTGGCTTCTAGGAGAAGCTGCCATAAGCTTCTCCCACATCCTACAGAGTCAAAGCCAGCCAGCTCCAAGATGGAATAACACTGCAGGTTTGATAGGCACCTTAGGTCCAGTCAGGGTGAGCCCACTGTAAAAAGACCAAGCACTTTTAAAAAATACAGTCTAAAAATATCAGCGCTGAACATCACATTCCTCTCTGAAATGTAGCAATCCTAAGAAAATAATGGCGGTCTCTCTCTGCTTAAAGTACCTCTCATTTCCAAGCACTGCAAACACTAAGCACGTGTGTATGCATTTCTTTGGGGGGTGGAAGGCAGACATCACTGTCAGATGTCCTAAAGTCAACTAACTTAAATCAAAACTTGAAGCTGCCCAGTTTTGCCCTCAGCCTTCCCAAAACAGGGGAACTGACCCAATTTAAACGTCTGAGAAGCAGAAAAGGCTAAATGTGGTTTGCTGCTTTTTAGCTACCCTTCTTTTGGTATCAGTGCTGTTGACTTCTTGTCCCTAAGTGCCTCACTTTGCACTTACTCTGCTGGGTGCTTGGTCATATCCTATACAGATAAGGTGGCAATACAGTTGCAATTATAACATTCTTTTCCTACTCACTCATTTTTTTCAGAAGTAGTCACCTTGGAGGGTGAAGTCTTCTGTGCTTGGTCTCTGTGTACAGATTTTTTTCTGGTTTGGGGTTTTTGTGTGTGGATTTTTAAAAAAATCTAAACTTACTGGTATACTAGAAGTTCACTTACATACTTTTACTGAAGTTAAGATTACTTCTGTCTTCAAAAACTCTAAACTCCTTAAACTCCTCCAATCAGCTTTGTTTTTTTTTTTTTTTGCTTTTCCTTACAGAAAAGCTAAAGAACAGTTCAAGGCAACAACAAAAAATGAACCTTGAAAGTTTCATGAACACAATTCAGAGCACAGCCCAGGACAATTGGTTGAACTGAAAAAAAAAAAAATCGAACCCAAATTGCTTTTCTTTAAGCTTTTAAGTATTTTGTAATTATCCACTAAATATTTAACACCTAATACAACTTGTGTTTTCTTGTTCTTGCTACGCTTAACTTGGCACTTTATTCTTTACTGCAAATCAGTGATGAGAATGCAGACTGTCCTGCCTCTCTTCAGAGACTGGGTTAGGCAGCAAAGGAGTCAGGGTCCAGGCAGACTGCTGAAGCCATTAGGCTGGAACAGTTGTTATGGAGCAGTTCTCCTGCTGTGCAGCCTGGAGGGAAGATTTCTTCCTCCCTCCCCTGTGGAGATCCTCAGTGCCCAACCCAGTAAGTCAGGATTAGGCATCAGAGAGATTGGCCCCTTAATCAGTTTTAACTCTCATCTTGTAATGTTCCTTTTTCCTAATCTTTCTTTTCAATTTACAACTTCATTCTGGTCTTTGTTCTAATACTGTACCTCCATCAACTTTGACTTTGATAGCAGATTTGATCACAGCTGTAAATCCTTCTCCGGGTCACCAGGTTTTAACCCTATTTGTGCAGTGGATTTCCCTCAAGGTTACATGATAGCTACAACCAGGATGGCAAATAATTAATTGCACTGGAGAAGGGGAATGTCAACTCTAACAGGTTTGCACTAGCAAGCAGGCACTTGGGTCCCCAGTGCCAGTGGGAACATGGTAAATCCCCCTTCAGTCCTCTGGCCAGGTTATGAATCCCTTTCTGTCCTCTGCCCCTCCCCACCTCTGCCCCACAGCCTCCTCAAAGTGGAATCAAACCTGGTAATTTCAAGTGCCTCACACATAGGGGTTAGAAATGTCAGAAATAAATTGTACATATTAAATGAGGAAATAATGTGATGATTCCTTACTGATATGGGACAGAAGGGAGAGAGAAAAGGACAAGCATGGAATAAAAGAAAATTATGCTTTTTCCAAATTCCATACATGAATGTTTACCATATGGAATCAAAGAATTTAAAAAAAAACCCTACTGATATAATTTTATGTGCTTTTTGCTAGTAAAAGGAGTCTAATATCTTTTTACTAGAAAACCTGCAAGGAAAAATCGTAAATATGCCAGTCACTTTCTTGTGTATGCTGGTGGAGAAATTGCACCTTTCCTTCCAGAAATGGTGTGAAGAACATCTGGAAAAATTGATAAAGAGGATGCTGAGACCTCAAAACCCAAAATACACCTCTCCCCTCTTCAACCTCATTTTATGTTCAGCTGCAGTGTATGGGCTGGATTCAGATCACAGTCATGCACATCCTGAGTAAATACATCGAAGTCAACACATTTCATGAAACAAGAATTTGGCTCCAAACATCCCATGCTGTTTAACCAGCTGAAAGCACAAGACTGAGCTTGATTCAAGTAAGATTCACTGCACCTGCTGATGCAAAGGGGCCTCAATGGCATGGTCTCCCTGTTCCAGTAGATGTAACTTGGGGTGCATCAGTACAGAGTACTTTGAAATACAATCAGCCCAAGCCTCACTCCTCTTGATCCTAATGAAAAAGCTTGCCTCTTCCTCAGGAGCCAGGAGATCAGGTCCTCACCTCATTCATGTATTTCTCAAAAGTTAGGTCTGTTTTACCATTTCTGCCTCTGCCAGTGAGAGGCTGAGCCTCTGCCACTCAGTTCTCTGCACAGCCACAAGCCCAAGGCAAGTTTCCCATGCTGCCCTCTTGCTCCTCCCCAGGGACCTGTGGAGCAGGGAAATCTCCAAGGATGCCTGTGTCAGCTCACTGATTACCTACCATGTTATACAGCTATTGAAATGAGACAGGCACCTGCCCTCCCACACCAAATAAAACCAAGGCCAAGACAGAAAATACAACTTGCTCTCAGGGCGAGAGCTGGTCATGAACTTTTCAGCAAAGAAACTGGGTTAGATTTGGTGAGAAGTACTAAAATGAAAGAGAATCTACACCAGAATGTCTCCTTGTTGAAAACAGACAATGGAGAGACTGTGGGGAGCTGCTGTTTTAGGTGCACTGGAAAAAACAGTATTTGTTTTATGATATGGAGATGAAAGCGGCACCACAGCCATCACCAGTGGGTGTCTGAGAGCAGCCAAAGTACAGGGGCATTCAGAAAAATGCTGTGCAAACACACACTGCAGCTATACCTTGCTAGGTCTGTAGTCACTTCCCTTCACTTTTGTTCAAGGCAAGACTCTGCCTCCCAGATTTCTGACTCGTTAGAAGAAATTCTTCCCAACACTTGAGCCATGTGGGCACTTTTCTGCAACAGTCCAGAGAGGTCCTTCAGCTCCTTGTAAAGTGTACAAATCATGAAAGCCACATTGTTCTTCAGTATCAAACAATCTAATCCTGCCCACCGACCAATTCATAACAGGACAGAAAAACAACCAAAAAGCCACTTTCAAAGGGAGCTCTCTGGCAATTCCAAGACAGAGAAACCCTCTGGAACAGGAAATCTACTGTCGCGAAGAGGGTGCTGCACAGCTTTGCTCACTCTCCATTAGTTGGCCAGTGGAGCAATAAAGTGACATGGGTTTCCAAAGCAAAGTTTGCTTTGGTGCCTAATCAGGGTTTACTCCACCTGAACTCTTGCTGACTTCAATGAGAGGGTAGATGGAGTGAAAAATGAATGAGGACTTGAAGGTTTGGCCCTTTACGAGCCAAGATTTAAGTTGTAAACTTATTTAAAGACACAAAAATCTCTGCAGCTGAACTCAATGCTGCTTTTGAACACAAACCTTGTTTGTTTTCTTTGTGTAAATCTTTACATGTTAGCATGATTAAATCTGCTGGGCAGGTGTCTCCTCATGTCCATGTTTGCTTTGGCTCATGAGCTACCCCTCTCACCTCTCCAAATTCATGAAAATTTAGTGTTAAATCCTGCCTTTTGTTACATGAGAGTGCCAGGGAGCCCCTCTCCCTTCCTAACCAAGGCGTGCTCATGCCACAGCTGGGCTGGAGTCCAGCCCAGCACTGCCAGGTGCCCAGGCTGGGGAAGGCAAGTGTGGGTACTCATCTTCCACAGGTAGGCAAGCATGGCATGGGATCCACCATAGCCCCTCACTGCACACTCACTCTCCTGCTTCTCAAGCCATTTCTGGAGTTTCCAGTTTTCTAAATACATGTTCACCCTGATTAATTCCCTGCTTTTGGAATTATCTTACTTTGTCATCATCCCAGCCTCTACCAAACTTAAGTTTTCAGCTGTCCAGATGAGACATATAAAGGAATAAGAGCATGACCTGTTAAAGCTCAAGATTATACACTTGCTATAATCTCCAAGCATCACTCTAATGCTGTTTGCAAGGTTTCTGGGACCCAGCCGTACTGCCCAGGGTGCTGACACTCTGCCCTGCACAGACCAAACAGTTCCTCATCAACCACTTGCCTTGCTGTTCATTCCTAGCCACAGCAGGGAAAAACTGTGCACCTGCTTTTTTAGAGCAATACAAGCAAATTCAATTTTAGAAACTGTTCAAAGGGCCTAAGATTCAGAAAGATATAACTAGTGAAGAGCACTAGTGAAGACATTTATTATTACCCCAGAAGAATGTGCCTAGCAAGAACAGCTGTCAGGGTGAAGATCCTCTGAGACAGGATATGAATATATAGGTATCAAGTGGCACACACAGCTCACCCAAAACTCCTTCCCAAAGCACAGCAAGGACCCAGGTGATATCTGCCCACATTTAACAACGATTCAGCTGAGTCACAGCAAACTGCTGGCATCCTCTTGTGCAAGTCTAGAGGCACTCACTGCTTTCCAGGCTTTGCAAACTGCTTTTTGTTTAGCAGACTAGTTCTGAACACTCAGATCTTGCACCTCATTTTTTGTCTAAGATCTAGGAAATGAAAAAAAACAATTAGCTCCCTAAATCCTGCTCTTATCTATAATTGGGTGTGAGCTTTTTTGTTGTTTGTTTGTGAAAAACATTGAACAAAACCAGTGTCCTCCATGGAGGCCAGGAAAATGGACCCCGATGACAGCCAGCTTATCTTCCACAGCTGCCTGAACAAACCAGCACCTAATGGGCATGTTCTCAGGAGCACTTCCAGCCAAGGACTGAGGTGACAGATGGACTCATGCAGTTTTTACACAGCTCTCTATTTTCTATAAGAAATGAGGAGAGTCCTGTTACTCTCCCTTCCTGCACAGTGTCACATTGCCAGAAATACCCCAAGAGCAATGGGGCTGTGGGCAGGAGGGGAGAGCAGAGCATGAACCTTAGCACATGTTTCCACCAGCTTCAAGGAAATATTTTAAAAATAAGGAACATGAACCAGAGAGTCTAACTGAAGAAAGCTCCCACTCTATTTCTTTCCCACCCTCATCCTTCCCTTTGGACAAGCTCACGATTTCTAGCAGGTGTGAAAGAGCCATGAGACAAACAAAAGAGATAAAAGACAGAACAACTCTGAAGGGGAGTGGGGAGGCCACAACACAAGCACAGCACACCAGCTCCAAGCAGGCAGAGGCACTCTACCATTATCTAGCTCACAGATGGACCACCCAGAAAATCTGGGAGCAATTAGGAATGAGAACAAACAAATGCATGGAAAGAAGGGGGGAGGGAAAATGGGAAGGAGGGCCAGAAGGGATTCCTTACATCATCTCCATGCAAGCGTTTCGAGAATGAAGTGAAGCTATATGGAGGAGGAATGCAGATGAAAGAGTTTGCAGTGAGAATGCAATAAAGCAAAAGGCTATGAAAACATGGAGTGTATGAATGAATTACAACATGGCCGTGAAATTTACAGAAAGTCAGGACAGTGTGTAAACAGAGAAGAAACCCATCAAGCTCTTGGAGACACAGACATGCACATATAAACAGATCAAATGCTGACTGTCTCTCTCTCACTGTTAACAGCAATTCAACCCACCCTGCAACCCAGGGATGCACCAGGCACAAAACTGACTCATGCTCCTCTCTGACTGTCAATAACAGGCATTAAATACTGGCAGGAAAACACAAATGCTTCGAACCAGCACCAGTATAACCTCACTTAACTGCATGGACAGGAGCCACAGCAACACCCAGGCAACTCACAGAGCTCATACCAGAGCTATGTGCCTGGGAACAATCAGTTTTCTGCTGGTCTGGTATCCACTTACCTGGCATCTAATCACACTATCAGTCAGCACTTCAGAACACCACGTTACACCTTTCTTGTCTGGGGAGACTGACCTGATTTTGGTACTAAGTGCTTTGCCTTCAACTGACTTCAAAATGATTGCTCAGCCTTCTAAGAACAAGGCCCATTATTTAATTAAATGCCTGATATTAAGCATCTTTGTTGGTTATAACTGTGGCATAGAAGGTTGCCTTTGTTGCTGCAAAGTTTGTTTTCTCTTAAATAATTTGATGTGCAGTTTGTGACTTTTGCTAGTGAGCAGAATTTATAAACTCTGTTTTGCTGGATCCAAGAGTCGCAGCAGAAAAATTACTCAAAAACTGAAGATACCAAGTGTTTTGAAGTGATCTTAATCAATAACACTGTGTTTACTTTGTCTTGGCCTCAGAGAAGCAAACTCTGGTCCCTAAGGACATCTTATAAACACATTAAAGTTCACACAAGCTTTTTTAAAAGCTTTTCAGTTTACCATAATCTCAGTAAATCACTGCCTGATAATTTTCCCTAAAACCAGTCCTTATTAACACACAAATTCAGTTGAAAAAAAATCTACTATCTGCTTGTCTTAGCAGCAGCTAAAATATGGCAATTAGTTTACCTTAGAATAGACATCAAAGGCTCAAAGGATGACCCTGCCCCAGAAGAACAAAATCTTTTAAAAGCCCCATTCCACTCAGTTTGCTAGTTTATAAGGTTTGCTAAAATCCGGTTTAATGATCATGTAGTTTCTTAGCAGGTCATGTGGTGCCACATTGTGTAAGGAACAGAAGAGTTAGTTCTAAAACCTTTTTGAACTTGGGGAGCTTTTCCGACCAGCTGATGCAGAACCACATTCTGAGATGGTAAATGAAACTGTTGGATGCAAAAGCCTCACCATGATTTTCTTTAGCTTCTTTCAGAAGAGACAAAAGTTCCCACACAACACATACTCTCTGTGTACAATGAAAGGTTCAATAATAGCAATATATTCAAGTCCATATGGTGTGGTTATAAGGGAGAGGCACAACGAGAAACTGAGAACCCTGAAGGCAAGAGACCTGCAAGCTGTAGTGAAAAAAGCAAAAGCATAAAAAAAACCTCTTAAGGTGAAACCGAACAAAGTAGTAGGGCACAATGGATTAAGCCAGTTCTCCGTTTAGCTACAGTCATAATATCCTGCGCTGCTGACAGTTCCCTCTCCTGACGTGATAATCTTTTTGTTTTGTTTTTTGATGACATAACAAAGTGCTTTGAAAACCAGCCTGCCTCAGGGGCCAGGTAAGAGCACTACATGTTACCATGCAGGAGACTGAGCAGCAGCTTCCAACAGACCCTCACAGCAATAATGCAGGAGAAATGAAAATGGAAGGGCTGGTTTCTGTGAGGGGAACAGACACATATGAAAGGGAACAGCAATAAATAAATAATACAGGAGAAGAAGCCTTATTAGCCTGTCTACAATCAGATTTTAATAGTGAATAAGAAATAGGGAGGGGAGAGGAAAAGAAGGGTCTGGTTTAAACATTTAGCATAGACTTGCCTCTTTCCATTACTATCACGAAGCATGGCTTTTCCCAGTTCTCTTGTCTTTGTTTCCAACTCCTTAACTTGCTCCAGCAACGTTTTACGGTAGGTATGCTTCGCCCTATACCGCAAGGAAAGGACAAAAAACAAAACAAAAAAGCCACGTGAATATTGTTTTGCTACAAACCCCCAGTTTTACCTCTCAGGTGAGAGGCATAGGGCTCTCCCTTGAAGGATTTGGGAAATAAAGTACAGTGTATGCATGTTAGTTCGTGTTGACAATACCTGGGGAAAAATACACACGAAATGACAAATCAGGACGACTTCAAATTAAAGAGAGCTCAGCCACTTCAACACAGCACTCAAAACCTAGCCAAGCAGCAATGCTATGGGACCACAGAGACCTGACCCTGCTGCCGTGGGACTGCTCAGGACCCGGGTACTCAGACAAAAGAGCTGGGATTCATTGAATATTCATGGCAGTAAAACATGAATCCACTCGGTCTTTTGAGCTACGCGTGGCACCGCTCTGAAAACCAGAGCAGAGTCTCAGCTAATAATTGCCATTCAAGCCCCTTGATTTTCATTTATCAGTCTCCTGTGACTGGAAAGGCACTTCTCTCCTCAATGAACTTCCAAACTGACAGTGACAAGACTGGCTGTGTCCTCCTACTTTTTCAGCTTGAGGATTCAAAGAGTAATCCATGCACCACACATGCAATCAAAGTTTAGAGTGCAATCTAGAGTCCCGCATGAAGAGACTTGGACCTTTCCCCCCACCCCAGGTTCACCTACTGCTCCAGGGCTATTATACCTAAATTACATTGACATAGAGGAGACAATCGAGTCCCCTTTTTCTTTCTTGACCTGTACAAAGCAAGAACACAAAATGCAGGAATCTTTCTCACATGGGCAGTTTTTGATCAGCTTCCTCTTTTGTGCCAGTTAAAGGAGGACAAGTGTCCCATGAGAATATATTGATTTGCATGTGACTGCACAATAAGCCTACAAACAAGATGGAGCCAAGTTGGCTGAGACACTACTTGCTTCATAGCATTAAATTAATATTCTTCAGCTCAAAGGTGGCAAAAATTTCTTTACAAGTTTTATAAAACATGCAGACATTAAAATCTTTAGCCAATTATACAAAACAGTGTTAAAACTCCCTCTAACAGAAAAATAACAACAGGTGTATATGTAATTAAAAATAATGAAGATGCATTTATTTTTAAAAAGTATCATACTACTGCTCCTTCCACAGGGAATAAGAAACAAAGACCACAAAATGTTTACTGGCACTGTTTATAATGACAGTGCCTTGATACTGATACTAGGATATCTAAGTTCTCTGGTCTTCGTGTTGCTGAATTATGCTCCAAATACCTAAAAATGAGAAGCTAAAATGAAAACAACTTTCAAAACACATCTGCAGTTAAAAGAAAAAAAAAAAACAAACAGAAGATGAAGCACAGCAAAATATGAAGGTAAAGATTATCAGGATGTACTTAGAATGGTATATTGTTGAAACAAACCACCAAAGGTGTATGATTTGTAACACCAACATACTGTGTCAAAAGAAATGAGTAGCAAAGGTATTTTTAAAATGCATAATGCTTCTGCAATGGGAGATTACCAACAGCTGCACAGAAATTATTAGATTCAAGTTGCTATAACTAGTTAGGCCAATGATTAGACTGGTCTCCTCTTTGAGGAAGGGAAAGTATAGCTATTAAAATGAGAAAGCTTTGAGGCTATTAATTTTTTAAGCTTTTCAGTTGAATTCACTATCACAGTCTTTAATTTAAATAAATACATTGAAATTTTGACCTTCATCTCTTCCCTTTTAAAGACGTCATCCCTACTGCAAACTTCAAGACTGAGCATGTTTAGAATTTTTCAAATCCTTCACAACCAGTTTTTCCCCACCGACAAGAACATAGAAATGTTACTCATGTTATTCAATCTCTTCCAAAGTTCCGTGTTTATCTTGCCATAAGCCATAAGATATGTTCTTCTTTTCCCTTAGAGTGAATACTGAATTCAAAATTTGACAGAATGGATCCTGATCAACAAGTCCAGTTTGTGCAGCATAGCACTAGGAGGCATGACACTGATATGATACAACATGGAAGAAATACTGTTGGCCTGAAATTGGGAATAATGAAATGTTTTGTAAGTAGTGTGAAATGATGAAACACATGGGCTCTTCTGGGGCTGGTAGTTGCTATGCATTGAGTCACTCCTTCACTTGGAAGCAAGAGCACCCATGGAATGGTCAGTAATCAAGTATTATCAATAAATATAAGAATATGAAAAAGGCCTGAGGAACCTATCCACATGTTCCTTCAAAAAAAACCCCAAAAAACTGAAATATGGTATTACAATTGCCTCAGAGTCTGGGTTTGCTCCTATCAAAGTCAACTGCAAATATTCCACAGACTGCTGGCAACAGGACTGGATACTACTTCATGACTTTTTCCCTACAGCACTTTACAAACTTTTGATTCACAGAAATACAGGTAGGATTCTGAGCTTTTAGGTTAGTACTCCACAAGTGACCCTGGATGCACAATCAGTCCTCAGTGAACAGTGAGATTTTGTGTTTGCTGTTACTGTTCAGCTAAAATTTGATGCATTACATAAAGACAAACTCACCTTTCCCTCACATGCTGGGATTTTAAGATCAGGGACTGCAAGAACAGGCAAAAGGCCATCTTTGTATTTTGTGTAGCCCTTCCCCTTCAAAGCCAGGGAAGAGCATCATTTCACTGGCCTAGGATATTTAGGGGGTTCAGGAGGCCAGAATCAGCCAGGGAGAAGCATGGTGACATTCATAAATATTTCTCAAACATGGCACTATCTCTACTCTGGCTTATCATCCTCAGTATCACTTTATGAGTCTTGTATTTCAGGGACTGCAAGTATATGCAAAGATGGGAAGAGCTCCTTGCATCTTCTTCTCTTACTTGCACTGCAGAACTGGCAAGTGCAAACTGCGTCTTCCCCGTGGTAAAAAAAAAAAGTTCATTAACTTTTTGGTAATGATTTGAAGGCTCAGGAAATTTTTCACTGTAAAATAAGCACCGAGACACCAATGAGGAATAAATTTTTGCACTCTTCCCTGATATTGCTGGAATACATGCTGTGTTTTTATGATTCCCACATACCTCTGTGAGTCAGCTTTTCCAAGATTTCCTAGAGCCAGTGACATGTATTCAAGTGACATGTGCCAGCTGTGAGGGAGCACTCACCTTACAAAGCTCTGTTCATTGCAATGGTGGCACAACTAGGATTTTTACAAGGCAAACCTAGGCACTGAATTCAGGGTAGTGGACCAAAGTTAACAACATATTGCAACCAAGAATTAATAATAAGCTTCCTTCTCTTTAAAAAGAGTTTTCCACATTTCCTTGATTCATTTAAAAGGAAAAAAAAAAAAACAAAAAGAAAAAGAAAATAAAAAAGCCTGGAGCCACAGAGAACATGGGAGGTAAGTGATGTGTTGACTACTGAAGCCTGTGTAACAATGGAAACACGTTCTTGCTTCCAGCATTAGAAATTTTGATAGTAGATGCAGCACAGCAGTTTATAAGCAAAAGATTTGTATGTGCCTGAAATAGACTTTCCAATCAACCTTGTTCCAGACTAAAACTCTGTACTGTGTTTATGGCTTTCTGGCAGTATTTTGTATTGAAATTAGACATGGACCTTTTGGGTCATACGGATGTTCTGTCTGTGGACATGTGCTTTATGTCCAAAAGAAACTGAAAGGGATAAATTCCATGACCATGAGCAGTCAGAGTTGCTGGAATTTTATAGCCAAAACCATATTCTGCTGAATTACAGAGAGCAATGTGGTGTAACCACTGCTGTGGAAATGTGCCAGCTGATTTCCAGAGGCCTTAGGCTCCAGTTTTAAATGGCAAGCCTCTTGGAAAGGAAACAGACCTTTACTCCTTCCATATGGCAGTACTGATAGCTGTGTCATTTCATTTATCCTAGTTAAAATGTTAATGATGTTAATTTTTCAGTGATGGCTTAGTTTAAAAAAAGAAAAAAAATATCCTGGTTAGAGAAGAGATTTTTAGCTTAATATTGTTAGGAGGCTCCTGTTTAAAATCTGTTGGGAAAATATCTGGCCTATCAATCACACGTTTGTCTCGAGAGCTTCATAGTCTCTATACATTGTCAGTCTGAATGACTAAAAGGATTATGTTGCTGAGATTTCTTTAAGAAATATTAAAGAACAGGCTCAGTCAGTAACAGAGTTTGAAATGACTAATAGCTGAGGATGAGCCTGCCATGGTCTAGCCTGTTTAACAATTCATGAGTCATTTTTGCCAAGAACTGATAAGAAAAGAGGACAACTTCAGGACATTCAACTACCATGAAAACATTAAAAAAGCTAAAGATTTTTTTTCAGAGTTTTAACAAGCAGGTCACAGACACAGTAAAATATCTAAATTTAAACATTTTGGCCTCAGTTTTAGAATTTTAAAATCATTTGCAATTGCAGAAGTTTAGTGAGGGCAAAAAAAAAACCAAAAAAACAAACCCAAACCTCTGATGTGCTGGACTACTAAATCATAGTTGAAATTTCACATCACAATATCTAGATTTAATTTGAGCAGTCTAGCTTGTGAAAATTAAGCTGAGGGACAAAATTTAAGAAGTACTTACTGAGTGGCCGATTTGCCTACTACCAGTTTAATTTCACTGTGCTATCAACCCGTATGAAATAAAACCAGATTTTCTGATCTGTGCATATGACTTACCTTTCATGAAGGTGTTTGAAACGTGCCTATGCTTGGGAAACTTTGTTTTTTTTTGGTATTTTCTGCATGTTTCTGTAAAGCAAACTGGTGGACTTGGCAGTGTTAGTTTTACAGCTGGACTCAATGATCCCACAGATCTTTTCCAACCTATATGGTTGTATGATTCCAACAATCTTCCCTGACTGACCAACTCCCATTTTGGGAGCAAATGTGTCATGATGCTTTCACTGTGAGCCTTTCTGACAAGTTACAAGCTAACCTGTATTTCCTCTTCATTCCAGGCAGGATTCTGCCTTTTTGCCCCAGAGTTGGAATGTCTGGGGTCCCCCTTGCACAAAGTTATTATGTATCCATGTAAAAAAAACCTTCTTAATTGTAACACAGCCTTCCAAGGGAAAAGATGGAAGGTTTGGTGCATAAAACAAAAGTCAGCTGAACAAAAGGCCACAAATTCTAAATTAAAATTATTACTTCTGTATTTCAAATTGCAATGGCAGAGATGGTAAATTGCTTCCCTTTAAATCCAAGTTCTTGAAATTGTTTGCCTTCTGCAATGCTTTGAAACCCCAAAATTTTGAGAGAAGGGAAGTACACAGGCTTGTATTTCACCAGTTTGTTCCTCCTCTCTGGGCAGTGAAGGTACCATTAAGATTTCACTTCAAACATAAAGAGCAGAGTATAGCTCTTCTACCAGTTCAGTCTTCAAAGACCCAGTTGCTGAAGGAGAACCTAAAAAGCAGCTGACAAAGAGCTGAGTGCTTCCTGGCTATGGATTAAGAGTGCCACATTTCTACTTTCTACCTAACCTTAGTCAGATTCAACAAATTATTTGCTCCATTTTCAAGAAATCTCAGACATTCAATTTAAATTTGCCTTTAACTGAAGCACAGACAACACAAGTAATGCTAAAGTGACATACCCTCACTACTCAGACAAGGCCATCTCCTCTGGATTCCCTCCCCCAGCCATTAATTCTCTCACATTGCTGGGTGCCATGGCAGGTGAGGAATCGCCCACTTCACCTTTTTTCCCTTCCAAATGAGTACCACCATTTTGCAATCACTGAGAGACTTCAGAGTTCTTCACAGAACAATACTGGACTGGATAACATGTGCATAGAGAATAATTCCTACAACACCAAGAGGACTGGTTTGGGACTTACGCTGTCCATGCCACGTCTTTAACAAGGCACGCAGTGGGCACAAGAAACAAGCCAAACCAGAAGTATCCACATCTTAACACCATTCCAGCCTGTGAAGAAAACAAACAAATAACTCATGAGTGTTTTCAAGCTGTTACATGTTAAGTGGTTGTTTACAAGCAAAAAGGTGGAGTGATGGCATCAAACTAGTACTGCATCCATGGTCTGGGTGTTGAAATTGAATGGTGAGGTAATAATTAACAAACAGTGACGGCATTTTTCAATAATTCCTTATGACATCAAATTTCTTAAACATTTCTGAAAAATTATGCATTTTGACCAAATCCTCCAACGATATTAAATTGTGGATCTAGGCAGACACTTTTTTAGTTATGGAGAAGAGCACTCTAAGTATATTCTGCTTGCACTTTTGACTACTTTTTGTACCCTTTGCTTACTCTCTTCCCATCTACTGTCCTAAATCTCTGAGCAGCATCAAACTGACATGAAAAAAAATACATTTCTCACTAAAATGTTTCAGTCATATTCCATTTAAATACAGCACTTCCTGCTCAGGCTACTGCTGCCTGAAACCCAGGGTGGGAAAGATTCACTCCCATCCCACAAATGGCTTTTTTTACAAACAAAGAACTCAAAGTTTATATTCGCGTTTTTCTCATTGTTGTAATGCTTGAAGAAAAAACTTGGTGGGATTTGAGAACGAAGACATTTGGAAACCCTGCATATTCCAGCATATACAAATAGTTATGGAATGAAGTTGAAATATAGCACTATTTACAGAAATGCTACTTTAGATCTCTAGAATCTTTTGCAGATAAATTAATAGTGATTAAAGTTTGAGACTACTTCATCACCCCTTCCATGGAATACACATATTTCCCATCAGCATTAAGTTTTGCTACACATTAGAAAGGACTTTTTCCCCCCTGTAACTACTTATGCACACCACAAAACTGAAATAGAGGCTGAAAGGTTTCAACAGCATTTCCAGTGTCTAGACAGATTTTGTTCTCCTCAGTTACGGACACTGCTCTCTTTTCCAAAATCTTCTCAGTAGTTTTTATGCCACACACAGGCACCTACTGATACGTCAGCAGTGTAACACAGGCTTGGCTGGCTCAGCTTTGTCTCACACTGTAGCACACAAGTACTGCAGTGCTGAAGTGTCAGGCCATGGTACAGGTAATGACACAGCTGAGCTACCGAGGAAATGGAACTACATGAAACACCTCCTTATCCTTTGAACACACTGAAGACAAAATTTGTAGTTATACACCTCCTAAGATGAGAATTATTGCTCACAACAGTAGACTTCCACCACTCACTCCAGTAAAGCTCTTAAACTGAGAGAAGCCATCACAGAGCTCTGACAGGATGTGCACCAGTAGCATCCAGCACCTTCTCTCAGTGTCATTCTCTGAGTAGAGTTGTTCATCTAACAACTCAGTCATATTTAGCAGCAACTTGCCCTTGGGTTGCCCAGTAGTGAGTACATCCACAAGTGGTTTTCACCTTTAAATGTTAAATCCTACATGTCACTGCTGGACTGACCCATCAGTGTACTGATCTTGTACTGAAACCAAGAGCAAGCTAGACTGTGCTAAAACGTTCATGGACACTTTGCCACCCACACAGACAGTAAGCAAACACATTCCAGTCACAGAATCAGCTCTCCATTATTTGGGAGCCTTCATGCCCACACTCACATGAGAATGCCAGAAGTACACAGACAGTTTTGATCTATGCTTGTTTAAGGAAAAGGATGTACAGGAATAAGAGGGAATTAATAACTTTATTGGTAGCCAAGAAGTTGAACTGTAATAACAGTGGTAAAACATAATAAGATTTATCCTCATGTTTTGCTTTTCTTTGGCCATGACCCTGCAAGTGTTAGGAGTCACAGAATCACATCGGCATTTCCATTCACCATCCCTGCTCTGTCTATGCTAATAAAGGCTAAAAAAGTGACACAGTATTCTATATGCATTTTCTGATATTTTTAATTGAAATATTTTACATTCCACTTCTTGCTTTTCTAGCTGAAAGCAACTTGACACACTTTCACAGGGCAGAACATTCTGAATATGTGTACAAATAGAAGTTAAAATGCTATTATTTTTGTTACAAATGCTGACATCTCATTCAATGGCTATGAATTTGGACATGTGGCATGTTGGTAAAAACCTCAAAGCCAAATACTTTTTTCCTTGCAATTATGTATTTTACTCAAGTATTATTCTGTCCAAAAAACTTCACCATAATAGTAAAACTATTCATCTCATTGGAACCCTGTCAGATACTCATTTTACTACTAAGAAGGCTTTTCCCACGCAGTCCTCATCAAAGTTTTACTCCATTCCTCAGCTCATCTGGAAGGTTTCTTTCCTGCTCATCTCTAGTTTCCTCTTGGACTCACAGGACTTACAGGCTGTGCTTCACAACAGCCTGGTCTGTCTTGCATGCACAGCTCTGCCTCTGAGCACAGTCTCCTCCCTCATAGGGTTACCCTCTTCTCACAGGATGGGAGCTCCTCAGCAGAACATTCACAGCAAATCACCCAATGTGCTCTGGGGACATCCATTGACAGCACTTTTAGGTTAGTCCCAAACTCGTAGGACAGAGAGCTGGGTTATGAACGGAAACTGCAATAAGAGCACCTATTTATCCCTACAAAGCTTTCCTCACGCTTCCCAGCTGTTGCTGTGCTCCATTCCAGTTGCTCAGCCAGTCATGACAACAGTGAAGACAGTACTGCAATATATCTTCAGTGAAACATGGCATTTCTATACCCAGTTCCTGTGAATAACACTCTTCAGCTATCAGTTATCACCCCAAGATAAAAAAAAAAGCAGAGATTCCAAATAGAAACCACTACAATTCTCTTTTTGTCAAGATCATCACACAAAGCAGGAGTAGAAATAGGTTGTTTTTTTAAACAAATTCTAAATATTGACCATCTCTGTCATCACAGAGGCCCCATGATATGTAACTAAGTCATTTTTGTTCTGTCTACTGATGTAAACATTAGTGACTATCACACCCAAGGTGAATTGCCAGAGACCATTAATCACAATGCACCCCCAAAACCACTTGAGATTAATGCAAGTCCTCCTTCTGAGAACACTGCAACTTAAACTGCAGCCACCAGTAACTGCCTTTCAAACACTGATTAATCTGCCACAGACAAAGCATTCATTTTAGAGAATTGATAACATTTGTTAAAAATAAAGAATGAGAACAAGAAAAGAAAGAAGAAGAAGTTAGCTCCAGTTATTTCGCAACTGAGGAGGAAATAATTTAAGTCCCAATGCCTTTAACATCTTCTAAATAGCATTTTTAAGGACAGACAATTTCTTTTTTTTTTCATTTTAAAAACATTAAAAGAAGTAATAGCACTGATCAACAGACCAACCAGCACAGAATGACCAGGAAGACTGTCTTTGTACTATTATTTTAGAAACCATAGGTTAAGGTGGTTTTACATTTGTTGGTTGAAGTTTTCTTTGCTTATTTTAACTCAAGGACATGTTATGCACAAGCATATGAAATGGAGAATAGATTGTATAAAAAAAACACCTTAAATTGCAATACAATCTGGAGTACATTTCAAGCTCTCTTCTCCATTTTACTATTCTTAGTATGTTCATAAGCATCATTCCTTGTTGTACTGTTTTACCAATAGGTAGTGTCACTATTTTCAACAACTTCCAAGGAGAAAAAGTGCCCAGGGATGGGAAGTCAATACACACACTGTTCTGGTATTCTTATCACAGCATGGTTAGACAGCTGGGGACCAGTAAATGATTCAGACAAAGCAAGCAAGGATTTCAATCATATCACTCAAGAAAAAAGAGACAAAATTAAAATTCCTATTTTGAATAATGAAAGTTGTTTTAAATTTCATTTCCTCATATCTTAACTTTGACAAAAAATGGACAGTAGAAGCATAAGATCATGATGGAAACAGCTGGCTTTATGTTTCCAGCACAAAAAAAAATTATTCCTGGAAGTGTGCCTGGAGCCTGATCAGAGCTCTCTCCATGAGACATGGATAAGGACCCAATAAGTCACTCAACTGCAGTTTCATAGTCATTCAATTCCAGCTTTGTGCACTAGGGATTAAAGTGCAACCTGCACTTGGCACAGCACTGGGTCCCCAGTAGTCAAATGTGGATGAGAGCATGGCACTGCCTTTGGCAGCACTTGGGAAAGGAGGAGTGAGGGAGAGGATGGCCACATGATTATTGTGAGGGACAAGAAATACTCACTGAGGTACTCTTGATCTGGACTTGGCAGACACTGCTGACACCAGTGGCCGGAGCTGCAAGTGCAGCTCTGGGAGCTGGGCCCTGCTGCTCCACCTGCTCTGCCTGGGCAGCCAAAGCAGGAAGCAGTGAATGCCCAGCTGCACCAACACAGCTGGAGGAAGCAACTGAGATGCACCAGGTGGACCTGTCTGCCAGTGCCTCCTCTCCAGCAGTTCTAGACCAGTGGCTTGGTTTGAGCACACCACGCCAGAAGGGCTAGAGCTGGGGCAGGGGAAGCCCACTTGGTCACTCTGCTCCCATCCCATGTTAGGCAATTCACATGGAAGCATGTCAGTCACTCTTCAGTCACTGAGGGCAGCGTCTTCAAAGCCTGCCCCCACCCATCGACCTGAGGTGCCATTCCTGAGCCCTCAGGCACAGACATTTTCCCACTGGTGCTGCTAGCTTGGGCAAACAGTCCTGCTTCACTTAAGTTCCAGTGCCCATCTGAAGGCACGAGGTATGGACAAACATATTACTCTCTTCGAGAAGTTCAAGCATTAGCACCAAGACACACTGCAGCCATGCTCTGAAAACTCTCAGATTCCTGAAAAAGATGGCCTGCCTTCTGCTGTACAGACTCAATAGGACTAATTCAAATACTGCTTTAAATGTCTAGGAAATAGATTCAGTACAAAGTAAAACACCTTCTGCCTCAATCTTGAAATTGTTGCACTTTTAGTGATGTCCCAACTTTGACATCTTTACTGCAGGTTTGTTCTTTTCTCTTTTTTTTCTAATTTTTAAAATGCTTCTCACAAGTAAATTTGGTCCCTAACTTCAGCAGGAAGAGAAACAGATTCCATGCACAAAAAAATCCTATTGCATATTATGAACAATATCATTGAGCAAGCACCTCAGCAAATATATATTTATAGTTTGTAGACTATTACCCACACGTTTTCCTTTAGAGAACTGCATTGTGCACAGTCTGCACATTTTGGGTCCTCCTAAGCCTGAATGTTTCAGTGCTAGCACTGGGTAGTTTTCTTTCACAAGGCCTGGAAGTTTTACCTCAAATTGATAGAAGTATTAATTCTTTAGCAATCAAATGACTGAAGAGGTCTTAAGGAGACACAAGACTTGCCACAAACTAACACTCTAAGCAGTCCATGCCATGTAACAACTGGTAGATATTGTGTCATAAACCAACACATTTTTCATAAATTATTCTCAAGGCATCAGCTAGCAATGGCTTTCTCACACTTCAAATGATAAAAAAGCTTTGTTACATTAAATCAAAACCTTCTACTATTTCTATTATAGCTTGTGTGGAATGGTCATTATCTCCACCCCATGTTGTTAACACTATAGAAAATACAGAGATAGTTTTAAAATTCCTGTATTATACAAAACCCTCAAGGTGCTACAAACATCAGACCCTAGACCTTAGAGATCACATACATTAAAATGTAAGTGCAGAGAGATGACAGGGCTAGCTCATGGTCACACAAACTGACTGCAGAGCTGGGCAGATTGCCCAAGTCCCCCAATTAAATCACATTACATGGAGAATGAGCCTACTGGAGCCCAAGTATGAAATAGAACCAATATCCTAGAATACAGTCTCGAGTATTTTCCCTGTGCACACAAACACAGTCCAGTCTCAACCTGAGTTGGTGCTTAAGAACTTTTCCCTGCAACATAACTGCAGCCAGCTCCAGGCTGGACAGATCTGTAGATTCAGGGCTGATAGGTGCAATCAACAGATTTACTAGCTCCCTCTTGAACAAATAGCTAGGCTGGAAAAGTACCTAAAGAATAAGCCCTTTGGGTTAGTGGCAAAGTGTTAAGAAATGAGGCAGAAGAATTTGATTTCCCCTCCTGCTTACACCACTGGGAGTCAGGAGTACCTCAGATGAAATCAGCAGAGCTCTGCCACTGAAAGGCTGGCTGGATATTTCCATATCTGAAATAAAGATGTGCAATGTTTTCCATAATGTAAGAATTTTCACTCTAAAATTACTCAGATGAAAACAATGACCTCACTGGCTGGCTGCATTTAACACAATGACACACTGGTCCAGTCTCAAAACTATTTCCTCCCTCTCCCAGTCTCTGCTCATACCAACACATCCCCTTGAGAATAGCAGAAGGAGAAAAGGAGAAAAAAAATCAGATACCTCACTAAAATATTTTACCCTTTTCTCTTAATTTTGCCAGTCATACTTGAAGACACATGGGAGCCTAGAGTAAGAAATCTATCCACTGTCTAGCTCTCTAGGTATGAAGCTTGTTGATATTTTTAATATAGCACCTGGATATAAATGTAGGGAGGGACAAAAGGAGCTATACTTTGAGCAAAAAGAAAATTGCCACCACCAACACAAAGGCATGAATTTGGCATTCCTAGTAAAGCCCAAGGTGTTTTGAGATCCAGGCATCAGGCAAGAAGCTTTTCATTAATGAAGCTGCTGGTTATGACAGATAAAAGAAAGCAGGAAAATACAAACTGAAGTACAGAAGACCAAGAAAAATATAATGTCAACTCAAAAAAGACAAACTGCTTGCTTTAAGTTATTTCATGATCAGGAATTAGCAGTACAAAGTTACAAATCAAAAATTAAAACCTTCAAGGGGAAGAAAACACCCACCAAAACTAACTTCACATACACAGCCATGGTTTTGAAAGGACTAGATAGAGCCATAAAACCATAGGAGCATAGTTAAAGGATCTTCTAGATCCTTTTATTTTCTTATCAGAAACTCTTTTTCCATAATGGAGGAACACAGCAAGTTAAAAACCTATTTTTATTCTATTTCTTAATGTAAATTAGATACATGAACATATCATTGGCCAAATATGTCCCACAGGATGCTAAAATAAGCTCTGTTTTGTGTTAACTAAAGATACATTCTACATCCTGCTTAAGGAAGAAATGACTTTATCTCATTTATTAAATAGTATACAACAGTACCAATTAAACAAGGAGCCTGCCCATGCTACCCTCCACTATTACTCTGATAGCAGAGAATTAAGAAAACTAATCAGATAGTGTTTTAATTTGATTTTATGGTTCACTAGCAGTGTAAACTCTGATTCAATTCCACACAGCCTGTAATTTTTTTCATTATTCATTACGCTAAGCTAAAAAAAAAAGTGAATTTATGTTTCTTCATAGTCATTTGGAGAAAACTGTTGGTTAAAAGTTAGTGGTAAAATCATGCGCCATGTAAGTGGCTAAGTGGATTAATGAATTTTTTTTAGAAAGCACAGATCTCATTAACCAAAGGACCTTCTCCTTATAGTGGATGAAACATCTCAGTAAATTTTTACCTAAATAGCACCAGGCGCTAATTATTTTTTCACATGAAAAAAAAAATTAAAATACCCTTCTGTATTAGCATGAGCCTCTCCAGCACAAATTAAAACCATGAACAACTTGGAAAAAAAATGTTTATGTCATCCAAGATTTATTTTTCCTCACCTTAGTCAGGCTTGGTATTATTCTGAATTATATGATAGTTTGAGTTTTCTGAGATGTGTCCACAATTACGCAGTTGTGCAACACAATATAATTCTCTTTTACACTCCAATTAAAGATGAACTTCCCCTGCAGAGTGTGGCAAAGCAGGCCCATGAGCAGCTGCAGCTGCTGGGCAGTGACCTGCCATGATTCCAGAACTCCACTGAGCCAATGTGAAACATGTAGGGAAGTGATGCCAGGATGAAAGCAAAGTCACACCTATACATACCTCTTTTTTCTTTTTTTTTTGCCCTCCTCTTCCCCTCAAATTGCACCAACAAAGGCATGAAATCTGAAAGAGTAATTTGGACAGACTCGACAATGTAACAGTTTGTCCTGTTCACTGCTTCATGCACTTTTGGATAAACTTCTACTCTGCATAGAAGAAATTTATACTTCACATTCTCCTTCTGAAGTAATGTTCAGCATGTAACCACTCTTGTTTGGTGTCTCTAAGTTTCTGTAAAGGTTTTAAGAGGAACAACTCTTGTAGAGTAGCTGCCCTTATTAATAACTGTGCCTTTATCATGAAGGCTGCAGGGGGAAAAAAAAATTACAGAACCCACCTTTGAATTTGAAACTCCAAGGGAGTAATTATGTTTAGAAGAAGCTGCTCCTTGCCAGAAAAGATACAGGATATTCGTACAACTTGCTAAGTTACATCTACAAAAATATTCAGAACCTTCAAATTTGCTGGCTTTGTGTGCTGAAAATTTCCCAACTCTGCTACTGCAACAGCACTGGCTTCCTCACATAAAATACATTTGTTTCAAGATATTCCCTCCTTCTCAGTATTAGCATTCCTAAGTAAAAAGATCCTCTATCAGAAGTGGAAAGACCACTTCACTTTTGCCATGGTTTTGCAGTATGAATTTGGGTATATGCTCTATCCTCAGAAAACACAAAGTATAAAACCACCCTCAGTGGAATGTTTTGAAAGTAAGCTTTCAAACAAACAAATATTTAATTGGAAAATAGCATTTTTATATCAGTATGAAATAATACTTGCCCCATGTCACATGATTGTTTTACTAACTTAAACAAGAAAAATCTTTGAAATCTGCATTTATTCCTTTACTACTTGTTTTGCTACTGTGTGTGTCTTCATGCTAAACTTTTTTGTGCTTTTATAGATCATCTTAAGAGAGTCCATTAAAAACCCCAATATTAAGTTAGGGTTTAACATTATTAAATTAACACTATTAAATGTTTCAGGTAAGTATAATCAGGTATCTATCCACATGCCTGAGCCACCTAAACAATTCTAGGTCCTGACTGAAGCTGCTGACCAAAAGTGAAGTTCTACAGCACATATTAAGATCTAAAATGGCCTGTGGCAACACTTCCATAAGTATTAGTTCAAATTAGATTCAGCATTTTGTCCCCAAATCTGGCAAATGAGCTGATGCCAGCAAGACTGCTGCTGCTCTCCAGAGTCCTGATGTAGCAATTTAAATGGGGCAGGCTGACACCTGCTCTTGCAGGCAGCTTGTTGGAGAGTGCTGTAATTCCACATGTGGTTTGTTGTCTGCAATGAATTACAGCACTGAAACCCACAAACGGAAAACACTGTTGTTGATCTTCTGTTTTTAACTTGCTTATTCCCTAATATGGTTTGACATTGCATTTACCAGGATAACACTATTCCCCATGTCTCACATCCTATAGATTCCTTCATAGCTCAAGAATTTCAGAAAACAGCTAATAGTCATACAGAAAGAATTACATCTCGTAACTGCAAGGCCTAGAGAAGTAGATCTTTTCCAAGTTTTTGAAATGGGGGCATAGGTTTATAAATTGATAAGCATGTTGAATTCTTACCAAAGTCAACAGCAGCTGAAAGTACACCACTTCCATAGAGGGAGTTCTGCATTCTGGAAAACTGTGTCCTTTATACTCAGCTTTAGAGATCTAAATCTCTTACAGCAATGGTTGGTTCGCATCAGATAACAGCCATTACTTCCCCACATTTTATTTCTCCAGGAAGAGTAATTTACTAGCTCAGTCACTACATATTCACATGGATTTTATCTTCATTCAATGGTTACATTCTTAAAGCATATTCTGAATGCAGTTAGCTTGAAGTTTTCTTTACTGGCATATTGCTTCTCCTGGAGACCCTAAAAGGCTTTGGGTTATTTTAGCATGACTGCAATTCAACTCAGATCCATGGAGCCTTACACAAATAAATAGTTTTTCCTTTAAAACCTTACTCCTTTCCTTTGTTTTCATTCCCAGAGTAATTTATGCCATTGCTTGAGCACATACAACTTTTTCACAGAGCCACCGTGCCTCTGTGCCTTGTATTGTCACATATGAAGTACATCTGCAGCAACTCCCACTGCACTCTCCTGTCTCTTGCCAAAGCCTGGAGATGCACTCTGTGCCTCTATTTTTCACCCTTCCTTTCACCGTTTACTGAAATCTTTACAACAGCACCACAATATTGATATTGTAACAATTTATGTAATTTTCTTTTCATATTACAAACCGCAGCTACAGGTGCCTGCTCTGATTCCGTAACTTAATGAATTGCAGCCAAAAGTTAGCTTCCAGCTCAGTGAGATGCCTGACAAGCCTCCCAGTAAGGTGAGGCAGTCTGTATTCAATGTCTGTAGAGGACACTTAGTGCCATGCACTGATCAGTCTTGGTCACCTTGTGCTACCGCTATGTTTCCACATATGGTTGATTTCCAAGCACAGAATGTTCCAAACACAAGGGCCATTGATAAACCCAACAGCTGAAGACAAGCAGTCCCACAGGAAACATTCCCTTAAGCATAAAACACTGACAAAATGACAAATTGACCATGAGTGCCGGTCCAAGGTGCAGAGGCTCCCCTGGCTGCATGGCCCCAGGTCAGGCACAGCCACCTCCTCTCTCACAGGAGGACAGCCTTTCCATCCACAGCATGACTTTCAGAGCCCCACATCTCAGCTCTTTGCTGGGAAGAACACTGTAAAAATAAAATACACTTGGCGCACTAACTTTATCTTATTGAATTGATTTACGCTTCCCTTTAATTAAAGGGTACCAAGAAAACATTTGGTTATGATTGAGATACACAAAACCACTGAGGCTCATTCTGGGTGACCCCTCAGCACTGGCCCAGCAGCCCCGTCCACGTCTCCACAATGAATGACTCCAATGAATGGCTCCAATGAACGACTCCACAATGAATGACTCCAATGAATGGCTCCAATGAACAACTCCACAATGAATGACTTCCACCACCGCGCAGCCCCAGAGCCTCCCCAGATCCTTCCCCCTAATCCCCGACATCTGTTCCGCGTCCCGGCCGGGCAGCGGGGCCGCCAGGGCCTGCTGTCAGTGTGGCCACAGATGGGTAAACACGCCAGCCCGCGTCAGGCCGTGTGTGATTGCAGCTGAGAGCTCTGGACATGCAGCACGGCTCTCAGCTAAAGCCTTCGGAGCCTTGAGGAAACACCTGTTAAGAAACCATCCAAAATAAATTCACCATGAGTCTTTCAAGCAAGAGAAAACCCGTGATCGACAGCGGCAACGCAAGGTCCGACAGCAGCGGAATTCAAAGCCCCACTGCAAACCCTGAGCAATTAAATACATAAACAGCACCATTTTTCACTTCAGGGTAACAGTTACTATATCATTTCTCATCTTCCACTTAAAATAGATGCTTTTCTCACTGGAAGACTGAAGTTTGACCTATGCTGACCTAGTTTATTTCCTTCTCTGTGCAAAAATCCTACAATGCCATGTTGTGTGTGGTTTTAAAAGAAACACTCCCATACGTCTACTCTTTAAAATTGTGTCAGCCCCATATAATCAGGAACAGTTCTGAAATAGTCTCTGCCTGACTACTAAAAAAGCTGGATTTATATTCTGCTTAAAGCCTGCAAGGTACAGTAGATGAAGATCAGCAATTTTAGAATTTTCGTGAAAATAGTAGAAAATTCTAAAATATTTTGAAAATAGTCGAAGTATTATTTTCCAAAGCTGTGACACTGGAAACAAATTCCAAAGTCTTTAAGCCTTGGAGTAATAAACAACTAGCATTTTTAAAAAGCTTGCTAGAAATCTTTAAATTTAAGCCATTGTTTCCCCCCTTTAGGGACTCTGGAGGTTTACCTTGGCCCATGGTAGGTACCTCCCCCTCCTCCCTGTGTACACATCTGACCAGCAATCAACACTGCAAGCTGCTTACTAATGATTATGGTATTTTTCAAGAACACTTAAGTGACTTTGGACCGTGGGTCATGCTAATGCTCAAGTAGAGTCAGATTAAATATTTAAAATACTTTGCATTTCCCTGTTTCTTTCTGTTTGGGGCTCTCCAGCAAGAACTATGTTGCTTACTAATTTGAGCTGTACACCATATCTGTGTGGTAGAAAACTTTATTTCTCAGATTACAATGTGCTGGCTTTTGCTGGGGTAGAGTTAATTTTGTTCACAGTGGCTGGAATAGGCTGTGTTTTGGATTTGTGCTGAACACAAAGTTGATAACACAGAGATGTTTTGGTTATTACTGAGCAGGGCTTACACAGGGCCAAGGCCTTTTCTGATTTCCATACTGCCATTCTGGAGGGGGGAGGCTAGGAATACAAGGGAGGTTGGGAGGAAACACAGCCAGGTGACCCCAATGGACCAAAGGGAAATTCCAGACCATCTGACATCATGCTCAGTGTATAAAATGGGAGAAAGGAGGAGGAAGAGGGGGACCTCTGAAGGGATAGTTTTTGTCTTCCTGAGTAACCAATACATCTGATAGGGCCTTGCTCTCCTGGACATGGCTGAACACCTCCCTGCCCATGGGAAGCAGTGAATTAATTCCTGGTTTTGCTTCTTGTGTGTGCAGTTTTTGCTTTCCTTATTAAACTGTCTTTATCTCAACCCATGAGTTTTCTATCTTTTACCCTTCTAATTCTCTCCCTGATACAGCTGGTGGGAAAGGGAGAGAGTGGCTCTGTGCAGATGGTAATATTTTGCTAAATAATAAAATTCAATGTGTTTCAGTAAAAAGCAATAGACATGGGGGGAACTTATATTAGGAATAGTCAGCTGAAGGCCTAAGAATGCAATCCTGTTGTCCAGGAGTCCAGAAAAGCAAATTCAGTGTTAGGACTTACTAGAAATGGGATTGAAGACACATAAATATTTTGCTGCTATAAAAAAATCCCAAGCAACTAACTGTGCTTCATCAATGTGCTGTCTTCATTCCAAAAAGGGCAAAAAGGGCAGAGAATTAGAAAAGGTTGAGTGGAAAGGCAACAGAAGCGACCACAGTATGGCATGGTTTCACTGTGAGTAATGAGTAGTGCAAGGACTTTCATTGAAGGGGAGAGAGAGAGAGAGAGAGAGAGAGAGAGACTACATAAAGGCCTGGAAGGGCAAGAATGGCAGAAAGCAGGTAAAAAGAGTAATTGTTCCTTTCTTTTTCCAGTACAAGAACTTGGAACACCAGAGCAGACAGCCAGTGGTAGGTTCAAAACCACATGGAGGTAAGATGCTTTCCCATTTCTAGCACATGATTCAGGACATTGCTGTGGACCAGAGAGTGATCACACCACATAAAACCAAAGGTATTATTCCTCAATGTTGAAATTCCTGACCTGCTTAGAGGTAGCAGACTACACCACAGAAGCACCATTACATCCCTTCCTGTTCTTATACTCTTCCTAATCATCTGCCACTGGGCATTGTCATGGCCAAGACAGTAAGAAACATGTACTGGCACCAAATATGCATTATTTAGACTGCATCAGCTGGAGGCTGCAGATGAAGGAGACACTGAGAGCTCCAGAAACTAAGGACCTGTGCACACAGGAGCTGGAATCTGATTTCTCTCACAGCAAGGACAAGCAGCCAGCTGGTTCAGTGATACTTAAATCCATTGCAGAAGCTCCTCAAAGCTTTTAGTTTAGCTTAACAGACAAGTAAACTAAACTGTTCATAAAGCCATGTGTATTTCAATCAAAAGGAGAAAGGGAGAAAGATAACTCAGTGAAGATGTGTTATGCAGAGCTCCCTAAAGAATATTTTTAACAGAGGAAAAACAAAACCACAGTGCTAGGTTCTGGGGTTCAGCTCCTTCAAAAGTGACAAGCTTTCAGCCCACAAAACCACATGTTGTGGCCAGCTTATGACTTCCTTTTAAACTTCACTGCAAAGTGGGGCTTTGCAATCCCTTCCAGGGAGCTATTTTCCAAGGTCCCAGCATGGAACACAGCTGCACAGACAGAGTCTCAGGTATATACTCCAATGAGTACCATTGTATCTCCCTCACCCTACATATCCTTTCCAGCATGTCTGCAGGTGGCCTGAGAGGAAAAGGGGTGACAGGGAGGACATTCCAAATCATAACCTTAAGATCCTTCCTCTCCTTCTTCAGAGACTGACACAACATGCACAGTGAAAGAGAAGGATGCTGAGAATTTGCACTGTGCAGGAAAATGCTCACAAAACAAATCCCACAACCAATTACTCATTGGAATTGAGTAATCCAGACTTTGGCTTACTCAGATTTATGTGAACCAAACCAGCATTTTAAATTCTTATTTCTGCTTTCCTTTAAGTTTAATTAAGCTTGCCTAGGGCTCACAAGCCTATTGAATTTGAGACATTTTTAAGGTAACTGACCTGCAGAGTATTCCTGTGTGCTCTGCCCTTAAAGTACATCCCAAGATCATTCATTCTTTTACCACAAGCCTGACAGCAACATCAAAATCATATCAGAGGAAAAGAGGTTTCTGGTTTGGTATTTTTTTTTCATATTAGATGCTAAACATTAGCCACACTGAATAGTTTCAACCTCACTGGTAGCCTCAAGTGGTTCTCCTGCAAGACTCAAGATTAGACGAGAGGAGATTTACTTAAAGGTTGTGCTCTCCTGTTTCTCTCTCAGCTCTGAAATTGGGGCTTTCTGAAAGGGTTCCTGGCTCCCACAATAAGCTCATTTGCTACAGGCCACAGAAGCATTATCGAAGACCTCATTACAGTTGTCATAAGCCAGAGCTATTCTGCAACTGACAGGAAAAATACGGGTTTGCAACACTAACAAATGCATCCATTAGCTTCTCCACTCTCAAAACAGGCCATCAATTTGTCAGGAAAAAATAATCCAGAATAAAAAAAATCCAGCTTAATTGACATTAAGCCTCCTCCCTCCCCCTCCCAAAACTCCTTAAGTCAGTAGGGAAGAATTGTTGAGTAAGAAAAAGATTGCAAAATTCAATACAGTGACAAGGTAGCACCATGCTAATGAAGTCATTCTACTTCACGCAGGCAAAAAGGATTATAAGGCTGTGTAGCAGGGAAAGGAATAAAAAAAACAGGGGAAAAAAAAACAGGAAAAAAAAGATATAAATATAGCTCTGAAGCCAGATATTTCAAAGAGGGAT
Organism: Melospiza melodia melodia; assembly: GCF_035770615.1. NCBI lineage: Eukaryota > Metazoa > Chordata > Aves > Passeriformes > Passerellidae > Melospiza > Melospiza melodia. The sequence continues at coordinate 81,955,033 of NC_086195.1, forward strand.
GAATCTGAAAGCTATTTTTTTGTGTGCTGGTATTACATTCTAGATCATTAACAAAACAATCCAAGAGGAAAAAATAAAGGCAGTGCAGTGTGGAAAGGAGGATATAGCTAGAGGAAAATTCAGAGCGCCAATTCCTTGTTAATGGTTCAGATTAATTCAGATGGGGTATGGTCATAAAGCTCTAGGGATTCACACATCCCTGCCTCAATTCAAGGCACTAATAACCAATCAGTATTTTAGATAAGACTCTATAAATATTTAAAATTTTTAATCTTTTGAGGGCCAAAAATAACATTTCCCATCATGTCCTTGTCTTTCCCACAGCAACAAGGATGAGATTTCTCAGCTGGCATTGCTGGCACCAGCATGATGTCAGGTGGCTTCAGTAGTGGCACTCAATTAACTTAGAAAGTTCCATCTAATTGATCCATTTCCTGCACCGATAAACAACTGTAAACAAACGCTTCTCTTCAAAGGAGCGGCTTTGTTCACAAATTAGAAAAGGAAAGGGGCCATCTGAATTACACCAGTCATGGCTGTGTCAGGGGTTTTATAATAAACACTATTTTTAGGGCTTTAAATGAGTGATGTGACAGTAAATACCATGAGCCAAATTCTTCCCCAAGTTAATGTGACACTGGTGCTTCCTCACAAAACAATCTTTGCCTTTCTTAAACTCTTCTGTGTTACTGACAGCACTGTCTGTGTATCATTACACTGTTTTGATTTTCCTAACCCATATTCAGCCTTTCCAATACATGCTCATTTTTGGCACAGGAAGCTCACTACCCCCCTTCACTTACACTTTCATCAAGCCCAGTGTCCAATTTCTGTGTCTCAGTGGATCAACAGGCAGAGCAGTAAAACAAAAGCCAAATCCCTTCTGTTTCTGTTTGCAGCTCCCCTTGTAGTCAGACACCCACCCCCACCATTTTGATAAGTGTTCATTTTGTGGTCCTTTTTGCAAACCTATCAAAATGTAGTCAGGAACAATTTCAGCATAAAATTTATGCCAATTTGAAAGAGGCCACAACACACACAGTTACTTATAGCCCACTCCTCCACAACCTTTACTTAAGAGTCTGCTACTATAGCTGTACTTCACCTTGCCAATTCCCCCATCTGTAATTTTGTTTCCTTATCTACTGGAAGAAAATGATACAATCACAGAAGTGTTAGAGTTGGGAGAGACCACCAGTGGGCTGACCTTGTCCAACCTCCCTGCTTAAACACAGATTTCCTAGATCCACTGCACAATGATCATGGAGATATCAGCTTGCCTCTAAATGGTTTCAGATCCAAAATAAAAGCATGCTAAAGAAATGTCTAATTATTTTTCCCACAACTATATTCTCCTTTGGCAGTGGGTCAGAGATTCTTAAATATGCGGGATTAAAATTGCCACTGTCATTTCATTAGCCTAAGTATTTATTAATTAGGAAATGGAAGTCTGTGCATTTTAAATTTTGGTATGGTCACATATTAATTGAGGACTTCAAGCCTACTTTTATTATGGTATAGACTTCACACATCACTTAAGAAAAGAGAGCAAGTGATTGATTTCTGCACACTGTCAGCTGCCTATGTCTGTTTTGACAGATTCAGGGTGTTACCACATCCAATTGCCCTGACTAACATGATTACAACCTAAGACAGCTATTAGCATGCCAATAATGTTTCTGAAAATAAGTGTGGCACCATATACTGATTATGTATTTTCAGGAGTTAGGTGCCTTCTATTAACTTTCCCATCCAGACAATTGTGGTTTACCTGAAATATTTTAAAGACAGGAAATCAAACCTAAATGTGAATTGGCAAACTGAAACAATCCAACCCCGTGTGCCACTTAGCAATCAAATTCCATGGCATGCTCATAGGCACGAGGTGTTGACAAGACAAGAAAAGACCATATCTAAAATATTTTACCAAGCAGCAAAGGAGCTGCATTTTATCTACTACCCAAGAGTTTAAGCACGATATTCTAGAGCTGTCTGAAACTTCAAGTTCAGATTTATGAGTATTGAATGTCTAGAAGAAACAAAACAAAACACTATATATATATATATATATATATATATATATATATATATATATATATATATATATATATATATATAGTGTTTTCCTGCCCATGGCAGGATATGTGCTGGGGGGAGGTATTTGGGGTTTGGGAAATGACTTTCAAGGTTCCTTTCCAATTCAAACCATTCTACAAGTTTTTGCAAAATATATACATACCTGCACCCAGAATCAATTATGAAATTATGAATAATGAAAATAGAATATTGAAATGAAAATTTCATTATGAATAATGAAAATAGAGTAGAAATGAAACATTACAATAATTAGGAAAGGTCAGCTCCAGGAAAATAATATAGTAACATGATTCAGTGATTTTTGACTCACAGTGTTAGTCAAGCGCAAACAAGAAGACTCCCTGTCAGGGCAGAGAAGGTAAGTTAGTCCCATGCCGTTACTATTACAATAGTAATGCTCCTTAGAAATTAAACAGAAAACTGTGTTGTAGGGGAGCTCAAGTATTGAAAGGAACAAACTGAAGACAAGTGAACCTGGAGCTCTTCAAGGCCAAACCAAACATGAAATACCCAGAAGACAGCAGCTTTAACCTCCTTCAGAGACATCACTGCTTTTAATCCATGGCCAAGATTCTGCTGTTCAAAATACATCAGTCCTGGGTTCAGTCTCACTGGTGGAATCTGGGTTTTCTTAACCTCTCCTCACTTGGAGCAGATTCCAGTGCTTGCTTAGATGTCAGCTTGACCCTGATAGAGTCTACAACACAATTATTCGTGTTAGAGCCCTTCCATGCAAGAAGATCCAAATTAGCACATTCCAGCAGTAAAAGCTGATCAAGTAAATGTTCATGTGTCCAGTGAGTTTGTTGTACCTGGAAGTAGGAGAGGTCCTAAGAAACTGCCTAGGGTAGCCAGACTCCCTGCCACATTCATAGATCAGCAATCTAGAAGAAAGTTCCCTCTCTCACAGGCCTTTCTCCAGAGAGCCTCTCTTCACTGATGTCAGACAGAGCATTATTCCCCAAGACCATCTTAACTCCTAGAGCATTCAGAGAACAACTTCACATATGGGAAATAAATTATTAAAAAAAAAAAAAAAAAGTGGAAATAGGTAAGTTATAAATGGAAGAACAAATACCAAACAGAACAGCCCTATTTTCAGCTAAGAGCATTATCCCTTTGTGACTCAAGACACCACAAGAACTCATAGGTCTAGTTCATCAAATCCACAAAGACTCCAGACCAAGAGATAAGGCAGCCCAGCAGTACTACTGTCATTATCAGCACATTTAAGAGAAATAAGGCGAAGTTCTGAACTGCTATGGATTTTCCTGTTTTTAGAAATCTTACTGACCCTGGCACTCTCAAACCACCAAAGTGTTCACAGAACAGAAAGTACTACCCTCAGTTCTTAGGAAGAGGTAATGGAAATATCCATGCTGGCTTTTAATGGATCATCTTTTAAATACATTGGGTCCAAAGGAGGGGTGTGTGTATATGCGTGTGCATATACATATTTATGAAAATTAGGTCTGTAAATTCAGATTGAATGGAAAGAAAGAGACATGTACAAATTAAAACACAAGTGAGCATCAGCACATGCACCTGAATGCTGGTGCAAGGGTGCCATTAAGTTTGAGAGTGTGACTGGGCCATGTTCCAAGTCCACACAGGGGCAAGATATAAATGTGCAGGTGACATTTCCTACATTGTGGTTTTCAGGGGAAAAAAATGCTGGTGCATGGGCTGGAATGGAAGTGTAGCTTATTTGAACATGTTTCAGACCTGGACAGATAGGGTTCCCCAGACTGTTCCCGAGAGTCTGCTTTGACATAGCCAGTGAAACCAAAAAATAGTGGAAATTCACACTACTGAATTCTGTTCAAACTGCAGTACCTCCCACTGTTTTAACTCGTGGATTCCTGGTCTGGATTTTACATGACAGAAACAGACTGAAAGGTTTCCTAATGTAGGATAAAACTTAATTTGAATGCTGTTAAGACAGAAAATAAATTCCATTTTGACTGTAATGATAAAGACTGAAATCTAAAAACACTGCCTGGAATATGACAGTAGAAATAAATATGGAAAAGTAACCCAAAGGGAAAAAAATAAAAGGAAACTATAAAAGAAATTAACACAGACTATCAAATATCTGGAAGAGCTGCATAAAAGAACTGGTCTAGAAGGATGTTTATAAATTACTTCCCTTTCTCAGAGGGCAACTAAATGCTTCTGAAAGAAATGAAAAAGCAGTCAGATGATGAAACAGATGTGTTATAAAGAGAACTAAAGCTAATAAACTCCTCATCTACAGCTTAACAGAACAGAAACAAGTGAATTACAGGTATTAAAATTGCAAAACCAGAAGTTTAGTATAAAAGCCAGAGAAAATGCTGGATATAACTGGACAGCAGGGCTGGGGGAGTTCCAGACAAGCCCGGATGCTTCCTGGTACAAAGATCCTGTGGAGAGATATCAGTGAGGCTAAGAGCCTGCAGAGCTTGAAAGGCCAGCAGAGGAAGAGGGGTCAAAGAAGCAATTAAACTAATGCAAACACAAAAAGGCCCAAGACCACACAGGTTCTCAGCATAGCTTTATAGCAGAAAACCCGACATTCAAGGCACACAATCTCTACTCACTCTATCTGACATATCTACCAAGCGCAGTTCCCAAACCCAAAAGTGAGGCCAGGTCAGCAGCACAGAAATAAACAGACTACTATGAGTATTGCACAGGTCAATCTTCTCTCTGAGGAGGGAGAAAAATCCTCCCCAGAAGAGCAAAAACCCATCCATCCTCAGTCTATATGGTTTTAGTAGAGAGGCTTCCTATGGAATAAACTCTTGAGGCTGAGGCACAGGCAGGCAGGAGCTACACAAGCACAGACATGGACTGGCAGCATGGCACGTGCAGTGTGGAACTAAATATATCAACACATCCTACTCTGCTTCCAGACTGGTGCTGGCTTCTAAGCCTATGTTTAGCTGCTGAACCCACAGTTGCTCTACCCAATCTTAAATGGTGAGTGAGGATAATGCACAAACCACAGTAATGACAACATGTGGCTGATGTCTGTCAGTGGTTTCTGTGGGTCCCTTCCAACTCAGAATATTTTTTGATTCTGGAATTTGGCTTAGAGCGATCTCTTTTGAAAATCTCTGGTTTTGAGGATGGGGCTTAAAAGTGACATGAAGATTTGTGTAACCTTACTTGAAACCCATCACCTTCATCTCCCAAACTGCAGTAAAATCTGCAACACTTGAACTACAGAAAAGGAAGACATGTAAGTCCCTGTTTTCCTTTTTTGCTATTCACCTTAAATTAATTACTGTTCCAAAAGAACATCAACCCAGCTCCTCAAAGTCTTGATTCCAATGTAACAGAATGTACAACTAACATGACAGAACATAAACTTGTTCTCTCATCACATAATCTGATACTCATGCTAAGCACTTTCTCTGACTTGTATTATGAAATATGTGGATGAATTCTAGTAACACAAAGTTTAATGCTTTCCAGTTTTACCATAATTTTAAGTACAATGCTGAAAGAATCTGTAATTAAGCAGCTCCCAGACAAACTAGAGTTTGTGTGGTCTGAACTAATCAAGTATTTATTGCTCCTAACCTCAGTCAGCTATATGAAATTGGTTTTCCTCTTATTATTTTGAGAAGATTTGCAAGATAAAAAAAGCCTACATTTTTCTTGGCTATACACTACAATAGTGTTTAAAGGAAAAGGATTGCTAAAAATTGCTTTTCTGATTTGGTATATATCAACACAGTTATCAAAAAGCATTCTAGATGTCACTCTAAATAGAACAATTAGATTCTGCCCTAATAGCAAATAAACTCCTAAAACCAATTATGGCACCTGACAGTCTCCTTTGGAAAGGCAGGATAACAATGCATACCAAGAGGTAATCAAAACTGTACCAGCCAGTCACAAACTCCTGGGAATCTTGCTGATCATTGAGCTTTGAAGTAGGATCAATAATAGGATATAACATATATATGTATCTCACTGTTTATTCTATACCCAATAGCTGAGTTGATGCAAAAAGGCAATTACCAGAGAATATACATGCTTCTCAGGTGGGATTGTTATAAGCAAGAGATGGCTTGGGTCTACTAAAGGCAGAAGAGCCCACTCTTGTCATCATTTGACTTGGGTATATGATGCACAGGAGAGAGTGTAGAACTCTAAGCCAACTCTTGTCCAGTGATAAAACATTAAAAATAATACAAAAAATAATACCAAATATAATATTAAAATATCAAATTGACTTGTCTGTAACTGAAAATTTATGACAGATTAATGGGAATTTCCAACAGGAAGATACCTTGTTGGTCACCGAACTCGCATGGGCAGCAGAGTGTCATTTCAAGTACACATTTACAGAGTTCTGCCTTAGTGCTGTCCTACAACTCCTGCAGCTCCTGGTACACCACTTCAAATGCACAAATCATCTGTTGGTGCTTTTTCAAAACAAAATTAGTTTTTCACCTCCTGAAAACACTAATCTGCTCCTTAAAAAGCAATTTTGGTTTCCTCTTGCTCTGCTACTGCAACTATTATTGGAAAACTCTACTGGAATTTCCTCACCCTAGAAAACAGCTCTTCAGAAGCACTCTTCAGCTGAGATTACACAGGGCTTGTTTAGATCTCTCGGCATCAACACTACCCTTGGGCATTAATAACATGTTTGCTTATTCAGTGCCCCTTCTCCACATACCTATATATATTTTTAAGTAGAACTAGTAATAATAGAACTGTATTTTAAATAGTGTTTCCCTCTGTGTTTGCACCCTTGCAAAGTACAAGGCAAATTCTTAGTCTCTCCTGCCTTTTGTAAGATGAGACAGCTCAGAAACATGAACAGAACCAAGAACAGGATTAAGTGAAAAAGTTGATACTTTCTTCTGGAAAAATTTTTGCTCCAATTTTTCAAACTCAGAGTTAACTGGATGATGACAGCACTGGATGTGACGTTTTCATTCAAGGGCAAGATGCTTATTGGACAGTTTGTTTTATCATAAAAAGAGTAAATCAGCAGCAAAAGTCATCCTGTTCTTTGGTGGAAATCTACACCACAAAGTAGCTTTACCCCCTACTCCTATCATCTTCACTGAAAACCAGCAAGACTGACCAAGAACATCACTTCCTCAGAAAAGCTGAGGAAGCAAATGATGATGTTCAGAAGATGGGCACATCACAGCTATCAGCACTGAGTTAAGATCTTACAGAGAAGAAGCAAAGAGGAAATATTAAGGGGCTCAGTAAACATCAACTTATCAGTGAGGCAGAAATCAGAGACCTTCCTTTCTGTGGATGCAAAGCCCACAGAGCCACTAGCAGCACTCTCACCTTAACTGAGAAATAAAATCTCCAACTTCAGTGACAGACATCACCTAAAAGGCAGGATGAAAATCCAGCCCACTGAGCTACATTAATGTACTCAGTGGAGCTCTTTTGACTCATAATGGGAGTATTTTCTATTGCCAAAAATCCTGGAAATTTCCATCTTGACAACCATATAGCTGTCAACTGTATAATGAAGTAAAATGGAGATGAGGCATGAGTTACAGGCCTGAATGGGAATTTGTCATCATAAGAGGGTCTGAGAACAGAAGCAGGATCCTTCTCTCTTTCCAGGGTGTCTGAAAACAGAACGAGCTCATCTCCAGCCAGCAATGCCACCAGCCTCGTGTTTCCCATTGCTAATTACCCTTGGCAGGAGGAAAGAAAGGACATGGGATGTTCCAAGTCAAGGAGAGAGCAGATTTAAAAGTGAAAATCCATGCCACAGAGCCTGAAGAATGCCCTGCAACAAGATCTCTTTGAAGCCAACAATCTACCCAACTGTGAGGAACCCTCCTGCCTCCACTGGCTCTCCTGGTATGAAACCGCAGAGCATGAGTGAACCCTCAGATTTCCTACGGGAATGCACCGTGCAGTCACACGGACCTTTCAAAGGGGACAGGTCCTCCCATTCGTAACTCTGTGATGACTTTCTTCAACCACCCAGTTGCTTTCATGGCAATGCAGTATTAGGAAAATATCTGATGTATTTTTAGCTTTCTTCTATTGTAGCTTAGCAGCTGGATTCAAAGAGAGCGCCAACACCCTGCGATCGACCTCACCCGTGTATGGATCAGTAACACACACTCTACCAACCAGCCACGAGTCCTCTAAAACATGACAAAAAGGACCAAGGCAGGGATTACAGTTTTTAGGGTATAAATCCTCATGGATCAGGCAATCAGTTGCACCTCACTGTCATCCAGATTACTATGGTTAATTAGCAGCTTTTCATGTCTCAGTCAAACCTTGATGGTTCAATTCCTGTTTTTTAAAAAATACTACTACTACATGTAACCTGAGAGAAGACAGAGGACTAAATGGATTAGTGACCTGATACAACAACAATTTGTATGGCTTGGCTTGCCATAAATCCTGTTTAAACACTATCCTATTGCTTAAAGCTGGACAGTCAGTGATCCTCAGCCTGCTTGACCTCTTATGGAAGTGACCAGAGCAAACCACTTTTGAGTAAACCAAACCCCTGCCTGTTGGAGACATGCCTTCACTGGGCAAGGTTGAGAAGGGCAGTACAGAACACGGCTGAGCTTGAGGCAGAAATTTAATCTGTGCTGGGGATATTACCAACTGGAAATATTTGACTTAAAGAGTTATGTGTTTCCATATATTAACATACTTCCCACACTTGCTCACATCTGCCCAAATAAGCTATGAAATAAATATTTTCCACATTGTAAATATAGCAGATATTTATAATGCTCAGTGAAACATCACCTAATCCAGAAACCAGCTTTTACAGCTAAGCCTTTCATGGTGCACATCAGCAAGCAAGTAAACAAGTTGAAGAAAATTTTGCAGTTTACCTACATTTCAGTTTGCACTTCTCTTGTACCTAGAATTAATTTTATTTACAAAAAATAGCTTAACAGAGTAACACCCAGTACAATTTTCCTTGAACAGAATAGCTTGTGACAAGAAGAGCAGCTTCCTCACTCTCATCTGCTTTCTGAGTATCAATCCAGTGTCTGATGCACAGAATTAGTGAGATAGAATATAAGTATAAAAGGTTCCTTGCAAAGCAATTAGCCTCTTCGTTTAATTATATAGTATTTTAATGAGCTCAGTTTATCACATTATATAATACCTTTCTGTCAAGTCTATGTGCAACCTTTTACTTTTGATATGAGTATCTCAGATACATTTGTTTAGTGAATTTTAAATGAAGATATTCTTTCTCCACAGCATTTAGTTGAATTTTAGTCCATCAATCACTGGGTTTTCTTTTCTGAATTTTACCATTTTTAACCCAATAAATACTAGGTTTAACTGGATATCTCCAGAACACTAAAGATGCAGTGAGTTAAACAAAGATACCCCTTCATTAAAAGTTTTAGTCTGGTAACATAATAAAATAGGTGTTAAAAAAGGCTGATTAAAAAAGCTAGAACACATTCAGAACACATTTTAGAGCTCTTCTGTTTTGCCAAGACTTCAGAAGCTAACCTGCCTACCAAGGTAGTCAAGTAATGAAATTAGCATTTGAAAAAAAAACTAACCCAAACCTTTTTCACCTGGCAGAAAACTTGAATGGAATATTGTAAACAAATAGTATGGAAAACCCCTCAAAACCATAGGATGTTAACCAAATTACATTTACATTAAGACAACCATAATAATGAACATGCATAATAATTCAGAGTCTTTTTTCTGGTATTTTCAGCTTTATGCAGTATTAAATTTAAAGTGAAAAAAGCATTTACTAGAAAAAAAAACACTAGTAGAAAGATGAAGCAACATCTTCCACATTTTGTACAAAGTCTGTGCGATTGAATGATTACTACTTGTCCTCCATTTAAATAAAAATTCTAATCATACTTTTCTGAAAACAGCTATCACAAAAACTGTTGGAAGTTTGAAGTCTATTCCAGATATTGTCTAAAATAAGTACTAGAGTATTTGTGCAGCTTGTAAGAAAGGAAAAGGAAAAACTGAGGTAACTGCTTTCGGAAACAGGTCAAAGACTGTGAAAGGACTGATGGCTGTAGAACTCCTCTGCTACAACTGAAGCCCAGCACTAGGCCAGGATTTCTGTAAACATGACCATAATGTATGTTATAACTGCCACACTATAGCTACAGATTAGCTAGCTTTATTAGCAGGGAAAACAACAGAATAAACTGAACTCCTTCACTGATTACAGAATCAATTATTGAAAGGGTTTTTTTTTGGTGGGGTGTTGGGTTTTTATGTTGTTGTTTTTATTCTGTTGTTTGGGATTTTTTCTTGACAGAAAAATATTCATCCTCACAAGAATCTGCAGACGTTGCTTTCTCAGTCAGGGTTAGTACATGCACTATTTTACTAAGTTAATGGCAATTCACTAGAAATTTATTGCAGTAGGATTAAATCCTAACAGACCAGTCTCCAAAATAAACCAACAAAAATTATGTTTCCTCATCAGCTAAGTGGTGACAGATACTCAGATACAGTATCAGAGACACTGGTAATTCTTGCAGAAGTCTGTAGGGAACTGAAATGTTACTCTAAGCAGTCTCAAACGACATGTATTTTCACAATTTACATTGTAGTACTGCTTCAATATGCTATTATTGAAGATCACTTTATTTTATTTATTCATAATGTCTCTCAGTGCAGCACATGATTTGGGGTAGTGTGATCACTTCACAGGAAAGGGATCTGTCATTAGTGTTTTGATCTCACCAAACACCCCCATGTTTTTGCAGGCTAAGATAAGCAGAAGACTGCTCAGCTCTTCTCTCATGCTACAGAGTGTGGTATTTACATGCCAAACGCTCTTAAAAGCTTTCTTCTGGGTCAAATCATGTCGCTCCTCCAAGCAATTTCCAATTCCTTGATTCAGGTATTATTTTATGTTTCAACATTCAAGATGAATCTACCTAGAACCTGCCTGCTTTCAACCACACATGACTGTTTGCTCATCTGACAGTTCCTCCTGAGCAGCCCTTGACAAACTGCTGCTCACTCTTCTCCCCCATTCCTTAGTTTCTGGATCATAGAGACCCACAAGTTAACCCCTCACTAATTTTGTCTGCCTCTGCACCAGTCTCAAGAATAGGTTTTCCTATTCTAACATCTTCTACATCAGCCTCCCATCTGGATAAACTTGACAGAAACTTTTCTCCATTTTTTTTCCTCCATCCTCTGTCATCTGTACCTTAAAGCACTGCTCACTTAGCTCACTTCACTAACCTTGTACACACCTGCTTGAACAGTTTTTAATCCACACCAGCACTTTGCCTTGGATTACATGGCTATTCGTTTTCCCCAAGAAACTCTTAGGAGGAACTTTCTGGAAAACTTTTAGGAAAGCAAACTAATTTGCCTCATCTAGGTTTCCTTTATCCTCCATTAACTTCTTCAGTAACGCTGATAATATAAAGCACTACAATTTCCTCACCAAAGCCATGTAATTTTGACTTAAGTTACATTAACCTAATTTTCCCCTTATGCTCTTCACGTATGAAATCTCTGTGGGACGAACTCCATATTCACTTACATAAAACCGTATCAGGAAAAATTTAAAAGATAATTGATGGAGTTATTCATGGCTATTGCTGTTCTAATAGGAAAATTCATTCCTCAATTTCATTTCCGAGAGCTGAAGTAAAATTAAGTTATATCTAATTCTTATGCTTTCCCTTGAAGACAATCTTAATTTGCATACCCTTTAAGGTTTTCAGGAGCACTTGTTAAAAAAGAACAAGAAGGGATTTTGAAAGTGCTTACTATGTTCCATTCATACAATAACTGTTTTATCAAGAAATTTACAGGGTACAGATTTACTGTTCCATCTTGTCATTATCTCTACTATAGTATTTGAGTGATTTACTACTCCCGAATTTTCAACAGATCTCCTAACTTTCTCCTAAAACATTAAGATTTGCTAAGGTCACACACTGATTTCCATTAAAAAATGCCCTTGGAATAATAATTTCCCCTTCATCTTCTACAATGAAAATAGATGTAAAATAATTCATAACTTCCCTGCCACCTCATCATCTACTTTAGCTATCACTCAAGTCCTGGTCACTTTAGAGCGACCAGCCCTGCAGTCACAGATAAAAGGAGGACAATGATCAGCTGATATTTCTGCCTACAAAGCACAATGGAAGATAAAGCTTTATAATACTGATCTCCTTAACTCATCATGAGAGCCATCTCATGCAGGCATGCCAGTCTCTCTCACTGCTTCAAGATCCAATAAAAAAACTAAAAAAGAGCTTCAGAGAAGCTCCAATGGGATAACATCCTCAATTTATTTGAAGCTGCACCTTGGTAAAGGGCTTTAAAACCTCTCTCCCTTCACATCACTATGGCTCTTTCTGGCAAAATCTGTGCACTTCAGCAGTATATAGACAAGTCTCACACTGGGCAATATTGCATATTGTCTTTGACTCTCCTGTTTCTCTGGTGCTGAATATACACAGCACACTGTAGGGACACAGACTTTTTCCTAACAAGTCTAAGCCTCCTGAAGCCTCTCAGGAGTTTCAGCAGCAGGAGTAAGTGTGGAGTTCAGAGACCAAGTGAAAGGGTCAAAGGGGAAGGATGCTCTCAAGACTTCTCAGGTGTATGGTATTAGCTTAAACTCTCTATTAAGAAAACATGCAGCCTCAGTAGGAGTTTAATGCAGCCTGAAAGTCCAGCTTAAACTTGGTTTCCACTTCAGAAAGTATTTGTGTCTGTTGATCACGTGACGAAGTACAACCAGCCCCTGAGTTCACTCCTGCTGCTGGGCTGCCAACACATCTTGATCTGAATGCCTCTGCAGAGGAGAGTGAGCTCTTCCAAAGGGTTTGGGTGGGTTTACCAGGCAAAATTTATCCTCAGGCCTGCTCCTCACTCCTTCTCTAATGCTCTGAAAATGTTGAGTCTGAGTGACAGGTAAGGACAGATTAGAAGGAACAGTGAAGAGCGCATTTAAATGGAGAGAGCTTAATATGACTTATGTGTAATTAATCTACAACATTCATTTTCCATTCATACTCTGCTTATCAGCCTTCAACTGAAATATTTCTTCTGTTATGCTAAACCTCCTCTGGACATCCATAATGTCAGTTAAGGAGCATGCAAAACAAAAAGTGTCTCCTTAAAAGAGCATCACATTGGAAACATCTTTGAACTAGAATATATTTTCTTCAGAATACTGATGTACCATACATCACAAAAAATACACCCATGAGAAAACACAGTGGATAAACGGAAATGAAATTCAGCACGAGGCAATTCCATCAGACTTTCTGGTGACCTTATAAACACAACAAAAAGTGCTATTCATATATCACCTAGCCAAGTCAATATTTATTTTCTTGCTTTACGCATGCTTTGCAGGAGTGATCTTAATCATAAAAGCAAGGCACTAAAACGCATGGTTTGGTCCAAAACTTGTTTTGGCAGGCAATATGCAGATCTCCCCAATAAGCTCTGCCAACATATCTCAAGCCAAACTTGCAATAGTCTGACCTAAAAGGACAAGAAGACTGGCAGAAATGAGACTACAAACATTTCCCTCAGGAGTGTGCTGTGTGCACAGACTCTTTCCATGTTTGTAAGGGGGAGGGGAAGGGATTTTCCATGTCTGTATGTGTTTTCCACATATATTTGCCAACAGTTCCTAGATTATCCCCAGAGCCTACTTTGAAGACCAGGATAACTGCTCGACTGTAGGCAGTATTTCCTTTATGAACATGGAGACTTCAGAAAAGCAGGCCGGATCTTGATTTCTGAGTTATTCTGGGCACACTAACAAAATAAATGAACCCTGGCTATACCTCAGTGTCACTGAGAACAGATCTAAGCCCTCCAGTCTGCAGCACCTCCTGAGATTCCGGAGTTGAAAAGTTAGGCAAGCATAAGAACAGGAGAGGTAAAACCATGCTGGAATTGCTTCTTTCCATTAAAAAAAAAAACAAAAAAACAAAAAAAACAAAAAAAACAAACCTTAAAATTCACATGTATCAATTTCTTGTTTCTAATAATGTCATTTTATTCTTGTGCAAGTACAGTGAATATAAGGAGTGTTGAGACAGAGATATAAATTAGGTTAAGGTGGTAATCCCTCTCTTACTCTCCCCCAATAGTCCTGATAGAAACATGCTCTTAAAGACACCACAGAGCAGAAGTAGCTGTGCAAGGCTTGACTGTCTGTTTCATCAGTGCGACATACCCTCCATGTAAGCTGCCAAAGTACCAACCCAATCCTTTTTATTTCCTCCTTTGTCATCACAAGGATAAGTCTAAAAGCTTTTAGTGCATTTCCTCTCAGTTAAACTCAAATTAGTCCCCTCTGCTGGACTCCTACTGGGATGCCTTGGTCTATTCCCAGAGCCCTTGCTGAGAAAAGCCCTTTTCAGTCCAGCAAATCACCTCGGTACCTGCTACTCTGACAAGGCTGACGCCATTATTTATTACATAATAAGCTCTCGCTGTTGAGGGTCAATTATTCCATTGACTGAGCATTACAATAATTCTTGGTAATTAAAAGAGGTACTTACGTGAATCTAGATGCATATTGAAAGAAACATTAGTCCTTTTGTTATCTTGGCAAGCCCTTGTTCCTAGTCGGCCCACGCAATTAGCATCTTTTGGCAATCCCTGTCAGCTGGGGTTTGGAAAGCCTGAAAAGAGGGTCACTCAGATGCTAATTTAGATACAATTGTGACAGCAGAGTTTAGAGGGAGCTGCTCCAAAGGCACCATCAGGGTTTAATAAAGCAAACAGCTTGGGTCCCAGTGACCCTGCTGAGGTAATTAAAAAGACTGCTCTATGTTGCTGTGCCAAATGGGAGAGTGGCATCATGAAGCCGATCCACAAAAACCATTTTTAAAAGACATATAATCACCCATTTAATCTGCTCATTAAACAAATCTCTCATGCGGACTTAACAGGAATTAGCACTTTCTAAAAGGCAAAAATTGACAGAAAGCAGACTGTTCAAATGATTCTAAAGGTCGTGATTCCTAAACGTTTTCCCATTATTATTATAAGCTCATTTAATGCGAATGTATAATATTTGGGGTTATCGGTGTTCAAGACTACTCTTTTAATGCTGTCTTTATGGGAGAAATATGAACATCCACTTCTCAAAGCTAAGAGGGTGCAATGACATCAGCTAAAACAACAGTAGGATACCCAGTGCTACAAATTTCATGTAAACAACCCCACACTCAACTCACAGCAAATTCTGTGGGAGTATTGCTGACATTTTGTTTCCCAAAATTCATCCCAGTAAGACAGCTCTTGCACACAACTATTGGCTCAAACTCCAACACACAAGTAACATTAGGTACCTTGTAATATCCACCTCTTATGTTCCTCCAAGAGCGTTAAAGAGAACCATCAGTACTGACAAAGCAAAATTACCTTTTCCTGCTTCAGAAAAAAAAGAGTAAAACAAAAAAAGTTCCTCCTCTTTTGTACAAACTAAATTTAAAGTTCCAGGGGTTGTAGGGCACTGAGTAAAGACAGGAAAATGTCTTCTGGTGCGACAACAACCTGAGGTGTATCACGGGCAAGCTGTCCTACTCCATGCAGAACGTAAGATTTTTCTTTTTGAAAAGTTAATCTGCTTTGGGTTGGGGTAAGAAGAAAAAAGGAGAAGGAAAACATAGAAGACAGAAGGTAATTCCAGCTGACTTTTTTTTTCCAGTTTTAATTTAGTACTGAAAAAATAATCTCTGTACAATGTCTGAGAGAGAATGCGGCTGGTAAGTCATTGCAGAGGTTAAGCAATGATACTGCTCTGTGAGTATTTCCTATTTCACTGTGCTGCATTCAAATACAGCCTCCAGGATTCCAGTTTTCTTCACCCTCCTGATAATGAGAGACTACAATATCAGGGAGGCAAACTTGTCCCCAGAAAAATAAATAAAGTCATTAGACATTGTAGCATGCTCAGCCCAGCCACTAAACTTTCTCAGACTCATGAGGCTCAATACTGTATGACCTCATCATTGACAAGCTGGTACTCTACTGAAAGCTGTTAATTAAAGACTCTAGAGATGTTGCCAGCATACTTAACATCTCTAGATATAACTGATGCATGCACATCTTTCACAAGGCAATGTGGTGAGCTGGAATGACAACCTCAATTCCACACAAGCTCAATACTTGTCATGTCCACCTTATTTGAAAATGAAAAGCCAAAATAAGATTAGAGCCCTACATGCATGTAATTTGCTAGATCAGTGTTTCTCATTTTGTGATCTATGGACTAGTAAACCATTAAATAAGTGTATAATTCCTTTTAGCTCTCAGAGTAACACGAACAAGATCCTTGTTGTACAGACAGACACAAACTTATGACTTTCCCAATGAAGACTACAGAGCAGAGTCTGGCAAACAAGGCAAAGACACCAATTTGCTGCAGTCATATGCCTGGTCAGTACTAATGACCTGACAACATCTGAGTGCTCTTTTTTCTTCACCCCTAAAACACTTCAAAGTAGAAAAAAACCCCATAACTTCTCCAGAGGTCGCTTAAGACAGGTGACAAGGGAAGTAATATCCTACCTTAGGATATTTATCTGTGTATATAGAAATACTAATGACACAAGGGTGCATTTTTCCTCCCTCCAAGGGGCAGCATACAGGATGGACCAAGCCCCATCAGAAATTCAGCAAAAAAAACCAGCTACCACCTACAGTTTGCAGGAGCTGGTGCAGTACAGTACAGGAACAACCATAACCTTGGAAAGGGAACTCAGTATCATACCTGAATACCTGCAGATGTCCCCAGGAAATCACCTCCAGAAACTCCTATATTCTATAGGAGTACACCCAAGTTAATTAGGCTAAGGAACAACGATGATATATGTGGTAACTCTTATGCGAATTCCATCTATTTCTATCTATATCTGGTTATCAGTGCATGCTACTTAACTTGCCTTGGCTTGTTCCTAAATCAATCCATCTATACCTGGAACAAAGCTCTTAAAAGTGAAAAGAACTTCAGCAACAAAACAGAAAAGCTCACATAGGCAGGGGCAGAAACAGTCTTTTACTATGAAACAAAAGCTGAAACAAGTGTAGGACGGGGTGAACTACTGGTTTTGACCAGCTTCCTAAATACTTTATTTTACTATTTTACTTTACAGGTTCTTTTTTTCTTAACTCAGTGTGGGCAAGAAGGGGGTCAGGAAGATGACAATAATGCGAAAAGGATGGAGAACATAAGGAACAGCAGAAAAAAGAATGAAGCAGGAGGAAATAAATCATCAAAACTTTATAACCCTAGAGTGCCTCACAGGAGAGCGGAGGAAAAAAAAAATCAGACCATTCGTCTTCAGCATGTTTGCTTATTATCTCCTGGGAGAGTTTAAGATGTTATACTTGACACCATTATATGTATGTGCAGTTAACCTCAACCTGTATTATTTCTTTGTACCTTTGCAGTCTTATACATGCACACAAGTCTCTTTCTTGTACTGATAAACCATGCTCAGCTTCTCTGTATTGTACAGAGAATAACTCTTAGAGCAAATGATTACAACTCTTTGCCTTAAAGTATACTTTGATACTGACATTTGAAAAGGGCTCTGTCTAGCTCCAGTAACTACACACTCTGTCTGTATTCCCTACTATCAAGGATACTTCCTAACACACTTGAAAAAGTAATTCAATAGCTGAATAACCACAACTACACTTTCAGGTCTATTTAAAACTGCAAAAACAATGTGTTCTTTCTCTTGGGAGAGCTATGCTACCATTTGGTCAGACAGCAACACATTTTGGACACACTTCAGAAGTAGTTGCATGCATTGTGAAGATTTATAGTTGGACAGGAATCAAGGCAGGGGTGCAACTCCCTGGAAAACACTGAAATCCATCCACAGATGAACCATCACAGAAAGTCACAGACGCAGTTTCCTGACCAGTTTGGCTGTGCAAGGAGATGGGAAAATTCAATCAACATTTAGTACATTTATTTTCTTGAAATGACTCTCCATGCCACAAGTGAATCTTTTGTTTTGCTGCAATACATAATACTGTGCTTACCTCCGCTTCTCTACCAGCATATGTGACAGTCATTCCAGGCATTCCTTCTGCAGCTTTTTTGTTTATTTTGGGGAATGTTTAGAATGCTTTTGTGTTGAAAAAAAAAGAAATAAATTTTTAGAAGTCCTACTCTAAAAAAAAGCTCTCCAAACTGAAGGAGTCATCTTTAGAAGAGCTTCTAAAAGAACAAACACAGCTGCTAAGAAATGAGTAAAAAGTTATAGGAAAAAACACAAGTAGGTGCCAGTTCAATTTTCTAATAAATCTTAAGGCAGAGGCTGTCCTTTGCTTCTTGTGAATTTTAGTATTCCATCTCAAATGTATAGTTGGGTTTTTTTCTCCAAAAAGTTATTTTAAGTAATGATGAAAACCCATCTTTCCACTAACAGCTATTTGTAGTAATAAACATATAAACTATTAATATGAGCAAAAGTTGAATTATTAAAAGCATACTTCAGAAAAGCAGCATTAGTTACGCTTCAAGCTCTCAAACAGAATTGACAGATTGAAGACAATTTAGGAAGAAAAGCACACAGGTCAATTTATCCTCAACAATGAATATTCATTTATTTCTGGTCACTGCCTAAATCTGCTTTTCCAATTCCTTTATTTAACTGTCTGAGGTTATAAAGATATAAACCCAAGATCATCTTATTATTAGGCCCACAGCTAAAACATAAAAACTCACAATAGGGATACAACTAGTTTAAGAACATATGTGCTCTATGTTTACTTCTGTCTGGTAAAACAACAGCGTCAACTGGAATTTGAAATGTTTTCTTTATTTAGATCTTGCAGGCTGAACAATAAGCCCTGACAGCTCTGTCTCAGCCCTCTCAAGGCTTGTACCAAACGAAGCCTAAACTCACTATTCAGCAACTGCACCGGCCATGGATGTCTGGAATTTGTTATGTGCACTCATCCTTAAAATGGAACAGCTGCTATGAAAGGCTGTTACAAGACACCCAAGGGGGCAAAAGGTTCCTGTGACACCCTTATCTACAACCTGATATGAACAGCTTTTGCTGCTACCCTGCTCCCATCTCTAGGTATAAAGTTACATGATAGAAGGCCCAAAACACTCCCTTCAGTAAAAGAGAAAACTTGTATGGCTTCTGTTCCTTTTCATGCCATTGACTGTGCAGAGGATTAGATCACCTTTAAAATGTACTTATTTAGTGTAACACATCTGTATGCCAATTTTAAAGATATGCATTTTAGAAAACTACATTTCTACAGCCCTACCACCCCCCACACACCTTTTTATTAAAAGCAGCACGACAGTCCTTGGCCATGCCATGCTTGCCTTGCTCTCCTGATTGACTCTATAGCCTATAAGCCCACAGACTAGTTAGTTGTATGAGGGGCTCAACCAGGATTTTGCTGTTAAGGATCAAAAAGCAATAGCAATATAGCAAAAATAGCTCTCAGGGGAAATATATCTTGTTACTGCCAGAAAGACTATTTTTGTAAGAGAAGCATTTCTGTAATTCTTATTAGTTAAATAATAAAAGACTGGAAATAACCAGAAGCATGAAGACCCAAGGGTCTGAGCTCCCATCAGAGTCAATGGCAGATTTTCCAGTAAATTCACTGGATACACAATGAAGACCAAATGTGGAATACAGAAAGGAAATGATCAGAGGAAGGACTCTTGTTCACAAATGCATTCTGCATCTGTGAAGTTTGTACCTGTGACTGAGTTCATAAATGAGACCAGCGTCCACTCACAATACAACTGTGATGAGTTCAGGCTCTGGTGGGAAAATCCTAAGAACTACTTCTATTTTAAAATAGAAAAGACAGCTTCATTTTTACAGATGCACAGTACTGGGCAAAGGCTAATGTCTTTAGAGGGTGTACTTTTCCAGACTTCCCCCCCCTGCCATCCCCACAGCCTCTGCTTTCTCTGGTGCTTGCTGAGGTGACCCAGGGACCTGCCACAACCTGCAACAAACTTCCTCCTTCCACCAAAGGAAAGTACTATTTCTTGATAAAGTTCCTTTGATATATCAAATCCTCTTTCTAAATTTTATATGGCAGAGATAAATAGGTCTGTAAAAAGACAGACTTGCCCCAAACCCTTTTATGCCTACATAAACACTGCTATAATTGCAACAGATAATCAGCTCCACTTCAGCCAAAGCTCAATACCAGCTTGTAGATGCATCTTTCAACCAAATCACAATTTATTTGGCTGTGGGAATGAAATCCTATTCCCTATCTCTTTACAGCCACCTTGGGGATTTTGGTTTGCCAAATTTCCTTCCACTCCTCTTCAAAAGAGCCATGATTCCCAGCATCACACAATCCCATCCTCTATCAATGCTCGAGCCCAGGGTTTATATCCTGAAGTTTATATCCGATATATGCTCTCTAGTGGGACAAAAGCCTTACCTTCCCAAGATCATGAATAACCTACTCTTTCAGACTGAGTCAGAAATTAAAATCCCAGAGCAATAATATACCCAAGAATATGTTGGGAAGTGAGGAAGAAAGAAAAATCAGGGGAAGATGAGACAAATAGACTAACACGGAGTAAAACATGGCCAGGCAGACATAGCAGTAGTATTTGTTGCAACAGGGACAAGGATAAAGTGAACCTGGTTCAGATGCATCAAGAGACACGTAAGTGCAAGCCACAGACAACACACAGTTCTCCTGCAGAGCTTGGCTTTCCTCTCCACCTCAACATGATTTACCTGTACCAAAAGAGACAACCTCAACACAAAAATCCCTCTCCCTCTTCCAGAGTCCTTTCAGGAACCACTGCACTTGCTATAATTCTAAGACAGGTAGGTCAGCTCTGAGTAAAGGGGGGGATGAATTAAAACTCCTTTTTCATCAGCTACTACAGTACATGTTGGCCATCTGTCAAAGGAACAGAAGCTGCCTGCTTTGGGCATGTCTGGAAGCATGGCTCTGTATCTCACATGGCTGAGTCAACACTGTCTTCCTTCCCTGTCACAGACTACTAAAGTAATACTTTAAATATTCATTCAGTATTAATATACACATTTTTGATACCCTAAAATTGGTGTCCCCCCTTAGGTTTACCATGTTAAAATTATCTTGGACTAGACACTTTCTCACAGACTTGTCCAATTGAGTATTTGCTTCACACTTCCAGCTCCCATTCCTTGATGCTTGTGATGCCATTTGAACCTGAATTCTTTAGGGCAAAGTCTTGTCATTGGAAATCATACTAAAAACAATGAAATGGCAACAACGAAAAACCTTTCTGTTTGACCCCCAGCACACTCCTTTATTTCCTACTGTTGAGCTTTTGATTGACTTTGTATTTCTGCTGCTGTTCTAAGCATTCTTTTAGATTCACTGTTACTCTATCACCCTGAGGAAATACTCACTGGGATCCACTTCAGCCTCTCCTTTTTAAAGTCCTCCTGGTATTGTTTTCATAGTTCAGAATTACTAAGTCAAAGGTTCAAAACAGGAAGAAAAAACAGACACCAAAATAAAACCCAAACCACCTGCCTATAGCTCTTCTTCCTCATTAAAAAATGGATTACTTGGACTCCAGGTGTTCTTTCAGCCCTACCACACTGAAACCCCTACTGAAACAAAGCTCTTGAGACAAATCCTGTGAGCTCACTCTTGGAGGTTTTTTTAGCTGCACGTGTGTCATCTGACTGCAATCTGCCTTTCGTGTGATCCAGCAACATACTGTACAATCAGATTTGTACTGCACTTTCCTCTTTCTCTCTCTCTTAGCATTAATCCCCTCCTCTGACTTTCTCCTGCACAGCTATAGTGGGCTTGTATTCCCAGCTAGACAGATGTGAAGTATACCCTAATTTTGTGTCTGGTCAGTGAACCTCATGACTGTTCTGTTTAATGCATACTCTGTTTTTTGTGGCTGCCACTAGACTCATTGTTTTACATCTGTTTGCATTAAAGCACGTTTTCCACTGAATGACTCAGACACTTAAAGATCCCAAATCCCTCTGAATAGGGTTACATAAATTCTGAAATGTTTGCTATTCCCTTCCTCTAAATTCAGTATAATCAGCTAACATTTACTACAATCTTAGATCTGATATTCTCATTCAAATTATTTATGTATGTATTATTAAAAATATCAGCCTCCTTGAGTATGCCACTGGTAACCTATTTTCAGCAAGAGAAATTATCATTTGCAGACACTGTATGTAACCTGCTTTGAGACCCTTTTAAAGCCAACAGGCCATTTTTGCTCCACAGAGCATGACTGTGGTTTAACCAGTAAGCTCCTTTATGAAACCTTATAATTTGTTAAAGTGTCATTAATTCACACGGTTTCAATTTTTCACAGTGTATTTTTCTCATAACATGAAAAAAAAATAGAACAGTATCAAGATGAATCTGGAAAGCCAGAATTCAGAGTAAAGAACATGTGCTCATTTCTCAAGATTCCCAATTTTCTGTTTATAACATCCTTATTCTGATAACAATGGCAAAAATACAAATAAGCTATTCAAGGGAATTTCAAGCACACAAATACGACAATCTTGAATTTAGTTCTTCAGCCCTTTTTGTCTAGGGTCTTACTCATTTTTCCTTAAAAATCATCAGTATTTCTCTGTCTGACAGTTGGCAAGTAAGAAGGGAAATGGTTTAAAAGATCAAATTAAGCAAACCTGATTGAATAATTCAGATTTGCCATGGGACTCAATTATTTCTATTAGAAATCCTTATTTTTAAAAGGAAAGAAGTTATTTTCTTTGGCCTCCAAATAATTATTTCTTTTACTTCTGGAAACGTTGAAGTAGTGGTTTCCTGAGGTTTTACATGTTAACTCTTTCATATTTTTCCTGAGGTTTTACCTGTTAACTCTAGCCTGAACCAACAACAGATGCCGTAAGAGATATTTTCCTCTTTGCTATGAAAAGCATCATAGAAATCAATTTTCAAACCAAAAACCACTACAGTATTAAAAAAAAAAAAAGTGAAAAAATGCATGGGTCCTCTTACAGTAGAGCTATTTCTCCCACTTGTGTAGATGCATTTATGGATACAATCAGCCCTGCTGCAGAAGACCTACACAACCTTATGCAATGTCAGTGCACCAACCAGCTGGAGGTCACTGCTGTCCCCATGTCTCTCCAGAGCACAGAATCAGGGATAGCGGTGACAAATGCCAAGCAAGGCAAGCACCATGCTTAACCACAAAAATTCCAGAGCCACAGTAGCACAGAACCACCTTCAGATGATAGGTGCACTCACCCACCACAGCACCACTGAGGAACTGCTCAGCCCTGCACCAAGGGGTGCAGTTCCTCAATCCCAGGCAGCCTGCAGGGCTGAGTCAATCAGGCATTAGGACTGTGCTGCCTTTCTCAGCTCTGACTCTGAACACCAGAAAAAGAAATGGGTCACCCCATTCAGGGTCTTATTCTGATGGGTGACATGCAGTTCGAGAGGACTTCAACTGAAGGCACTTGAGAAGAACAGAAGGCTCGTTACAAACCACCATCAACACTACACAATGTGCAAACTATCTGGAAGAGCATCCCCTGCATCAAAATTCACTGCAAACCAACTGTATTAGACTTGATAGCTCATATCACAGGAAAAGAAAACCCAACACCAAAAAACGCAAATCAAAACCCCAATCAACACCCCCCACCACATTTTATTTAAGGCCAGCCCTGAGGGTGGAAACTTCCTGTATAGAAGCCTGCTTGTGACTGCAGAGACAGACACATGGCTATTGGCCTGCAGTCCTTATCCCACCTCTATTCTCTTGTTCTATTCCCCTTCTCTTCCCGGGCAAGATGTCAGCTAGGTGATATGGAGTCTCTGGGAAGTTACACCTAAAGTGCAGAGTACAGAGAGGAAAGGGTTACTGACTTTGCACTCAATAGGTCTGTGTCCTTTCACAATAAGCCAGTTAAATCCTTTCTTTCTCAGTTATTTGCATTTATACAGAGGATTTTTTTTAAACAAGAATCTTTACATGACTTTAATTAGGTCATGTCTGCAGAAGGATAAGGCAGAAAAAGGCCCTCAGAATTTTAATTTTTGGAGCAGAAATGATCTAAGTTTTTAAATATATTTGAAAGTATTCCCAGGTTTTACAAAGAATGATAAAATTAAGCATAAGATGCTTTTTCCAATTCAAAATTAACATAGACTATCTTATAGTTAAATACAGCCCAAAAAGGACAGCCTCATCTAGACTAAAGCTTCTTCAAGAAACAGTGCCATTAAATCACTACACTTAACAACTGTCAGTAAAAATCTCACATGAAAAATCAAATGTTCAAGAAGTTTTTGGACAAGGTTCTCAGGCTCTTGGTGTGATTCTTGGGGTTGTCCTGTGCAGGGCCAAGAGCTGGACTTGATAATCCCTGTGGGTCCCTTCCAGCTCAGGGTAGTATAGGATACCATGAAATGGCTATATAGGATTCAAAACTACAAGTAATGAACAGAAAGATGCACTATTCTGCACAGAGTGGTGCAATAGGCATCCTGACCCCCCAAGCAAACTGATCCTGCTGCCAAGGAGTAAGCTCCTACCTACCACTATGATTTTACAAGTGTGCCGGAGACTTGATTCCAAGCGTAACGCGTTCCTCTTTGTATTGTACTGCTCTCACCACTACTGAGAAAAAAGTGCTTCCCCAGTTTGGGGTACCATTAGCAGATTCAGTAACTATATTCTGCAACACAGCCCTTACTCTGCAATACAGAACAGAGAACACCTCTACTTGAGAAGCACCTGAGCTAAGCCAAATGTATGGAAGCAAATAGGTGGAATGATTCTGTCAAACTATCAAAATACAGTAACACTCTTAAGCACAGCCTGTGACCTACAAGAGAACCTCCTATTTAGAGGTAATGGCCGTGTCTAAGCTGCACAGAAAGAACAGGCTCAGCAATTTGTCTAGGTTTGTAAAACTTGATGACCTCCTTGCTTACTTTCTGCACCACAGGCTACTGACTTGTCTTTATGCTTCTCCTCTTAATCATGCTGGAATTCACAGATTTCATGCACCTCGCAGGAGTCTGGGCTGCAATACATTCAGCCCAATCCAGAGTTCATAAAATGCCATGAATTCAGGCTCAGAGACAGTGACTGTCCCTCTCCAGAGGGCTCTTAGTCTGGCCCAATTTCTCACCAATAGATTTATTTGTAAACAATATGAAGATTGATAGGCGGACCACGACACAAGAGGCCAAGAATCCCTTAAGGCAATGTGGACTTACTGCAACTGAGCTTCTGAACCCATCAGAAGTATCAATAAATTGATCTAGCATGTGGAAAAGCCAGGTATTTATCTCTTTTTCAAATCCTGGTCTGAAAAGATGATGAAAACAGTAAAAACAAGGCATGCTGAGGTCAGCAGCATGTCCTAGCAATGGATGAAAGATGATTCATTACCAGGGATGCAGTATTGTTCTTCTGGCAGACTTCTTACCACTCATCATACCGTCTTGATATAACAAAGTGACTTATAAAGTATTCTATCATTCCAGTCTCAAATCCTAACAGCAGCCCTCTTAAACTTTGGAATATACTGGCTAAACTCAAAGAAGTTTGGCAAGAGATCCCATCTTGGCAGTAGTTCAGGCTCACTCACATTTTGCTGAACTAAGAAGGCGGACAGAGATGTTCGAAAAGCCCCTTCAGGTGCCCTTGGGAGAAAAAGGCTGTAGGGTAAATTCATGTGTGAGACAAATAACAGAAGTAACACTGTGGTCAAACCCTAACAAAGTAAGGGTTTGACCACAATGGAAATTACATTCCATAAATAAACTGCTCCAGGACATGAAGGTCGAGTAAGGTGTACCCCCTGATAAACAAGGACTTGGGGATGCAAGGATCCAGCAATGGACTCTTGCAGCCCAGAAAGCCAATGGTGTCCTGGGCTGTATCCCAAGCAGTGCAGACAGCAGGGCTAGGGAGGGGATTCTGCCCCTCTACTCTGCTCAGAGCCCACCTGCAGGGCTGCATCAGCTCTGGGGCCCCAGCACAGGGAGGACAGGGACCTGTTGGAATGAGTCCAGAGGATGGACATCAGGATGATCAGAGAGATGGAACACTTCTACAAGGAAAGGCTGAGAAGTGGGATTGTTCAGCCTGGAAAAGAGAAGGCTTCAGGGTGACCTAACTGAACCTTCCAGCCTCTGAAGGAAGCCTACAAGAAATACAGAGAGACACTACTTACAAGAGCTTGTAGTGACAGGGCAAGTGGGAACGGCTTCAAAATGAAAGAAGGCAGGTTTAAATTAGAGGTTAGGACTCTTTACAGAAGTTATTTATTGTGAGGGTGGTGGGGCACTGGAACTGGCTGTTGAGAGGGGCTGTGGATGCTCCATTCCTGTTTAAGGCCAGGTTGGATGGGGCTCTGAGCAACCTGGTTTAGTGAAAGGTGTCCCCATCCTCATCTGAGGGGGTTGGGACTAGATAACCTTTAAGGTCCCTTCCATGGCCATTCTACGATTCTGGGATTATTTCAAAA
Organism: Melospiza melodia melodia; assembly: GCF_035770615.1. Classification (NCBI taxonomy): domain Eukaryota; kingdom Metazoa; phylum Chordata; class Aves; order Passeriformes; family Passerellidae; genus Melospiza; species Melospiza melodia. Next base: position 81,981,618 of record NC_086195.1, read on the forward strand.
CACATGAGACATCTTGTGTATTATGGCATAAATCTTGGCTACTGGAGTTACTTCTGACTGTGGAAACACCCAATGAAAAGACAATCTTTGTAGTGCAGATTATTTGTCTTAAAAACATTTATTAATTGGCAACACTGAGAACATGCACTAGCCTTTTCTCCTTCAAATAAAAGGTCAGATCTCACCTTGGTTTGACTCCACAGGAGACAACTCCTGATTACTGGCAAAGTGCTTCTTCCTGAGTTAACATTTCCCCTGATTTAGTTTCAGTCACACTTTCAATTGCCTTGTGAAAATTTACATGGACTATGTGACCATGCAGGAGAGCAAGTGAAAAAAAAACCCCAACCACCCAGAAGAGGTCAAAGTTCAAAGAACATGAAATATTATTTGGAGTCAATACAGAACTCGAACGACTGAGCAAAGGAGAAGCTTATCTGACACCTACATAAACTGAAAATTACAACACACTTCAGGAGCAAAGACAAAAGTAGAAATCTACATTCATGATTGTATTTTATTAAACCGTGTTTCAGTTGGAAAGTTGGCAAGATCCAGAGTGATAATGAAGAAAAAAATCAGTAGTGTAGCCATCTCTGGACTATTCACAAAGCCTCAGAAATGGAGCATCAGTAACTTATGACTTTGCTGGTGAACTGCAAGAAATAAAAAGGTAGCCAATACTGATAGATCTGTTATAAACCATCATTCAATTCAATGACAAAATTTAAGTAGTGTGTGTTCTCGTTTTGGAGAACAACAACACTGACAAATTTTATCACATATAGCAATATGTTCTGCAATTCTGCTCTGCTGCAGAATTGCCTAGGAGAAGACCTAACCCAAGTCAGGACTTGACAGTGCCGGAAGGTTAACACCAAGCATCCTGTCTGCCTTCTGTAACATGAAAGGGAGCTCAAGAAAAAGAAACGGGGAACCTAGCTAACTGATAGGACTGCCACAGAAGGTGGAAGCAGATGGCAAAGTTTCACCCATGTTGCTAAATCAGAGTGGCGCTAAGCTTGAAGTGCCTTCCTCCATTGCTTCAGTCACTTCATCTCCTACGTCAGGTATACAACACCGAGTAACTCTGGGAGCACGGGCAGGGTGTTCTGAGCTGACATGACCAGGGAGTGAAACAAAACAAAACAGTACTTGATGTGATACACTAGAGAGGCCAAAGTGGGCTTTTGCACTGGCATGGAGACATCAGCACTAACTGTAAGCCATCTCATGTGGAGGTGCATTCAAAGCCCTTTGACACTGGGGGGGGGTAATTAAGCCTACAGCATAGACTGCTTTGGAGGCTCTATGGCAAAGAACAACAGATATTCTCTATATTTACACAAAAATTTTTTATTATTAGTATGGCCTGAAGCTACCCTTAAAAGATGAATTGTCTTACGTGTCAAATGGGTCATCTGTCCAAAATAACATCAAATAACAGAAAAGGGGCACATATATTCAATGACCATCACTAACATACGAGATCCTTGCCTGATGAACAGAGCAACTTCCTTCATGCTACAGTACACCAGGTGGAGAGTTACTCAGTTTCCAAAGTGTATGAAAGCAGAGGAGGTATACTGCAAATTTTCTCCTGTTCCCACAGGCTCCTGAGCAAAGGCCAGGCTCATGTTGCTTACAATAAATTGGCAAGAGTTGCCAACACCAGAAACAGTACATGAGGAGCTTGAGGAGGAATTCCAAATGATGCAGGCTCAGAATAATGGGTTAAAATGAGAGTTTTTGGATGCTGAAGCTTGGAAAGATTACAAGTATGATTTGGGACTTAGCGATATCAAAACGGTGGAGCTTGGCCTAATCAAGGAAGGAGATAATTAACATAGAAAGAGCACAGCTTTGAGCAGCAGACACAAGGGCATACAAAAATGCTCGTTATCTCCAAGATGCATTTGCAAATCTGAGTTTAAACCTTATTTTTCCTCAGGGAATAATGGCCTGAAACCTCCTTTAAAATTAATCCCTTCCATTTTACTGTTTCAGAAAGAATAGGTGCAGCAAGCTATTCAGAGTAGACAGGGGCAGCTGGGTGCCACACTACATCCTTGCTCTTGAATTGATTCTGAGTTGGAATGAGAGAAATTTTGGCACCCAAAATGGTGGCAGAGTTCAGCCCACACAAGTAGAGACTCAGGATGGATCCAGTCAGACCAGCAAACTGCTTTTGCACCTGTTCTGGGAAGGAAAGGGGATTCTTTGCCAGGGCAAGAAACACTTCAGAAAGAGGCTGGCACCTCAGATGGAGGAAGGATTGTAGTTTTATAGGAGAGAAGGATGATGTGAGTTCCAGAACCTCTTTCACAGCTCCATAGAAGGCCCCTTGACCTGCTCACAGTTCCTGATATAGATCCTTAGCCAGACTCAAAGGTTTCAGCACTAAGAAAAGAACATGTTACAGACTGTTCCTGGAAAAGGGATATTGATCTACTCAGTGCTCCACTCCAATCTATACACCAGGGCAGTTTCAGCAAAACTATCAGGGCATGCATTAAAGTATGAACTTGTTCTCCAACTCTTTACTCTGCACCACTGCTTCCCACACTACACTTTGCTGCACTAAGACTCCCATCAAAGCTCATCACAGCCTGCAAGCTTGAGTAATGGGCTGGCCTCTGCCTTGTTCTTTTTAGACCAGCAAGCATGGTGGGAAATGACAACCTGTTTCCCGATCTCTTCTGAGCAAAGGAATGCAGGCACTGAAAGAAGCAGGTAGTCACTAGGAAGGCAGAGGAAGGATAATGGGTAGAGAAGATAAAAATCAAGTTCGGGGAAAATGATTTCTAAAAAGCAAGTCTAAGCCCTTTGGGTGTTCACACTCCCCTGCTTCTACCTGCATCTCTCAGCTTACTCCAGTGTACCTGTGAGAAGACTGACAACTGTATGAACATTATACGGTGCATCTACCATTACTGGGCTGAGCTTGCATGCTGCCTGTTATGTGTCAGTCCAGGTGTCTGCTTGGTACAAGCCATGCAAAGGGAGATCCAGTGACATGGTACTGAGAAGACTACCTTCCAAAAAAAGAAAAAGCAAAGTGCTTAGTCAGAGCAGAAGCCTCTCCTCTGAAGCTTCTCATGCATTTAGTATCCTCCAGACTGGAAGCTTATTCATAATAAAACCCAGTGTTCCCACTCCCCTGTCCTTTCTCTTCTCATGATCTTCCTGTGGTTTGTAACCATTTGGAAAACTTCAGGGGCGTTCCTAAGTAGTTACAGATGTGTAAAGGATGCACACTACAGGCCACTTCATCAAGAGGATGACATAACCCTGCATGCCAGCTTCCAAAGTGGCTCATTTAATATTGAACTCAGAGACAATTGTCCCAGACTTGCTTTGTGCCTGTTGAGAGTGATGGGATTATAACAGCAGCTGGCAGTGCTCTGTTCCAAGAAAGCTCACAGCATTATTCAGTTTTGAGTTCCCTCTTCCTCTGTGGAGCCATTTGATCCTTAATCTCTTGTGGATTCTTAACCCTTTTGATGTATTTCTCCCCTTGACAAAGTTTTACAACACATCTTTATGCCAAAATGTGGGTGAAGACTATTAGTAAGATGTTACAGCTGTGCATCTATTTTGAACACTGCTTACAAATACTTGTCAACCTTGCATTTGAATGAAGAACTGCCTAGCATGTATTTTATGAAATGAAGTACAGAGAAATAATATTTTAAATTCCACTGCACTGCTCTTCTTGAATCCAAGTGTGTAACTGGAAAACACTGTCATGATGTTGCATGGCATCTGTGACCCCAGGCTACCAATGCAGCCTCTCTAGCAGCAGTATCTGCCACCTGCCTCTCACACAGCACAAAACACTATGCTTAAAAACACTGAAAGTTAATAGCTGTCAAGAAACTTCTGCTCTGTCTTTTACTTTGTTCCTGTTCTGCTGGGACACTCTTTCAGGACCTGCTTCGCTTTCTCTCAGCAGTGTCTTGTAGAATTAAAGGATAACTTCAACTTGCTGTTTATGATCAGGTTTCTTTCCCATATGAACTGAGGTGGCATGAGACTAACATGATAGCTTGGGACAAGTGGTGGCTTCTACAAAGATGATGATCAGAATTGTGAAAAAACAGAGACCAAAAAAAGCCAGCGGCTTCAGAATTAGTCGAGATCTGTGATAAGCAGATGACAGAACTGGACAGAAGATGGTTCTGGTTGAAGAGAAGGGGAAACTGCACAAAGGGTCACCAACATTACAGTGAATAAAGAAACAATAGGGAAAAAAGGACAAGAGCAAGTAGTGCAGTGTGGTTTGATAAATGTCAGATGAAATCAATAACATGGAATAGAAGAGAGTAATGGTCTACAAAAGAACTTGGGACACAGAAAACAACGTGTTTAGGGCAGAACTGCTGGAAAAAAGCAGAAGAGGAAAATAATGCTGGATATGGCAAGAAAGAGTATAGGATGGCTATATCAGATCTTGATTTCACCTTCCTTAAATATCTTGAATAAAGTGGAAAAGAACACATGGAAATCAACACTGACAAATGTAGACAACAGATGGATGGGAAGATGACAAAACTGGAGCAGTAGTTAAAGGCTGGGAAATGACATAGCCAGGTTAAAAAAAATGACCTTGAACTAGCACTGGCGAAGTTCCTAAGAGTATTATACAGCTGAAGTACAGTATTTCAATACTGTCATTAAAATGTTATGTATATACTACTTAAATAGAAATATTATTCATTACATGGGTTTCTTTTTCACCACCTGATTACTGGTATACATCCCTCTCTAATTCCCCCCTCCATCTCCCCCGTTCTTGTCTATTTACTCAGTTCCTACTATCAAAAAATCCAATAAATCTTTATTGAGTTAGACTTATACATGAACATATCTCCTCTCCAAGGAACACATTTTAATAATTTAGATGGTCATTTCTCTGACTTCAGGGGATGATGTGGTGAGCTAGAAAGCTAATTTAGACAGGCTTAAAAATTACTGCATTTCCACGATTATCCTATGTTCTAGTATTCAGTCTGACACATTTGGTGTGTACGAATGGTTACTGTATTCCACACCCCCACACCCTTCCCCAAAAGATTTTAAGGAATATATCATCTTGCACACAGCCCAGTAAGCAGCACTATCAAACATGACACATGTACCCAAGTAATGAAAAAAAATTACACAGCACTGCAAGCTATTTTTTGAAGGCAAATATGCAATTACAGAAGCAGTCATATTGTAAAGCACACGTTGATGGTAGAATTAAAGTTATATTAAAACCCATCCAAGCCTGACAGTGACACTGCTCAAACCCCAAACAAGATGGATTCTATAGGAAAGCTAAGAGCTACTTGGGATATTTTCACCATAAGAATTCAACAATAGGAAATTTTGATTACTGCAAAGGGGGAAATTCCCAGCTTTCCAGCGAGAGGCATAGAAAGGTCACAACCTATGAGTCTATAAAATCACAGCAATAATTACTTCAACATACTAAAATTCCCATCCTCTCAAGCCTTCTAGCCTTGGGCTCCAACAATAAAAGCCTCCACTTTCCTTAGTAGATATGAAAACTATTCTTAATAGATTAATTTGATTAAAAACATCCCTGTTGAGTGTTTTAAATGGCATGCATGAAAACACTACCTGGTTGAAAGCATGTACTGTCTCATGTGCAAAATAAGAATTGATGAATCCTTCTCCCCTGCTATCAAATTCACCTTCTTTCTTTATAACCTTAAGACAGGTTTCAAACCCATCACTGGCTTGCAGCTAAAAAAAACACTTAATTTGAAATGCTGGTCAATATAAGGAGAAAGTTCCACATTTGAAAACATACACACAGAGAAAACCTCTTTGGATATCCGATTTAATAAATAAAAATGACCAAAAGCAGGCAGACCATGGAGGCAGAACAGGAGGCTTACTAAACTTTGGAATGCTGAATCCTAACTGCAGAGCTCAGCTGTGGTGAAGAAGTGCTCTGCATGTCACCATGCTGACCAAAGCCCAACAGTGCAGCCACACTTCTGACTTTCATATTGATTTTTTTCAGTTCAGAACAGCACTAGCTATTTTTTAAGGTTTCATAGCTCAGTTCTGGCACAAAGTTTAAAACTTTCCCAACTGTTTAACAGATTACACAAATGGCCAGCAGTAGCTAAGCAGGGAGAAAGAGCTCTAACTCAGTAATGTATTCTACTGTGATAAATTCTGTTTCAGCTAGACTCTGATTCCTGTCCTAGTTAAGTCCCACCGGAAGAAAAAGAAAAAAGGAAGGAATCAAATGTAAAGCAAAGAACTCGCTGAAATGACTCTTCAGGGCCTTCCCTGCAGTGCTGGCACTCAAAGCTATACCTGGGCTCCAGTAAGTTTTTAGCCACAGCAACACTAATTAATTGAGGGCACTTTGGAAAATGCCCTTCAATCCACTGCTGTGACTGCTGGATGGCTCACAAAATTTCTCCCTCAAGTCCTTTCTGCTCTTTTGAAGCTCTGCTGGAAAAAGCACTGCAGAGTCTGGGGGGAAGGAGCAGCTTGCAGTGGATGGGATGCTCCTGGGGGTGGTTCACCGAGCAGGTGTGAGGGGCCCAGGGGTGAGCAGCGAGCAGGACTGTGGCTGCCAGCCCTGCACAGCACGGGGGCCCTGCAAGGAGCCGGCCAGGGAGGAGGCAAACTTGACACTGCCAAAGTGTCACTTGCTCCTCATCTGTCTCTGAGCAGCAAGAGGGAAAACAGTGTAAATCCAGCACATGAGAGAAATAAAGAGAAAATCTTACCTACAAAACAATGCAGGTATGTTAGTAGAAATTAAGTCCCATATGCATCCAAATGTACACAAAATTTGCAGGGCAAGGCAACAACCACGGTGACCTGAGATGATTGTGGCCCACCCTATGTGGGGATACACACCAGGGTGCTGGGCAACAGTGGGTAAAGAAGAAGGAGGAAAACAACCATGCCAGTGAGGCTGTGCTGTGTGCAGATTTCAAACACTGGATGCCTCTCTGTATATCAGCAGAGAAGCCCACAAGAGGCAGAATACAAATCACAACTGATTTTATTCCAGCCAAAACTAGCAGCAAGCAGAGACTTCCAGGGGACTTGGACTCAGACTCACTGTACTGAAACTGATGAAAGAGTGTGCCTTATGCTGCTCTTGACAGGAGCAAATGATTAAAATTCAAGTTTCTCAAGAATGGCAAAGCCAGCCAGAGGCTACTGACCCAGAGGCAGCTATTGAAAGACATCAGGTGTGAGCAGATCTTGCTGCTCCTCTATTGCTAAATCACACATTAGATGATGTTTGAAGCTAGCAGTGTCAAGGGTGAGCTGGGCTGAAAGGGGCAAGAACAACACTGGATGTAAACAACAGCTAAAAATAGAGGGGAGCATAAAACAACATACTAAGTGTCTCAGCAGTTTGCCCTGAGTTTTTACCACTGCTTCTCCAGTAGATACTTTCCACAGTAAAAGAAAGATTTATGACAAGCTTAAAATGAAACTGTCTGAAAGACCATTAAACTTCTGCATATTGCCACTTTCAACAAAATTAATGCCAGTGTTATGTGTGACAGGGTCTATCCTTGCTTGACTGTTAGGCTGCCTTTTTCCAGTTCCCTGTTTCTATGACCTATATTTCCAAATGTCCATCAATACCCCCAAATTCAAAGGCACAAAACCTCTGGTCTGTTCATGGATTCTCTTGAAGAGCAGTAAGAAAAACTTACAATGTCAATGTATTGCATGTAGCTCTGCTTCTGCTACAGAGACAGCTATTTAACAAAATAGCTGCGAGTTCAGAATCCAAATAATTAATCTGATTGTTTGTGACACCCCCTGGGTGCCTCCTGGCTCATCATCTGCCAGACATAGGTGCCTGCACTACAGAAAAAGACAGCGGCACAGTCACAGTACATAAATATTTCAAAGTGCTGTTTAGGAAATGTATTTTGAAAGTGTTATTGACAAACTTTGTTACATGAAGAGAGTCACAATTAAATACATCATTAGCTTTGTTTGCACTAATTTATCTAATGTGCAAAGGAAAGCAGCTAGTCTAAAACCCAATGAACATTCAAATACTAAGCATTATTATTATTATTATTATTATTATTATTATTATTATTATTGCTAAGGTCAAGTTCTTCCATTTGCAGCTTTTGCTCTATAGTTCTGACCTTACTAGACCTTGTTTTCACACAAACTCCCTTGCCAGCACACTTTAAACAAAATTAAATTTTCTGATATGCAAATATTTGAAGACAATGGAATTGAGATTAAAAAGAAGACCTATCCTAGAAGCTGGTTTCCCTTTCAGGAAAAAATCTTGCTTTTTTAATGGATCAATAAAGTTAACTGTCAAATTTTAAGTGTATGGTAAAATATAATCAATTAATAGTTACCTCTAATACCGCCACTAGAACCTGCATCTCAGTGCCTTTAAAACCGCTTTGGCTTTGGGTGACATTGTTATTTAAACTTCTAGGTTAAAGCCAGCAAAACCAAGGATTCTGCTTTGGTCACAGACTGTTTACATTGTTTGGTTGGTTTTTTCCACTTTTTAAATTCTTTTAAAAATAAAGCTGATATATCAAGCTCTTATTCAAATCAGCTTCAGCCAAATAGTAACTACTACTACTTAAAAAGCAGAGCTGAAAAATCCACTGATCTGAAAATCACTTGTTAACTGTTGCAGAACCATCCTTCTCCCCATCCTGAGCTCTGCAGCACCCATTGAGGAATCTGTCCTCTGAATATTTTGGTGGGGGAACAGGGGGAGCACACATTCTTGGACCATGTGAAGTGATGGGAACGCTCTTCCAGGCACTCCTGGGGATCAGAATCAGACAGAGCACCAAAGCCTAAATTCCCTGGGAAACAAGCCAGTTCACTTCACGTGAGCAGCACATCTGACTTTCAGTACATGGCACAAACAGCCACACTACCTGCAGAAAATTGCTGGTGAATATCCAGACTCTGAAGACACCTAATGTTACAGCTACAGTTTTCCTGCTCCATTTTGAGGCTGAATATTTGGAACATGAATAATGCCATTAACGCAGAATTAGGTAAGCCCCACGGTTTTCCAATGACTTAGTTTTTGTCTGTACTAATTTTACCTCCAAATCTGCATGTCTGAAACTCCACACTCTTCAAGTCTGCTTAAAGTGATTACGTCTTCTCAGTAAATCTTAGATTGTTCTTTCTTCTGGCTGCAGAGCTGTCTGCCTGCAATTTCTCAAAAGAGAGCCAGGATTTCATATCCATTGGCCCCTGCATTCCTGCCAAAGCCCTGCAGAAATGAGAGCTGCTGCAGCTGCCAGGGTTTATTTACACACATTCCTGCCTCAAATTGAATTAATGAGCATAATATAACTCAGGCAATGTCCTCCACAGCTCTTGTTTCTCTTTGCCCCTCTTGACATTTCTTTCTCTCACACAACCCCTCTTGTAGTCTGTCTTAAAGCAGTATCTAAAGTGATCTTGGTGTAAAAAAGGAATTGCAGACACATTCAGGCTGATAAACGTGTATATACCTTGCTTACAGCCTGGTTTGTGGAAAGCCCAGGATCACCTTAATGAGTATCCAGAAGGCTAGATTGAACTTACTTGCTCTGTTCACTCTAAGTTTGTCTGTTTAGCAACAGACTTCGACATTTAATCACTCCAAGACCCAGCCTTGCAAAGAGCTCTGATGCAACAGATGAGAGCAGCTGATGTGACAACATATCTGCAGTCATTAATGTTCACACGCTATATTTAGTAAGCCATTCCTACAGGTGTCTCCGGCCCATTTCCGTCTTCAGAAATCTGGAATTCTGCACCCACAGCATAAAGGGTCCCACCATTAACAAGCCTTTAGGCACTGCATGGACACATCACATACAGGAAAGCTGCTCTTATGCTGCTAACCAGACCAAAGCAGTGTTTCCAATACGTTATGGCACAGACAGAGCTCAAAAATGTTTGTCCAAACATTCACATCCATGCGATTACTGAAGTTCATTCTCCCCTATATTATCACCCCATATAAAATGTATTGCTCACAAACAGTATGAAACATGTGAGGCTTGAAAAGCTTAGAACAAAAGCCATATACTTCTACTGGAAGAGTGCTAAGAGAAAATGAATAAAATCTTTAGTAATACATACATTTGCTACAACAGCATTTAATCAGCAACATTCACAAGAACATGGCTGGCAACAGACAGGGTCCACCTGTCTCACAGCGGGGAAAGGATCTTTGCACAAGAATTAGCAGATGTCACTGAAAGAGCTCCAAACTAGATCTGAAGGGTGAAAGGGATAAAACCAGGCTCACCAGATATAAGCCTGGGGGTTAGCACTCCATATGGGATGGCGTGAGATTCTTTGGTCTGATGTCTCAGTGGAGGTAGGGGAGGAAGATCCATGCAGCAGCAAAGATGCAAGCGTTACCAATGTGTCAGAAACTGTGGAAGCTCCTGAGTATGGTCACGTAGGAATTAGGGCATCTCCCCAAAAAAGCCCAAGAGAAATGGATTTACTCCAATGCCCATAGCATGGGCAACAAAGAGGAAGAGCTGGTAACCACTGCAGAGGAGGAAAGCCAATGATGCATTAATGGGAACATGGTAGGATGACTCACACAACTGGAGTGCTGCAGTGAGTAGAACCTCTTCAGATGGGATGGGCAAGGAAGGTCAGGTGGTGGGGTAACCTTTTAAGTTAAGGAGCCTTATCAGTATCTAGAGCTTGATGGTAGTGATGATAGGGTTGAGGGTTTATGTGTAAGGATCAGGGGAAAGGTCAACAAGCCAAATATCGTGGTCAGAGTCCATTATAGAGCACCCAAAAAAGAAAAAGAGGCAGAAAAAATATTCCATAAACAGATGGGAGAATCTCAGGATCACTGGCCCTTGTTCTTGTGGGGGAGTTCAACTCACTAAATGACTACTGAAATACAATACAGAGGAAACAGTCTAGGTGACCTGCTTAGTGGAAAAAGGAAAGGCTGTGGACCTTGTCTATTTGGACTTCAGTAAAGCCTTTGACACCAATTCCCACACCATTCTCCTGGAGAAACTGACTGCTCATGGCTTGGATGGTTGCACTGTTTCCTGGGTAAAAATCTGGCTGGATGGCTGTGCCAAGAAAGTGGTGGGGAATGGAGATAAATCCACGGGTGGCTGGTCACTGGTCGTGTTCCCTACGGGTCAGTATTGGAGCCAATCACATTTACTATCTTCTCATTTATCTGGATGAGGGGGTCAAGTGCAGATGACACCAAGCTGGAGGGCAGGAAGGCTCTCCAGAGGGACCTGGACAGCATGGATCCATGGGCTGAGACCAACTGTATGAGGTTTAACAAGGCCAAGTGCTAGATCCTGCGCTTGAGCCACAACAACCCCAGGCAGCACTACAGGCCAGAGGCAGTGTCTGGAAAGCTGCCAAGCAGAAAAGGACCTGGAGGTGCTGGTCAATAACTGGCTGAACATGATCCAGAGTGTGCCCAGGTGGCCCAGAAGGCCGATGGCATCCTGGCCTGGCTCAGCCAGGTGTGGCCAGCAGGAGCAGGGCAGTGACCGTCCCCCTGTACCCAGCACTGCTGAGGCCACAGCTCCAATCCTGTGCTCAGTTCTGGGCCCCTCAGTGCCAGAGAGACATTGAGGGGCTGGAGCGTGTCCAGGGAAGGGCAGCGGAGCTGGGGAAGGGTCTGGAGCACAAGTGCTGTGAGGAGCAGCTGAGGGAGCTGGGGCTGTTTAGCCTAGGCAAAAGGTGGAACTTAATGCTCTCTCTACAGCTACCCAAAATGAGGTTATAGCTAGGTGGAAGTCAGTTTCTCACCCCAGAAAAAAAGTGATAAGAACAAGAGGAAATGGCCTCAAGTTGTGCTAAGGGAGGTTTAGATTGGATAACAAGTTTTTTCATTGAAAGGGTCCTCAGGCATTGGAACATACTACCCAGGGAAGTGGTAGAGTCACCATGCCTAAAGGTATTTAAAAGACATGCAGATGTGCACTTGGGGACACTTGGCAGTCCTGGGTTAATGGTTGGACTTGACAACCTCAGAGGTCTTTCCCAACCTTATGGTTTTATGATTCTGTTAAAGCTTGATGGCAGCAAAGAACTGGGGCATGGTGTGTGTGCAACTTTCAGTGTCTTTACTTAGAAGTTTCCTCTCAGTTCCCTCTTCTTCCAACTTTTCAATATAATTCCATGCACCTCATTAACATTTTCTTCCTTACACACAGCTGAAATCAAATACACTTGTCACTAAACTTTTGTTGGGTCTTTGGAAAACATTTTGCATTTTGTGGCTGCCTTTCATATGCCTTTTGGTCTGTGTGAGGATGCCAGTGATTCAAGAGTTCAACTGCTCTTCCCATCTGTTCTGAATGAACAGTAACGCTGAGACCCATTAGCTAAATGAGATTTTGCTTAGCCCCAAATAACAGCACTTTGTATAGGTACCTGATTGACAGAGTTTTATTTTCAGTTGTTCTGCTCACCACCAGATACCTGTCTGGTTATTCCATATATTCACTTCTCCCTCCTCCATGTTTTAAAATTTCTTGTTATATATAATACAATTTTACAGAAGCACAATAACAGTCAACTAAGTAAAATTATCAAAGAAATTCCTCTGATTTCTCTTTCAGAGTGGACAAACTTCACTTGAATTGGGAAAGGCTTTGCCTGAATGCAGCTCTTCTGAAGCAAAGCTTGAAGTAATTACTTTTCATGCTTCTCTGAAATAGAATTAGCCTAAAAATATCCCTTTTGGTATATCTTTCATACAAATTCTTTCAGAACCCCACAACAAGATTACTCTATAGCTGAAAATAAAATGCCTAATACTGGTGGTTCTACTGAACGTACACAGAATGCTGGACAGCATGCTGCTTAGCTAACATGCTAACATACTGGAACCCAAGCACTAATGATGAAGTGCCACAAGAAAACCCTTTAGATATTTACTACAACAGATGGCTACTCCAAAACACTGCACAAAAGAGGTCCTTGCAAAGGTGACAGCCATTTTTTTGCAAAATATAAAATGACACTCTGACAACCATAGCATCTTCTCTTTGAGTCATGCACACATTTCGTACACCCATGCAATGGCAAGTAATGAATTGAGTATGGTGTGGAAACTCATTCCCTCAGCATGTCCTCTGTTCAGTAGTGGGTACAGCTCACAGTTTATTACAGGAGCACCTGATGGCTGGTAGGTCTTCATACTTTTCCTTCTCAGAAATCTTCTAACACGAGATACAAACCAAATGAGAGTGAGATGATGAAAGTAAGTTTGCATATAATATTGTTCTAGCTCATTTCTTTTAAAAGGATCTGCCAGGTCCCAGATACTGAACAGGGTAAGAAGTAGTAAGTAGTACTTGCAGAGAAATACTGTTTAACACCTTGCTTTCGGGATAATTTATTGAAAACAGAAGAGCCATGTTGGGTCTAACTTTCATTCTACATTTCGGCCACTGTACTGAATCCTCACTCAGCATCCGCCATAAAGCACTCCATGGTACAGAGAAACAATGTTTATACTTGCTTATCCTCTTTGGTGTGTGACAACACTACTGTCCAAGGTTTCTCTGCACTGGCTTGCTGACTCTACAATAAGCATGAAACTGTCTTATCTAAGCCATATCTCAGAAAGGGGAGATATGTCCAGAGCTGCAAGATGTAGCTCTGCAAGATGCTCAGCATAAGGCTGCAGCTCCTAATAGTGAAACTTCTTTTCCAACATCAGCCAACTGAGAGGTACCATTGCTGGGTTTTATGCTACAGAGACCAGTGGTGGCACATGTAAACATAACCAACCCCTCCACACTTTAGGCATTATATTATGGACAGCACCTGAATAATTTTCTCCTTTTCTCCTTTCAATCCAATTGAATCCAAAGAAAACACAGCTCTCTGGGGACACTCCTTCCTACACCTTCTGTCAAGAGTACTGGTATAAAAACACCAGCTCAAGTGCTGCAAATACCCAAATGAGGAAATACACTCTACAAGCCAAATGGGTGCAGCAGTCTGACTTCCTGCACAGACTCAAAACCCCAAAGGCACTCTCAGAAGTGGCTGCATTCAGTTGCTTTTTGCCTGTCACATCCACGAATAGAGAGGCAGCATGAGATACCATTGTTGCTGTCAGCTCTTGAGTTACCAGGAAAGCCATGGGGCCAGGCTGCTCTGGCTGACCCACACCAGCAGCCAGGGCATTTGGAGGGGCTCTACTCCTTCCAGCCTCACTACTCCTGTGTACCGATGCTTGCCTTAGAACAATGTAAGAGAGATCATTTCTACTCCTCAGGGCTTTTTGGATCAAATTTTGACATAATACAATTGGAGGAAAAAAAATGATCTCATGAAACATATACTTTAGGGAGGAAAGGGAATAAAGGTATGTTTCAAATTGATCTGGAAATATTTTCCCATGTGACATAGTTATGCTTGTCTCTTACAAAAATGAAATCTGTTAGTGAAGGAAAGAAACAGTGGCATGGAGCACAAATTCAGCTAAACAAACAAAAAATCTTCCACAAACAAAACTCCTTTATAATATGTAAATTCAAATAAAAACATAACGTGACCCTTCTGTCCCCAAGGAACGAAGGTAAAAACAACATCCCAACCAACCCCCAAATATCTGCTATGGGGGCTTCCCTGCATTCATCAGAAAACCAAGTAACTTAAGTGTGACCAAAGCAAGCCATAAAACCACTAATTCCAACTCACAGACAGTCACCTCCTGCCCTCTGGAATAGATCCCATCTGCTGCTCCTCTTACTTTCTAAAGGATTCACAGCTTCATTGCTATGAGTTTAAACACACTTTTAAAAGCCATCTTCTCTAAACAATTACCCTGCCACCTTCCTTTGTTTCTGTCCTATTGATTATGGGAATGGCAACACGCTGGTCTGCTTTCACATCCTCTCTGCCGTGGCCTTCCTCATCATGCCAGATTGTTTAGGCAACAACATCCACAGAGGAACAGGATATTGCTCGATGTCTTCACAGCAGCTGGAAATGCATCTGGTTTGCACACCTGGCAAGCTGGCAGAGCAGTGCTCAGCAGTGCCCACATGTTGAGGCAGACCCACTCCTCCTGGTTACCAAGCCTCTTGTGCTGCCACCAGCCCAGCTTGTGCAGGACACTGCTAACCTACAAACTTCATCTGCTAAAGATGCTGCAGAGGCTAAGTGCTGCTCCATGAGAGGCATAAAAACTGCTTGGCTGCTTTCCACTTTTCCAACAGAGGAACAGCTTTCTCTTTTACTGAGATGCATACAAACCCTTGTCATACATGACAAACCCACACTGTAGAGCTGCTTGGTTTTCCTCCTTAATTTTCTAATGCAGAACACAGCCTACATCAGGAATGCTCTGATCCAGGAGACAAGTCATACATTCTCAGTTTGTCCTTGCTTGTCAACGGGGCTCAAAACACAGACTTTTTTTATAGACATGAGCATTAGTAAACACTGCCTCTGGTACAATACAGTAGCTGCCTTTGTATATTTAAAAGGCAGCTGTTTCTAATTGAGAAAATACGGATTAGGATATCTTCCAAACATCTTTCCATGAAATTGCAACAAGGCTTTGCTACTTCTAAATATAAGAATAAAGCTACTTGGGAAAATTTTGAGGGACGTGAAGCAACGCTGAACTCCAAATTGAGGAAAGACGCAACTTCTGAAGCACAGTCCATTACTACAGAATGGTAATTCCATCCTGAGTGAAGGAACTTGGTTCCTGGACACTGCTTTTCCCCACTCCAAAACCAATAAATCAAGATAACGGGCAATTACACTAAAGTCTAAATGCTCTGTATTTTCATTTAAGCTACTGAGCAGCATTTACATGTTAAAGCTACCTGATCTCCAAACCAGCCTTGACCAGACAGCATGGCTAGAGTCGCAGGTTACACCCTAACACTGAAGAAAAAACAGGTGACCACCTCTGCACCATCTGTACAACCTGTAGGTAACCATTCACAACCACTCCCTTTCCTATTGCTCCCCCATCTAATGCACTCACCTGCCAGCCACAGTTCTTCTGCAGAGCAGGGACCAAGAAGTGAAGGTGAACACATGAACACTTGGGAGAAGTTTGAAGCCAGCTGACCGCTCTGCACTGCCAGTTTCCAAACCTGAACGAGTATTTATGCTTCTGGCTTAACACTATTTTCACATGGCTCTATATAGGAAATGCCAGCACAGTGCTGGGCACAGCTGCATATACAGTCCTGCTTTAAAGCCTTCGTAAAATATTTCCTAAGGAGAAATTAAGTGTGGGAGATCTTTCAGAAATATTTAGAACAGGTTTGTGTCAAAGTTGCCAAATAGATAAAGGAGCATGTTTTGGGTGATTAGCCTGCGTTAAAATAAGCATGCTTAATATATTAGTTTCACATTCATGACTTATAAAAATATTAATTTATCTCCATTTTTTCATCTTTGTGGTGTATGACATAGTACAACACAATGCCAGAGATCTAGAAGTGAGAGATTAATTTCTGAAAGCCATGTGTGGCTCATAAAAACAACAAATCCACTCCTTCAACAGATGCTTAAAAATATATGCATGCTTCGTTAGTCTAATTTGTCCGCTCAGAGCCTAGTCCAAAACTGCAGAAAATGTTCCAAAACCACATCAAGTGCCACGGAGACCTCTGTGCATAATAACAAAAACAAACATGATCAGCAGGCATTAAGGACCTCAATCTGCAGGCAAAGTCTGATTTGTGTATAACAGCTGGATGAAGCTTTTTCACCAACCAAAGCACTGACACCACAATGTAATGTGCAACTGATTGCAGACAAACAAACCACAATCAGAACAGCCAATTTTCTAACTAGCACCAAACTATGGAAATATGAGAAGCCAGAGAGAACAACAGAGACCTCTGGAAAACAATTCAAATGTAGAGAGTAAGACAAAAGTATTCTGGACAACACAAAAATGTACATTAAGTTGCCAGCTTTGCAGTGTGGATTTGGAAGGGCAGTAATGTGAAACCTGTTTATTACACCACAATAATGATTATTATCTTGCCTCCAGGATTTTTGGGGGGTGTTTCATGTTGTTTCCAAGTCTCGAAAACCATGAAGTTTTCTCACATGCTTTGGTAAGAGCTCAATCAGCAAGATCTCAGAGAGCGCTTCAGATCGAAGGCTAACTACAAAACCAACCATCCAACCTGAGTCCATCACACCCTCTGTCTACATCACCTCCCTCCCTCAAAAGCCAACAACAGTGCAATAGTCAAGGCAAGCCCATCTTGCTAATGCCATACACACAGATGAATGGGAAGCTTTGCTAAAAAAGGCACAGATGTCTTCTTAACAAGCCGTTAGAACAAGCATGTCCTGCTACTGTCACATCACATGGCATCAACCAGAGATCTCCACTACTGGGATCTTTTAAAAAACATCTTTAATCCAGGTAAACGCCGTGTGCAGCTTCTTTAAAAGTCTTCATAAGAAGATAACCTAGCAAGAATCTGATAGTTCAACTGGACAAGAAATAATTATCGTCTGTCAAGGATGTGCAGAGCACTGGAAAATAAAAGCACACCTGCAATTACAGCTATGAAAGTGGCTCTTACATGGAGTTGTTTCAGCTATGCTGGTGGTAAAAGTATTTGGACTCTGATTCAAGAAGTCTTTCAAACGCAGCTGTACAAAGGTAACTGGGAAGTACAGCAGCCCCAATTTCAAAACATCCAGCCATGAGGTTTTGATGAGATGGGCTTCCTGATGACATCCTAAGATCAAGATGATTGTTAAACCCCAGTTCTGCAACATGACTACATATAGCACAAAGCAGAAGTCTAAAAAATTAGAAACACCAACCTGCACTTTAAAATAACCACAGCACGTGTCTGTCTCAAAAGCAGATTAAAACCCTTTCCTTCAGGCAGAAACCATGAGACTGATACTCATCTTCCTAAAGGTATTTCCTTAATGGTAACAACAACAAATGGAGCAGACACAAAATACAACACATGTTAAGGTAAATAAAGTGGAAGAAAGAAATCGCAGCTACGTAGTTCTTTCATCATCAACAAGCAGATGCTTCGGAAGGGTGATAGGAATACTCCTTTTCCTGCCAACCCGACTCTCCCTTGAAACAAAAAATTTCTGCTCAAGGTGGGGAAAGAAGATACCTGTTTTTATTTATCTTAGATAATGTCTAGATCAAGACTCAAAGCATGAGCACTTTCAAAGCATCCTCTTGTACACATATGCATGCTTTCAGGTACAGGTATTTAGACATGTGGGGGGTGGGAATACCTGCACACAGACTTTAATTCCATACAGTGCACTATTATTCCCATGAACCTAAAGTATGCTTCAATTCCAATGAAGAAATCAATACAGAACAGAGCATTAGCAGCATATTTCTTGCACCATATGTATGACTCATGTAGGAAATAAGCACAAATGCTAGCATTCACTGTTCCCTTCAGGGCATTAAATCTCCATCCCCAGGCAAACAAACAAAATACCCAGGACTGCATGAGGGCAGGATAGTGGCTAAGGTGCTTATCAACAAAATAGCACTGGGCTATGAGCTACAAGCCCTGTTAGTTCAGGGACATGATAATTAAATAGGAGCTCACATCCTCAGAGTGGCACATTTTTGTACCACTTCTTCCAGATAATGAGTATCAAACTAGACAGCTCTTTTTAAAAACACAAACATCTACTTGCTTTCAAAAATCTGTGGTGGTAAGTCATAACTACCCAAAAGGCAGGAAAGGACTCATATATTGTAAAAAATCCTGTTATCTGGAAGTGACCATTCAAAAGCAATCAGTTCTTATCAAAGCATCTTGGCTTTTGTAATTTTTTGTTTTTGGCAAGACAAAAAAAAGGCACCAACTCTTCTCGGTGTCACTGTTCTTGTAAATATATTAAAAAATTCACTTGAAAATATAGAGAAATTCAGGAAAGTCAAGAGAGCTACCAGAGAGTTTGCTTACATTATTATTTCTGATACTATTAAAGAGAAATTGTGCATCTGAAAAGGTTCTCCCAAAGCAGAAAGAGTTTTTTCCCAAAGTACCAGATGCATACTATTGGAAGATTTCTATTAAGGACTACTGAGATTTTAATCATGGCTTTGTCTTAATATGTCACAAGTACTCCATTCTTAATATTTTAGTGAAAATAGAAGAAATATATTGACTCTGACAAGAGAGAATAAGTAAGTCGCTTTCCTTTGCCCCCAAGGAGGAAAAATGGTATTATATCCCTGTGAAAATGTTCAAGATATTATGGGCAAGAGAAAGAAATACTTAGTGCAAACAGTTTAACAAACCCCATCAGAACCAAAGCATCACATATTTGAAGTCTGCCAGGTTTCATGCTGACATTTGGTGAAACAACACAATAAAAGGTTTTGCACCTCCTGTGCCTTCTACTAATGGCACAAAGTCCTGCCGAGCACAAATGCTAATGACTACTCCAGCTAAAATCAGCTTCCTTCAAATCCTGTTAGATTTGCATAGTATGAGGATCTAAAATATCCTGGAGTTCAGTTTATTTGAAGATAAGCACACTAGCAAGATCTGAAACAAGAATAATGCTTTTAAGACACCTTATTATTTATAAATGAACAAAAGAATCCAGCAAGAGTAAAGAAATTGTTAAAGTCTAGGCAGCAGGGCAACTCATTTTACTGACTAGAGCCTAACACAGTCCCAGCTCATTTCACCATGAGCTGGTTTCATGACAGCAACCAATTACTCAAGAGACTCTGTGGGAGTTAATGTGAGTGGTAAACAAGCTCCCTTTACCTTGGGAGCTTTCCTTGATTTTACAAAAGGATAAAAGTGAAACAAAAAAAAAGAAAAAACCCCCCACATTTTTCAACGGCTGCTCCTTCTCTCAAAAATACAAGAAAACTGGTAGAATGATATTGATCCCCTCTAGCACACACTGAAAGCCATAAGACAGCTTATTTCTGACTGCTTGTATTCAAAAATCATCTCTATAGAATGATCACCTATCCTTAACATTTTAGATTGATAATTACTGATCCACGTACACAGCTCCACAAGCACTGGACTGGGACACTCTACCAGCCAAGGTAAACATGTTCTCCATTAAAAAAAAAAAGGAGAACAGATTATTTTCATTTTGGCAAGATATTAGTACCACTTCTCAAGTTGTAATGTCAGAAAATAAGAGCATAAAACCAAAGGCTAAATACAACCACTTTCTAGAAACATAGTCAAGAAAAACCAAAGCCTTATTAATGTGAATGTTTTGTTCCAAGACCTGTGGTTTTATATGCTGCAGCAAACGCTGATGACCAGCACAACATGAATTTTGCTTAAGTTCCAATAAAAAATAAGAGTCACTTTTGGGAAAAAAAGAAAGGCAACAGCAAGCTAAACCGCATAGCTTGGTCCCTTGTGCGTGAAGCAACATTTTGCCATATTGTCTATATATTAGAGGGCTGACAAGTTAATGGCAGCACTAAAGTCTGCTGTAGAGGACAAGTTGTTCTCAAGTCTGCATGATACTGAAGTCAAATTATTGCCTGATATACGAAAATGTGAGTTAGAGCTACTGATGCTGTGTGTGCTGTGAAACATGCCAAGATCATCATGAAATACTACCAGAGGACTGAGGCTTTGTCTGTCAGTCACTCACCAGCCTGTCAGCTGTCAGTCTCAGCCATAAAAAGCTGTCCATGAAAATGTATCATAGCCTCCATTATCTTCAGTGTTTTAGAGCATAATAATAAAATATGTATTAAGCCAGAACAGCAACAAAACCATGCCTGACTGCTCTTGATGAATACAAACGTGGGAGCAATCTGAAAAATCTAATTGGCTTGCCAACACTTGAGTTTTTTATTATAATTTTCTAGTACATAAGGGTAGCAATATAAGAATATAATTTCTTGAAATTATTAGATAGATAGCTTTTCTTCTTTCTGTATCCCATCTTTGCATGGAAGTCTAAACTTACAACCCAATGCATTTCTCAGGTAAAGCTGAAAGCCATTCCAACCTCTACAAAATAGCTTTTTATCGTAAAATTACAAAATCCTTAATTGTTACAATTGTTAATTGCTATGCCCTTATTTTACCTATGCATTAATCTCTTGAGTGATTTTGACAGGCCTGCTATTCGATCTTCTCACCAGGGGTTGAAATAATGACACTGATGGGAAAATTTTACTACCTGGAGCTCAGCTGACATGGAAGGAACAAATCCAGAATTCCTCCAGTGCCATAATCAGCAATGTATCAGCTCTCCTGCTTCTGACCATCTCTTTCTATTCTCAAGGAAATTCTGTTTGTTTAGAATAGATGAAGGTAAAAAGCAACAATATGAAACCAAACATATGGAAAAGAACAAACCCGTGACAAAATGAAATCCCAAACCAAATACAACATTTTGTCAAACACACAAAATCTTGCCAGGACTAGACACTAACAAAAGAGCCAGTACTACTGCCATCACAATGAATTGGGAATTGTCATGCAGTACCCACAGTGCATGTTATCATGGACGATGTTAGTTTGGGGGACAAAGAGAGCTCTTCTCATGAGGAGACTAAGCTAAATGAACACAGGGATTAAGAAAAGGTTAAAATTAAGCCCAAGCACTCTGACTAGAGCAGCAGTGCTTTGCCAGCACCATGTGAGCTCTGAGGCTGACAGCAGGGAGCTGTGCTGGGCCGTATCCCCAGAGCCAGGTGTTGGTACTGACCTGCCCCAGCATGTCGGGCGCGATGGGGAACGTAGGCCAGATGGCCGAGTACACGCCGAAGAACACGAGCCAGAGCACCATGCTTCCCCAGACGGCCAGGTGACTGAACTGCCAAGAACAGGGAGAGAAACAGAGTCAACACACGGCACTTCCTCCATCCACCCAGTCCAGAAGTGTTTCTCTGTTCAGGTCTCTGTCGGTCTCACTCAGGCCTGTCTACTGCTCTTGGTTTTGGGCCAGTAGCACAGGTTGTTCAAACAGCACAAAGCACTTCTCTTTAATCTTTGCTTCATAGCAGGGCAGACAGATACTCTTCTCAGCCAATCTGTCTTATTTGGATCTCCAAAAACTCGTCAGATTTTCCTTGGAACCATAATTTCTCTCATCTAGTTCCTGTATCCTGTCACGCACATTCCAGATTCAACATGTAAATCAAGGTAGGAATTTTCAAAGGTGCAGGTTAAAGTTCACATGGACAAATCCCCTATGGCCGTGTACACATACAAGCCATACACATCACTTACCTTCTCTGGAGGAAGATTCAGTGTTGTGTACTACCACAATCAACATCTACTGGTCAACTTTGCCATTTGTTTTTTTGTTTTAAAGGTGTTCTAACTGATTTACACACATGCAATGCAGCTTACATCTTTACTGGTTCTTTAGTCTGTAGACTCACTAAGAGAAAATAAAAACTATTAAATGACCAAGAGCACATCCAGCAAAAACTTCTTCTCGGTGGCATTAAAGTAATTTTCCTACACACGCAAACTGTTTTTCTGCTCAGATGATTTAGGTTGTTTTACTTTTACACCACAGTGGATGGAACCAGTAATTTCAGTTGTAACAAGCAACTGAGCTCATTATTGGCTCCAACTTTTCTGGATGCCAACAACTCCTGCGGCTGATGACTTTGGCTCCAATTCAGAGAAGTACCTGCATAAATCTTAATTACTAATTACATATGAGTTCAGGAACACGGGAATGAATTCACATACTGGGTGCTGGTGGACACAGCGTGTTTGTTCAGCTCTCAGCTTTATATTTCCTACTGGATGACTGTGTCTGTTGACTTTTTGAACAGTATGTCTGAGAACCAAAGAAGTGTCTGATATTGTGTTCTGCTTGCTGTGAGATAAATAAAAACTTCTGGAAGAAGATTACTCCTAATCTGCAACTGCTGGACATGCTCAGAAAGGACAGCTTTCTCCAGCACAGGCAGTGAAAACAAACAAGCAAAGAGCCTGCAGCACCAGTGCAGATTGGCAGATAGTTGGGATCAACTAGAGACTACCTTACAGTAGAAGCATTCATACAAAATGTCAGAGGCAATGGAAAGAACACTCTTCTAGGCACTCTCAGAAAGCTGGAATTTTGTGTAACCCTGAAAGTTGCTGGGCTAATAATAAGCAAGACATGGGATAGGCCCCTTCCTGAAGAGACACAGTAGGCAAGAAGATTTGTTTTCAAACTTTGCTATTTATTCTGTTTGACCCAGGAGATCTGACCTCAGTAAATAAACAACTCCTTATGTAAAACAAACAAACAAGAAACAAACTAACCAAAAAACCCCAGCCCCAAACCCCCACATAACAAAAAAAACCCTCCAAAATACGCACATATGTGCTCAATTCTGTTTAAATGTGAAGAAAAGAAGGAAATTGAAGGATTTTTTTTAAATCCTTCAAGAGGACAAGAGGGATTTTATCCTTTCAGTCTACTTGCTCTTCTGAAAACTGAGCACAATTCACGTCAAGATTCTGACTAGAAGCCCTGCCCTGGTGAGCCACTGTAATGCTCAGCTCCCCAAATATCAAGTACTGCAAGGCTGCTGCAAGAAGATTCTTGCATATAAGCTAGACAGAGTGTGTGGCTCTCCCATGTATCCTGCTTATCTGAAACAGTTGCTGCTACAGTGTGGTAAAGCAATGATGAAAAAAGCTCTGTGTGTTTGGGAAAAAGCCTACTGCAGTGTTCCACACAGGCCCTACGTAACATGACGCTACTCCACTCAACTTCAATGGGTGGATTTTATTATCCATTATGTTGCCACTTTTATCAGAGCCTTTCTTTCCACACTAACTACTGGATATACCATGGTCCCCAAAACTTTGACTGTGTTTTTTATTTAAAGTTTTCTGTTGAAACCACCTTGCTCTCCCTTGTGGCAGTGTCCCTCTCACTCTCTAAAACAAATTGCCTGTAACCAATCCACTTGATGATCGAGAAGTGGCTTAACTCAGTGTTGTAAATTTAATACTCTTCAAGTAACCTGAAGATTCTCTGTGTGTTGATTCACTCATAGCTGAAACTATTACCAACATCAGATTTTGAGATGATGAGAGTCACTGTTCTAAGCAATAGGGCAGGATTTAGAAGTATATATAGAAAAAATGGATTCTAAACACAACTGTTGTGTGAATAACAATAATTTATCTGTAAAATGCCAGAGTTATAAAACTCCAATATCTACTAAACATTATGGTATCTTTTAAAAAAGAAGTTTAGAAATAAGGGGCCCATGATTATCCTCAAGTGGCTGAAAAGACACCCATTACCTATCCAGGGAAGAGGAGAGAACAGAAACCATCAAAAAATTCACAACAAAACAGGATCTAAACAAGCTCACATGCATTCAATGCTGACTGGGTTATTTGCTTTTCTGGTGCACAAGGGATTAATTTAAGGATTTTTGCATTTTAAAATGTTGATACACAACACAGAACTGATGCATAAGCAACAGCAAAAAACCACTCAGATTTTATTTTCAGATGAGAGAATGGGGCAGAAAATATTAACATCTCCTTAACAATTAAATAACCCATACAGACAGCATTTCATCTTTAAAATTCAGAACAGATGTCAGCTCATTGATCTTCGCAATTCCCCTGGGAGGAATGAAATAAAACATTTTACAACTAACAGAAGCAATGAGGTTAACATGACCTAAGCCAAATCCTTGAAGAAACTGGTAGAATAAGAATATGTGTCCTCAAAACATCTTAGCCTTGAGGGCAGAGTTTCTTTGTACATCATGAAAACTGGATTCCCATAAAGTATCTTATTGGTGTGGAGAAAAAGAGACTCCATCAAAATTTAAAAAATTGGTGTTTCAGAGGGGCTAGGGGAAAGGAAGGGAGAAAGGTGTTTAAAGTTCATCAACACAGGAGCCCTTCCCTCCCTGTCCCTCAAACTCTTTGGAGCTCACTGCCCTGCCGGATTCTGTCACCTATCTGTAACAGAGCACTTGCCCATTTCAAGCCAATAACTCAAATCAAGGAAACAACATAACTATTCAACTGACATCCTTATTACACTAAGTTTCAAAAAGAAAAACCAAAAAAACAAAACAATTCAACCAATGTGGAGTCACCACTAGTTCTTTTTACCTGGATCAAAGATGTTTTCAAGCCTAGTTGTTTATCTGTGGGCAGACACCTTTCATTCCCTATTGCACTAATTTTGAAGGAGCTACAGACGACAAAGGATAATTTTCTTGATGCATTTTCTTAAGCAATTTCAGTAGTATGCTGATTTCACGCAAAATTCTGCTCATTTTTAAGTAGAGATGTTGACAATATGCTTTTAGTGTGCTCTTCCCACTTCTGTCAGGCTGCCCTTTTTCATCACAGATATCGTGTGATCTACGAGTTCATTCCTCTCACATTCTGTACTTAGGGAGCTTAGCAGCCTACCCTTACATGAAAGACTTAATTAGAACTCTGAAGTCCCAAATGATTTTTAGTACTTCTTATCTGTATCAATACTCATTAGGGAGGAAGGTGTGCTAATAAAATAAAAGATACTGGAAAGTACTTACTCTAGTCCATGCAGTTGTTTCCAAGCCAGCTTTCAGACAAACAGTGACTACAACATACTGCAAGGAAAAAGAAGAAAGAAGACAACTTCATTACTAACACTCTCAAATCCCAATCTCCCCATTACACATAAAAAGCTACTACCATTTAGGCAGCAACCCAGGAACTTGGTAGGGGATGCAGAAAGGACAGAGCAGAAACTATTGTTGGTGCGTGTCTGGGAAAAAAATTAAAAGGAAGAGGGAAAATCATGCACTTGATTTTTTTTTTTAAAAACTCACATATTTTCTTCAGGTTTACACCATTTTCTTGTGGTGAAAAAAAGGCTGGAAAGAAATTCTACCATTCAAAGATTGCTAGGATACACAAACTTACAGTGTAAACTATGTTTCCAACAAATAAATAGTCAACTCCCTGTCCATTTGTGAATACTGCATCTGAAAGAAGAAGATAAAGAAGATCACCTTTGTTGTCAGTTTATCAACAGAATGGACAAAAGAACAAGGAGATTTTCAGGAGAGAATAACTGGCCCCAACCTTTCCTTCTTGAACATTGAAAAGCACTCCTAGAGACCATGAGGTAATGGTAATGCAGAAGTTGTGCTCAGCTGGGCCTCAGACGCGGTGCACGGAGAGAGCATCCATCCATCCATAGCTCCAGTTGCCTGAAGCTAGCCTAGCAAAGGGGCAGTGTTCACCAGACCTTAACATGTAATTTGCTTGTAAGAGCTGAGGTATATCCCTGCCACTTTTTCTGTTGCTATCTGTCCTGTAGTGTCACTTCTAACAATATTTATTATTTGCATGCCTGTGATGAAAAAGCAGTAAAACACCAGCTGACTTGTGGTGAAAGAGAGCTGAGCTAAGAGCAGGGACAGTTTAATTTGTAAAGGACACATATCAACATGTACAATATTTCACTGGAGGTTAGTTCCATAACTGAGCAGTACTCAGTCTCTGGCCACCCGTTCTCTATCAGCTGTGCACAAGGGTGAGTACATACATGCTAATCTATCATTTGGAAGTGCCAATCTTGGCAATACTTCAAATGTCATTTAGTCTCTCAGCCCTTGCTGAATCAAACTGGAACACCATGAAAACACATTCAACCACCACATGAATGCCAATTGAACTTGTACTCACAGGAGTTTTCAAGCATTACTCAAGCACGATAAGTATTGCTATTTTCACATGTTTTAAGACAACTGCTAGGGAAATACATGAACAGCAGGGACAAAAAGGCTTATGATAAAACCTTGGATTCATTCCTAAACACATACTGCCTAGCAGTGTGAGCAGTTCTGCTATGATGATGCCTTAAGTTTTAGCTTTCATATTATCCAGATTCTGTCCTGCAGTAGTATATAACTCTGAACTTCATATCAAGTGCTAGCAAGTTCTCCTCACAGTTTAGTCAGACAAAACAATTCTTTTCCAGCCCAAGAACCAAGGACACCATCGCAGCTTCAGGCTCAAAAGGTATAAACAACAGCAAACTGAGAAGAGCAGTCTGAGAGGATGGGACGTAATGACCTGAAGCTGTAATTGGTCAATGAACCCCAATATGTAAATAGACCAAAACTTATACAAGTGTGAAAACTCGTGACCCACTGTCCAGCTTGGGTGTAGTCTCAGCCAGGCTCTTGTAGTGCCCAAGGTGCATCCTCTGAAGGTCTTTCAATAAATACCTACTTTATTCCTTTAACACTGTCTAGCCTCCATTCTAGGTAGCCTCTCAAGGCATAAGTAACATTTTGTTAGATTTATTTGGAAAACTGGATTTGACATTCTTAAACAAAAGTTGTGTGCTCCAGGATCAGTAAATATTTAAGCCTATAAAGAAGAGTTCCTGGCACCCTGATCTCTGTGATGAAGATCCAGTCCAGCTTACACCTAAAAACCCCTATACATTCATACAGTACAATTAACCCAAGCTTACTTGTTTTGTTTTCCTTCTACCATGCTGCACGTGGCTGTCTCCAAACAAGTGACAGGCTCTGAATATTTCCCAAAAGTTGCTAGTTCTGTATCTCTGCCTTCTTTTCAATATTAACTACTAATAAAGAGCAGCAGAGTGACTAACACTGCAACTGGAGCTAAAGCCTGAGACAGCTAGGTTAGGAGCTGGCATGGTTTCTAGCCACTGGCATCCTCCTCAGCCCAGCTCCTCTGCAGTGGCTTCAGCCATTTACCACATCATTCAGGGACACACCAAGATTTTACAGTCACCCTGCTCTTTCACCTGGTGCCCATGAAATAGGTGGAGAGCACTAGGGAACTTAGTCTCCCATGCCAGTTGAATCGTGTTGGTGCCAAAAGGCTCAGTTTAATGAGAAAAAGGCATTCCTGAACTCATCAGTTTTGCTAGAATAAGCTGACATGACACAGCCATGCTCTGGTGTAACATCACAGTGAACATTTAAATAATTGAATATGTTTTCCTGTAAGTCTCAACTTCTTTAGAGCTATCTATTTTAGTGCAGTAAGTTAATGTCTTTACTTTTCAGTGTTTTCCATGACCTTTCACTTTGGGAGGCTATACAGCCCTGAAAGGAATGATATTTGTGCTAAAGAGAACAGCAGCATGCTCAATGAACATTCATTTCTGAAGGTATACAAGTGCCCATTCCTAGACTAAATGTACTTCACATCCTAAGGAACTCAAGAGGTTAAGGACCATCCCAGTGTGAATGGCACATTTTTGTCTCTGGCACTGAAATCCTTCTTGCACTTGGAAATGCAAAGAAACTTGAAAATTCAATATTCATTCCTCTCAGGAAAAAAAACTGAGCAATTTATTCAAAGGAAGTCAGAAAGTTAGCCTCTGAGCTGGTATTTCTGTCTTATAATTCTAATTGTTGAAATTTAAAGCACATTATCTATTTGGGAACTACAAAAACCTCTATGCAAGACTATGTAATTTTAACTATAAACACTACAGATGTTAACCTAAAATTTCTGCAGTTGAATTTTAAAAAGAGCAATTCAAGGTTAACATTTGTCATAAAAACAGTGTAACAGAACAACAAAACTCCTCAAATCAAAACAAAAACCAACCAACCATAAAAGCCCCTCTCCCACAAAATGGAACCTTCTTTCAGCCCAGTACAGATGAAAGGCAAGTCCCTTTGTTATATGGTCCATCAGCCATCGAAGTTCCCACTGAGGATATGATACTGACATTTTGATCAGCCAAGTACAGTAGCATGAACCTAATCCCCACAAGTATCTTTACATCATGCCTCTGACATGAGCATTCATCTTCCCTCCCTTTTTATTTCTTTCACCTCCTCCCCAGTTAGTCCATTCTGGAGCCTAGAAGGTTTTCTTAAAATCAGTGTTTTCCACGAAGGAGTTTCACTTGTGAAAAATTAATGATTTTAGATAAATATTCTCTTCACCAGCCCCAAATTCCTCATTTGATCTAATGCTATTTCTTACCACAATCAAAGAACAGATTTCCAGCGGTTTTTCCCACCTACACAGCTATACTGGAAAGCTAGGTAGTAACCACATGGGACTTACTGGTCCCTGAAATACCATGTAGCTGCATTACCCTGAAAAGTTGCATTACCTTGAAAGCAAAACTTAATAATAACCCTAATTTGTACACCAAAGAGTCTTATTTCCCCAGTATCTCTGACTCTTGATCTGGTTTACTTCCATTCCAGCCAGTTCTTTTTCACAGTACTGCTTTATAGAATGGGGGAGTTCCAACAAGATATAAA
Organism: Melospiza melodia melodia; assembly: GCF_035770615.1. NCBI lineage: Eukaryota > Metazoa > Chordata > Aves > Passeriformes > Passerellidae > Melospiza > Melospiza melodia. Next base: position 82,010,884 of record NC_086195.1, read on the forward strand.
GCAAATGGTTCTAAGGCAGCTTCTGTAAGAACATTATTCAATCAAATGCTGAGATCTCAACACACTACCATAAAAAAAAGAAAAGGCATTTCATAAAACATCACTCAGTATTTGGGTAAGACTTCTTAGCAAAGCAGTAGTTTCATTTTTCACCTATTAAAGTCACTATATGAACAATAATTATGTTAGATTAGAATAATTTCTGAAAGCCACTAGACAACCTGCCAAGCTCAGCAGCTAAAGACTATTGAACTGTCTGGCAGCATTATTTCTTGGGACTTGTCACGACCCCCCTTCTGTAAACACACTGGTTCTGTAAGACTGAACATCAGTTACTCACATAAGAAATAATGAAGCCCTTACCATGCTCCAGCACTTTCAGTGGAAACCAGAAAAGAATGATGGAATGGATGAGGGCATTGATGCAGTGACCCCAGAAAACCTGAGGGAAAACAAACCAAGCCATCAGTAAAGTCCAAAACTCTTGACCTCCCTCTAACTCCTAACAAACACTTCATTGTGTAGTTTAGAGTCAAAAAATGTTTGTCCTGAAGTGAAATACTCAAACTTCTGCAGGATCTATTTTCTCCTACAATTTCTGCTCTTTCACAAGAAAACACTGGTCCAATTTGATCATTTTATTCTACCAACTTGAAGCATAATAGGCAAGCCTGCTTCAGCTTAAGATCTTTATTGAAATAAGGCAGACAGCTTGAGTCAACTTTGTTTAATTACCTCAAAGAATAATTTTAAAAGAGTGATTCAGTATTATGAAATATTCCATTTTCTTTAAATGGATAAATACTTTGTGCCCCACAGTTTTTACTAGCAGATAATATAATTTTGCACAAACTAAAGCTTTATGTACTCTACAATTTCCTCTCCAAACAAAGCAATCCTACAGCTTCCTTGATTCAGAAGTACATTTAGATGTGCTCATTATGGAAAAGACAGAATATCAAACGCTGGCATTTTCCAGCATTTAAACAGCAAAATGAAGTAAAATGTGTTCTTCAAAACTGAGAAGTCCAAATAAGCCAATTCGAATTCTATTTTCCAAAAGAACTACTAGAACAGAGCTATGCTAACTATGAAAAAGCATCCTAGCAAAGAGTGCTGTGACAAGACATATGTTAAATAAATCCAGGCAATGTCATTGTGGCTTATCAGTAGCTGTGAATTGAAAAATCATGCTTGGATAGGAATCTAATATTGAATCAAAGTTTATGGATATTTCAGGAGTAGTTTCAGGGGAAGTCACAGCAGAAAATCCTTATTTATAAACAAGGATGTTCTTTATTTAAATAAAAAATAATCCCTTGGAAAGAACTGGAAGGCCAAATAATCACTCTCAGTGGTTAGCCTAAAGCAGAAGTAACATCAGGAAATAGGTTATTTTCTGACATGAAAAATCTGGAGTATCAGAATGTTTAAGTTTTTCCTTAGAGTAACAGAGTTTTCCTTACCCTTGTGTTGAAACCATCTGCATTTTGAGTGATTTTGTATAGCTGTGGAAATCGAAGCATGCTATCTTGAGTACACGACCGTTCAAAAATTCCCAGAGTAAAGGGTGGCAGTGCTGTGAAAATCTGCAAGGAAAGCAAACACTAACTGAAAGCAGCTCTTAGTTTTAAGTGTATCTCATATAATGTTTCCTTATCTAGAGAAAAGCAAAATTCTCACAGACTTCAGTGAAGACTTACTACTACCTAGCATGTTATTTGGCATAATTTTCAATGGTCCAAACATTAATTTGTAACTCTCAAATATTGACTTGTGAACAACAGAAACATGAAAGAAAATTAGTATTATTAACCAATAAATTAAACCCAAGAAGTTAAGTTTCTGATGTACCAGCAAATCCAGCAAGGGTCAGACACATCGGACTGCAATGGAAAGACAGTATGAATTTTTATAAAATAGCCTTGTGGGAATAGGTTCCAATGTAACTGCAGTTGTAGCCATAATTAGATATGCAATGTGCTTAACCACTGCTAAGTTTACAGACAGAGTAAATGTGGAAATCACATTTAAAAAAAAAAATCTACTGAGCAACAAAGGCCATTCTGCATTATGGTACTTTGGGGATTCCCCTGGCAGGCATGAACTGATAGGAACAAATTAACTGCAGCATGTGTCTGTGCTACGGGCAGACGCTTGGATGACCAAGCCTCGGACGCCTTCCAAGACAGGCAGCAGGACACTCTGCCAGAAGCAGAGTAAATTAGCCTCCACTGACTTTAACATTGCTGCTCTTGAAGCGTTTCCAGGATCTGAGGCAGCTCATTTAAAGCCAGCTTGGGTATCCATGCTTCTTGTGGTCCACAGTGCAGGCACAGAGGGAAAGTTACACCAGGGTGCAAGTCAGAACACTAAACTTCATTCACTTCCTTTTACATCAATAGTTTATATCAGAAACATCACTTTAAATCCTATACATACATTTATTTTTACCAGTTTGAGAAGTGTTCTTGAAATTAAGAAGCAGGTTGGAGTTATGAACTGTGTCTAGGATGTGTGCACATTTGGAGAAGGTGGGCTGTGATTCCCACCAGCAGCACGCTGGCAGCAGGGGAGCAGACAAAGAACAACAGGGAAGAACAGAGACGAGTGAGAATCAATAATTATAGCCCTTTATCCAGTGAGAATTGTGTGTCTTCACCCCTGAAGTGATAAACCAGATGGCTAAAATGGCAGCAGGCTGAGAGTAGAGAACTGAAACTGAGAGCACTGGTCCAATATATTCCAAAGACGACCATGCTGTTATACAGCTTTAACGTACTTCCCCTGGTTTCCTGTGTTTATTGGGACATTTACATTCTCACTTGAAGTAAATCTTCCAGTGGTTTTGATCACCAAGGCAAACTTCCAGAGTGAACTAGTACAAAATCAGGAATTACAAAGCCATTATGATTTCATACACCTCATATTTTAATGAGATTACTAATGAAAGAAAGGGTTAATCTGCAAAGAAGAGAATGACTTAGTTAAAAGCACTTCAAAATCTCAGAGCGACAAATTGTGGAAGTCCCAATATCTTACAAGCATTTATTCTCCATGAGTCCACACAACCAGTTCTAATTTTAGAAAATACTGACCTCAAAAAACAAGGTTTAGTTTCTGATTACAGAAGATGAGTTTTATCCAGAAGCTTTAGGTAGATAGATTCATCAAATGAGGTTTAAAGATAATAGATGCAAATATCTAAACATGAATGACAGAGACTGCTAACAGTCAGGAAATTAGGGTGAAGGGAATCAAGGGAATGATAAATCCTTGAATAAGTATCTTCAACTAAGAGTATGAAATCTCATGGAATATGGGAGCTTGTGCCATCATTTTAAAAATTAATGTGACAGAAGTTAAGTAGTTCCATTAATACTATTCAGTGATAATTTGCTGGCTTTTTCTGTATTAGCATATATTTGGAATGAGTTTTTTTAATGAAAAATTTAAATTCCCTCCCTGTGAAGAGACTTTTTAACACTACCAGTGTCCTAGCAGTTTATAAATCCAGGCACTGGGCCACTTGTAACATTGCAAAGGTAACACTCTCAAAAACACCAACACAGCTCTATGGTATGCTACAGAACTTGGTTCCAGAGATCCTTCAGACTTTCATCCATGTGACTGATTAAATAATATTACTGATTTAAGTAATTGAGTCATATGACACAGGGTAGCACCCTACAGGCCATGTTGAAAATCAGAAACCACTCCCAGACTGCTGATGACACAATGATGCAGCTTCTCTTCCTGTACCTAAGGGAGCACAAGTCAACCCAAAGTAACTCCTCTCAGCATCTAACTCTCCAGGGTCTGAAGGGAAAAAAAATCATCAAAACTCAGAGATTAGGAGTATTTTGAGCATGATCTGTCACGAAAATATTCAGTACAAAACACTGAAAATGCTTTCAAAGAGAAAATTAAATTCTATCTAAAACCTGCAGATCTTTATGCAGGTTATATTACGTTAAACATTTCTTTCAAGGTGTTCTCCCAAATTTTCATTTTGCAATAAAAGTGAAATTTTAAAATTTTATTTTCCCTATCTCAGAGTGGATTCCAAGTGGCTTTTACAAATGAACTCACCTTTCCTGACATACACTTAGGACAGTTACCAGTGAAAAATGGGACACAACAAAATAACATAGTAGTCCCAAGCACTATCAAGTCAAAACATGCAGCACTTACCACGTTATACAGACCGATGCACCATCGCTCAAATAAGATCTGCCCGGAAAATCCATTAACGAAAGCAAACCAAAGCTGGAAAAGAGACAAGTTACAAAAAGCTTTAGATTACTCCTGCAGTCCATCCTTCCATTCACAGTAGAGGAGAAGGATGTGGAATACAGACCACCATCTGGAGAGAGATGCTTGTCATGCTCTAAAAATAATTATCAGCAGTGCCAGGCAGTTACTTTCAAGTCTTACATTTTAAATACTGGCCAAGTACTCCTTGTTTAAAATAAAATACTCAGGCTATGGAGCAATTAGTTGCATTTACATCATTGCTCTAAAAAATAGATGGCATCAAACTATTACAAAATCCTTATCACTGGCAAATTAATATGCTTGCAGCCAGAAGCCAGCCTCATTTCCATCATGTTTGCTAAAGACCAAAATTTTCAAGATAACTGCTTTGATGGATGTTCTGCTTAACTTATGTTGATTTTTACAGTCCCGGAATTACAATGATATCTACTTGTCAGTTACATGATCGTGATTATATTGTAATTTTATTGTTTAAATTATGCAAACATTATTATTTATTAAACTATCTATTTAATAATTAAAATTGGAAGAGGTTGCAAAACAGGCTGCAGAGCCTTCATCCTTTAACAAGTTTACAAATGCAACTGGGCAAGCCCTGAGCAACCTAGTTTGCATTTAATGTTCACCCTGCTTTAAACAGAAGATTGGGCTAGATGGACTTCAAGTGGTTTTCCAACTGAGGGGATTCTGTAATGACACAATCCCAGGAAACAGCTTTAAGCTTCAGTGCAAAGGTAAACTCTTTTCAGCATTTCCATGGATGCATATTAAGCATATTAATCTTGCTTAAGCACCTTTTTGAAGCACAAACTGCAGTACTGGGTTGGAACAAAGTTTCTTAGTGGACATTGAGAGAAGTTTAGGGAAACAACATAACAAAGAAGGGGAAGAATTATAATTTTCCAAGTAAATTGGAAACTAAAAGAACAATAGCAGTTTAAGGGTGTCCTGAAACAGTCTGTATGTGAAATCATTACACTTATTAGATAACAAAAGATTTCTGAGAGTTTCTGGCAACAGTCCCTTTCAAAATCTACAGTACACCATATTACTTTGTTCAAAATTATTTCAATATTGTGTGTGAGAACACTCCCTCTAACCACTCTGTTTCAACATATTTTGTGTTGCATTTACTTCACAAGTCCATGTTGCACTGGATGCACTATGTATTGCAGATCAGCCAAGTGCTAACCATGCCCATTCCCTTCCTGCTCCCTGAGAGCCCATGGCACTTAGTGCCAGGTATCTTTTCTGACACCATTCTGTCACTCATTGGGCAGCACTCTCCTACCAGCATCATTTATTCTCTGGCTCACTTGTGCAGTATTAGTGGCCTAGCAGAATATCTCAGATAACAAGCAGTTAGCTGTACATCATCTGATCTCTCCCTGCTCCCACCCAAAATGAATACAGAATAATCAGGGAAAAAAAAACCCCAAAAACCAAGTAGAAAATGAGACTGCATCAAGACCTATCACTGTTTTCATAGATGCAATATCTAAACAGACCATGACTCTAACATGGGACAGAGGCAACTTCATGCAATATTAAAGTATTTACAAGGTTGGAAAGAATAACACATAGCTGTTCAAATAGGCACTGCTGCAAGACATGAAATTCACATGCTACACCAAAGGAGAAAGGGAAACTTTTTCACACAATATATGGCTGGCCTATGGAAATGTCTCCCAGATGATGCTGTAGATGCAAAAGGCAATTTGAAAAAAAAATAAAAAATCACAGAAGGAATGCTGGAGACCAGATGAGTCTGCCAGAGAACTACCACTGTTCACAACCAGAGACCAGGTTAGTTGAGCTCTTATTTCTCAATTCTTACAGCTATTATATCACCATTCTTGTTTGATATTAATCATCGGTTCTAATGAACTCTCATTGTTCAAGTAAGAAACAATGACACTGATTCCAACTCATCTGTTTATAGCTATGCTTTGCACAGTTGGTAATCTGTTTAAAATTACTTCCTGCAATTTTTTAAACTGTCAGCTGCTCTTTCAAGTAGCGAGGTTCTATTTATTTCTGACTATATTACTCTGAAGCTTGCACTTTTCAATACCTGCTGCCCCTCTCGCAGCTTGCAGTTTACAAAGTGCCCTTGTAAATTTTCTTAAGGGCCAACAGTTTCATTCCTCTGTCACTTAGATGAAATGCACCAGCCTAGTATAAACTGCAAAATATTTCTTGGGTTTGCTAAAAAAAGTGCCTTGTTCTTTCCCATTGCCAAACATGCATTCAATTAAAAGAGCCTTTAAGGACTCACCTCACCAGCTCTGTCCAGAAGAAGGACAGAAGACACACTCTACATCCCAACTTTTTATCATGAGTTCTATCTATTGCATTGCTACCTTGAAGGAATACTCTCTAAACCTCACTCTAAGGACACAGTTAATGGCCCAAAGCAGCACACTGGCCAGTCACAGTCTCACCCTTGCGGTGTTCCAGCCACTTCTACACATCAGCTCTTCAAAAGAAACATATGAAACCTCTTTGGTACAGAGCTTGAGGACCCAAAAAGAAACCACAATTTATTTGGGGTGTTCAAGTTAGGAACTTGAGGGTTTATTCTAGGAAGAATCTGAGCTCTAAAATAGCATGCTCCCAGATATTTAGCAATAATGATCTAGGCATTTATCATCTCCAGGCTTGTTGCAATTAATTGCAACGATGAATGAGGGCAGCAATTCTAGAAACAATAAATAGCTCACAAATCAGAAGCCTGTCTGGCTTGGTTGGCAACCTGACTGTGCTCTGCTCAGTTTTCTAGATCCCACTGGGCAAAGCAAACTTCAAAGGTTTGGTAGCAAATGATGAGGCCTTTTATAACATTGGCTCGTGCTGCTTAGGAAACAACTGCTTTCTGAAACCATAGCTTCCCACAACCAGTCCTCCAGCAACAGACATAGCTGATTATCCATCAAGAGGGTAAAACAAAGCAGCCAGAATGTCTGTAGCTAGCCCATGGCTAGATGAAAAGCCCTAAACCAGGCAAATCTAACATCTTGGATTCTTAGATTCACATTTCCCAACAAAAACATTAGCAATAATGATAACAGAATCACATAAAATATGGGAAGAGCAGAGCTGTTAGGATGCCTTACAAAGCAGCAGACAGGCTGTCAAAGCACAAGTGAGAAACACCCACTCAATAGACCAATTCCTTCTACTCAGGATGTACCAGAACAGCATGGTGCAGAATCCACTAAAGACCCAATGTGCTAACACCACATTGAGATGAATGAGTCAATTTAGGAGAATATTGAGATGTCTGACTGCAGTAAATACTCTTGAGTCCTCTGCAGCATCTTTTAACATTTTTTTTCTACAGAAAAATTTTCCCCCTATTTCAAAGGCTGATATAATTTGGACAGGCAAGAACTAACATTTAGAAAGTTCAGTGCCTGGCCAATCCAAAAGTCCAAGTTAAACTCTTTTTCTTTCAGCAGTATCCAGACAGGTAAAAATTAGAGGTGAGAGCATTTCCAACACTTACAAGTCTTCACGCACCACAGGCTCCAAACAGAGGGGAAAAGTTATCACTGTCACAATGCACTGGGAAGTAACAGCTCTGCTTGTTTTCTCCACAGATTCACACTACCAAAAGCTGACTGACAGAAAGACTGCGGGATACTTTCTCATACTTCCTCAATATCTTCATGTCAAGAGTAAATCAGATACTCTAAATAAAATACACATTTATTTTGAATTTAACACAAGCCATAAACTGCTATGCATGGTTTAAGGACCAGCTGCTTGTAGAGCGAACGTAATGCACCTGAAGGTAAACAAATGAAAAAAACAAACCCAAACTCTCCACCTTAATGTTCATGTTAACAAAATGTACTGAATATATTTGAAGTTGCAACAAGCCACGCTTGACTCAGACTCAGTAAGCTGGTAGGAAAACTTGCCAAGTCTGCCTGGCTTGCCAAGCTCCAGGGGTTTGTAGGGCTCAGCTCCAGCACTGCTATGAACAAATGGACCCACAGTTATTAAACCTCTTTTCTGGCTGGAAAAAAGAAATTTTTTCACTTTAACTATTACCTAGCTGCCAAAAAGCTGGAAAAGCTTATTTGTAACTCAGCTACAAAATATATACTTTTCTCCTAAGAAACAAGAGGTCCAATTTAAATGTAAAGAGATTCAGACCTAAGGCTGAAATCTGGGCTGATACATTGCCGTGCTTTGTTATAACAGATATTGCAAAGATGTGAAACTAGTAGGTACTGTGCAAAAAGAAACTGCAACATTGCAAACTGAAAGCTAGCCCGTGTTTCCTGCCTTGAAGTGGGGTTGCATTCTTTAAATAAGAAACTCCACTGCTGAAGCACTCGATGCCAGCTGTGACGTGGGCACTTTGCCACTAGAGAAAGGGGAGAAGGGAATAAACCAGAGGTCAGCAAAAGCCAACAGATGGTAATACTTGGTTAATATTGACTTCGGCTGCAGGCAAACTGAGGATCTCGAGGTAGAACAGTCCCACACTGCTGTTTGGAGCTACACAGCACATCCACCTGCTCTACAGTGTATTTTGAGAAAAGATCAAGTATTATTTTCAGAAAGTATTCCCACTTGAGCAAGTTGGAAGGCAATTTTAATTGCATTATTGCTTCATGCATAATTACTGCAAAATTAATGCCTGAAATAGTACAAACTAATTTATTTAAGCGCTCTAAGGCACTGGGATAGCACATCATCTCTATTCTAAATGTGTATATTTATGAAGGCTTGATAATAGACAGCTTAACGAGTACTAGAAATGTTTTTCCAATTCTGCTAAAGGGCACAGAAAGCTAATGTAGTCAGGGTACCAAAAATTGCCACAGGCACCAATTATAGCCAGACTGGATGCCTTTACTATTCAGAAATTAGTTAAATTCTCAAAATACCCTCTCTCAGCACACACACATTTTGCATGTTCTTACCAAACAGGCTGATTTACAGTTTGCCCAATAAAGCAGGTTTGTGTGTCTCCCGTGCAGTTCATTAATAATGTATCCTGATTTAAGATCTCTCATTACAGATGTCTCTCTCAACACCAGCCTCTTATTCCTACCCAAATGCTTACAGCCTTAAAATAATCCCTTCATTAGAGAATGTACAGCACCAATTTTATAATGTAGGCAAAGTGTGTTAGTAATAAGATTTGACAGGGTAGGCATGGCTGTCTGAGACTCACTTCATTTGCTGAGGAATATTTCCCTTGCTCCTTTTATTCCCCCCAGTGTTTAATAATTCTTTGCTGAAAACAGATCGATATTTTACAACTGAAAAGAATTTGCTCTAGGCCTGTGCACTCCAAACAAGTGCCTATTCAAGGTTAAAAATCATCTCCAGTCTTAACAATCATTTTCAAAGTTTCACGCTGCTTTTGTCTCATTAAAAACACCCTATGCACTGACTGCAATGCTTTGTCAGATAGATACTAGAGCAACCACTACAATAGAGATTTCCTGACTTTAAACACTGATTTATTAAATAAGCTTGAAAAATAATCTTGAACATTTATTATTTTTCCTATTCTATTTTTTCTACTCTTGACTTTATATAGTTCATATTTCAGCATACTAAAGAGCACAGATTTTATCAGCTTCGTTTTTCACTGTTTACAGAAGAGGAATATGCAGAAAATTTTACACCTTCCTTATAAAAACAGTTTTTGTGCTCCTCTTCTCTAACTGATCAGCCACTAACATGCTTCCTGCAAAGCACAAGTAACACTCAATAAAGAGGCAAGGCCAGAGCAGAATGGAAGGGGGAGAGGACAAGAGGAGCCTCATCCCACACTTGGACTCACAATTCTTTCCATTTCAGTCCTCAGAATATTTCTGAAGACCTAAAATAAAGTAAGAATTAGCAAAGATCTGGGTTTTTTCTGCAGTGGTTCCCACTACAGAACAATTATGCTGCTTATCCCAGGAGTTTTGAACACTGTGATAAGGTACCACACCTGCAAATGACAATGCAGCATACATCAAAAGACCTTGACACTAAGGCCTCGTCCTGCAATATTTGTCCCCAAATACACTAATAACTGCATTGAAAAACATGACAAAACACAGCATGCCCTGCCAATGCCTTTTTTTTGGGTAGTGGTTTTCTTTTTTTTTTTTTTTTTTTTTTTCCCCCTGGAGTTCCATGAACATCTGATCAGTATGCTAAATTATCCTATCCATGTTTATGTCACTGGTAAAATAAAGGCACAGCCCATTAGACCACATCATTCAGAGCTCTAACACAACTTGGTTTTAAGACCTTATGAAATCACATAGAGAAAAGGCAGGCTATTTCTCCACCTCTCTTGGTGTAAAGTATTACAGGGACTTAATATTTGTCTAGCACACTAATTGCTGCAGAAGCATGACTATGATAATGTGATTAGAAATGGCCTGCCCTGCCAAAGGGCAGATGTACTTGTCAAAAGATGTGGTTAAATTTAGCAACTCTTCATAACATTTCCCTTTTACAAATATAGGCAGCTCGATTCTGAGGTTATTCTTCATCCTTCCTTAAGTTTTCTGAAGAAAGCTGACACTGCTACACTAGGATTTTCGTACATATATATGGGACACCCTTGAAGTCACAGGACTCACACAGTAACTTGTCAAAAAAAGAAATTAATACCCAGCATGGTTCAGTCAAGCCCTACCAGGATGCAGTTTCAGTCTATCTGCATGGCCAAAGGGGTCTAAACCCATAGCTAGAGCAAACCTGCCACAACTGATGATGCTGGGAATTTGCATCATTATTCTACAAAGTACCCAGGGTGTCATGCTCTGGCTGGGAGTCAGGCTGAGACGAAACAAGGCAGGAGCTTGTTGTCCACGTCCTCCTCCCACTCCCAGCCTGGGGAATGAGGAGGGCTCAGCTGCTTGGTTGGCAAGCTGGGAACATCGCGCCAGGCCACACTGTCTGCTGCTGAGCAATGGAAACTCGTGCTATGGACTCCCAGTGCCATCAGCCTTCCTTTACAAAGCTAACAAATGTAAAGACAGGTTTCCACTGACATGGACATCATCCTTATGCACACAGCAGCAGTGACTACAGGGTTGGAGTCAAATCAGGCACGTTAACATGTCTTTGGGGGGGCTTATTTGGTGGGTTTTTTGCCCCTTGGATTTACCTAATCAACTTCTTTAACTGCCCTTGAGTACTAGCACATCACTGTGGAACTGAGAAGTACAATATGGCTATTAATAGCTTACGGTATCTCCTCAGCACATAATCATGACAGACTGGTCTTGATACAAGTCTCACAACTGTGTAATTGACCCATATCACACACACAAGATAAGGACATGCTACTATATGGTTTTAAATGATCTGCTGGCTTTTCTGAAGCTATGTGGTATCTCTAACCACTGATAATATAACAGAAGTGCCTTGGATTTGTTATTCCTAATTTGTTCTCTAGTGCTGAAATAAACAAATGAAAGAAAGAAGTTTAACTATTTACATTGATAAGTGAGAAAACATCAGCAGTTTCAGGTAACTTATCCAGCTGAAATTCTGCTAAGCACTTGGAGACCACTAAGAAAATACATGCCCAATAGCAAGAAAAGCAGTATTGGAAATAGAAGATTAGGCAATTGTGGAAGAAAAGATGCTAAAACTATAACCCAAGTAAAGGCAATGGAAAGAAAGCAGAGAAACAGCTACAAAAAACATCAACCAGTCTGGTACCGATGTAGAAGCAGAAAGAAAGCCAACAGAACACACAGCACTCCGTGACTGAAGCCTGATAATACCATGAGTCAAAAGTGAGGCTGAACACACCAATGCTCTTCACACCTGGGATATGCACTAGGGCTCACTGCAACCTGAATAAAACACATCACCACAGAATGCAGCAACAAATATTTCCACACCTCTCATCCCAAAGCAAAAACAGATTGAGGCCAGGAGCTATGACACTGATCTAGCTCCAGAAATAAGCACAGAAAATGCAGCACATGCCCCCATTATCAAACATACTGTGTATTTAGGAAGGGGAGAGTGGAAGTGGAGTAAAGATTTTTATGAATGTAGAAGTATTAATCCCTTAGGGGTAAAGGGTATCAGGATGGAGCAGGATAGGTATTGAATTAGAGAAATAAATGTTTAGAATGGTATAATTCATTAAGAAAATGGTAGTACTTTTGTTCTTAGTTTCATTCATTTCATAGCATTGTCTAGCTGGCAGTTTCCATTTAACCTACATGTAGCTTAACAGAATTACCAGCCCACTCAAATGCATTCTTTTATACCTGCATATGACACAATGAGCAACAGGATAAAAAGTAATAAGGAAATTAATATTCATTTATTGTTGTTAAAATATAGTTGTGCATTCTTATTTCCTGGATATGAACCTTTGCAATGTGTTAAGTAATCAAAAGTATTTTAAAATTTCCAAGGAAGAGATGCAATCTGTACTGACTGAATAAAACTGAGAGTGACCAAGACCCTGACTGTTATTATTCAGCTCCTATTTTATAGGACATTTCACTTCAATTCTTTCCCTTCTTACTTTTATTTGCAGAAGTCCCTTATGTTACAGTTATAAATGCAGCTTCACAGACTTTGCTTTTCTTGTCATCACATAAAGGAATCCTTCTGCAGAGCTGCTGAATTAAATGTAATAGGAGCAGTTCTGTAGCAAGGTCATTTTAGGTCTGGGACTGCAGTCCCCCTAGGATTCCCTGTTATGGCTACGTGAAGGGCCAGGTTTCCCTTGCAAGTCTGTTTTTTCCCTCTTCCTACCTATGAAATAAAATTCAGTCTCTGTAAGACCTTGAATTAAGCTACTTTTATCCAGGAAGTTTATATGAAGTTTCCTGACAGCTTGGAACCCAAGAAAAATAGCAAAATTAGCAACAGAAAAGCCAGACCACTACAGAAACTGTAGCTCATCTTCTGTCATACTGACAAGAGTAAAACCTTTACAGGGTAATCCCAGGAGCAGCCCATGTTTCTCATTACCCACAACCCTATTAGCATTTCAGCACAGAGACAATATTCTAACCCAAAACCACTATGACACACGATGCAATCTGAAAAGCTTCCCGGTACTTTCATTGCATTTGTTCCATTTTTATTAATACATCCATTTTCTTCGATGTCAATGGGGCAATCTAATAATAGACAGGACCTAACATTTTGTTTTGTACACAACTGCTTTTAAATATGCTACCCCTTCCCTTAAACTTCAAAACTAGTACAACAAAAAAATCTGTCTCCTAGTCTCCTTATGTCTCCACTCATGTAGAAAATACATACAATATTGGTAACTTAAGTCTACATTTATTGCTTTATGTGCTGGCAAAAGCTAAAAGAATTGAGTCCTAAACATCTTTTGCCAAAATACACAGCACATTGTAAACACGTGCAATCACTTCACTAGTAAATTACCTATCGATGTACTTCTTACTACAGAAATAATGTTTGAAGTTCTTCAGGAAAGTGACTAGCTTGCTTTCCCTGCACAATATACAAAGAAATTCTTGGAGTGTCTTTAAAGCATTTGCTGTATCTTCTGATCGAGCTGTGTACAAAGAAAAAGAAAGCTTTTCTTTGCTGAGAAAAATACTTTAGAGAAGAAAAACCTATAAGCTCAAACACAGGAGCAAAGCATTCACATGATTCCCAAATTCAGTCTAAGATTTCATGACGTGGCTTTAGGAAGGCATTGCACATTCACTCACGACATCAAGCACACAGAAAAGACTACTTCTTTTTATAAATGTCTCTCCTTCAAAGGCTGGGTAATACAGCAGAGACTATGGCAGACTGATGATGTTTGCTACAAAGCAGTTCTTACTTTCACAGTATTCTGCAGATTTTTTACCAGAGAGAATTAACTTGTACCATCACCTTCTTGCTGAGTGAACTCTTCAAGACAAATGACCATCAAATTGCCCCCAAACATGGGCCAGGGATATACATCTGCTTTCTCTTTTTAACAAGTTCCTCAAAACCACAGGAAGATTACACACAATGAAAATCTGAGTAGACTCTCACAGGAATGAAGTCCATAAATGAAGTTTGAGCTTTGGCAATGCTCTAAGGACCAACTCTGAGAATGAAGATGCATTTGTCATCTTTTACACAACACAAAAAAGAAATATGATGAAAGACTAGCAACAAGTTTACTTAAAAATTAGCAAATACATATAAACCATAAAACACTATTTGTACAAGACCCCAAAGCTATTTTGGATGCCAAATGAATTTATAATCCAAGTAGAATTTCCATAAGCTAACTAGCATAAAGAAAACAAGTGCTGCTAGCTTCTAATACTGCAGAAAATGGGAGGCAGGGACAAGTGTACAGGAAGCACTCACACCATGATTCCTGTGGTCTAGGTGCAGTACACATCCCTTCTCCAACAGCAGCTGCACTTCAGAACTAGAGTCAGGTGCATAAAAGCACCTGAAGAGTACAAGAAGGAATAAACAGATGTGATCAATCTCCAAGCCAGATGAATTAAATGCAGGGGAGATGTATATTTATTCCCTCTTAACAAATCATTGGGACAGTGAATTCTTCAGAACACAGCACAGACTCCAAAAGACATTCTTCTGTATGGAAACCATGTATCATGCAAAAACTTGTCCAACTAAATAATAGTTATGGTTTTCCCCTTCTTGCCTTCTCCCTTCACTCTAGGTAGGGGCAGAATACATCTCTCGAAAAGTAGCTCTCCCAGGTGCAGAATGTAGCCATTCAACACTTGAATGAAGATACAATAAGACCATTAAAAAAACCCCAAAGGAACCCCAAAACCAAAACCACTTAATGTAAACTGAAGGTAACCAGACAATAGGAGCAATCAGCTGGATGAGGAAAGTCCTGTTTATGTCATATGCGATACAGAATCTTTTCTCCTTGGAAGCATCTATCAGTGTTCCCAAGGTCTCAGTGACTGGGGAAAGGGCTCAGCTCCCTGGAGGAGCATCTCAGTTCCACCAAGAACTGCAAATGCTAACTTAGCATAAGAGTCACAGCCATTCAAACAAACGAGCTGATCCCACCCACATGCCTATTTTTAAAAGCATATACATGCACTCCAAGCCCTAGGAAAGAGTACAAACCATACCACCTCCAGGTACTCGGTATCTGCAAATATCCAGCTCTGTGGATTTTCCAGGTCTCCTGTGCCTTGCCTATGAAGTAACCTTCACAGTTCTATTCCTTTGTGATTTTCTTGTTTCCTCTTAAGCCCCTGTAAAAGTCCTGCAATAGTATCTTGTTTTAAATACAAATTAAGCTGCAGCTTTATCCAAGAGAATGAATGTGAGTTGATGTTACATGTGCCATACTGTGAACTTGCCACATCAAATGAATGCTCGTTATTTGCTGAACATGTGCTTTGTTCTTCGTTTTTATAATCATGGGATACTCAAGAGTTGCCAGTACTCAAAAGGAGTCATATAAACTGATTTCTTCAGCATCCTGTTCTATGAAAAAATTTGCCCAAAAGTAGACCTGGCAATTCCTCACTTCTGGTTGCATCCCCCCTTACATCTCTGGTTTCATCTCTTAACAGTGGACAGAAGGGAAAAGCTTGTATGCGCTTCTATAGAATCCAAGTATTTGTTTTCTTGCTGGTGGTCTGTTTCTTGGTATCTGAACTTGGAGTCTGGAAACATGTGAAATGATTGCATTGTACTTCTGGGAGCAGGGGGTGATTTCAGATGGAAGTTGAAATAACTTTCGCTCTGTTTCAGAAGCATAAAATATATTTTGACCCTAAAGAGGGCATGTTGAATGTGAGGTAATTTAGATGATTAAACCCAAGCTGTAGCCTTTACATTAGGAAATATTTCCTAAACCATCAAATCCTCTTTCCCTCAAGAGGAAAATATTGAGTAGTATTCAATTAGGACACTGTTGTATCTGAATAAAAGGAACACGTATTCATGCTAGAACCTGATACTAGTAAGAGAAACAAGACACAGGATAACTCGCCAGGAATGATGGAAGGCACCAAGGGCCAAACATTTGTATGTCAGCACCTTGCAAAGGTCTTCCAGCCTCATGCAGCCCAGGAATTATTAGTGTCACACACACAGTGGCTCTAAGGTTGGGACTTTTCCTCAATGAGTTATTTTCAGGGGAATAAAACCTCAACTTTGAATAGCAACTTCTGAATGACAAGATCAGTTATGCAGGTAACCACCTGCCATCTTAAAATGATCTGAAGACCCAACATTACAGCAGTGAAAATGGATTGGCTACTATTTCTGGGGATTAAGCAAGATGAAAAGAAAAGCTTTGGGTTAAAGACATTAACTGTATTTATAATTTACCTGGAAAACACATAGTTTACTAAGGGAAGAGAGTCTGACATGTAAATTCTGGGTGTATTTCTCCACAAGTGGTTGGATGTGGTTGCATGAAGTGGTACATTCTCTCTTGTTAAAATTGAGTGACTGAGACAGAACCCAATGTAAAGTGGTTTAAAATTTATCCTAATATTTGAGCAGTGCAAGTATAATAACAAGCTTTCCCCCCCACCTTTCAACTTTCAGAGCTAAAGTCCCCAAACAGTGAAGTGAAAGCTACTTCTGACATCCTCTTTCCCCTCACATAGTCATCCAAACTATAAACAAATGTTCCCTTGCCTGCCATACGGACTTGTCTACACTAGGAAGTTACAGTGGTTTAACTGCAATGTGACTGTAAATCCACTTAAATTGGTTCCAAATGTTCTGCGAATGCTCTAAGCCTGATTTAAACTGATATGATAGCCCAGATAATTTGTTCCACAGATTTAAAACCTGCATTTAAAATTGAATTGATTTTTGTGCTGCAGTATGGAAGACAAACTTAAATGAAAAATCAAGTCTGTTGTGATACTCTATTTAGAGTTGAAATGACTCTTCCTGAGAAAATGCTCCTGAGAGACTGGAGGCTGGGAGAGTCCTATGCAATACAAGGCTGGCTTACTTTGTTCAATTCTAGGTGGGTCTCTGGTGTCTTTTGAGGAAGCAATAGCTATGCTGTGTTTTTCAGTCCTTCCAGAGAGCTGACTGCCAGTCTCATAGACTTGTGTCTAACAAGTCTAACAGGCTTGTGTCCACACTGCCCAGTGTCAGCAACCTGGAGGAATAGTGGTTGACTGTCTCGTGGCCTTTGTGTGCTTGTGCTGAGTAGGCCAACGGCGTGGAGTTTTTTTACAAAACTTAAAAGGGCTGGAAAGAATGAGGTTTTTGTTTGTAGCATTAGTGAGGTCTCGTGTTGTGGATAGAGTGCAAGATAAGAGGGTATTTGAGGGTACTAAGCCTACCAACATGATTTAAAGGCCTACACATATTGAGGGTGACAGTTCTCAGACTAGCTGTGGGCCATATGTAGCGAAAAACATGTCATACCTTAAATGCTTTTGCCCTTAGATAATCTTTCTTATGTTTAGATTAAAAGACTACTTCTCTTACCTCTTAGCACCATTGTTTAGCAAAAATATTTTTCCCCCATCCTGGCCCCAAAAGATTTGGGATACCACTCTATTTCACATATACTGGTTATCAGCCCTATTTTCTAGGTAGAGTTGACAAAAATCTTTTGTTACACCAAAGTATTTCATATTGCCAACTAATCAGCTTTTTGACATGTTGAAATTTGTGGAGAGGCAATCCCTCAACTTTGACTCACTGGTGTCCTGTTCATAATGTTCTTTTCCCATCTTAGCCAGGTAGTAATAAACCACTGCACTATCAACTCCTGCACTACCTTCTGCTTCATGTAAAGGCTTGCACTTGAGCCCAGTGTTTTGAACCCACCTAAAACTCACAGTCAGAAGTTCTGGGCTGCCCCCAGAAGTACAGTGCAATCATTTCACATGTATCCAGACTTCAAGTTCAGATACCAAGAAACAGACCACCAGCAAGAAAACAAATACTTAGATTCCACAGAAGCGCATACAAGCTTTTTCCCTTTTGTCCACTGTCAGAGACACAACCAGAGATGTAAGGGAAGATGCAACCAGAAGTGAGGAATTGCCAGGTCTACTTTTGGGCAAATTTTCATAGAACATAGTGCTTCTCTGAAAAAATGGTTATATGACTCCTTTGAGTACTGGCAACTCCTGAGTATCCCATGATTATAAAAACGAAGAACAAAGCACATGTTCAGCAAATAAAGAGCATTCATTTGATATGGCAAGTTCACAGTATGGCACATGTAACACCAACTCACATTCATTCTCTTGGATAAACCTGCAGCTCAAATAATATTTAACACAAGACACTGTACTCAAAACTGCTGTGTCAGATTTCCCCCAAAGAACAACAAAAGAAGAAAGAGAATATTGGTAGTTATAGGTTTTAACTGCACACAGTGTTATGGTCTCTCACATAAGATGCAGCACACAAACCTCAAAAAAGTTATTTTTCATTTGTACGGACATTTTAAAACCTTTCAAGTTTACTTCTAATACAGCAAAATTATTCTTCTCAACACAGCACTAGATTTAGAATTATAACCAACAATTTCAATGTTTTATAAAGCAGAACCATATATCGTGAAGTAAATCCACTGCCACAAAAGAATTTGTACTTTGGCTAATTAAAAAAAAAACCCACAAAAACCAACATAGAAAAGTACATCACAAAAGCACACTGCAAGCTATTTCTCACAACTGAAAGGTCTCCTTCTTGCCATAGCCATTACAGACATACTTTACTTAGCCTGCTCTGCGTGCTTTACCATCAACATGACAGAGAGGTTACAAGCAAATTGTAAAGATTCCAGTGTTCCAAAAAGCCACCAAAGACAGTTGTATCATAGCAAAGCAAGTAACTCACTTTTTCACAACTACATTTTTAGCAATTCCTTCCATACCTTATACCAGATTAAGACAAAACAAAACTTTTGATAAACTGATAACACTTACCTAGTTGACACTACAGTATAGCAATATGATCAAGTTACTTATCTTTATGGAAATCTTAAAGTAACCTCTTAGCTACACACAGCTTACTTGTTGGCATTTGAAGGCAAAACCAAACCTTGCTCATGAAGACCTTTGTCTAGGAAGTAGTTAATTAGATCATCTTCCTCACTATTAAGAATATTTTTTTAATATTAAGGTTTGAAGGTTCTAAAAAGTGTTACTAAGATTACTATCTTCCTGTCGCCATCAAAATACAAAAGACAGGGAAACAGCAGGGTTTGCACATCAGAAAAGATGTGTTTTTTTCCA
This sequence comes from Melospiza melodia melodia, assembly GCF_035770615.1. Lineage (NCBI taxonomy): Eukaryota > Metazoa > Chordata > Aves > Passeriformes > Passerellidae > Melospiza > Melospiza melodia. Next base: position 82,030,362 of record NC_086195.1, read on the forward strand.
ATCCTGGCACCTGGACTCTATAGAAATTCACTTGAGAATAAAGGATCCAGCAAAGAGAAAGCACTTCCTCTATTCTACAAAAATTAGGATCCAAACATTCAGATGGGTACCCTGTGAGAATTTCTGAGAAAAAGTAAAAAAAAAATTGAAAAGTACATGGGGAAAAATGTTAAAATACTTAAAAAGGAAAAGAGCCTTGTGCTTAGCAGTGGTTGCTGCCGAGAGTGAGGTGTGAACAGAAGCTTTTGGCTTTTTTTTTTTCCCTTTGTTTTTTAAGTAAAGCCGACTCATAAGCCTTCTGCAAAGAGTTCTATAGTTGAATAATTTAGCCCATGGATGATGCTTTATTAATGGCATGCTTCAGACGTTATCACCGGAAAACTGGATAGAAGCCCAGATGTCTGGTTTAAGACCATTTTTATTTCCTGCATTTTCAAAACATTGCATGGGGCTTTAGCTGCACGATTCAGACAAACTTAATGAGACTCATGCAGCTATGCCTGCATATGTTGCTTTGAAAATAGAGAAGCACTTGGTTTGGGTTCTGCTCTTCTAAAGCTCTCCCTGGAGTGATTTAAAGGTGTTTTTTCCTCTCAGTCTTTTCTCTAAAGGTCTTCTACACTTTACCTCACCATGTCTGACAGATAAAGAGTTGAAACTTTGGACACCTCATTTTTTTGAAGACTTCAGTATTCTGGCCTTGTGTGGTACTGTAAAACCAAACAGCAAACTACCAGGCAATTAAATTTAGCCCAGTGTGTCACTGTGCTCAATTTAATGGCAATGGGTTACTTCAAATCAGAACAATGCTGTGGGCACTGAGCAGAGTTACAACTTTGTATCAACATATGTCATTTATTAGGATTGATTACTGCTTATTGTAAACCATTTTAATACCCATATATGATCAAACGTAATATAGTTATTCAGGTTCAAATCAAAACTTCAGTATATATATTGTATTACACACCACACAACTCTATTGGAAAGCCATGACGTAAATTGTACATTAAGGAAAAAGAGAACCATACATATGTATAATTTACAAGCCATTTAATAAAATAATTTTGCTATATTGCTGTTGATAAGCTATAAAAATAATAGTTTTACTGCATTTTCACTTTTTCAAATAGTGGAAAATACAGATTTTATGATTTTCTTTTATTTTCTTTAAGCATGAGTGTTAATCTTCCCCTTTCTGAGTTTATGAATTGGCTGCTAAAGCAAGGGTTTGCCCCAGTCAGCTGGCAGTTGGAAATCTGCCTTCAGGTCCAAAGAGATTAAATCTGATAAAGATTTAGGACTTCACTCTAACCTCTCAATTCTGCAGTGACATTGCAATAGAAGAGTAAAGTGGAATATGAAGACTCACTTTGACATTTTCAGTGCTCATATTTTATAGAAAAAAAGATACAAGACACCATGTAAATACTTAACTTTGCAACAAGTTCTGAGAGAAAGAGAAAGCAACACAAGTGAAATTGCTTCAGGGAAGCCTTGACAAGAAAACACATAAATATTGTGAAGAAATAAGATCACCTGTGGTAGGCCAGCAGGAATAAACTCAGAGAACAAACAGCTGCAGCACAAGGCTCTCTTTGCTTCATCTAGGAAAGACTGACATGTACACCAACAGTAATGATGCATAAGCTACACTTCTGAGCTGTATTCATAACCTGTGTGATAATTACAAAAGCCATGACCCCCTAGAAAACATCCTCCAGAAGTTCAGAGATCCTCCTGATCCTGACCAGTGGCAACATGATAGAGACTATCACAAGCATGACAACAAGCCTGTAGGGTTCACTACCTTCTTGTTGGCTTTAGCTGGAAGGATATCTTCAAGTTTCCTGCATTTCCTAAGACCTCCTGCCCCGGGCTCTAGAGAGACTCATTCTTACTAAAAACGCACACACAGTACATCTTGTGTCACCCTAACAACAATCTGTCATCCTTCAGGAATTCCCTAGTTGCCAGTTTTGGATATTGTCCATTATATTCTTTAGCGCACTGAAAAACTATGGAATAAGATTTTTCTATATTCAGGTGCATGAGGCTTTTATATTCTTTATGAAAGAGACTGGGTTCAAGCACATATCCAAAAACAGAGTAGAAAGACAGGCAAACAGCCTTGAGAGATAATTGTCACCAGCGCACAGAAACTTGAAAAAAGTACGAAATTGCCCCAATTATTTCCCTCCCAATTTAAGTGACTACAGAAAACAAACCATACTGAAGGTCAGTTTTCTGCTGTCTACCAACAAGACAGCCTTTTGACAAAACTGTCTTCCAATATCAATTGATATAATCTCAAAAACGTGCACATTTCCTAGAAAAAAAACCAAAATGCAGTATCTTCAAGCTCTTCCTCACCTTTATATCAGTAATTTATTTAAACTTTATATTACTATGTAAAGCAGGTGTCAGTACAACAGGGAAGTGACCATAAGTGACTTGTTGCTGCAAAAATTGTCATTCTAGGAAAAGTGGAAAGAGTGAGATGGCTGAATCTTTTCACTTTCTTTTCAGCAACACTAAGTTTGAACATTTTATACCACAGAGGCAATTTATTTAGCTGCATCAGATTAATTTTCCTTAGGCTACAGATATAATTTACAAGATTTTATTAATATAATAATTCTTGTTTCAGATTTTGGGAAATAACTACCACAAATTGAAATACTGAAAATGTTAATAGCAATATGCTTGTTCCACACTATTCCTTTTAAATTTTCATTAGCAACTAATTTCTTTTAAAGATGAGGAATACTGGGAATTACCAAGTCTGACACACTGCAACTATAGTCCCCTGTTGTACATACAATGGGGATTTCAAAATAGTTTGGGAGCAGGTTTAAGCAAGAGTAATGCAAACATAGAAATAGCTCCTCTTTAGAAATACAAGGACACAAAGAGATAAGTGCATCCAAGGCATTCAGTTCAAAATGCTTTTCAGGAAATAGCTGAAACTCACTAATCTTTGATAGAATATGCTAAGCTACTAATTCTCAGATGGAACTGCGCTGGACTTCCAGCTGTTTGAAGCACCAAACAAAGACCTGTATGTCTGTTTAAATTTTGGTACTACTACCACTACAACTTGCTTGGTTTTTTTCCCCCTGCTCCTCTTCCCCAATATAGTGAAACAGCTGTGACTGACAACTTTTATAAAGGTACCTTTCTGCTTTACAGCAGACATTAAACATTTGCATGGCTGGTAAAGCAAGACACCTTCAGGTGGTGCACACACAAACATGCATATTCAATTCAGAAAGAAGCCTTTTATGATTTGGAAGGAAAAAAACATACGACTGTGACAGAACAACGTGTATATTTCTATGACAATGCTTTAAACCTCCAACTCTCTGAGGTAGTTGCCATCAGTCTCAGAGGATATAGCAGTGAGCACCTGAACAGTGCTGGTATTACCCCAAATTATTTTTCAGGACTTCCTAGAACAGTTTGGCAAAACTTTCAGGTACTTCAGGACACTGCTGCACGAGCCAGGCACTCAGTGGGGAAAGTGTACAACCCTCAAAATTTACACCAGCTCTGCAAGTGTTAACAAGCAATAGTAAGACTTATTAAATTTTATTTTTGCAGTGTTTATCTCACAAGATTGCTGTCAGTACCAAACTCCACAAGATAAGGTCGGGACAATTTAATATTTGCAATGGAAGCAGGAACTATTTAAATGAAATACGACAGCCATTTTGTAGGATATCATTCTTCATATACCGTTAAGCAGGCAGTCAACTGCCAAAGCTGCTTTTTGAAATGAGATACATACTCACTACAGGAGTATGTGACTGATGCCAGTGGGGGAAATAAATGAAGCCTGGCAGGTGAAGTTCTGTTTGTCCCCATTTATTAGAATTAAATAGTAATTGCCTCTGTTCAAACAGAAGAGAGCAGACATTTGCTGCCCACCAGAGTGGCTTCCAGCTATACCTCCAAATGGAGAAATATGATAATTAAAGTTTTATCTATCTTCATTATTTTTAACATGACAGCAGATGTAGGAGTACTGCTAGACTTTGTATTATAGAAATGTATGCAGCAGCAACTTTCCTTACAAGTGAGAAACTTAACCAAGGGCTCACAACCCCAAGTGGAGTTTATTGTACCCACCACTTGTATCATTTATTGCTGCTTTGGAGCTGTAATAAAAATGTGCAGATTTGCATTTTCATGGAAAGCAATAACAAATTTACTAATGAATCTCAAGATACCAGTGTGGGTAAAGGGAGCACCTAAAACTTCACATGACACGATTCCCCACTGACACATCAGTAAAACAAGTAGGAAGACAGAATCAGTCAACACAACCCAAACACCCACCCAAGAAACCAGAGTCAGTCACCAACACTCAGATTCTGATGAAGTCAGCTACATGGAGAGTGTCAGGCAATGACCAGGGAATTCTGCTGAGTTTCTCAAGAGGAGAGCTCTCCGGAGAGCGTAATTTACTGATCTGGCAATCTGCTCTATAGGGAACAGAGTCACACTAAAAAATAAAAAATTGAAATCAAGCTTTTGGGCAGACAGACTTCCATGCTCATGGGTAGTTCTCAGTGAGCATGGTTATCCTAATAGTGAGCAGGCATAAGTCTCAGTCACTAGAAACAATGGATGTACCAGCAGTGTATTTGGGTGCCAAAATCAGCATGCTAAAAGTTGCATTATTCTGTGTGTTATCCTTTTTAAAATGTGAATAAGGTAAAGATTTCATTGCTAAAGACACAACAGTCGTTCTCCTTAGGAAGGGAGGAAAGTTAAATGGGAGAGCTTTGTGCCTATCCAAATGCCACCTCCCCTCCTCCCAACCAAACTGGGCTTTACAAACTCACAGAGACCCTTCACAGACCACCAACACACACTCCCCTTCCTTCACCAAGTCCAAGAAAGGAACGCTTGCCAGGCTTACTTGTAACTTTTTACATTCCCCAAAGCCAAATATGTAAGGATTTCCAATCCTAATCCATATTTTAAAATGTTCCACTTTCATTCTCATGCCTTCCCTACAATGCTTTCTCAGCAGTATCAGTCAGATTGAAGAGAACAGCAATGCTCATGTCTGGCATCCCTTGAAGCACTGTCCTGGTTTTAGGTAACATTCCTGCTTCTTCCCCTAGATTTACTGCTCCTACCCTCTTATTTTAACTCAGCATAAATCAGGGGCTGCTTAAAAAGTAGTAGTAACTGCTTCCAGAAAAATAAAGTCTGCCAGAACTTTCTCTGTTATCATTTTATCACTCCTCCATTGCAGAAATAGCCTGTGCTTCAGCACAAATCAGGTACTCCTTGTTGCCCAGATGGCCTAACACACATTCTTCAAGATTTCCACATACATACAACCCCACAAATCACACACCATAAAATCTAGTAATCGTGCATACATTCTGCTAAAATGACAGCCTCTGATGCATTCTCAGTTTTGAGAGATCACAGCTCCTTTATGCACATCAACAGCATGCGACTGACATAGGTAAAGGTTTTTGTGTTCAGATATGTCTTTGGGATCAACTGCCACTTTTCAACTTCCTTCCCTCCTCTTCCCCAGGTCTGTGTTTGGATTGTCTTTGAGTAAAAGATACCCTGACAGCCCAAAATGGAAAATTGGTACATTTTAAGTTCCCAAGCAGTTGTGCCATGGCAATTACTAGGGATATAACAAAAACCAATTCATGCCCTTCATTTGCACTACCTCTCCAAATTTTTTATGTTTTCTGCAGAAACACATAAGCAAAGGCTCTCACCTTACTAAAATAACATGTCAAGTCTGACAAAAGTCTATACCTCTGTCAGAAAAGCTGGTTATTTCTCTTGTCCAAGGGCTCCTGTGTACATCAGGAAGCTCATCAGGCTGAATTCTAACCTTAAAGAGCCCATCCTGCAGCTGTGCAAACACCAATGCCTTGGCAAGGAAGAGAGGAAAGAACACACCCCAGGGGAGACAAGAAGACCAGACTGCCTTTTTTAATGGAAGTGGATGTTCATGTTGGATTAAATCACAGCCCAGTTGTGGATTCAAGTGATGGTGAAAGCACAGCCCAGTGACAGGTACAGCAACATCCATGACACAAGCAGGAGGGACTGGGACTTCCTAAGGGAAGTGGCACCTTAGAGGTGAGCACTGTGCAAAGCTTCCAGTAGAGAAAGCTGCTGGACCCACTGCAAGAACACAGCGTGGTGCCACCAATACAGACTGCAGCAAACAAACAATGACTAACAATGCCACTATAGAATCCACAGCTTGAAATTTCCTAGCTATCATGCATTTACATATTCAACAACAGTAAACAAAAGAAAAACAGGAAAAAGTGAAGCAACTCAACAGTCTATCCCTATACTATCCATGAATCAGGACATATTAATGGGCATAAACACATTTCCAAGTATGTCATTTTTAAAGCTAATGAATACAAGGTGACACAAAGCTGAGTGTCACATCACTTTGCTGCTCCAGACACCTGTCATTCCTTGGCAACAAAGGGGAGAAAAGGTCAAGACACTGTCAGCAAAATGAAAAGGGAAACTCACTTTTCTACCAAAATTGAACTTCACAGAGACCATCATCACAAATAATGCTGAGAGGTTCAGGTGTTACTGACCACTGAAGGCTGAAGCTTATGCTGCTATTGAGCTGTCTATGTATTTTAGTCAATTACCACTAAAAAATCAATCTGCATTGTCAATTACTAGCAAAGAGAGCCTTATTTGGGGTTGGATGAGAAAACACAGTATTGGTTTTCTTCTTCTAACATACAGTATTTATGCAGTCCATAATGTATACTTTTTTTTAAACTCTGCAGAAGCTAGGTACAGCTAAGGATAATATATTCCATCTCCTCCCTTTCCAAATGCATTCATGCAAAAGCAATTAAGGAAAGAAATCCAGCAAGAAGAAAGAAAGCAAAATAATCTTGTCACGTTTAAAAGCTGGCAGACCAAGTTTTGACCTTCTTTACTCTTCTGACAGCAGAAAGCCACCAGTGGTTCTTCATAGCTTTGTCTTGATGCAACAGAAATAAATTGTAACATACACCCAAACACGCATCAAGAAGGCTTAGCTCTTGTTTTGCCACAGAATGGGCCCCTCTGCCTTTTGGGGTATAGTTTTGGGGTTTTAGCTTAAGCTCATGATTACTGACATTTATATTCCACATTTACGTATACCCACAAACATGCATTAAGAAAATGGTTGTCTCAGTCTTTAAGTATTAGTTCCGAATCTCCTCTCCCTTGTCTAACACAGATCTCATTACAGTGGGCTGCGAATCCTGGCTCAAAAAACCAAAAAAACCCCACTGAATAAAGGATGCCTTTATTTCACAGCAGTTACACTGAAATTGCAATAGATCATGAAAGGAATCAGGTTCAAAATAGTGAGGAAAAGGAGAAGTGACAAGACAACATTATGAATTATCAATGGAATATCAGGGGCAGGAGCTACAACTAATTTTTGACACCTCAGTAAAGAAAACTGGATAATTCAAAAGTAATACTATCAGTAAATGGTGTAATTTGCTATTTCTAGTGTATTTTAACATGTTCTAAATGATTTTGTTGAAAAGAGATAGAGGAGATGTAAGGAGTTACAAAAAACAATTACTTCCTAGAGCACAGAAATAACCAGAAGCACTCACAGGTATCTGCAAGGACCCAACATCTCAGTACAGAGGGGAATGATAACGTGTTTTGGACAGGTTACTCAAAGCTTTCACTCCTGCTGTGGGCTGTCACACAGGCCAATGCCTCCCAATGCCTATTCAGTTAAGTGACACAGGATCCCCACACTGGAAGGGAGACTCCCAAGGGCACTGAGTGACAACACCTTTTTTAATGCCCCTAGCCACAGAGCTCTCTCTTCTGACATGGCATATACCCCTTGGGTCAAATAAAGTCAAACCACTGAACTGGTTTTACTGGAGAAGAGGCTGTAAAAGCACATTTGAAAGCACCACCTGTGCTGCTCCAGATTTACTCTGCATACTGATCATGGGAGACATAGTATAGTTTTTACCTCTGACCCTGCTACAGTAAAAAAGAATCATTCAAGACTGTGAACTTGGGCAAACAAACACTCCAAAGCTATACTCTAGATTTTTTTTCTTTGACAAACTGAGATACGTTTTATTTTAAATCCTTCATATGCATTTAAACTAGGTTACAGATGCCTTTTATGCATCCCAAGATAAAACAATCTCTAGTGGTTAATTAGTGATACTGGATAGAGGTATTTTTATCATTAGTGCTCATCCAAGTAAAATGGCAAAATTATTTGCTGGCAGCATTTAAAAATGGAATCTGTATTCAGTTAAATTTGCTCTCTGCCCTAACTTCTTTGGGTCATGAGCATATAAACCCAAGAAACCTCAAAATAATCAGAACCAGCTCAGTTCATGATACATATACTGGAAAGAAATTCTATATTCCAATAATTTGGTGACCCTACACTCCTGAGTGAGCATTCAGAAAGATTTTGGAGTTGTCTATGAAGTGGTATTAAGACACCAGGAGTTATTAATTGATTGATTGCATGCATCTGTACTACAAGGACTCCCTAGAAAATCTGATCTTTAGAAACCTACTCCAGCAGCGCCTCCAAAGATGCCAGAAAAATGCCCTTATTAACAATTAGAAAGGAAAAGTTGCCAATAAGACTGCTGTTGGTGCTCAGGTAAAATTAGCTTTTTTGCTTAACTTGCCAAGAACAAAGAGGCAAAGTATGAGCAAAATGCTTCAAGATGATAAAACTGAACACAAAACAGAACATTTCAGTGTTTTGACCAAGTCTCTTACACTCAAAAAATCCCAAGCTGTAGCTGGACCTTACTGCTGGCAAGCAGCTGGCAGCCAGGCAGACTTGAGTCCAGGCAAGGGAAATGCAGCCCACACAGACCAGCACTTCTTGGGCTCACACAAAAATACTCTAGCACATGGCTTGAAACAAATAAACTCATTTTATTTCTAAACAATCTTCCGGAAAGTAGAAAATGTAAAAACAATTCAGTCACTTCAGTGAGACTGCTCACAGGCTAGCCACCACGCATTTCCAAATGTGGGCTCCAAGCTGAATCCCACACTGTGAAATTGCACAAAAGCATGACTTGTGAATCAGTATTGTACTTTGTTTGCAGCATTTCCAAACCCTCTGTCACTCTGAAAACCGTTTTACAGAGAGCTGTGCAAAAAGAACTGCAGCAACTTCCTTTTCACACCTAGGCTAAGCAGTGTTTTTAAATACCAGGATAACATCTGAGTTTAACTGCAGCAAATACAGCTAATTAAGTAGAAGTAATTCTGCTTTTCTCTCCCCTGGCAGACTGAAACCTTCCAAGTATTTAAGTAACAGAACACACACACACTTACATGGCTATTTTAATGCCAGTGCCTCAAAGCTAAACAGGAGAATTAGACTCACTGTTCAAAACTGTCAGCGGTCACTGGCACCAGAGCAAGTCCTCCTCAGCCTCCTTCCTAAGCACTGTGTATTACCATTGTCAAAACCACTAATCTCTCTGGTGACCAGTGACAGGACCCCAGGGAATGGCATGGAACTGTCCCAGGGGATGTGTAGGTTGGACATCAGGAAAAGGTTCTTCACCCAGAGGGTGGCTGGGCACTGGCACAGGCTCCCCAGGGAAGTGAGCACAGGACCAGCCTGACAGAGCTCAAAAAGTGTTTGGACAATGCTCCCAGGCACATGGTGTGACTCTCTTGGGATATTCTACGCAGGGCCAGGAGATGGACTTTGATGGTCCCTGAGGGTTCCTTCCAACTCAGCTTATTCTATGAAAGGCAAGTAAATTGCTGTAGAAATTTATTTTGAAGATTGCTATTTAGAGCAATGAGGTACAAGTAGAAATGAAGAAATGTCACATCTTCAGCATGACAGACCCATGACTTATCTATCAAAAAGAAAAACAGACAAAAAACCCTGCTCCACATGTACAATATGCATAGGACCTTACTTTGCTCTGAGTTATTACCTATTCCCGTGCAGATGAGGAATGTCTCTACTAAAGGAAGTATATTTATAGGGGTATAGGCCAGAAAGAAAACCAGCACAGGCCCAAAGGATATACTTGTGAATAGAAGTATTACCATATATGCATTGATGTGTCTGTCGTGTTGGGTTTTTAAAAAATACCCTCAAAATCATGCTTCAGTGCAGAACAGCATTGCTAAACTCAGCATTCAAGTGCTAAGCACAAGTAATTCCATTATAAGGTTTATCTACACTTTCAGCACCAACACAACTTTGAAATTTAGCCTTCTCTGTATGAACGAGTAATGTCATGTGCACTGAATTAGCCTAGATGAAAGTTTTTTTTTTTTTATTAGAAAAATATTTTTATTAAAACAACGGGTTATCCAATACTGAGTCAGAGCAGTCAATGTTTTTCAATTCCATGCTCAAGGCCATAAGAGGAGTTATATTTTATGTGAGAACTTTGAGCTTTTGGAAAGAAAGTTGGGCTGAAAAGATCAACAATGAACTCTTGAATTTCAAAGCTGGTTTTGTGATGAAAAAAACCTAGGCTTGGATTTTCCTAACTTTCATTATATAGGTTTATCTTCTCTAGTAAAAGCTTCTTCATATTAGGCTATCTCTCTTCTAAACATGAACTTGTATTTTTATTGGTGACATAGTTAAAGTGAAAAAAACATTTACTGATTAAAGGATTCTGGCTTTGAAGAACACACTGTTCAGGAGATGACTAAATGTTTCTCATTGAATAGCCTCAAACTTTGAGAACAACATTATCATTGCTTTGGTATAAGCCCACCAAATTATGAATTTAAGATTTTTCACACCAAATTAAGCATACATTTTTACCAAGGGGGGGGGGGGGGGAAGAATCACTGTGCTATTCATATTCCTCTTACATAAATGTACACAAAAAAATTGATCCAGGCACTCAACATAATCTGTGTCCAATAAAATATCAGAGTAGATATCTCCTATTGCAGTGTGTACTGAATCTGATGGGTGTTTCATCTAGAGATTTTGAGACCATGCAAAGGAACCTGATTTATCACTGATAATATCTGGAATGTTAAAAAATTACAGGTTCTGTTGGCTGCAGGGTGTAATCAAGGCAGTGCCCATAAATTCAGAGAAATGCTGATAGTGTTCATCATGCTTGGGAAAAAAAAATCAAACTCAGCTGTTACATAGCTGGGCCAATTTGGTTTTGTGGCAAGATGGACTGTTCTCTCATGATTCACAGTGCAGTGCATAGCACTACAAAAAGAAAGGAAAATTAGCACGGGTTTATCTTCATGACTGATTCCTTGGAAACATTTGGGATTAACATGCTCAATTAGGAAGCCAAAAAAACAAGAAGTCAATCATGCATTAAAGTTGATGAGATCAGCCTATACACAATGCTGAATTTCTTCAGACAAGAGGGGTGTGAAAACTGAGAACAAATTGTCAGTAGCAGTAAATAAACCAGGTACTACAAAGAATTCAGATATATTTTTAGGAACAAAAAGCAAAGCACTATCTGGACAATTTTGGATTAGGTTGGAAACCCATATTTTACAATATTCCAAGAACTTTGGCAGGCTCCTTGGAGAATCTGTTTCCTGTAACTATTGCTACTAAAAAATGCTTTCTTGAATTGGAGCCTGCAATCAGCTTTTTTGGTGGGCAGGAAGAGGATAGTATTCTGTGTTGCCCTAGGTATTTTCCATGTTAAATCTGTGTACAAGGCTGATGGACAGTGCGAGAGAAAAATAAGCACATATGTAAGACCTGTTTTTCCACAAATTATAGAAATAAAATGCTGAGTTTCGTTCCTCACACTGTGTTTATTCCTGTGTTTTTTATGTCTTCCATATTCTATACTATATCCTCCGTAAATATTCTGCACTTAAACTGATTAACATAACCTGAGCTGAGAGGTAAAGTTTCTCTTTCTGGATAGGATTTGGTTACCTTAAGACAGACCTCTCAGTACTGCTGCTTTAGACAGGTTTGTCACAGGTCCTGTGGCATACATGCCAGTCCCATACTGCTCTCCATGAGCCCAGAGCATCCACAAAGGTTATCTACATGGACACTACAGACATTTCTCTCTAATTTAAACCTGATACCAGTCTTAAGGCACTGAATCCAACCTTTTTGTCTACCTGAAAGCACCCATCTACAAAGAGTAAGTTACATATTCAGGATATGTATGCATTTGAGAGAATCCAAATCTAGATTCCCAAATGATACAAAATCAAAGTCACACACACACATTCCTCCTTTGCTTCACCATAAGAGCATTGTGCTAAGCTTACCACACCAACTGAGTATAACCACAGAAGTAATAATTATTAAATGCCTACTGGCATTTGAAGTATTTGAACAGGCAACTGAATAATTTGATTAAGAAGACAAGACAGCTAGCTACCTTCATTCTTGTTATCCTTGTTAGAAAGTTTTGCAACCATATATTCTTATCCTTAAGTTAACACTGCAGGAAAAGACTGCTCTTATTTTTTTAGAAAGTTGCTTTATATGACAACAGTTACAGCACTTCAGTCCTCAGCTCACTGCAAAAATGCCCATGCTTAAGGTTTTCTATTGCCTGGCTGTAACTTAAGAATGGCAAAGTCAATTGCAAACAGAAAGCACAGAGATGTAGGTAAAAGTCCGATCATATAAATCAAGGATAAGCACACAGAAGCATTGTAGCTGTATATTTTTAGTACCATAACAGATACACTCATTTCTGCCTACCATTTGGAGAAAAGAGTTGAAATTCCCATCCCCGCTTTCCATATTATTTAAAATACCTGTTGTGTTTGATGGAAAAGCAAGAAAACAGGAAAAACAAATGCAAGGTCTCATGCAGCAACACTCGATGTGTGCTTTGGCAGCCTGAGCTATCAGCTCGTCTGAAGTGGTGACCACTAAGAGTGCACTTAACAGCTCTCATTGCCAGACCTTGCTGACTCACAAAATCACCTCCTGTTTAAAAGCACGTTTATCTAGTTATTGTGTTTGCTCAGAGCTTTTGAAACTTAGAAATTCAGCTCTAGAATAAAAATTATGATCCTAGTGGTTTGTTGTTCAGTATGTTTATCTTGTTTGTTTAACACCACTCAGATATTAGACTATAGCAGCTACAAAGAAACAGCTTTCTAATCTAGGCTTACAATTTATCTCTGGATTCTTAAAGTAGAAATTAAAATTATGCAGCAACCAAGGTACGTACATTATGCTCTCCCCTTCCCACTTGCCATTCATTTCTCTGTCATGGCCCTACACTGCCAGACTTGACACGGGAGCCATCTACTCCCACCCCTGACTCATTCTGCAATATATAATACAATAGTGCTTCATACTAAGTATGTTTCAAAAAACCCACATGTTCCAGTGAAGACCTGAGCACATCTTTCCTGCACACTGAGTTGGCCTGAAAGCTATCTTCCATGCTACTGTTTCCACAGAACCGTTCCCAAAGGCCTTGAACTCTCACCTGATATTTCTGCTACCACCTTTGCTCTTGCTGCGTTTCTACTTCTCCAAGCATGACATGAAAGCAACATTCCTGTATTCTTTTACATTTGAAATCAGCTGTATTTCAAAGCTCTGATGTCAACAGGACAACTTTATATCATCTCCAGTTAAACATATCTGCTCAACAGATGTGAAACACATCTTCTGTTTCACTACTCAGTTTGAAGCCAGCTACATAAGTAATTGAACTAAATGGTATTTTTTGAGTATGCCCAGCTACTTGTTTGTCAAATCTTTAACAGTTGAAACCCTGACACCGGTCTTCTGCCTCAGGATGATGCTGAATGGTTGGCTTTCCTTAGAAACAGATTTAGTGCACAGTGCTAGTACATGCAGATATGGGAAATACAGGAATGGACACCAAAGAGAGGGCTTTATATTTGCATTTCATCCCTACGGCCATCTTGGTAGTTTTCCAAGCAGATTCCCCTGCTCCTCTTAGGACAGACCCAGCATGGATAGTCAAGGATGGGGAAGAAGCAGCAATTAATCTGCCAACCAGCTCCATGGATGGAAAGGTTCGATTCTGCACCCCTTTTGATAGGTGAGTCCATAAGTAAGAGAACCTCAACTTCATACCCTGAAACACCTTGGCAACAGTGATGTACTGTTGGGGTTCAGGAACTGGGCTAAGAATCACACCAAAAGGACTTGAATTTCCAGGATCTGCTTCTCTTTGTGCTTTTTAGTTATACTTCACTTAGTTTTGTATTTTCAAAAATTAAGGGGAGAAATCAAGAGAATGGCAGGGGGATCATAATGAAGAAATGATAGAGACCAGGCTAGAGAAAGAAGAGGAACATAGAGTTTCCAGTTGTTAAGCCATGACAAAATCTTTTCAGTTTTCACTAAACTTTTGATGACTTAAAATTCACCTCTTGAAAAATACTAGGAGGGCACTTTCAAGAGAGAGGGAAAATACACTCTCAAGCTCCATTGCCCCTGCAATCACTAAACCACAAGGCCTCCTGTCTGCTGTACCACCTCTCTAGCTGCATGGAACTATCTCAATATGGGCACACATTTTATTCATCAAAGCAGCTGAAAACAGTTCCTGGGCCCCTGTCTCTCCACAAAGAATCAGCCATTGCAGAAAGGTAAGCACCAGCCTTAACCCCACAGCACCTCTTAGGAATAAAACCCATGATGACAATTACTTAAGTATACTTTTCACAAAACCCCAAATTGCATATTTCAACCTAGAACCTGAAAAAAGCTGGTAAATTTAATGTTTCAGGGATGCAACACTTTGGATCCGCCAGGTTTAAGTGTACATAACTGGTGTCAAGATGAACTTCTAATGTATGAGGAGTTTTAGCATGCCAACATTAGGATGCTAGAAAAACAGATGGCAATATGCTTTTCTCAAGCATTTACCATTGCTCAATTAAGTTAAATCTTAATGCCTTAACTTGCATGCCTCTGCAAGATCTTTCCAGATGTTCTGCGTGCCAAGCTGGACCACCACCTTTTTCTTCCCCATGGTGTTTGCAAAGTATCAGGGAATAAAAGTTATGATAGCCCCAGTGCCTCTCTGCTGCAAAAACCATTTATATAAGGCTTACTACATCTATTCCTCAGGTGCTAAAACTCCACTGAAATAAAACAGATACAGTAACAAAGGCAGAACTGGCAGTCATATTCACGATGTGCTTTTTCATTCAATTGTATAAATATTTACTTAGTACAATCCTTCTGAAGATACTTACAAAGTAGCTCAAGTTCAAATCCCTGTTTCATTATGATAGGATATTCCCCATACACCACATATTCAAGCAGAAAGTATGGGTAAATATTAAACTTGTCCAGAGCACCAGGAAACAATGAGGAACACACCACAGACATAAGCAACAGTGCAGGCATTTAACTACCAGCCTCTCAGGTTGAAGGATTTATTCCCTCATGGAGCATCTCTTTCATGAGCATCATTTCATACCACAAACTGATCAACACTGCCAAGCCTCACAGCACATACACAAAACAACTTCTCTTTCTTTGTATAAAGCTAAGGAGGGAATTAAAGATCTCTTCTCTCTACCCTGTATCCCTAGGATACCAGAACTTTTGGTGTCTCTTGGGTTTCCATACAATTTGGCTATTTTACACAGTTTTGGAGGGGAGATTCCTTAAGGCTTCTAGTAAAGGAAGATCAACAGGGAAAACCAAATTGAGCTCTTCCCATTGCTGCAGGAGAACAGGATTATTTCTGTCACTTCATCTCCCTTAAAGCCTTAAACCTGTTCCCAACTTCTATGCAGCACAAGTACAGAGAGGTAACTGAAGTGCAGAGCTGCATCTTCTAAGACATTTTTCAGTGCTCAGGTGTTATTGGAACTGATTGCTTCTCAGTCATGGACATGAGGAGACACAAAAGCTCATTTGTCTCAGGACAGCATGCAAAAAGAACTGAACATGGCCTAAGACAGTGAAGAGAACTCCTGACCTCATTCTCAGAGCAGACTTGGATTTTATGTATCATGTAGAGATATCTGGTGAATAAAATTCTACCCTAGGGTAAAATAACTGAGCTACCTCAGGATAGGGGGTCCCAGAGAACTTCACTATTACTCAACTCCTTGCACAGCTGCTTATATGGGAAAGTATAGCTTTTATACAACATCTGATGCAGAACTCAATTTGTCAGACTACGGCAAGAAAAACAAAGACACATGGTGCTGTAATAAGCTAGAAGCAGGACTTCCAAAACTAATTTTCAAATAGAGAAAAGAATCCTAGAAGAAGATCATGAAGCTATTAAGCATTTTCTGCAAAGTTCAGGCAAAACCCCAGTAACAGACAGCCATGCTCAGTAAGAAATACACCAGAAGAGTTCTTTTTAAAGCTATTTATATTTTCTTTGCACAAATATTGTTATTATCTCCAACAGCATGTAAAAGCCTTTACTAAAAACATGATGTGTAGGATAACTCTCTTGCAGTAGACTAATGAGTGTTGAAATTTGAACAGATAACAGTTAAGTCAGAAACAGAACAGGAAAAGTGGACAACTTAGTGGACAATATCTGTTCTATAACATCATACACAGACGATGATCAAACCCTGCTGGAGTCAGGAATACTGACCACACTGATCATTATATTACTTACTGAATAGCAAAATATTACTCACCCACTATCTCCTCTAATTGATATAACTATCTGCCTAATTATAAATGTTGCAATTTTCTGTTAACCTCATTCATGGCTACTCAGCTGTACAAAGAAATAGAAAATCTCATCTATATGCACATGTATTAATAAAACTGATGAACACTGTGGAAATTGCTGTACCAAGTGATCACTTGATACTCAGCTGATCAAAACACTGACTTCAAGTTCCTTGAGTATTTCTAGCTAGGCAAAAGCATATTATAAAATTCCCTTCCTGATACATCTTAAATTCAAGACTATATTCTACAGTGTGAGAACTACACTCCTATCTTAAGCATGCTGAATTGGAATGGTAGTAACAGTATTCAGCCCTCTTTAAAAACCAGTTTCAGTACTTGACATCTTCCAGCAAATTATTTTCAAAACACATTAATGTTTTAATTATTAAATCAAATAACCTGATTCATTTTGTAAATGAACATCATTTGCAAAATTATGTAATCTCTTTCCTAAAAACAAAGCAAACTAATTTCAGTTCCAGCTAATCTATGGTCTTTGTAACTTGAAAGCTACAGCTATAGTTATGAATAGCTATTTGTTTATCTATTAAATGCTATTAAATGCCCTTTTGATTTAAATTTAGCTCCCAAATTCCAGTTTTTATAAATATAAGCACTAATTGAAATATTTCCATTAATACAAAGATGCTTTCAATAAGAGTGTTTGCAGAGAAGGAATGAACTTTGTCTCTGACATCTCATATCCAAAGCTTTACAGTACTGAAAACCTTTGGTCTTCCTTCACAAACATTAAAAGATTCAAGTGAACTGATTTGAGAAGAAAAACCGAATTTTAAATTGTTAAACATGGAAACAAAATTGCAGTCCTTCTTGTTCAATCTTGTTCATTTGGGTGAGCTTTTCTAGTTACAAGAGATGATTTAAGGAATGAGCACCGGTAAGACCCATCCATTTAGTTTCTCTTACCTCGATAATATACAAAACCACATTTTTGTAGAAGCAGTACAGTATGCATTTGGTAACTCGATTGTAACTCCAAGCGCCGTGGACCAACAATAGCTTCTCCAAATAGGAAAACTGAAAGACAGAAAAGAAGTATTTACATATATGAAGAAGATATATGCAAAAACCAATTCTTAAAATACTGAAAGCTAAAATCTTTTCTGTAGCAAAACTTCTGAAGGTTCTAAAAAGTGGTTTTAAATGGCAAAAAGTCTTCAATTGTTATTACCATTCTGATGGTAAAATCAATGTTTGAGGGCTTACGAGGTTCAGAATCTCCTTTCCCTCTGTAAAATGAACAGCCTAATAAACAAAACTGTCTTGAGCTGATACAAAATACACAAGAGGGGAACGAAAGTGGAAAAATAGATGCATTTATAGAGAATAGATAATTACATTAACATTTTCTGCCCCCAAAATGCATGTGATTGTGTGATATATAAAATATTGTATAACGCAAGGTGCATTTGCCAAAAAGGGTAAGTAAACTAATCTTATATAATTGCATACCTTTTAATGCTAGTTTGAACCCCAGATGGAGCTCAAATTCTGAACTTTTGAAAATGGACTTTTATGGAGTCAGTGTTGTAATCCAGACTGGGAAATGCATAATTTTCTTGTCTTGGCTTTGTTAGCGAACCTTTTTATGACCTGCAGCCTTCCTCTTTTGCCCACCGCTCAAAGGGATGACTGTGTTTACTGTTTACATGTATGTACCTGAAGGGATCTTGGACACTAAGGTAATTATTTGCTTTGCTTCCTTTTCCACAAAGTGACTTGACAGGAAAACCCTGACTTCTAAATTTAGATTCCAGATCATTTATTTTAACCAAAATTTATCTGAAATTGAAAGCTACCGTAATGAGTTAGGGCTGTTGTGAGGCAGCTCTGCTCCCATGCTTTCCAGCAATGAAATCACTGAACCACAAATCCTGTAAGGACAGCCTCTCTCCCATGCATCAGCAACTCAGATTTGTTAGGATATGCCAGGAGAGAAGGAGAGAAAACAAAAGTGAACCAGGCTTCACTGTTCTCTGCTTAACTTGAGCTAGAGCTGTAACTGAGACACTCCCAAGGGAGTAGCTGACCTGTTAGACCCCTAAATGCCTCCAGTTAATTTGCAGGAGAGCTACAACTTTCCTCATCAAAATCACTAACAAAACACCACCAAGGTGATGGGAAACCTGCCACAATATCCTTACAAGCCATCCCAAAGCTCCTGTGGAGAACAGTCAGAAACAGCCTGTGAAACTCTCCCTGCTGAATCTAGCAAGTGACCATCTTGGATGTGGTCTTCTTGAAAGTTCAAGGCAACAAAAAATCCTACCATTAATTGCTCTTGTCTCTGCTCTCATGAAAATGAGTGCACTACAGAGCACAGCAAGGAAGATACTCAGAGCCTAAGGAATGCTGATATCGTGCAAATGCACAGCTACTGGCATAGAGCAGTACACACAGGGGCTCTACCAAGACATTGTCCTTGTTTGGCTGCTCCTGTATTTACAGCATTTTAAATCAGCAGGAAATATTACCATCTGGCCAGCCTACCTGTGAAACACTGTGTGAGTTTTTTCAGTCATCTCTGTATCAACCCTAGCATAACTTCTTTTATACAGAGATTATCTTCTAGAATCTGTCTTGACTAAAGGATGAAGGATGTTGGGGGTTTTAAGACCGTGAAAGGCATCCACAAAACAAGCTAATTTTTCCAAAGAAGAAAACTAAAACAAGAACATTTGTTGAAGAAAGAAGCTTAATTAAGAAAAGGAAACAGTCCCTAGACACCAGATGTTCTCTGGATTAAGATGATAAAGCTATTTACTGAGAAAAAAAAGTTATTGAAGTCTACTACTGTCTCTCTAACTAGCTAGGTCATTTGATTTGGCAATTCTCTAAAGAGGTCACTGGTGCAATATCATTTCAAGGGAAAAGGATGATTCAAACAGATGCTCCTTGCACCTGTGGAAGCTATTTCAAGTGGAGTCAGACACAAGTTGGCTTTTTATTTTTGTTTGGTTTATGCTTTGATTCTCCCTGGAATCCCAAATGAGCCTATATAGAGACTCCCTCTTCTCTAAGTGCCTACTTCTGGCAGCAGTGCATTTGAAATAGCATTTGAACATGAGATGCTACATTACAGTGGTCGTCTTAAATTACTCAATAAGAACATACTCTGCCTTCAAGGCATGCACACACAGTCATGTTTTAGTGGGAGTTATATGTTTTTGCTGAAAGAAATACACTCCATGGAGATCATGTTTTTCTTTTGAACACTAATTTACTTTTTTTTTTTAAGCACATACTACCACACAGTATTAGTCTCCTCTACTACAGGGATTTTTTAATATGTTTTCGGATTTAATCAGTACAAATTCTACTACACAACCACAAAAAAACAGCTCCACAGTGTTTCACTAATTTTTGAATGCTGCAATTCTGTGCTGGTGTCACCAGCTTTTATTTCATATTAAATGAAAAAGATTCATCGTTATTGTCAGTAACTTGCTGACTGGAATTTAAACGAAGAGCAGCTTCCATGTTCTAACACTAAACTGAAATACAGGGGTTTTTTAGTGCAAAGGCAACACATGAACGTGGAATTACTTCTCCAGATTTAGCACTGCTGCTACAAAAAACAAATAACATATGTAGGGCCTTCTACGGACAAAATTCTTGCTGCTTATGCTTAGTTACCAAAGCAGAAGTAATAATTGATCTGAGGAAGTCCAAGTAAAGAGTATTCCATTAAGTTGCACAGCAGAAGCTACATATAATCCACTGAAATTAAAAATGTAAAACTCGTTACGAGATACCAGAGACAATGGCTATGGCAGTTCCTATACTGTTATATATTTGGAATATGCTACTGCTCATGACAGAAAAACTTGGTTAAACTGCCTAAAATTCTCAAGATAGATTTTGTGAAAGGTGTCAGTTATTCAAACCTGAAACTTCAGCTTCTTCAGTTCTTCATCAGAGGTCACAACAGAGCAGCAATACAAGACTGACACTTTGCTTCTCAGCAGGGTTACCACAAGAAGCAGTTATCTGTGCATACAGCAGCATTATCCCTGCCTTTTCAAGACCTCACCTCCTACTGGGAGCTAGCAAAAGATGGTAATATTTCACGTCACTTGGTAGAACAAATCTGAACATACCCTGCCAGAAGGGAACATTAGGCGAAACTCTGCTCACTGAGGACACAAGGGATTGTCTCCTCTTCCTGTCAGTTCGATCTGGTTTTTCCCTGCATAGTCTAAAACACATAGAGCATCTCAGGTGTAAACAGTATTCACAGGATATTCAGTAACTGAAGCATCTTCCTCCTTTCTTATTTTCCTTTCAAAATCCTGATTCTAAATTGTGGTTTCCTCATCAGAACAAACAAAAATGGTTTTTAACTCCTCTTTTTAGCTGCAGTAATCAGTTCTGAATTTGATGAACTAGTTTAAGAGCACTCACCCCAAATAATGTTCAAAATAACACATGTAAAATGAAAATGCTGACCAGCTCTCTAGAACTGTGATCAGTTCTTTGATGCAACACAGGGGGCAAGGGGAAATAAAGATAGAGGAGACATCTCAAATTAAGAACTGCCAAACAGCCAGATTCTCACACACCTGATTATAGGGCCTAACCGTAGTAAGAGAAGAGTTTAGACCAAGACAGGTCAGTTACTTAAAAGCATATTAACACAAGCATCACAGAAATTGTTTCCCCCTAATTACTGAAGAACCAAGATATTGCACAGTTGTCAGGAGGAAACTAAAACTTTGAAGAGAGGTGGAGCTTTGCCCTGAAGAATACAAAATCATAACAAATACCCAAAATATATCCAAAATATACAGACAGCTAGACAGCTGCCTGGAAGAAGAAACAATCAGAGATGCTTCTAGCTTAGAAGAAGCTGATTGAGCACTACATGGCTGCACAGTGCATTTCCCAAAGATGATATGGCAGTTGTTCATTCTTGCATCTGACCTGTGCAATGGCATAATCCGAGCAATTGGTTGCCTGCATGCCCTCATTGCCACTGATCCCCACTCCAACGTGTGCTGTCTGGATCATTCCTACGTCATTGGCACCATCCCCAATGGCAAGTGTTATGGCATTGACGTGTTTCTTGACCATGTCTACTATTTCGGACTTCTGTAGAGGAGATACTCTGAAAAGGAGAGAAAAAGGTGTCAGTTTCTCACATGCTGAGCTATGTGCCTTTCCCAAAAGGACAGCTGTAACCTACATTTAGAAGTAATCAAAGGCAGTTGCTGGAAAGTTCCTTTATTCAACAACTAAGCTTCAGAACCCGTGCCAAACTATTTCAGAAGAAAAAAGTAGCTTTAAAAATAGTTTCACATTTACCTAATCGCTGACAGTTGATGCAAAAGAGACCAAATCTATATGAAAGCTATCAAAGCTTTGCCTTCCTTACCCAGTCCCTCCTAACTGGCATAACACTGGTGATGTTATATTGGGAATATCAATGTGAGTTTCCGCTCCAACTATGACAGTTTACAGATTAACAGTGCAGGCTTCCCTGCCATCACCATCTAGAAGGAGAAAGACCACAAATATATTCAGAGACACTTTGAATGGTCTACAAAAGATACTGCAAGCTTACTTTATTTCTGTTTAACGTCTTTATCAACGAGCTCAATGAGGGGGATTGAGAACACCTTAAGTCAGTTTGCAGATAACACCAAGTTGGGTGAGAATATTGAACAGCTGGAGGGCAGGAAGGCCCTGCAGAGGGTTCTGGACAGGCTGGATTGATGGACCAAGGGTAGTTGTATGAGGTTCAGCAAGGTCAAGCACTGGATCCTGCACTAAGGTCACAACAACTCCAGGCAGCACTACTGGCAGAGAAACTGCCTGGCAGAAAAGGACCTGGGGGTGCTGGCAAACAGCAGCTGAACATGATCCAGAGTGTGCCCAGGCAGTCAAGAAGGCCGATGGCATCCTGGCCTGGATCAGCCAGGTGTGGCCAGCAGGAGCAGGGCAGGGACCGTCCCCCTGTACTCGGTACTGATGAGGCGACACCTCAAGTTCAGTTTTGAGTCCTTCAATTCAGGAGAACACAAGTGAGGTGCTGGGGCATGTCCAGGGAAGGGCAATGGAGCTGGGGAAGGGTCTGGAGCACAACTCTTTCAAGGAGCAGCTGGAGGAGCTCTGATTGTTCAGCCTGGAGAAAAAGGCAGCGGTACATACCTAATGACCCTCTACAACCACACAAAGGAGATGGTACTGAAAGGGGGGATGTCTTGCCCCAGGTAAAAGATGGAAAGAACAAGAGGAAATGGCTTCAAGTTGCGCCAAGGGAGGTTTAGAATGGATATGAAGAAAAAATTAAGGCAAAGGGCTGACCAGTATTGAAACAGGCTGCCCAGGGAAGTGTCACAATCCCCAGAGGTATTTAAAAGTCGTGTAGGCGCAGCAGTGAAGTTGAGTGGTAGACTTGTCAGTTAGAATTATCCTGAAGGACTTTCCCAACATTAATGATTCCCTTCCCTCCTCCAGCTGACCTCCCCATTTTCCAGGCCATCTTTCCAATCTCAGACTATGCAGGTCAGATCAGAAAGCACAAGGGCGCTTCCTGATCTTGCATGTCTTGTGTATGCAACTCTGACCTCAGCAAAGATGTTGCTCAAGTCCAACTCCAAAACAGAAGACTGTCTCCATTATATCTGAATATCCTTATCAGATTTATTGGCAGTTACTTTAACTTGATTCTTCTCTCATTTTATATCAGTTCCAAGTAAATAAAAATTCATGGAATTCAGAGTTGATCTAGTCTAAATCAGGCAAGACTGGAAAAATACTCAGGACTAGGTTTCTAAATTGGATAAGACACCCAAAATGCCCTTTTGTCATGGAAAAGGTAGATCAGGTTACCAAATCATATGAGGTCTTTTGGAAATACCTACATGTAGATTAAATATTTCCATTCTAACCCCATCTGTACAAACAACCCTAATTCCTTTCACCATCACTTTTAGTTAAAGTTCCAAATTATTTTGTATTTCCTTAAATAAAGCCTCAGACAAAAATTTTCCACATCTGAAGTCAGCCACGTATCAATCAAAAAAAAGTAACTGATAGCTAAAAGCTTTACTATTTAAATAGG
Source organism: Melospiza melodia melodia (assembly GCF_035770615.1). Lineage (NCBI taxonomy): Eukaryota > Metazoa > Chordata > Aves > Passeriformes > Passerellidae > Melospiza > Melospiza melodia. The sequence goes on from NC_086195.1 coordinate 82,054,142, forward strand.
AGGAGAATAGGGTGCTTAGGGAATAGGAGAGACAGAGGATTTTTACTTGGCTTTTTTTTCAGAGTTTACATCCTGTGAGAGCAACTTAAATAGCCATTTAATACATCCATCTGGATCACTGTTGATCAAAAAAAAAAAAAAAGGCAGAGTTATCTTGTTCGCCATTATGCTTTATGGCCTTGGTTTTGTTTAGTAAATACCTAAATAGGTGTTTTGTTAGTAAATCACTCTTAAAATAACTTGATGAATAATTTGGGATAAAAGAAACTTGCTAAGCTCAAACTTCATATGCAAACTAAACCACCTGAGAAGTCTAGCAGCTGTCCTGTTCCTAAAAGCCAAACACAGGAAAAAGTTGACAAAACCATAAAATTTACTTAATACCATTGGATAGATCTATTAAGCACTCCCCTTCCTGGCAGTGAAAATACCACTTGGCACTGCAGAGACCCAGTTAAATTACCAACACAAAACCCCAACACACCAACTGCCTATGGAGCACAAAAGCTCTTGGTTTTTAATTATAATTCAGCTCTAAGTATCATCTACACCAATTTTTAACTTTTCTCTCATACATGCACACACAGTCCTCTGTCTGCCCCAGTACTCACATAATAAAATACTAAAGCAGGGAGTAAGGAGTCAAAGGACATCAAGCCATAAAATGGAAACTCCAGAGGGACTTGGGGCCAGCTGTGGAGGGTTTGGATTGACAAGTGCACAGACCCTCATTACCAGCCCCAGGGGCACCTCCAGTACACAGGACCATATACTTTTGGCAGTCCTCTCATGCAATTATTTCTTTACAGCGCAGCAAAGTAAGACACATATCTGCTAACAGCCTTCCCAAACATACACTTGTCTTGGATTTTCAACTTATATTCAATTACTTTTCAGTTACATAGCAATAGAAATATTGAAGAAGCACCCTGTCTTCAAATATGCTTAAAAGAGCAGGGGAAGCTAAAAAGACAAAATGTGAACAGCATCTCTGACTCTGTAGTTTAAACTAGCAGCTTGTCTACAGACACTTCATACATGACCAGAATGTGGCAGAGATGCTCAAGCTTGTTCTAGTGCAGTTAAGCTGGGACATGTCAAGCAAGCTAATGCAGCCTGTGTTCACTTCTGTGCCTACAGTGTAGATGTGGCTTCAGATTAGTGACCCATTATTTGGCAAGTCAAAGGAATGTCTCCATAAAAGAGCATTTATCAGCTACATAATGTACATAGAGTATGCTTTTACTGTCTTGACCAAATGAAGTTAATTATATCCACAGTTATGTAGCACCCTGTTAATGTTTAACATCCCCATATGCTTACTAAGGTTCAACAAACTACCAGAGATGCTACACATGCATTTTAAACACCACAAATATTTATGGACTTGGTTTAAGAAGATGAAATCTAAAACAAGATAACATTCTCTATAACAAGCATCCTCTCTGACACTTGAACAGCAAGTACAGCCCACAACTCCAGAGAACATATTTAGTTGCACACAGTACATTAGCTACAAAAGCTGCAAATTGAGATGATTACTGATTTCCTGAGAGGTTTTACACCTCTCCTCCTCCAAGTCACTGACTCAGCCTCCAAACCTCTTTTGCTCCTTGTAATCTGTTTGGTACCAACACACTGCATTAGGTGACATTAATCCCCTTAGCCAGATGATCAGAGCTTTGGTACAATTCTGCACATTTGATAAGCTGCCTACAGGAAGAAATGAAGATTATAGCACAGGATACTATTAAACTGCAGCTCCTCCAGGTATGGCCAAGTTCACAAAGATTATGGATAAACACATGAGTTCAAAGGAAAAAGCACAAGGAAAAAACTAATAACTTCTTTTAAAAAAAATCTGTAGTGATGGAATTGGTATGCATCATTTGATGGAAGAGCCTGGCTTTCACTGCAGAGCTCACTGCAACAGTATCAGGATGTAAGCCTTGCCTGGATATACATCCAAATAAGAATTAAGATATGAATAAAGCATCAGTTGCATCAAAATCTTCTGCTTACTCTTGGACTTATTCCCTAATCAGACATCAGTACTTCTTATAAAGGTTCTTTGAGTGCCACTCAGGAGTTCACTAAAATATTTTCATTTATACAGAATTTATTTTTATTGCCTCTGCTCAAAAATGTCTTTGACCACAGATTGATTCGCTCCTTTACACATACTTGAGGAAAAAAAGAAGTCTGGTTTCAAGTACCACAACTGTAGCAATGGCTACAATCTGACAAGATCAAGTCTTCAGATTCTTGCTCAAACTCTTCCCCTGACAATCTGAACTTAGCCTACACAGGCTACAAGAGAGCCTGAGATCAAGACTTCACCTTTATCAAGTGCCTATCATTCAGCATCTGGCTGCGCAATACAAAGTGTCCATGGATGATGGCAGGGATACGTGAAGTTAAGTGGCAGTCATGCAGCAGAGCTGCTCCTTGCCCACCTCTGGGACTTCCTTCTGGGAGCCTTGCTCTCAAGAAAACAAAAGCTAATATGGAAAACAGAAGGTTCTTGTCAGTCTCAAACTTGCTTAGTCTTTATCAGTATCTTTAACAGATTAGGACAGAAAGGGCTTTTCACCCTGAAGAAGATGTCTACTGCCATCATACCACGTTGCTTCCTCTCTAATGGGATGGGTAGAAGCAAGATAGGGCACAAATTATTACAGACCTAATTATCTATAGGTCACTTAAATTCATAAAGAAACAGTGGAAAGAAGCAGGGGGTGAGTATTTTTCAGCTAACAACATACTGCATTGTTTTATCAGTAAATACTTTGAGGTTCCTCTTGAACTTTGAGAAGGCTCATGAAAAAGTAGCACAGGGCACAGCAAAGAGCAGTAACACAGATGGTTTCCAACGAGGATATCAGTGGCTTCCCACTGACTTCTGCAGATCAGGTCTCGATGGCTTTAAATATTTAGCTTGCATTTGCTTCTTTAGCCTGAATACACTTTTACAAGCAAAATTCTTACCTGATATGTTTTGTCTGTTCAGAAGAGTTCTACTTGTATCATCTTAGGTGTAAGGAGCAGGGAGATGGACTTACAGGCCCTATCAAACTTGAGATATTCTACAATTCCACACATCATTTCACTGGGAGGTTTGCTCAGGCTAACTTCATTTTTTTAAGAGATTTTAAGAAAGATGAAAGATCTTTCAGTTCAAATTTTTTCATCAGAAACACTTTATGGGCCAACCAGAGCAATTAACAAATTCTCTCATAATTTGGTGAAAAGTTTAACCAAAAAACCCACACAAAAGCCAACCACTAAAAAAAAAAAAAAACCAAAAAAAACCCAACAGTGATATTGTGAAGCAGTGGTATTTTAAAATCTATATAGAACATTTTATTTAGAAACTCATTTTGGTACCAAACTTTTTTAAAACCTCAAAAGTAGAAACAGGAAACCATCAATTTTAACCAAGCAAAGCAATACAACAGAACTTAAATTTTTAATGTACTTCAGCTGATTTAAAACAATCAATTCCTTTACCACACACTTTGTGCAATCTACAAGGCTGTCCCTCTTATTCCCAGAGTCCATCTAATATATCAAGATGGATGCAGTCACAAATACAATAGGAAGGACAAAATCAGCACAAGCATCCCTGTGTCACACCAGTCAACTACACTCCATAAGATCCTGTCAGTAGGAAGTGATAAACAGTTTTCCTAATTCTGTCCCTATGCATACCTACATTTATTACAGTTACAGATGTATGACAGCAACTGCTGGCAACTGTAAATAATAAATCTCACACAAGGCCCTTAAACTACAGCTGCATCACTGCAGATGCTTCAAAAAAGAGACTAAGTAATTTTTAAGAGATCAGTTTATATCCAGACCATCTTACAAGGCCATGAAGAGAGGCAGTCCCACAAAGCTCTTCCACGCCTGTGCAAGGCACAGTTTGAGACCTATTGTCAGCCATCTCCTGTGTTCTGCCACATGTGTTGGGTTTTCTGGGGATTTTTTCTGTGGGTCCCTTCAACAAAAACAAGGAGACTAGAGCATTTCTCTTGAAGGTTGCATACTTTCCACACTCTCAATTTGATACAAAATACTCTGAAGACACTCTAACCCATGCTTTTAGTTTTTTTAATGTTCATTTGTGAAAAGAGTAAGGCAAGGAAGGAAGCTGTTTCAAGCATTGCCTTTTTCTGATTCCATGCCATAACAGGCATAAACACAAAGACATTAATGTCTTTAACATGAAACATGAAATTGATATCCTACTTCCTTGAAATGCCTTGTTAATGCAACACAAAAGGCCCTTAAGAGTTTACCTTTACTGCAGTGAACATGATTTTACCCTGTTCTATCATAAAATACACTAGTACTTCAAAAAACTCAGTGACCTCATCTGCAGAAAAGGCAGATGAGAGAGCTCATAAAGCTGAGAGCTATGAATAACATTGTCAAAAGTGTATGCATTGGTTCCCAGCAAAAAAGCAAGATAAATTAACACACCACTAAAAGTAATGCTCGGAAAAGAAGGAACATTACAATTACATTGTGTTCAGGAGTTCTATTATGCAGTTGATTTTCTCCTGACACATACGAGCCTCCAGATTTCAAGCACGTGTCACACAAACAAGGATTAGGCCTAAGTTGCAGCCATGATGCCCTGAGATATCTTGGATAATCTAACTTTCTTTTATAAAAGTGAAGAAAAACACTCATCACGTTGACTCAAAATGTGCTTGGCACTGGATGCTTTACATTTCGCAATTTCTCTGAACTTCCTTCCCCTGCTGACAACATTCATAGGACTGGCTGTGGTGCAGTACTTACGTTTTTGGAGTCAGCACTGAGTGAACTGATGGGATAATTTAATGTTCTGAGAAAGCACCAAAGGAATTAATCCAATTCATCCAACTACATCCAAGTGTCTTCAACGGAGACATCTCTATCTGCGCTAATCACACCACACTCCTTTTATAGTCAGAGAGAAACAGGCATTTCTGGAGTGCAATTCATCTGGCTTTAGACATGTACTTTTAAGGTTGTAGTTCATCTCCTCTCAAAACTGCTGCTTTCTTTCAATCAAGGTAAAGGGAGCTGAACATAAGTGGTTCACATGAAAAAGTCATAAAATTTCACAGGATGAAGCCCTTCTTTTACATTACAGCAGGTCTAAATACCTTTAAATTCATCCAAGTGCACAGGCTTTTGTTCTCCTGTTTTCTGGTAAGGTAGACTGCCTGCTTCCCTCCTGACATGCTGAACTGACTGGCACACCTTCCCTTCTTCTAAAATCCTCACTTCTTGACTCTGCTCCCAACTCTTGCTAATACCGTAGTCCCACCCCTTTTGAACAGGCAACCAGAAGCATTACCAAACCTCTACTGGTTTCTGTAAGAAAAATCTCAGCTTCATCATCCTTTGCCACTGCATTTGCAGTCTCACTTGTCCATACCTAAGTTTTTTCCTGAGCAGACAGTCCCCTTCAAACTGCTTCACTCATCCAAATTTATCAGACTGGGTAAAGTCTGGTTTTTTAATTTTAAAGAGTTTAACATCCTGTTTCACCTATCATCAGGAGTCTCATTTCATCTTACAATAAATACCAAAATACAAAAAAAAAAAAAAATCTTCCTTTAGTTTTTCATCTCTGGTGGTGTGCCAGACACACACTTGACTTTCTGAGCAACATATATTACCTCTAAATTTCAGGTTATCCAGAGAAGGGTATTTTTGATGCCCAGCAGGGCTCTAAGTCAAAATACATGTGCACTTCTACATGCTCACAAGACATGGGGCAGTTTTTTAATTTTAATGGTTACCAAAGCAGTTCCTTCTGCATCACTCTAGATAGATTAGATATGCCTTCTTAATGTAAAGCTCTCTTTGTAGATATAAAGGCCCTGAATCACACAGTCTTCTGAACAGGAAAAACACAAATTATTTTAGTATCTTTTTACCATTTAAAAAAAAGGAAAAAAAAAGGTTTTGCTAATTATATGGGGTGTTCTTTTTTAACATGTTTCACTGGAGAATTTCTCACTTGCATTTCATATTTCAATAACTCATTTGCCTTTCACAGTTGCCACTGAAATGATCTTCAGAGGACAAGGGCTAGGAAATAATCTCTTTATAAGTTGGATTCGAGGTATTAAGCAGTGTAACATAAAGACAATGTTCCAGGGAATACAGGGTTAAGTTTCAAGTCAGCATCTTCTTCCTCTGATATCCTTCCCTGCATGTTTCTGTCTTGATTGCCCTTCCCCCAGTCGGCTTTATGGAGCAAAGATTAAATACAGAAAATCTAGTTTGGAAAACAAATTATTTGAAAAGTGATGAGTTGGCATAAACACCGTGTTGAATGAAAGACTATTTTGCATTTTAAACCATAATGGTCACTAGTGGTAGCAGCTATATGTTTTTAAAATGAAGCCAATATATGAAATTAAGTTTGAGCTTCCCTCACCCCAAGCTGATTAAGGCACATAAATTCATTTCCATGCTAATCAGCCTGAGCACTTCTCATGCAACACAGAAACCATTCTTTTTCTAACGACAGAGCAAAAAAATTTCAGTCTGCAAAACATACACATTAGTCCTTTTATAACCTTGAGGACATGCACACAGAGCCAGCAGCCATGTATTTCACATAGCAGAGCTGTTTACAAAATTTTGCAACACATGATGAAATTAAGCGATGATTGGCACTATGCCAATTAATAAGCACATCAGCTCATTTAGTGAGCCTCTGCCTGTGGTGAAGCCAAAAGATTAATTGGAAGAGCCAGGGTGAGCACCCACTTCTAGAAACAAAGCAGCAATACTGTGAGAGCATCAGTCACACCACATACATGGCCATCAAGGAATCATAGAATCATTGAAGTTGGAAAAGACATCCAAGATCATCAAGTCCAACCATTAGCCCAACACTGCCAAGTCCACCACTAAACCACGTCCCAAAGTGCCACATCTACACATCTTCTAAATACCTCCAGGGATGGTAACTCAACCACTTCCCCGGGCAGCCTCTTCCAATGCCTGACCACAGTTTCAGTGATTTTTTTTTTCCTAATGTCCAATCTAAACTTCCTTGTGCAACTCAAGGCAACTTTCTCATGTCCTCTCGCCACCTGTGAGAAGAGAATGAGCTGCATCTCCTGGTAACCTCCTCTCAGAAGCCTGATGGGTGCTGTGCTCCTCCACTCAACTACAGCTCAGAAATATAAAGCAGCTTTGGACACCATCACTGTTGTAAATTACTGATGCTTTCAGGATCAAATATGTAAGAAACAAACTACAAACACTGACATGGAAGGAAGATGAAGGGATATGTAGCCAGTAGATTTGAGTGAGCTTGCTATTTCAGTAGCTCTACAAACACTGACAATTTTTTTTCTTCCTTCTGAATTCTAGTAACTCTGCATGATTTTTCTCCCTCTCTGTGAAATGCTTCCTGGAATTTACTATAAAAATGCATATAAATGATCAACTTTCAACTACATGTTATAGTTCAAAAGCCTAGCATCTCTGAATTATATGCTCTTGGAACAAACAAGATAGACACAATCTGGAGCAGGGCAATTAGACAAAAAAAAAAAAATTAGACCACTTTTATATAGGAACACCATTGACCGCTGAAAGTCTGACTAGGATTGGCTCACTCTTGGTCAACTATTAAATCTGTGCTGTGTGCAAACACAGGTTAGGCATTAACGAACAGTAGAACATTCATAGCATTCTCACTACTCCCAAACACAACCTGAAAGAAAGGAACTTGACATTAACCTCTAACCTCAGACTAAATACAAAGAACACTGTTTTAAAATATTATTCCTTTATTTTTCTTCCTTCCCCTCCTCACTCTTTTCTTAGCAAGGTCATTTATTTACTAAGCCTATGGTTAAATCGCAGCATTAAAATACAGCATCCAGGGCAAAGAGGTGATTTTTGTAGTCTTCATCCACAACCTATACTCTAAGTTCTTATTACCAAATTTACAACCACTAACACAGCCACATTCTAGGGCAATCTGTTAACCTCAAACACATTGTTCAATATACACACAGATCTTGTTTAGGACACTGAAGTGCCCTGTGGTTTGTAAAAACAACACTGATACGCAGCAGCTGTTTCTGTAAGAGCAAAACAGAAGAACAGATGGCAGAGTGAACACAACACATATTGGTCCCTGCACCCATGACTGCCAAGCACCTTCCAGGGATGAGGACTCTGCTGCAGAGAAGAGCACACGACACCCAAGCCATGCATCACAGGCTGTCCCAGGAGGCATGAGCACACCCCTTGCTGTAATGGTGGGGGCAACTGCTGGGCAAGAGGAGGCCAACCTAGTCCAGTCTCAGCTCTGCCATACTGCCCGAGCAGGCTGTCCTCAGAAGCTTCTGCAGGCATTTTGGTGCAGTCAGGGAATACTTCAACAGCCCAGGATGAACACACAGAGTCCAGTGTCAATATCTGCTCCTTAGAGCTCTTATTAACAGTGTATACACACACAGCCTGAAATGCTTAACATACAAGGAAAGGCCTCACAAAACTCAATTCCCTCTTCCCAAACTTGTGTTGACTTCGGAATTATGTGTCTTGAAATCTCCAAGCTGGCTACCTTGCAGTTACTGAAAGGGATTGTTATGATTGCTCAATTATCTCATTATAAAAAGGCTAAACAGTATTAAAAGTAGTAACTATTTTAATTAAATAGTTTAAAAAATATATAAACAAGGGATAATTTGGTTCAAATAACAGCGCATAAGCAAAAATAACTGCAGGGTACGGAGGGCAGGGTTCAATGACTCTTGCTACTTCACGTACAAGCTTGCTAAGTAAAAGTCACTCCTTATATGCTATGTGTCAATGCTATCTCTTCTTATTTTCGGTTTGCTACTTTTCTGTCTCTGCCTTCATTACTACCTTTACTACGCATGCGCCACTACTCGGTTTGGTGGTTGCAAAACTCTTTGGGAGTCGTCACTGATGAAGGCTCTGTAGTCTTCGTCGTTGTTTTTTAATTTACCTTTGGGTTACACATGCGCACTAAGCCAGTACAATGTAAGCTAAGACTAACGTATCGGTGCATCTACATATCAAAGCAATAAGTCTCTTAGAATTAGCATTTTCTTGGACCCAACCAGGTTCTTGGTCATTTTTAGCAACTGTATCTCTAGCTTCTTTCTTGTGGTCTTTGAGAACATCTGCTGGGAAGGGGGGGTGGGTGGAGCTTCTCCTTTCCCTCTCTTCTTTGGCATTACAACTTTTAGCTATTAACTATTTTATTATTCTCAAATATTAATTACTGTATCAATATTGATTACTGTTTCAATTTTTATCAGCACAAATCATACCTATTTATCACAGGATCTTCAAGAGTTTCAACATAAATTCATGAAAGAAATTGCAGCTTTGATTTCCTGAATGTGTCTCAACTGCTCTTCGTTTACACATATGACTTTTAGTTCCTTATCCATATTGCTAACCACAGGATCACCCATACCAGTACAGACAGAGCTTAACACATGACTGTGCTCCATGGAGTACAAACAGTTTAAAAAAGCACAAATGTTTTGCTTAATATAAGAAACTAGGCCAACAATTTTGCTTCCTGAGTTAGGCTAAGAATACAGAACTAGGAGCCAGGTCTTCAGATTGTCAAACATTTTCATCTTTACAGAAAGAACACCAAAGGCTGCAGTTTGGTAACATACATGTCAACCTATCACAGGACAAGCTTAATTAGTACTAAGCTGCCAAGAGGAATCATGCCTTCCACCACTATTTTTACTTAAGGGAATAAAGATAGACACAGGAATAATCATACACAAGGATCTTTGAAAGAGCATAGAGAAAATAGGTGCATTTATGTCAACTTTCTCCTGAAAGCTGGCAGAAGGACATTGCCTGAAGGATCTTCTTCCCTGGACAGAAAACCAGCTTTGAAACATTTCAGCAGGCATTATAATGAGCCATTTCCTATTAACTTGTGGTCTTTTAAGGTGAACTGCTGGGCAACAGATAGGCAGTGTGAAGTTGCAGCACATTACTGGGTCCAGAGGAGAGCACATTTCTTCCATATACACTTCTTTACCATATCAGCCTTAGAAGAGAGTTGTTCTCCCACTGCTACAATGATTTTTAAGCACTGGGCTTCTTTAGACCATTAGTGTCACAGCAATACTGAATTTGACCACATCCAAGCCACAAGCATCAATGACATCTAAAGTATCAGACAGAGCTACCTTATTATTTATTGCTAATGTAACATCTAGGTCACCCATAGCCTCAGCTACAAATCGAAGAGCTAAATAAGCCAGACCACATGAAACATCTCCTTTAAAAGATACCATAAAACTTGAGACAAAAAAGGAATTGCTTGAAGTTGAACTGTACTCACTGATGCTCTTCACGACTTAAGCAAGATTAAAAGCAAAAAACCTGGGAGAAAAAATGAGTTGCCCATGCTGAAAAACTGATGGGCTCGAAAGGAAACAGAAAAGCAGCTTTTGTGAGTTAGATAGGATACTCTCCATGTGTACCAGAGCATATCAGTACAGCTAAGCTGATGCTTTCTTTTTTAAATCCAGCCATGAAAAGCAGGTCAGCTTACAGTAACTTCTGTCTAGAGAACAGCTTTAAGCCTATGCATGCACACATGACTTAATAATATGGCTTTTGTAGCAGCATGCAGTCAACGGTCAATTTACACAGTACATTTTGTTTTATCGTCGAGTTTAAAGCTAAGATTTGGAAGCCAAAGTTCACTAAAATCTCTTCAGGATATAGCAGAAGTTGATAAGGTTTTATGTTTCACATACTGGCAAAATTCAGGTAACAGCAATTAATTTTCAAATACAACACACTGAAAAATCCTACAGCCAAACACCTATGGAGGTAAAAAAAGAGCCTCACGTTCAAATATGACCTGGCAACTGGAAAGCAAGATCTCAAGATACACTGCAGAAGTGGAACACAGATGTGACAATGTGAAAAGTGCTCAAATTCAACAGACCCAGCAGACATATAATGAATGCCTTCTACAAGCTGGTCTACACTGCAGGATAGAAGGCATGTGCATAATACCTTTAAACAAGCTGTGCCTGAGAGCCTGGAGGGAAGGGGGGATGGATGGGGGCAATACACAAGGGGCTGATCTCAAGTCTCCTAAAACCACATGTGCCAATGTATTGGTAATGACAGCTGTATATGAAAATCCACTGTAAGAGTTTGCTTGGCACAGCCAAAGAGGCTTTGCTGTCTTGCTGGGCTACTGGCACACACCTTCAGGGCACTACCTTTTCTTAAACTAGGATTTTTTAAGTGATTACATTTTGTACACATCTATACAACTTTCTATACCCCATTTCTCCAAACACGGTCAGAGTAGCCTTGCCAGGAGTTTGCTGGCAGTGATGTTCAAGGTATAATCAAAACCACAAAACTGCAGGAGGTCACAGCTACTCTAATCTAACATGAAAGTGTTCAAAACACTCATTTCATGAAGATGGAGAGAGATTATATGAGCAACTCTCCCATAAGCATAATGGAAAACCATCAAGATCACAAATTACTAATTACCTTTAAACTCATACTTGACTGTGACTTAAAAATCAAAGTTAACAATTTGGATTAAAAAAACCTGTAAAAACAAATTGAATGCCAAAAAAAAGTAAATTCCTAAATTTTCTGAATGTAAAAATAAGACAAATAATTTACATAGAACAGAAAATCTGCTTATTCTGTACATGCACTTGGGCATAATAATACTGTAGATGCCCTGCCATTTAATTTCTAGGTGTACAGATTTTATTCATGTTCACCTTGTTCAGTAAAAATAACACCCCAAACATAACAAACCAATATGTTGGTGCAGGGCAGAGCAATTAGCCTGAGGACCCAACAATTTAAACATATTAGAGACATAACTAATACATCATACCTCATCTAGGATAAAGTTCACAGGGTAAGAACAAACATTCAGTGTCAAAGTGGCAATGTTCAGCAGTACCATGAGGTTCCATCCTGCTCAACTTCATCAGTAACACAGATGCTAACAAAAGGGATACCCTCAACAGATCTGAAGATGGTGCTGAACTAGGGAGACTGGATTACAAGGAATCAAAGGACTTTTACTGAAAGGAACATTCAGAAAATCAGGGACTGAGCTAACGAGCCTCACAGATTTCAGACAGAGAAGGACTAAGCTCCATATCTTGGAAAATAATAACTCCATGTACTAATGCAGGCTTGAAAATGGTCAGCCTATGACCTGGTTATGGTGGGCATTGGGCTCTGCGTGAGCCAGAAAAACAACTTTAGTGTGATCAAGGCCCACCATGCACTAGAAGTGAACCAGGACACAAGTGTGATAAGAACAGACACAAGTAATTATCAGTCTTCTCAGCACTGGGGAGGTAAAATCTGTAGGACAGTGAAGAGTCTAGCAGAAAATTACAATGATGGTCTGAGGTCTAAATACATAACATGTAAGAGGAGGTCATGTCACCTGGGCTAGTGCTTCTGTTCAACAACAACATTGTACTAATGTATAATCCAGAGTTACCTCAAGAGTTTCCTGTCACATCAAACAATGAAACGGGCCAGTGCCACAGATTGAAAAGAGCTAGACCTACACCTGAAATCTCAGTTTAGTGACAATAGAGTCACTAAACTCTTATAGTCTTCCCTATAAAAAACTAGAACAGTTCCTGAAGAGGGCTCCCATGTGATTCTGTCACACAGTGAGGCCTGGGTTCCAAACGGGCTGCCTTAACACACATGTACTTTGTGTGCTGAAGGTCTCCAGTGAGACACACCATAACTGGGCACTGCAGTAGAGACGTGACCTCATCTCCTTCCTCTGCATGTAGTCATCACCCCATGCTATTGGAGCATCTTCCCAGGGTAAAGAGTCTTCTCCTTCAAGCCTTGCCCTTTCCTCATCCATCAGCACCATCACATCACTCCCTTTCTCTTGCCTGAATAACCCACTGGTATTGAAGTAATATAAATAACTTTGTGCATAAGTTCTTTAACTTGAAATTTCTGTGTGTTTAGCAGTGCATGCAATAGACTTGGCAACTTTTAAGCTAAGAGCTCTTTGGGTAGACACTACAAAATTTCTTGGTTATTTTTATGCCTTAGATTTTTCAGTTTAAAAAAACCCAAAGCATCTGGCATAAAAGCCAATCCATCAGAAGAAATAAACATATCTCTTGAGAAAGCTAGACAGCTAGTGTAGACTCAACAGAAACTGCTCTGGTCCAGCAAGAAGTTCCACATGGTAAAGATTATTTCCAAGATGGTCAGCTCTCAAGCACTGACATTTTTAGCACTCTTCACATTACTGTTTCCAAACTGAGCAAAAATTAACATCTTTAACTCATAAGTTCATGATGTCTGATCATAACCTACTTCTCAAAGAAAGACCTTGTAGTAATAGACATTTCTAGTTTCTTGCCCTTATCTTTGCTAGATAAAGGAAAATGAGAAATAGATCTAATTCTTGCAATTTAAGGAAAATTAGCATGAATAAGTAGGAGAAGGGAAAACTGTTAGCCTTATTTTTCTACAAAACTTAAGCATATATATATTTGAGTTGGAATCTTCCTAAATGCAATGTCTCATATGTTTACAAGTAAGGCTGACCTAAATACCAAGGGTTCAAGAAGAACAAAACCTTTTTAAATTACATTGGGCCATAATTATCATAGTCAATGCTAAGTTCTACAATTAGATCTCCCAGTCTTTTATTTCTCAGACACAATTTTATAAATTTCTATCCCTTCCTGTGCTTCACTACTTATCTGTGACATTTAAAAACAGCATTAAGTGAGACATTAGAAGAGGCACAGATGCATTTTAAGTGGCTCTTTACTCAATTTAGTAGCTGACAGTAATCACTACAAACCCAGTCAAAAAACTAATCCTTCATGGAATTTAATGAGGCTTGAAAAAGGTCCAGACGATTAGTCAGTCCTCTGTAGAACTGGGTTTTCCCAGTAAGTTCATGTGAAAAAGTTTCCAAGGGAAGTCACATCCCCATGTCATGCACAAATTATGAATATTCAACATTACCAACTGTCTTAGCATTATTATTCCCAGTAGATTGTGCAGCAGGAGATAAAGAAATCAACTCAGTTGTGCATGCTAATCAATGAATGAAGCAAACCACCACAAGAGCAACTGAGAGTCCTTTCCCCATCTGTAGCATTCATGCAGTTGCTAAAGACTAAAGGAATTGAAAATTCAAAAAGAGGGGGGAGAAGAGGGACCCTTTCACGATGTGGTCCAAAACTGGAATAACTGCTAGTACAAACAGGCTCGCTTTCAAATACATGCGGGTCAGAAGTAACAGCACAGCTCAAAGCAGTGGCAGTCATACTGTTTACTCTCCTTGTGACATAAAAGCCTTTTCCTCTGTGAACAGCTCTTAATGCAGAAATATCTGAACGTATGCTAATGCCCAACAGAGCAATAACTTCCTCTGATTGATTCAACAGTACTCAAAGTACCACGAAGAAAGATCAAACCAAGTATTATACAAACAACCCATGTCTTCAATATGGTATGTGTCAGCATGAAAGCTGAAAGGAGCTGAACAAGCCAGCTACTAATGTCTTGCATGGTTCTGAAAGTGGCAGTGTTCTTAAGTGCTTGGAGATAAAAGTGTTTTTCTCAACTTGTGACATCAATTTATAGAGCTCTGTAATATAATGAAAGCTCTTTGATTTAACTTGATTTATGAAGCAAAAGCACTTCTAGTGTCTTCGGAAAAAGCATAGGAGTTTACAATAAACACAAGATAATTGACTAATTTTGCAGCCAGTTACTCTCCTGAAATCATAATTAGAGAAAACAAACATGACCTCCCACTTCTCGTTTTATGCTACTTAAAATTCCTTCTTCTTTCTTCCATTTCACTGACTCACCTTTCTTTCAACATCCTTTCTCTGGAGAGATTCCAGTGACAAACTTCTCTGGCATTACTTTAGGGAAGACATTTTCCACTTTCCACCACTAGTTCTAACACTATGTTTCTCTACTCAGCTGCTGCAGTGTTCACAGAAGAACACTAAGACACACAAACCCGAACCAATGGTGTATGACTCTTTCAAGTGTGCCACAAGTAGTACAAAATCTGGCTGAAATGTGTTATGTTCTACCCTCCCAGGGTTCAGCACAATCTCTCTTTTTTTTTCCTTCCCTGATGCGTACGCTCTAATTGGAAGTTATTTAAGTGCTAGGAAAACAAAACTCTGGTTATATTTAACTGACCATGTCCCAGATGAACAAAACACAAAAGGATAAATTAATTGTTTCTTTGGGTGCAGAGAGATGACTAAATCTACTTCAGGGGACAGGCATAAAGCTAGAGGAGGGGAAGACATTTTTCTCTCTGGATAACTGATATACAGAACAATGGGAATAGGATTTAGAAATCAAGATTCACTGTTCTGTCTTCTTCAAGTGGCACAATGGGAGATGAATAGCATAGCTTACCTAAACCTAATTTCAGGCAGGCAGGAGAAGGGGAGAAGAGCTGTAGTTTTTAAATCTCACAGTCTGAAGAGGACACTTAGCTTAAGCCTGCTTCATGTGGTGCCTTCAGTATGCACAGTAAAGCCATTCCTTAAAAGCATTTACACATGTGGAGGCCTATTTCACGCATCTCAGACAAATTCAGGAGTAACAGCTACTCATTAATCTCAGTCCTGGTCTCACCTTGGAGAGGACCAGCTAGAAGCCATATGTTTACAGGCCTTCAGCACTTCAGTTGTTATGCAGGCTTTGGAATGAATCATATTTCTGGATCTAGAAATCTCTGCTCTTTATAAGGAAATTGCTCACCTAAGTCCATAAAGGCAATTTTATAAATCCACAAAATAGAAATGAAAAAACTCTCCGTTATGCAAATGTATAAATCCACTGTGTGTCCTACTCTTAGTGACAGCCCCTTTCTCTCAATCAGATAAAATGAACCAGAAGTAAAAAAAGAAAGAAAAACCAAAACCCCTAACCAACAAACAAAAAAAGAGAAAGGGAGGCAGGGAAGAACAAAACTGTGAAAATCCTTCCAAACAAGGACCTTCTGTCTGAAAAAGTCAACTAAAAGCTGATGTACTGAAACCATATTCATTGGAGAGGAAGAGGGGGAAGAAAAGCAGTCAAAGTATGATTATACTTAACTTCTTCAAATGGAAGAACTCGGTGGCATCCAATGAAATTACCAGGGAGACTTAAAAGGAAAATACTTCCTCTACACTGTACATAACATCCTCTGTCCAGGGTGAGATTATAGACTAATCTCTAATTGAGATTAGAGTTTAAACACATTCAGAGAAAGAGATTTAAAATTTATGAATGAAAAAAGATCACTGAAGGATTGTGAAAACAAGATGCAGATCCAGCTGCTGGCAACAGAGGTTTCATTCTAATTATACACACATTCCCAAGGCAGACACTACTAGTCACTGTTTAAAACCAAGAACTGGATTAAATTGGGTCTGGTCCAACACTGACATTCGCATAGGAAAGCAGGCTTAAGATCATTAGCTGACAACTACAGCAAATGTAAGTTTCTATATGGATTTATCACTAGTTAAAGAACAGCTGTAGTGCAGTGTCATCCACTGAGTTTGGAGTTAGCCTATTAAAAACCTCTTGGAAGAGAAAAGCTCACCTTCTACTTCTAGAACTGCAATGAACTGGATAGCAATTTGTGCAGTGAATTGTAGAACTGCAGTGGACTGGACAGCAGTTTGTGAGTGAAACATAATGCACTGTCATGACCCCTTACCACTTTGAACTGAAATCCCAACAGTGATACACCTACTTTTCTACATGTTTTTCTCCTAGGCAAAAAGAAATCAGTTACCACTGACAGCATATAGCAACTTGAAAAAAATACAGAATAACTTATAAGGAATTTTGAAAAGTTGCAGTATTTTTGAACATGGTATCTTCTTGTACTCTCATTGTCTATGTCTTCCTCAGAAAAGGGGAGTTCACAATAGAAAAAACCCAGTCTTTTCACAAAATTTCTAAATTCTTATGCTTGATCTATCATCCCCTTACTTCATATTTTGCCTCTTCCATATCTGGCAGAGAGTAGGTCAGTTATGAAACTTCTGTGTTGCAGGGTCCCTTTGCTACTGCTCTGTTCTAGGCTTAAGCAACTCCTCAGTTGTAAAGAAGACACTTGAAGGCTGCAGCAACTTTTAAGAATCCGATCTTATGACAGTATAATATAGATGTTAACAAAAATATCCCAAGACAACTAATTCTAATTGAATAATCAGCTACAAAGAAAATGAAAATATCTAATTCCATTTCACTGCATGTATACCACAGGCACTGCTTTAATTCAACAAGTGAGAGACAAGGTGGTCATGCAACAGCAATGGAACATTTTAAAAAGAATACTCAGCCTTTAACAGACTTTTGCCATTAGTACTAAGGAAACCCTCTTGAGAAACGAAAAACATAAGAGAAAAATAATAAAGCACAGCTATCACTACTCCTGAAACTTCAGACAGCTAACAAGGAGTATTAAATTCTTCTTCCACGTACTTAGGTATTTACTGATACTTTTGATCCTTTGCTTCTTGGGTGGCAGTTGTTTTAAATACCTATTTGAGCTAACACACTTCCAGAAGGCAAAGTAAACAGGAAACACAAAGGGACAGAGAGCAAAATCCCAAGGAGCTCTCACAGGAGAAGATAACAAAGATCTAATTACACCAAGATTTTCCCCTGCAAGGACTCAGTCAGACATCATGTACATGCAAAACGAGACCAAATGTTTCTCCTTAACCATTCTTGAGTTATCCTTTAACATAAAAGCAATCTTAAAATCAGCAAAAACATTAAAACAGTATTTTACCAATTATCCCAGATAATATTTTTATTCTTCCTTGAAGTGAATGCTAACAGCAAATACACTGTGTAGCTCAAATGCGTGGTTTCACCTGATCAGATGAGGAATAAGTCACCACTCACAGAGAGAAGAATGAGAGGGCAGCAGTTTTGGTACAAGGCAGAGGATACTCATGACATGTGGCCTGCAAGTGTCTCATTATAAACTGTTCTGGAAGTATTCTATAACAAAATGTTGGGCACCACTACAGAACTGAAAGATTTCGAGGTGAGTGTAGCTACATTGGTTTGAATGGTCATTGCTCCATCTGAATAGATGTCAAAGGGCTCTTCAATCTACACCTGGTACAACAAAATTTACATCAGAAAAACTAGATTTTCCTGCTACATAAAATTTCCTATTTGTGTCCCTTGCTACTGTTTTGCTTAACAGAAGTTCCTCAGCTTTATTACCAAATTTATTACCTCAGCTTTATTACCTTTTCTATTTCTAAAAAAGAATACATGGTGGAAACAACCAATTACTCCACTGCAGGATATTTTTTCTTCTGCTATGCATATTTGTTAAAAGAGAAAAGAACCTGTGAGAAGCTTTGCTTTCAACACAGCACTGTGGAAAGCAGACAAAAAGCTTACTGCTTCCTGATTACTGGAAACAAATACTCTTCTCAGTGCACCAAAATCCCAAGGAAGCTTCCAGCTGTGAAATAAGGAAGCTTGATGAGTTCTGGAAGAAATCTACCAACTAACACCACATTTCATCAAGTACAACATAAAATGTCGAGGATCAGTTTTGTCGAGGATCATTTTTCTCCTGTTCTGGAAAGAGAACTACAAAGTTTACTTAAACCAAGTTGTTAGCACAAAAGACAACTTTTTAAAAGAGCAATACATCTAACGCCACAGCAAGCCTGGAAAGCGCTTCAGCACATGCATGTTCCAGTTATGTTTGCTGTCTGCTGAAATCTCATCCTATTCCCATCAAAACTCCTGACTTTTAAAACAAAGAAATTGATAGAAATCAAAGTTTCTTGAAAGTCTGAGTAAAGGAAACCACACTAGTCACAAAGGAATTAAAATATGGAGAAGTCAGTTTGATCCACAGAATTGAATGATCACAAAAGAAAGTGATTATTTTCATTGTAATGTTTACACCAGACATTGGCTGGATTCCTGCTCACATTTCTTTAATTATGCCTGTATAAACAGAACAATTACACATCCAATACAGTATCATCTACAGTTTAGGGAAGAGATGTCTGTAAAAAAAATATTTCTCATTAATGAAACAGCATTTTAGAAAGGGTCACTGAAAGAATGAGAAGTCATCTCCAGCAAGCAGCTGAACCTCACAGAGCTGCAGGGTTCGGTGAGAATGACCTAAGCTGCAAGCACGTTAATACACACTCAGCTTCCTTCTCAGCATCCTGTCAATACCACCAGGGGCTGGTCTTATTTCATTTACATATGCCATAAAAAAATCTTTCCTGGAGAAGAATATTACATTACCGTATGCAGATTTTCAACCAGGAAACTGAACTTGAGGACAGCACTCATGAGACTCAGCTCTCTTAAAAAAAAAATCCCCACAATGTAACTTGTAGGGAAAGAAAAAGGAATAAAGCAGACAGTAAGTCAGCACACATTTCATTTGCACTTTTATTTTACTCTTTCTGATCATAAAGATAGTAAATTTCTGTACCAAAAAGGAAAAAAAAATATGCAGAAGTGCAGCAGTGCCATCTTTTCATTCTGGTACATGAAGGAATAAATTAACACCAGCGTTCCTCACTGCACCAGCATCCTGTCAGACAGCTGCCCTGCCAGGAGCCTCCACTCTCAATGTCTGAAAAGCTAAGCCTGATATCCTGGCCAGTTGAGCCCTTGGGCCCCTCCTAGAAGATCCTGTTCATTATGCCAAGGTCTGTTAAAGTTATGTATAGGGTTTTCTCAATATATGTCTACTCAGCTAAGACTAACAGTCCCCCAATTCTTTAGTTTGTCAGGACTCCAAATGAAACAAATGAAAATCAATGGAGAGATACCAAGTGTCCCTTCAGCAATGGATTTAACACCACTGAATTACGGAACAGAATGCCACAAGAAAATACAGGCTTTCAACTTCCTAATGCACAGCACCATTGGATGCCCATCCTGCCTGTCTGGACACAGAACAAATCTCCCATATGCTCCTACTGGCTTGACACTACCACCTACAACAGAGATTTATGCAGCTGGTGTCCAGGAGTTCATTATCCCCACAGATGGAGCAGCAGGTAGTCTGGAGGCTTTCAGACTACCAGAAACCTGTACGCCAGGGCTGAAGTGGATGTGAGAAAATGAGTAGTTCAGAAGAGTACAGCATGATATGAAAAGAAAGGCAAAGGGAAAGGCCAAAGAAGGTGAGAAAGTAGGCACTGGAACCCTCTAAGATACATGTACCCAAAAACAGGAACTGAAATATCTACAGCTTCCACTGTTCAGTAAAAACCCAAGGACAAGCTGAGAGGCCTTTGTGAGAAGGAAAAGAAGGGAAAACTGGGATAGGGGGAGAAAAGGAACGAACTACAAAAAGGTCATGACATGAGACGTTGCAGGATTTAAACACAGACTGAAACTATTTCCTGTTTTAAAACTGAGAGAAAGTATTGATTAGTATCAAGGAGATTGATTTAGGATAACATAAATCACGCTTTTCAAGGGTTGAAATGTCAAGAATGTCTTAGCTTTTAGAAAAGGATGAGGTTTTGGCTTTTTGGTGTTTCCTCAGTAAAAGCTAAATAACAGACTAATGGAGTAGTACAAAAGAGTTCTGAGGGTTTTTTTTTTCCCTTAGGAGCAAAATGAGATCTTGGTGGCAAACACAGTTTGAGACTTTTGGATCACAGCACAAAGATAGTTTTCAGTGAAATGGCAAAAAACCCCCAAACCTAAACAAACATCTTTTCCATGCAAGAAGTGCTCTATTTGTTACATTTGGTCTTTTTCTTTGATTTAGGTGCATTGGTATGTGAAAAATAAGAAAGAATTAAATACAAATAGCTTTGCATTGAAATTTTTTTAATACTTGTTTTCATCACTGAGTTCATATGGTTGTTTGCTTTCCATCCCATTCCTTAGGAGTTTTTTAAAAGAGTGTGGTACCTATTGTCTACCTTGCACCTCTGTCAGTCCTCTCCAGGAAACAATGCTAGTGCCCATTTATTCCAGCATAAATAATTTCCTCTGACTTAAGTGCACTGTACTTGTAAAGACTTTCCTCAATCAAAAGTTACCACCACACATTTAACAACTGCATCCTTTTAGCCCAATGCATTTGCCACATCACCCCACATATACACAGGGAGAGATGGGTTTTGTCAATTATGACTATCCCTCATCAACTTAAGAATAATTTGATCACTGTCTGTTAATGAAGTTACAGAAACAAAAAACTGAAAAGGCCCAAAGTAGTCAGAGGTTTGAGCAATAGCTAGTGATGCAACACAATAAAACAAAACTATACTTCCATATTCTAGCATGGTCTCCAGTCTGATATACAACAGCAGTTAACTCGCCTCAGACAAGTCCTCCTTCTGTTATTTACTCTGTGTAAAACACTGGCCTTGAGGCAAATTACCCCAATGTGTTCACAGTCCTCCTTGCAGCTGCCTAAAGTGTCTTCTGTTCACTGCAGCTCACAGTGAGACACAAGCCACTTTCATCATCATTAAAACTCCCTGGGCTCATGTAAGTTCTTTTAGAACAAAATGATTATAGGTACTGGACATCTAAAAAGGGCAAGTTTCCAATTCCTTAAATACTTTGGTTCCAGTCTTCACACCTACACTTTCCATACTAGAAAGCAACAAGTTCTGGTAAAGCAATGCTTGTTCCTTGCAAGATTAAACTAATGGTTCTTACTTAACAAAAAAAAAAAAAAAACAAACCAAACTTAAAAAAACCCCCAACCAACAAAAACCGCACCAAAAACCAAAACAAAAACTCCCCAAAAACCAACAAACAAAAACCCCAACAATTAACAAAAAAACTCCCCAAAAAACCCACAAACAAAAACCAAACCAGTAAACTAAAAAAACCAAAATAAAACACAAAAAAACCCAACCAAAACCAGACTGCAAACCAAAAGACGACCAAACAAAAAAACTCACACAACAAAACATCAACATTCAATAAACAACCAATTAAAACTAAAAGCCCCACAGTCCCTGCTTCCACCACTGAAGTATCCTCCCTACATTTTTATAAGAATTATTTACAACTCATAAAATACCTTCTCTTTGTTCCACAGTTCTCATGCAGGTATTTTTCACACATACGAATGTATTTGGATCTCTAAATATTTCAACCAAGCCTTCTCTTCTTTGGGCTAAAGGAGTTTTGTTGAAAACAAAAAAATTAAATCTCTGATATTTTTATAGTTAGGCAAATTTCAAAGTGATGCAAGTGTCCTGAAGCAAGTAATCTTCTAGCAGTACGTCCAGCTTTCCTTTTAACACAAATAAAACTGGGAATCAAAAGCCTGCTCCACTAAAACATTTCCTGGTTCAAAGCCTGATGCTTCATCGGGCCCAATGTCCTTGGACTGTGGGACAAGAAATAATTTTTTCCCCCCCCTGCTTTGCTGCAATTATTCTGTTTTAATTTCTTTTATTGGCTTGGCTTCTCCACAGCTTTTGATCTCCACCTTTGTGCAAGGCTTGGAAGCACCAGTTATACGAACAGTTCCCCAGTGGTCTGAAATGTATCTCCTGATTTGCAGCACTTGTGCCCAGTGGCATAAGCCCTTACCAGCAGCATTTAACCCCTCAGTACCAACTTGGAAGAGCCATCAGATCGCATCCACCTGCAGCTCCAGGGCCTTTCATCAGAGTCTTTCAAGAAGCATGTTGCATGGCCACTCAGTCCAATCCTACACTATCCCAAAACGACAAAGAGCAGTGTAGAATCATCTGGTGAAGCCACACCTATGTTAAGACCCACCAAAGCTTTACTGGAACAAGAAGTGGTGAAAATTTGGTTGGGGTCCCCACCATTGCCTGCATAGACACCCTCCCTCCAAATCCCACCTGTTACACATGATATGAAGAATTTAATTAAACTGGAAAGTGGTGGTAAACATATTCTAGAAGAGCCATTTGTGGTTCTATGCTATAAAACTATGTCCAGGGCTGGGTCCGTGGGGTCCCAGCTAAGCTTCCTTCTACCTCCAATAAGACAATTCATATGACCAAAATATTTACACTGATCTCTACTGCCTTCCTAGCTCAGAAGCATATTATCTTTTAACCAGTTACAGACCTGTCTTGATCATGGTTGACTATCTCAATCTATGACAACATAAAGCAAAAGAGAAACATGCGCTTTTTAAAACAAAACAAACAAAAGCCACGCAAAAACTTATTACCAAAGCCGGTAAATATTTTGGCTGGAAGGGGAAGTAATGGTGGGGGATGGGCCAGGTACCTGTAATAAATCAAGAACAAAACCTATATAAATTAAATAAGTACTGGAAGCACCAATGGAATAACCAAAGAACTGACTTTTACCAACACAGTTTCTTAGAAAAATGTTTGGAAGAAAACAGTAGCCAGCTTAGCACAAGCTTTCTTTTGCTTGTGTTTTCAAGCCATATTTGTAGCCAGCTGTTCCTATACCACTACACATTCCCTGCTGAGTCCCACAGAGGACTGCTCTGTGTGTCACACTTTGGGAAGAAGTGTCTCAGACAGATGTCAGTTCTCACATTTCTCGTACTTGAAGCTGGCACTAAGCATCTCTCCCCTTGCCCAGCTGCCTCCTCTCCCCTTGCTTGTGGGATCTTCTGTGTCTGAGAATGCAAGTGTCAAAGTAAGGGCAAAAGATGCATTAAACTGATTTGTGTAAATGGGTCAAATTAGGAAACAAAACATTTCTGCTGAGGGCTATTTTCCTCCAGATAAGAGAGCGTTGTTTACTCTCTAGTAATAACTCAATTCCATCTTGGTCATCTCTGGAGTACAGACACTGTTTTGTTTTACTAACTCAGATAGCAATGCATGGAGGGGGAGCCTCTTGGGGAATGAAGTTTTGGGTGATGGAGGGCAGTGGAAGAAAGCGAGACTGGAATTGAACCTTGTGTTTTCACTGCTTTACACTGTGCACCGCAACTTCCAGGTGATAGAAAAACAACCCCCTGCTGTTCCTTCTCACTGCTGCAATAAATTTCAGGTGAGTGCTCTGCATTTCATCCTGCAATGCACACCTGCCCATACTGCATGTAAAGGGGGCTCAGTGCCTTCCTTCCCAAAACATCCACGCAGACTTCATGAGTCTTTCTCCTTGTGGGTATGAGAAGAGCTATATGCTTTTTCATTATACTGTAAGCAAAGATATTTTCACCTTCATCCTGAATCAACAGGCAAAAGCACAATGTTTTTGTGCTTATACGGAACTGAGTAAGTTGTAGTAAAATCTTCTGTGATGCCCCTGCAACTCAATACAATAGCCAATTTCAGTAAAAGGTAACTAACAGCAGAAAGGCAGAAATTTTATGTCATATTCTACCTTATTAATTATTGATTTGCTACGAATAAAGCTGCACCAATGAAAAATCATTCCATTATTAGAACCCAGAAAGCAAAATCATCTTCAACAGCTCTCAAAGCACTTGCACACAAATAATTTCAGGAACTCAGCCAATACTAAAACACAATATGATGAATTTATCATCATTCATTAGAAGAGTAAAGCATGACGTCCTGAACGCCCATTCACACAACAAAAATGCCTGAGATCCATTTATTTTAATTCCTAGCCCTAAAGGAACAGTAGTATAGTTAAGTCCAGAAAACACACAATGCAAGTAATTTTGCAAATAAATACCATGTAAACAGCAAGTATTCTCAAACACTTCCTAGGAGTTTTTGCTTTTGAAAGCTATTACATTATCAGCTTTCAAATGTATGAGCATTAGAAAAAGTTTCTAAGACTGTTCAAGATGGTTAAACCAGTCAAAAGACCATTAGAAAGACTGCCCAAGTTGTGCCCAATCTTAAACAGAGAAACAGGTTCAAGCCTGCACATAAGCACCACTTTGCCATTTCAGACATTCTACACATCCTTTCACCATTAGCTGTTACAAATAACAGCATGACTGCACAAACTTGATTTAAAATTCTAATCCCACATTGCATCAAGCACTCAGCACCTAATAGGAGATACTTAACTCCTCACAGAATCAAGCTGCAAAGAGAATTTTATTATTAAGTCTTTAAACTCCATAGCCAAACTTATGACCCCAGATGACACAATTTGACACCTGGTAAAGAACGAAGAATGAAGGGGAAAACACTGAAAAATACTGGGGAGAGCTGGAAAGAGCAAAGGCACGCTGTTGCCTGCCTGGCAATCTGCTAGTTCCTTCCTCCTTCTTTTGACATGGCTCAGAACAGGAAGGGCTTTTACTGCTCTCTAATAGCCCAAGTCCCCTGTCAGACCAGCACTCACGTAGCCCTTTCCCCAACGCATTACCACACAAATTGAGCACCACCCCCACGTCATCAAGTGAAATCAAGTGAGGGGCAGAGCCTTGGCTGTTTCTAAGAGCTTTGTTATTGCAAAGATCAAGGAAATTTGAAACATTCACAAAGAGGACACCACAGCCCTTTCCTGAGCAGGCATTTCACTCTGATTTGTAGTCACTGAGCAGAAGAAAAAACAAATGTTCACTTACTCCTCATATTTATGTGGTATCAGTTACCTTAAGGGAATCACCTTGATCAAGGGTCCAGGATCCTGTAGACCCTAGCAGCTGTCAATTGTAGCTGCAAATCCATGTCTGAGGTTAGGCATCAGTGGCTGCGTTCACATTGGAAGGCAGGCTCTCTTGAGTTCATAAAAAACTGCCCCATCTCTATCTTATTTTAAAATTTGTGGCAAAGACAAAACTTAATAAAGCAGCACTTCCTTCACAGCCTTTCAAACCACTTTGTTAAATCACAGCATTCTGGTATCAAACCTATCAGAGCTTTATACAACTTCTAAAACTGAATAGTTGCTCCTGTTGAAATATGTTTGGGAAATAGAACTAGACTGTTAGCATTAAACAAGAAGACAGATAAGCAACCTAATCTTTTAAGTCATTATTCATCAGGGTTAATGACAAGGCAGATTTGCATTTGTTTCTCCTATGAAAAAGATATTTAACACATAATTATTCTGATAGACACAGCACTTAGGGAAAAAATATTGTAGGTACAACTCAAGAGATCCTAGGAAAAAAAAACAAACAAAAGCAAAGATGTGACAGCAGAAAGGGAGAGGCTAATTCTCACCTGTAAAATCACTTTCAGTAAATAGTATGCCTGATAATTCAGTGTACATGATGAGGCTGCCATCCTCAGGGAATCAGGGAGGTATTGCAGCTGACTTCCAGAGAGGATTTATGCCTGGACCTCCAGAGAATAACTCATGTAAATTAATTCCTCAAGAACCTGCTAATAAGACAAATATTGGAATACCTAAAATTGTCTTCAATGTTATCTTCCACAATCCCAGTCATTCCCAAATGTTAGACTAAAACTGTATTACAGGGTCATTCAAGTCTCCTACCCCTAGTGCTGTACAGAAAATTCTCCAGTACATTTCAGACCAAAAGGCTTCTTTAGCATGCTGACAATTATGCACACAACTCAACTAGCAGTACAGCCAAAAGAAACAAAGCTTTTTAACTTTTAAAGGAATACCTAATTATTTCCCTTTCAACTACCACAAAGAGGACTAGCATAATTTAATCCTATCAGGGTTAAAATGTTACATATAAACTGGTAGACAGGCCACAAGAAATTGAATCATTACCACACTTTTGATTTTCAGTTGAACTTTCATAGTTTTTCCAGGTTAAAAATACAGGGATAGCTTCCACGCCACTTAAACTATTGCTCCTTGTGGTGAAGGAGAGGGAAGTCAGAAAATCCCACAAACCTGATTTAAAAATTCTGTTATGCTACTTTGCTTCCATGCTGTACAAGTAGCACAAAGACTCTAAAAAACACATGAAAAAAGCAGAACCCCTAAAATAAACTGTTTAAAAGAAAAAAATGCATGTTTGTGCACAGTAGCAGTACACAGTCCGTTCAGAAGCATTCAACATTCTGAATTCCAGATAATGACACCATTTGTTAGAGAGAAATGATTAGTGAAATCAAGTTTAAAAAGCCATTCAACACTGGATTGCTACCAGATGCCCATCAGAAGATAACCAGTTTAATCACAGATAGGCCTGGGTTCAATAAATATGTAAGTTAATTCAGAGTGTCTAAGAGAAAGGTTACTACAAAAAAAAAAAAAAAAAGTTTTCCCTACCTGTGCTAAGCTCTGAAGCAATTGATACTCAGAATTGTCTATTGATGCACCTGAACTCCAGTCATCACCAGAACAAACAAACAAACCCCAATTTACAATTTGTGATTTTACTAGCCAGCGAAACCCAGCCAACAGATCTGAATGTAATCATAAAACTGATAATCCATTAACTGCAGACAAGGTATTTTCAAAAGGCATGTGTTATATTGTGCTAAAAGGAATTAATGACTCAGTAAAAAATACTCAAGCCATAGCAGAAGAAAATCCGTAGAGAGGTTTCCTTACAGTAAGATACTTAAGGAGCTCAGTTAAATGCATCAAAGTTCATTCAGTTCCAGTCTTTATATAACAGAACAAGTTCTCTTTGCTACTGTATAAGGTCACTGCTTTTTTATCTTGCCAGGCAAATGTCACAGAAGAGTCACTGGGTGGTAAAGCTGGGGTAAGATTTTTTCTTTCTAAGAACAGTAAAAACAAGAAGCTATAGAAAGACTTGCTTAAAGTTGTGGTAGATCCACTATTTCAAACTGTATTTTCTCTAATAAGCTTTCCAACTCAGTTACCAGGTTCAGTAATTACCACCTCAATATTGTGCATAAAGAAAATTATCAAGATTTTGACAATAAATTAATGTTTAAACCTCTCTTTTGTTGCACTTTCAACCTAAAAGTGTTTTTATTGTGCACAAGTCTTATTCTACAAGTCAAGAAAATGGTATTGTCTGTTCTCCATATCTGACCAGAGAAGCTGTCTGCTGTACAATTCACACTTTATGTTTCCCCTGTTGCTTCCAGCACAGGAAGTTCCAGTACAACTATGACAGACCCCAGACTACAGAAACTGGATCTCCCCAACAGATCACAGGCACAAGAAATACTTCATACCACTGTATGAGATTGTTCCAATCTCCTTTTTAAACCCCTGCCCACTCCATGAGTGTATAAACTACTTGCAGAACTGTGGAAGCCTTTTGAAGAACAACTTGTTTGTTCATCATGAAGAGGTTACTAAACTGTAGCCTGGGATTCTTCAGGTACAAATCTACTCTGGATTCTCAAGATGGAGCCATACTTCACACCTGCAAGTCTGAAAACCAACTTGGAATTTCTGCTTCCATCCTAATAATCTTCCAACAGCTACTGCAATTGTTTTTACTTCCACAAATGCTCCTCCCTCACACAACAAAATAAAATGCTGCTTCCAAAAAAGCAGCATTCACCATCAAACTCTGACCTCAATTAAGCCTTGATTTTCAATATTCTTCCTGGCTTGACTATTAAATCTTACAGACCAAGTGGCCCATCCTTTACACTTCAGCAGTTCATCACTAATCTCTCAAGCTCCCCAAATACCACTTTTCCCAAACTTATTCCCTTTCTGCTCTCTATACTTCCCATAAGTACCTCTGTAGGGACTTCATTCACCAGATTCTCTTTTTCAGCACAACAACCCCTCTGTGATAAAACATATGGAAATTACTAGTGATTAAGCATGGAGTAGCTGAGGCTCACGGTGACATTCAGAGTCATCCTGTAACAACTGCAAGCAGCACAAACCCCATCACATTCAGCGGCTGTCTTTCGTATGACTGGATTCTTGGCAGGAGTTTATGAACTGCCTGATGTAAAATTTCCTGCTGGAGCCCACCCAAGTTCCATCCTTTGTTAGTCAAAAGTTTATTCCTTTTTTCAGTACTGGCACAACTCAGTATTACAGCACTTCTGAAATTATTGCATAGTTTGTCAAATGCAAGACATGAAGAGATATTCTGAGCTAATGGTAAGGCACACTTGATGGCATTAGGACTTAACTTGCACCAGAAATTTGAAAAGTTTAATAGTAATAAATCCTCAAAATTGTTGAATTATTTGACAGAAAAAGTGGAAGGCTTTGAAAAAAATCTATAGAGAGTCATTTTTCAAAAGATGAAAAGTAAACATTAAGTACTCTGTGTCAGGTTTGTCTGTCTTTATTACCTACGTTAAATCAGGCAGAATATAACAGTGGACATTTTGGAGAAAACCATCAAATGTTTTCTATTAGAGTGTTTAAACTTACCTTTACAATGTGCATGATCAATTTTAAAATTGCTAATATTGGATTTCCTCAGTATTACATGTTTTATTAATGTCATTTATAAAACAATGCATTCCCCTAGTTGTAATAACATCAAGCATCAGTTGAAACAGCAACTAGTAAAAAGTTTTTGGCAGGACTGACAAGTATAGCACCAGCAGATCCAGAAGTGTTCTGTTCCCTGAAAGCTAATGAAGTTCTGAATTGTGACCCAATGAAAGTGTATCAGTGCTCTTGACTCCACACAGCAGAGCACAGAAAGCAAAGTCACCACTTCTTGCCCACACGACTAAAGGGTGTTATAATGTAAAAATACACTGGCTTCTCTGAAATACCCCACAGGCACTGTGCACACACCCACACAGACTGGGGAGGGGAGAACAATTGGTATCTCCCCTCTTCTCCAGTGAGTGCCCTGTAAAGAGAATAGGAGAGAAAAAAAAAAAAAAACTTGAGACATGAGCCACTCACTAAGAAATATTTTGAAACAGTAGTTTGCATAAACACCAAGTAACAATAGCTTAGCTTAGGGCATAAAATGTGATAACTACCTCTTTCTGAAAGAAACTTAAAAATGAGTTTGGTTTCTGAAATATTAAATGTCCTCATTTGTTTTAAGTCCTAAGGGATAAGGCCCCTCAGCATCTCTGCAGAATCAGACTGCTGTTTGGAGTAGCATGGTCTTATTAACAATAGCCTTGGATTTGTTGCAGTATTTATGACCCAATCTTAATTCTCAGCCATAGTCTTCAACAGGAATAAAAATTCAACACTAATTACAGCTGCCAAAGCACGTCTCTGAACCAGTACAGCCAAGGCAGACACACAGCCAGGTAAAACATGCTGAACAAACTTCTCCCATATAAAAGATGCCAGCTCTCTCTCTCCACTAAAACACACTTTTTTTTAAGCTTGTTTTTATACTGTCTTCTAAGATTCAACTACTCCATACTTAGTACTTCTTTTCATTCTATCTGAGCTTGCAAAAAATTCCCATTTAGCATCAAATTCTGAATTTAACTGATGAGCTGTTTCACCTCCTCCTTTAAACCATTAGTAAGACACTTAATCTGAGCTTGGTATTTATCCTGCAAGCACAGTTCTCTGCCCTGTAGCTCAAATTACTGCCACATCTACTATTTTTGCTTTAAGTCCTTTAGCAAATTTCTAGTCCATGCAATATTTAGGCCAATAAAGTTGGGGGTTTTTTCCCAAGTTTTATGAGGAAATGCTTCCAAATGGCTTGCCTGAAGTATCTGCCACATGCAGTACACTTCTCAACCTGCAAAATATTGCAATTTGAATTTTTTAGAAGGAGTATGCTTTTTCATTTACTCATACCAGCAGTCCATCTGTCACAGCTCTATTAGTTTCAAGTCTACTCGAGATGCACCTTCCAGGGCTGGTGTTAATATTTTATGTAAGGATGGATGCAGAATTAACACCGACGACTCTGTCAGCATACATACAGAGAGCCAATTTCTTTGCAGCGGATGCTGGCAAGCACATACTCACAGCCTGGCTGGAGAAGCCTAGACTTCACACTATGCAGTTCATCCTGTTGAAGAAGCTGGTGGCAGCTGCAGCTCAACTACTTTCAGCACCGAAGCCAGCTAGATATCTTACTAATTTCAGAGCCAAACAACAGCTTGCTCTTGTACTTTAAGATACTGCTTCATTTCTTTATCCTATCTGTTGCCATCATCAGCCTTTCAAAACCCTCTTGCTAATTTTGTAAATTAGGTTGTTAATCCCTTTATATTTAAAAACAAAGCTACTCTTCATTTACAGAAGTCCTTTCACCATTATTGTGAAACAGATTCCCACCCACATATCTGCAGAACCACTCTATTTCTTGAAGCTGTTCTGGAACAAACAAGATATTCATACAGCCTCTCACTGTGCACAGCCTGCAGGAACAGGCATCATCACACCCCCTGATTTTGCACAGAGCTGAAGAAGGCCAGGTGTCTCAAGTCTCCATAGCAAATTGGTAGCACAAATCAGGTATTCAGACTTCTGAGACAGGCACCACAGACACAGAGCCATCCAGTTACTTTTACTGCTCCTTGTAAAGTCTTTAGAATGGGAAAGGCAAGAAGCTGAAATAGATTCTCAGCTATCTTTAGCCAGAGACAGCATTTCTGCCGCTGTATCTGAGCTTCTGCAACTTCAGCATTACAACTTGACTTCCATAACATTGCTGAGATGCTTTTTTCTAATTGAGGTGTGACTAAGCCACTTGCAGACTCCACCTTTGCATGTCTGTGTTAAATTGGAAGAGACATGACAACTCCATTGACCGAAAGAGTGAAATCCATATGATTCATGTGCCTATAACACATTACACTATATAATGCATATAACAGCCTTTATGCTGTTGGCACTTCATGTTTAACATTCCAACAGGATCTTCTCATAACCAGGAATGAGATATCTTCACCAGAAGATGTGGTCCCAGAGCTCTGGTTTCATTGCTAAAGAGCCCCAGGTAAAATATTTATTCACATCACTGTCCCTATTGCATGAGCAGTAAGACAAAAGCTCACAGTATAGGAATTCCTAACAAACCATCCTACAGACCATCTTTACTAAGAAGAATTACTTAGCAC
The DNA here is from genome assembly GCF_035770615.1 of Melospiza melodia melodia. NCBI lineage: Eukaryota > Metazoa > Chordata > Aves > Passeriformes > Passerellidae > Melospiza > Melospiza melodia. The sequence goes on from NC_086195.1 coordinate 82,086,040, forward strand.
TCATACCTCTTATTATTTCCCCCCCTCCTTACACTTGAAAGAGTTGAGAAAAGAATTTTCAATAGTTTGTATGCAGTTTGTAGGTTTCTTTAAAACCACTAGAATACAGATGAACAAAAATCCTCTTTTTTTCAGCAACTTCCCACTCAATAAAATTCCGCATTTGTCTTTCCTTTCCTAGGCTTCTTTCCTCTTGCTAATTACTAGCCTCCAATTAGAATTGACAATAGAAGAAAGTCTTTTTATGCTTTTCAGTCATCACCACATAAAACACCACACTATACTCCATTCTCCACTCAGTTCCTTCTTCTTCTCAGAAAAAAAACCCAACAACTTATTCTAAGTTTAGCGGTTTTAATCCTTTTCTTGTTCTCAGGCCAAAACCAAAATTCCTTCCAACCCTCCCATTTTGGACTTGGAGTGTGAACACTGAGCATGAGCTGGGCTTGTTTGCTGCACCTTCAGCTGAATTGCTACTGCCACCACTGTTCCTGCTCTCTACCATCTTGTAAAATATTGGGTTTTACTGCACATATCCAATAAAAGAAAAAAAAAATTTCCCCTAGACATAACCAACTGGCAACAGCATCACAGATCAGCCTGTCAGCCTGGTTTTTAAGACTAAAATCCAAAAATTAACTGAAGCACCAGTGTGAAGAAGGTGGGAGGTATACGAGGAAAAGTAGTGATTTGCAAACAGTGATTTTTAGAAGAGGAAAATCAGATAAAAAAAGGATATTATTATTGTGAAAGATGCAGTTTGTAACATGTGGATGCTGTCATCTTATTACATTGTGTTTGTATAAAATAGCTGCACACATTAAAATATCAATCCCACAACAAAAGCACTTCTGTTTTTGAACACAAAAGCACAGGCAAAATTATACAGGGGAATCATGTGTGGCACATTAATGGCATGGATTTAGAACAGCAACAAAACTAAGTCTCCCAGGCAGGCTGAAGGAATCTCTTCCTCCCCCCTTGCACTGTCCACTCTCCTAGCAATTTGTATTTCTTCAGCGAAGATCTGCAGGCTCTCTGCAACTCTCTTTAAGTTAGGAGGGCGCAGAAAAAATTGCACTGCTGTGGAGAACATTGAAACATCAGACCTGCCCCCAGTATACTATGGCACACCTGGGATGAGACAAAATGCTCAATTCTTTCCTGTTTTCACAAACTACATCTTGATCCTAGAGGGCCAAAGTACAGAAATTGTTGCTATGCTTTACATACTTTAAAATATGCCTCTTCCAAGCTGCCAGTCTCTGCAAGAGCAACAAGTCTGACCCCTTGTACCACCTGGGGTCCTTCACACAACCCATCTTTAAGCAAAGAACTGCAGAGACTAAGCACTGGCTTTATCCCAAGAGACACCTACAAAAAAAGCCAGAACTCCTGGAAACTTCCCCTCTCAGCACAGGCATGAACTGCACATGAGGAGCCAACCTTTGATAAGAGGCATAAATGCCATTAAAACAGAGCTCTAAATCAGTGGAGCTTTTTATATCCTGTAATAGATCCCTACTGTAACAAAACATTAATATTAAGCTCTAAGGACTAAGGATATGTACTGGGTCCAGGACACATGCTTTTAAAAGGTCCCTAAATGCTTATTCATTTAATAAAGCACAAAAGCTCTAAAGAAGCTGTTGCCATCTGTTTTCTGGACTTATACATTTCTAGATTATCCTCTCCCTACTCCCACCAAATTGTTATTTGGAGATAAAAGAAGCCAAAACCAGAAAAACTAACACTAGAACAGCATTCTTGAATCACAACACTCCTCTTGAGTAGTGAAAGAATCTCCAAAACTTTGCATTGTGGGCAGAGTTGAAGCTTTAACTCACCATTTCTTTATTTCTGGCATTTAAATCAGACTCAATTTCTTCTGCATGTAGTTATTTGGAGTTTAATGTGAATCATTTTATTACCTGCAATTTGAGGTGAACATATTGGTTTTAAACCAACATTTGAAAGTAGTAGAGGAAGAAAGTATAGTTAAGTAACAGCTCTCCTTTGATCCAAAGATCTTCACAGTTGGAGCAAGAAGAGACTCCACTAACCATACCATAGATTAGGTTCAGAGCACTTTTTGCCTACAATATATAAAACATTAGTTTTTTTGATAAGCAAAAGAAACCCCTCAATAATACCAGCAGTAATTAGATCAAGTTTATTCTTTAAAAATCAAGTAATGTTTAAGCAGTTCTTTACTTTTCTATTTTCAAATAGAATCAGGCGCAGAATTTGCTTTGGGGAGAGCTACAACAACTGTGATGTGCTTACAGGCCACAAAACAATGCCTGTGACATACAAAATCAACCTCCACCTTCACTCTTTATTTTAGTTTAGATTAACACCTCAGGCAGAGATAGTCCACACTCTCCAGTCCCATCAGGACATCATGTTCCCTAAAAAAAAAAGCTGAGATAAAGAGCCATTAGGTGACAGTGGGCACAGACACCCAAGCAGCACACACAGTACTCAAAGGACAATTCCTCCCCAGCCATGGACATGAACTGAATTAAGCAGCCTCTTCTCTGCAGGGAGCACTCAGATGGCTGATCAGAATCCACAACATTGAAGATTCATATACTTCCTCAAAACACCTTGTTACACATTAGAAACTGTGCAGGGAGGCAGAGATGGGTTTCAGCTTCTCCAAGCACACAGTTTCTCACAACCCAGGAGCTCCACAAGCACAGCACACTCGCAGCAGTGCACGGCACAGCAGCTGCTGGGTCCAACAGCCTTCACTGGGACATGCCCAAAAAAAAAAACCCAAAAAGAACAAAAAGATCACAGGAACAAAAGATACCTGCAGCTTTCTGTTCACACACCCTGCAAGAACCTTGCATACACTTGTACAGACATATCAGCTTATAGACCAGAGAACAGAGAACCATGTGTGGTCATTTGTTTTTAAAATAGCCGTACAATATTTACTCTCTTAATGTGAGGGCATTTGATATTTTAAAACTCTTAAGTTCCAAATGTGAATAAAAGTCACCTTGTGGTGATGAAAATCTCTGTGGTGATGGAAAGAAGCACTGCCATACAGCAAGGTACTGAACCCTCCACAAAGGCAGTGTGCAGTTTTCAGAAAAGCTATTCAGTAGTTCAAGATTACTTCACCACATTTTTGACTTATCAAAATGCAAAAGGTACTAGTGGCAGTGCCACACAATAAAAGGACATCAAGTCACTATGTACCTGTGGTGTACCCAGGACAGCAGGTACCACAGGTATCATCATTGTGCAAGAGACGGAGCACTGGAAGAGGCTGCCCAGAGAAGCTGTGGAATCTCCCTCACTGAGATAGATATTCAAGAGCCATCTGGATGCAATCCTGTCCATTGTTAGAAGCAGACATAGCCAGAACAGTTGAGCAGGGTTTTAGCTGACCAGGTACAGCAGAACAGTCTCCCAGAGTAACTATTGTTGCAAATAAGCATGAAGTGGGCTCCTCAGACATTTTTTCTTAAAACCCCACTAGTTACTACACCCATTCAACTAGTCAGACAAAACCAGCAAATCCCATGAATGTGCTAAGAACGGTTGAGCTCAGCAATTAAAGTAAAAATATTCATTATATTCTTACACTTGGGCAGAATAAAACACAGCTCTATGTTGCCTTTAAAAGTCTACCCTAACAAAACATCCCCAAACAGCTTAGATTTCCAGCCCACACATGTTGGTTATCAAAAGAAAAAGACAGGAGAAACAATGAAGAAGAAAGCTTGCACACGTTTCTTCTTTAGATTCCCAAAACCAGCTGTACTGAAAAAATAAAGCTAAGTCAACCACCCAGCACCAGGGGAGGGACAGTCACGAGCACCAGGGTTTAAAAGCAATCATGCCTGATACCCTGAAGGGAACTGCTTACAAGTGTTGCTTGATTTTATCCTTCCAAGATGAAGTAGGAACTTCTTAACCAAGAGTAATGCAGCCGCAAAAAACATCTTGCGAAGTAGCAAAAAAATCCTGCAGTTCCTTGTTGCTCTGGAGGCCATCCCCAATTCCAAGTTTAACTCAGTCACAGTTCTTGCTCCCACTATACCAACCAGGACTCAAAAGTTTATGAAGACCCAGTCTGAGCAGCAGAAAATCCCACAGTACAGCTACTTTCTATTTATAAAAAATTGGGCCAAATCAGGTCTCAAAATATGGCTCTATTAACTCTGATAATATTATGAACTAGATGCTAGTTTTAACAGTTTTAAGGACACTTGTTGGAGGATTGTAGAATAACACACAAAGGTCCCACAAACAACCCTCAACAGAGCCAAGAGATGTCTACACACACATCTGATCTGTGGGCAGAGATCTCAACATCATCACCTAATCCTGACACACTTATACCACTATGGCAGTGTACAGAGTCAGTCTGTCTCCTGACAAAATCACTGACCCACTGTTCCAAGAGACCCATCTCACCATGAAGACTACATTTAAATGATGACCTATCTGTACAACCAACTACCAAGGTATATGGAAGCACCTCACTTGGAGGACAAGGAATGTAGAGGTAGAAAGTTGTGGAGAAACTTGGCACTGACTTGGACACTGAATACACCACATGCAAAAATGACCTTCTGCATACACGCAGTTCTGAGCTCAACATCTCACCAGATGAAAGACTAAAGCCAAGTGAAAGACTTCAGAGGAGTGAACCACACCAAATGATTCTACATACATAACAATGATAGCAGCCATTCTTGAGCTGCAGAGAAGTTCTTAAGGTCTTTCCGCCTCTAGAGAGACTGAAATCCTGCCTCCCCACTCATCAGGATCAGTTCAGCCAGCAACCTCTGAATGCTCAGCACACACTTTCAAACAAGAAGCTCTTTTGCAGAAAGATGACAGACAGTTGAGCTCTCAAACAGATGTCTTCAGCCCAGCTTTATCGAGTTCGTAGCTCGTCTTTATTTCGGCACTTCAACACATTATTTCACACACATTTTGGACTCCTTGGTTCCTCCTATGAGGGCTCACAAGTAACAGCTCTGTCAAGACCACATGCAGGCAAACTGCCACAGATAACACCCTACACAGGTTTAGAAGCTCTGATCAAAGTGCTCCCTGTAGGAACCTGAATTTGTGTGTTTATGTAGAGCATAAATAAAACAATTCTAGGAATGCACAAAGACCACATATTATACAAAGTGAGATGTGACAGAAGACCTGTGGGAAAGAGCAATTTAAAAGTGTGAGTGTGCCATTACATGGAAAACAGTAAGAGAAGGGAAATATGAAGGAGCAAGATTTAGAAGAGGTCATCATTAAAAATGTCTATCGCTGTTATCTATTCTAGACACTATTGGAGAAGCAAGTTTGAAAGAGTAGAAGCAAAATGCATTCAACACACATGCCAAAACAAGATATCAAAGCAGCCTTCCCAGAATAGAGAGAAGCTATTTAAAACCTCCTTTTTTTCAGAAAAAGCCTAAGAACAGCCTACTGGTGGATACAGAATCCAAGTCTCTACCATTTTAACACTGCCAGTGGTGTTCAGAATGCAGAGCTGTTAAGCTGAATGGTAATTATGATACAGCAGAGAATCAGTTTTTCTTCAAGTTCTTGATTATATCTTTGCATGTACAGGTATTCCTCACACATTTTCTCACTTGCTTTTTCTTAGAAGTACTAAGGAGAATTATTAGCACAGAGATAACATTTTTTTTTTTTTAAGGATGAGTTTAGTGTTGCTCAGCATAAGCAGGTGAGCATCCCTTACAGACTGCAAAACACAGAGGATTCTGCAAAGAATTCTTTCCACTGTCTGTGGGCAACTGTGCAAAGAAAAGTCTAGGCCCCAAAAAAGCTATTACACCACCAACATGGCTACTTTGCTAAATGGCTTCCAACTGGGCAGCCTTGTTTGCCCTGCAGAATATGGTGGTATTTACTCACACAGTTAAAGATCTATAGATCTACACATTTCATGCACATAAGCAGGCCAAAACCTGCATTGCCCACTGGAGCCAGAGCCTCTTCATTTTTCTACTCATGTGAATAAACTCAAGGAGTTTGCTTCCTAGTCTAGCCTGCTGAATCAAATCAGGTTTACTCTGTTTCCCTCAAGCATAGTTTTGGCTTTATTATCATGACTTCAAGGATATGAATAGCAGAGAAATACATTTTAGCCTAGCCATTCTTTTCAGTCTAAGGTCAAATTTTTCCAAATATCTAGTATGGATTCAGCTGTACACCTACTCAACTTAGACACACTCTAGAGTCAGCTTCCACCAACACTAAGCACTTTTGGAAACTCTGACCAGAGCTGTTTTACCAGTTCAGTGTCCCACATATTACTACAGTGCCCTAAAGCCCAGAGCCCTCATGAAGATAATTCCCTGCAGTACTAAGAAGCTTGCAGAACAGAGTGTTCCTGCCTCTGTAATTTTATATCTGTACTTTTAACAATGGAAAATACAATATTTGAGCTGGTCCTGTGGGATAGAGCACGAGACTCTGTTGGATCTTAGGAAAAGAGTAAGATTACAGTTGGTTTGAGTCTTGTTTCTGAATGCAGTGCAGCACCACATATTCTTTAGAGGCCTTTGTCTTCTGTACCTTCATGCATCAGGGTTTTAGTGAAATTCAAATATTAAATTTGCAAGACAAAAATAAATATATCAATAAAAGCAAGGAGAATGCTCAAATCCTCTCCTAGGAAAAGTTTTGAGATCTTTAAAACTACCCAATATTTAGAGAAGAAAGTACAGAATAGTAAGAAATTATCAAGATAAGGCTACCTACTCCTTCATAACATCTTCAAACCATTAAAAGAAACAGAAAATGTACACTATTTCCTTGCAATTGCAACCTGGTGAGCAAGGAATTAAAAAACTTTTCTGCACAGCCAGAAACCTTTACAAACCAGTCACAAGGCTGCAGAAAGGCACCAGACCCTTGGCCTCCATCCAGCCTTATGGATCAGCAGGGAATTCCATAAGAGGAAATATTCAGTCACTCCCTAGCAGACAACACTCAGCACTGCTCCAGGAACACAGCAAAAGGGTATTTGGCACAACAGACAAAGTGGTAGGAAATAAGGACAACTGTGTCAAGAGTTCAGTTGTGCCAGAATGCCTAAACAGGAAAAATCTGGCATTACTGAAGCCTAATGGAGAAGCAGAGTGTCTGACATCATTGGTTTGGGAAGAAGCTTTATTTGAGACAGGACAATGAGGTGCAGTTAACCTACACACTTCATCATACTGAGAACCTGTTCTTACCAGACACAAGGGCATACACCAATGCATGTTTCTGTGCACTGTGTCAGAGACCATGTATTACACATGCCACACAAGCCATCTTGAAAGAGTTCGAACATTCTGCTGTCAGCTGAGATACAAAGTTACTTTACACTTGCACGGGAAAACAGGAGGAACCTGGGTAAGCCCAGAGTAAAACATGCACCACCCCCGACCATAAAAAAGACAAAGAAAAACACCAAACAAGCACCTCCCCTCCAAAAAAAGACCCTACATATTTTGCTTAAAGAGATTAGTGGTATCACTTATACTTCCAATACCGTTTCTACAAAACAGAAGCTTAAAATAAAGGGATGCAAATAGTTAGAGGCATGTTCACAAGGAGAACTTTGCTGTAGGACCTTTCAATTAAAACCTGGTGACCTTTAGCATTCACATTATCACCCTCAACAGCTTTGCATAGGAAGTGAATTACATTATATTCAATAAAGGCAGCAGGGGAATTTCAGTGAGAAGAAAGTAATTGTTCCATTTGGAACTCAACCAGAAGACAGGGGTTAACACACCAACACTAGTGGAAAGAAAAATATACCAGCACTATGAATTTCTCATGGAAGAGAAGGTATTCCAAACCACAGTTTTATCTTTCTTCTAAAATAGCATACATTCCAGCAGCATAGTCTTTTCTCATGTGCAGTATCTATGGAATGTTTATTTTCCAGTTTGGGAAGTGTAGCCCTAAACATAGCACTGCTGGCTGCTCCTGCTCAGAAGCTGAAGAGACCAGGAGCAATTTGGACAAGATATTGTAGTGTGGTGAAGAAACAGGCACTGATACCATTTGGAAGTGTTTGTGAGTATTATCACCCCATTGCTCAAGAGACAAATTTCACTTACATTTGACGAGATGGATCAACTGAACTGCTAAGATTTTAGTCACCTAAATATTAGACTCACAATGAAAAATGGTAGCAAGTTAATTTTAAAAATAACAACTAGGGTAAACACTACTTGAAGAAGAAACTTACTAAGTTTTTTGTCAGGACATGCAGGATTTTTCCTACAAAATTGTTTCCAATGAAAAATGTTGGTTTTAGCTGTATTCCTGCCTTTCCTCCAACCTTTTTCAATAACTTAGTGGTAAGTAAATTTGCTAGTAAGAATATTAACAGAAACAGGAAACAGAGGTGAAGCAGAATATTTCAGGAAAAGGTTTTTATTCCTAATCAGTTATGAGCAAGAGAACTCACTCAGTTAGTCATCCAGTAGAAACAGAAATTGAACACTGAAACAGGTACCAGATCTGAACAGAAATACACATGTGTAAAGCACAATACAAACTTAGTCTATGAGCTAAGTATTTTTCTTTAATAAATTCAAAAAGGCAAACATTTTGCCAAATTGTGAATAGCAGTAGAAACTGGAACACTGATTCAACTTAGGGATTATTTCATTTGAATTATTTCCTCATCTGAACAAATAAAGTAAAATAATTGCTAAGAATAGGAACAGTTACAATAATGGGATGAAGTTAAGCAGTAAGAAATGTTTGGCTACATAGCATGAATCATTTAAATTCAGGCTGTCAGGCAGCTAATAGTTACCCAAGGGAAACATGCTTCACCTGTGTCATTTAAAAAACAAACAATACCAGTTAAAACAGTATCTTTAAGTACTGTTTAAGTGTAAACAGTACTTTTTCCCCCTTTAAACATTAGCTAAGCATTTGAATGATTTGAACTATGAAAGTGAGGTTCAGGAACTGTCATAGCTCAGAACACCTATTAAAAAGAACAGAAGTCAAAACATACAGCAGAAACTCACTTTGCCACTCAGAGGACAACATAATAACCAAAATTTGTAAGACCAAGCTCTCCTAAAGTTTTCCCATATTAGCTTTCCAGCACAGAACTGGTGACATTTTCCAAGTTTACTTAGCTCTTGCAAAGCAGCCAACAGGCTTTTAAGAAAAATAATCATAAGTCCCAGGATTGCTTTATACATCCTTACATACACACTGAACAGTTTAGGTGATCATTTCTAATAATCTGTGAGTATTCTTTATTCAAGAGTGCAGAGAGCACCATGTAATGCTGCAACTCCAAACCTTCCTCCCACTTCAATTATCTACAAACACTAAAGCTGCCAGAATGGTTCTTCCCTCATGGTTTTCAAAGTCATAAGATGAATATTGCTGTCATGAGTTGGCAGAAATAGAATATGAGAATGAGCATGGATTATTTAGTAGGTGACAGATGAGAGGAAACAGAAGATGTACATACAGGAAAATGTAACACATCCACAATTTTCTTTGGGACCAATTAACATTAGAATTGGCTATCTTACTCTTAATCAGAATTGAGTTGCATTTTTTGTCATGAAAATGGGGGTCTTATCTCATGAAAGCCAGCAACACACTTTTTTGATTCAATAAATAAATACACACTGAACTACAGCACAGAAGAATCATTTTGTCAAATACTAGCACCAGCAACAATATGCGAGTTGGGGGAATAAATATTTAAGAAGTATTGCAGATGTTCATTTTGTCAGCTATGTTATTAATATCTCCTCCACATCATGACGGAAGACCCGAAGCACCCCAGCTGTGGCCTTACAACCTGGAGTGCTGAAACAACTTTTCTCTTGTCTCCTCATCTCTCTTCTCTCCTTAGCTGATGAAGTGACTCTAACAGTTAGCAACATGTACTCTTCACAAGCTGCTTTTTGCCTTCCCTTCTCCAAGCTTCTGCTTTCAATTCATTAAACCCCTTCCCTATCCACACCCAAACACACTCTAGTCAAAGGGCATGTTCATCTCAGAACATTTAGTGTCTGTTCTCAGAGCGATACCTGTGGGCTCCTGTCTTCACCCCAGCCTCCCTGCATGCTACCTGCAACAGAAATACAGAACAGGGTTTTCCTGTTGCTTGTTTAAAAAACATACATTTTCTCCTCTTGCTTATTTATTCACTCAGCTCCTAACCATTATCACTACAGCTCCAATACTGCTCAAGGTACTGAAAGCAACAGTTTGTGCCACTATCATCTAAAGTTAGCTGGTGAGGTTGGGCAGAAGCCCTCCAGAAGTCGGTGTTCAGATGCTGAGCAACAACTGCACACACCTTTCACACCTAAAAGCAAGCAAAGACATCCTGATGAAGTAGTCATGACATGGCAAGTGCCTTTGTGGAAATAACAGATAGTCCATAGAAATTGCTGTTGCTGGATTTTCTCAATTTCTGTTCATGCTGCACCACTTTATAGACACCTCTCCAGAACAGGACACAGGATCAAAAGTATGGCAGAAAAGTTGATGGACTGTACAGCAATTGAAACATTCTATTTATTTTTCCTATTACCCGAAACCCCTCCTATGTGGGCATCAACTCACTCAGAGAAGAGCTGCAGGATCTAAGTACACATATGGAAAAGAAACAACATCCCAGCATCATCACCTCAAGAAGTATCGCAGAAATGGTCAGTAATACAAGCAAAAGAGAAAAGAATCACACTGAGGCAGCCCAGCTTGGGATGGGTTCCCAGCCTTATGCTACAAATATCTCTGGAGATGCTTGCTTTGTTGTGCTTACATCTGTGAAAGAAATTACACAAAAGACTACTTCTGCTGTCCAGCAATTAATTTTAAGTACTAAAGTACTTACAAACTGCTTACAGTTCTTAAATGATGATGGATTGCTTCTTCCTGATGGATGTCTTGTTAATATGGCATTAAACCCATACAAAGGCAGAGTCACTGCCACCTGCAAAGAAGTTCTGTTCAACAACAATAACGAAAAGTTCCCAAAGCACAGTCATAAACATGTGTTTCTGAAACATTGCATTAATTCAACTACAAATACTTCCAATTCAAGGCAGGCTCTTCAGTAGAGAATTAAATATGAATTTAAAATTATACTGAATTTTAAAAATAATAAATGCCATAACACACAAGTTATATAATTCTCAGCTACTTTTATATTCAGAGCCAAATGCAACAATATGCTGTACCTACCAGCTAGAGTATAAACACTAGATGAACAAAAACACTGTATTAAAAGAATAATCTCACTTCTACCCAAACCTCAACATTTTGTGTCTCAAAAAACATCACCAAAAACAGGTCTGTTAAAGGAACATTTGAAAACCAGATACAAAAACCAGGCAATCATCACCTCGGATCTCATAAACGAAGTCACAAGTTCAACTGCCTTCCAAACAACATTTACCTCCACTGAAAAGTAAGTTTTGCTTGCTTTTGACATCCTGACATCCCAGTCAGTGTGAAGAATGATAATAAGATCTGTCAGTTTCTGGAAAAACTTAACAAACAAGGCTTTTTCTTAAGGAGTTGTTTGATTTGATTTTGCTAGCTTTACCAAGTCTCCCGAGGGGTATATTTTTCTCCACTGTGCCAATGGCCTGCTAGAGACACTGTAACAGTGGAAGACTTAACCCCATCAGAAGATACCATCTCTCCCTCTTAATGCAAAAAGGAGTCAGGCTTACTACAGTTTCATTTTAAGAGATTACCCCTGAGAATCAAGTTCAACTACAGTTTATGCCGAAAGCCCAGAAAATGAATATACAGTATGTCTTAACTATATTTTTAAAAAAAATTTTTGAATGGTAAATGCAGCTGAAACTCCCCAGAGGAGATGAAAATGTTTTAGTAAATTTATGAAATATTAAGCCCCAGGAATTTATGCAATGTTGAGGATAGCAAGGCAACTCCTACTGTGGTTAAACATCATACCACTAAGTTAAAGAGCTACATCCCCCTCCCAATTAACATTTTCATTTGAAGACTACTCTAATTTGAAATGTCCCCTTTCTCAATTCCATTTTAAAACTTCTTCCTGTGAAATATAAGTGCACTGCCTTATTTGACACACAAAGTACTATCGAAAACAACTCAGAGCATTAAAAAAAATGTTTTTCTTGCTTCAGTATCAAGCACCTGGAAAGTGACTGGAAGGTTCTTGAAAAACCTTAAAGGTTATTAAAAGCATTCCTCATTTTCCCTGGGGACTTAAAACTCAATTATTTTCATTCCTCCTTTTAAGCTATGAAATTACATCATCTCTTCCCCTTTGATTTATACTTTAAAGTACTTTTTCCTGCATTGTTCCTCAATTTGCTAATTCACTAATAAATAAAACTCCTGTTGGCTCCCCTCATGAAATAATGAAAGAGGAAATGTCCAGTATTGCATGTCTCCTGGCAAAACAGGACCATTCATTATATTCAGCTTATTATATATATTTTATGTGTAATTTTAATAATTTGCAATTTATTAGTTGTTTCAGCTACGCAGGTCTTTGGCTTAACTTGTCAAATCTTCAAGCAATAAACTAACAGAGTGCCTTGGAAGATCTCTCCAAAGCACTGTGATAGAGTAGGAAAGCAGGAGGTTTCCATCTGCTCTGTTTGTTAACTGCCCCTCAAACAGAGCACAAGACAGGGGCAGTTCCAAGTTCCCTTCCTGGACACTTGGTGCTCTCCAAGCCCAAGGTACCTTCACTCTGGCCCTACACTGGGGCCCGCTGCATTCCAAAGATGGCTACACTTGTGTTAGCTCCCTCTTGTACAACACTTCCCACTCCATGAAACAGCTGCAGAAATGAGACCTCTGCTCTCAGGCTTTGTGCCTTCTTCCTCTAGCCCCCTGCCCAACTTTAAAAAAAATTAATCAGCAACAGAAGAAAAATTGCTGTCACTGAACACGACAGGGAAGAGCCTGTCTCCCTCATCTTTCATTCCCTTCTATTGCATGCTCATACAAATTGATACAAACCCCTCTGAGCCTCCTCTTCTCTAGGCTGAACACTTGCAGCTCTCAGATTCTCACTGTATGACAGATACTCCAGCCCCTTTATCATCTTCGTGGTCCTGAATGGACGGAGAGTCCTTTAATGGACTCTCTCCATTAAACCTGTTATATTAAGGATCTCAGAACTGGACACAACATTGCAGAAGTTACCTCGCCATTGTGGAGAAGGATCACCTCCCTCAACTTTTACCAATGCTCCTTACACCTCAGCCCAGGTAACACCAGTCTTTGCTTTGCCACTTGGATTGGTTGCTGGCTCATGGTCAGCTTGTCCACCAAGGATCCAAAGATCTTTCTGGACAAATGTGCTTTCTAGCTCAGTAGCCCCCACAGCTTACTGGTGTAAGGGGTTGTAACTCCTTAGGCATAGAACTTTGCATTTCCTCTTCTGGAGCCTCATGAGATTTCGCTGCTCAATTCTTCAGCCTATAGAAGTCCCTCAGAAGGGCAGCCAAGCCCTCAGTGTTATCACTCACTCCTCAGTCTTGTATCATTTGTAAATTTGCTGAGCTCATACTCCATCTAATCATCAGCTAATTAATAAACCCATTGAACAGCTCTAGCTGCAGTATCACGCACTACAGCAATCCAGAAAACAAATGGAAAGCAACTAGTGAGATAAAAAGCCCAAGAGTTCAGCTATTTCAGCTACATGGACAGCACTCCTTTTGCCATGCGATACTCGTACCAAAGTGCACACATAAAAGTAAGTAAGACTGCAAAAAAAAGTAGTACAAGGTCTCCATACAGTCATTTCCCACAAAGCAGGTCTTGCTTCTAGAATGCAAATAAAACTTCCTGCCTGCCTAAATCAACAATCTCCACTAGGTCACAGTTCCCCCTCAAATACCAGCAATGAGCACAAACACACACAATCCTCAAAGCCACATAATCTTTCAAAGTTAAAAATGATGCAACCTTCCTGCTACACAAAAAGTAAGCCAGCTTTTGGTTTTCATTTTCTTGGGGCTCTTATTTCCTTCCTTCTGAAGCAGTCATGACATAGGACCATATCTGTGTATGGCTATACTCACAAATAGCAACAAACTCTGCTGTGACTTAGCAAAGCCAGCAGTAGTCTAACATTTTAGTAGGGCAAATCACATTATCACAGGCTCACATAATACACAACCAGAAGTCAAGACCAACTTAAATTCCTGCAGTGACTTTCTCTAGAGCTGAGCTGAACAGTCACACAAACATTTTGATTACAAATGACATCCATACCACTGCTTCTCATCAGTGCCTACTATAATCAGGCAATCAGGCACAATGTTTTCTCATGATCTTTCATCACTTTATAGAAGAGATCAGACTCAGCTGGGACTGACACTGGCAAAGGGAATTGTACTATTTGATGACACAATTTTAATGAAGGAACACGCCTCCTACTCCATAGGAGGAAGAAAGACACTACTAAGCAAGCTGCTCTCCAGCATACTTAAGTGTGGCTGTGTGCATATAAGGTTGAACTTCACAGGCCTCATGCCCATTTTGTTACCCAAAACAAACACAGAGTTCCTTACCTGCAACAAATGACCGCTTTACAGGAGAGTGCCAAGTCCAGAAAGCTCTGCCTGACTTCAAATGAAAGGGCATACTTCAGTGTGTGGCCATCAATAATCAGGGCAATATCATTTTCCTTGCCCAGTGACTCCCCCAGACTGGTACAATGTTGAGTCAGAGAAGCTCTTGTTGCCTGAAGGAAAAACAAAAGAAAATGTTTCTTCCTAATATAAGAAAAGTGCATTCAAACTAGAGTAAGGTATCTCCAGATCACAGCACACATGCACTCAAATTGGCACTGACTTGAGCTAGTGTGTTATCAGCACCTTGCGCAGATATACTGATTGGTGTCACAAATAGGCACAAGCTGCCTCTGCTTGCCTAGGAACTTGTCTTGTTTCAGAGCAGACTCCAGCATCTTTACTACACACTCCTGAATGATGGATGTGCCCAAAGCAGTTGTGATACAGCCTTCCCAACTGTAGCCCAAATACATCAACTTTCCAAACAGGTAGGAAAAGAATCAGGCCACTTCCACTAAAAGGGGAAGTGTGGGAGGAAAGAGGAGAATTTCCTTTACAATTCATTCTGTCATCTCACTCATTAGTATGGTAATCGAAACAAATTCACTCTGATCCACTAGAAAACTAGCCCCAAACTGGAGGCAAATTTACAGATTAAGTTAATGAGTGGGACAGAGAACACAATTCAGCCACTTGAAACACAGATTACCTTTTGCACTTTCTTCTTTAAAAGAATGACTGCATAATTCCCTGTTTCCCCATTAAAATGTGAGGGATTAGATTTATGACTTCATGGCATGCTTTATCTACACTGTACCTGAAAATCTAACACAAAGGCAATGACTGTGCTTCAACCATTAGGGAAAACAAGGGTAAGTCTTCTGGGAAGAAAGCTGTTTTATCTAGTTCAACACTACTGTGCAGGGTCAACATTCACAGAACTCCAAGGATGGTATAACAGATACAGTTTGGTTAATGCTATCAATAATCGAATTTTATCCCAAGAGCCTCTGCCCCTGGGATCTTGGAGTATAATTTCTTTTTCTTTACTGCTTCCTCTCAGTCTTGCTCAAGCATTTTTCTTGCTCTCAAGTGCAGAATTAACCCCCGTCCTTCTCCTGAATGCACACACAGGATTAAATGCTTCTCTGACTATTTGAAACCAAGGGAGAACTCCCTGCCCTTATTCCCTGTCTAGCACTTGGGGCACTTTAGAAGGAACACCCTCACTTTTCAGCTGACCCAAAGGAGGGTGAAGGCCAGAGCCCAAGCACTCCCCCCTACAGAGACAGAGAAGAATCGGAGGGCAAGTTCAGGAGGGTTACTGAATATCCATCATCTATTGCTCAAAAGACAAAGCCACAAGAAAACTTATAAAAGGTGGTATTTCTCATCAGTTGAGGATACCAGTCCCTCCATTGCTTATTATCATGCATACAGATAAGCCTCATCCAATTAACGTTCTGGTCATGGAACTTACTCATCTTACATGTAAGATGACACAGAATTAGGAACACTGTTAATAATACCCCAACACACAATCAAGGATTACAAATGAGACACTTCATTTTATCAGCACTTTGTACAACTCTCAATATACTCCTCCATTTGCAAGGCTAACTTACAACCTAACAGCTTTATACAGTAAAAAAGCGTGAATTATTATTTATGTTTCTTCCAACTACTTAAAATTGCTGTTTTTTAAAAAAGAAAACTGTTACTCTTATAGGCCAGTGCAATTAAGCCAAATAAACCAGACCCCATTCTCAATGGGTATATAATGACGACCTTCTAAGCAAGCAGGGGAACAAACAGTTGGAAACCATAGGGAACTATATCCTTCTCTGGGCAACTCATTAATGGTAACTAGAGTAAAAATCCCTACTTTGATCCCCAGCTTTTATGCTGTGCTTGACATTAAGGGATAAGTTTCTGTGAGTCACATCAAGCAAGACTAAGTCAATCCTTTACTAGAACAAGCATGATGGAGCAGAAATCAATAGTAATCCTAAGAAAGTATCTCACATCTGTGGAATACCCCTGCCTTTTTTACTGAATATCCATAAAGCCTAAATGGTAAGTTTGTCAGGGCATCTGACAGAAATAGAGTACTAAAAACAAACAAAGCAAGCCTTTCACTTAGCCATAATAAACTTGGTTTTCCTTCCCAGGCACAGAGCATCCAGCTGCCCTGGGGAAACCCAGAGAGGCACGTGCCAATCAAACCTTACGGTAGTGGCATGTTGATTTCCATCAAATATTAAAAATATACAGCTTTACTTGAAAGTCAGAAGGGGCAAAAACTGAAAAGTCCATCTTCTTAGTAGCCTTGATTCAGTGGGTTATTCTAATAAATATAGACACTTTGTAAGCCAGTAGAGGACATGTGCACATGCTTAAGCGCTCAGTTGAATGAGAGTAACATTGTCAGTTTAGAGCTTTACAAGGGCTTAAAAACTCATTCATAAGACCACCGAGTGTCAGAGAACAAACATGAAAAAAAAAAAAGATTGTAAAAATTAAACTACAGAGCTCAAACTGAAAAAGCTAAGGAAATGAGGTTTCAATTTATTTTTATTCTACTTTTAGACCTTAGACATGATGAATGGATTTGTTTCTAAAAACATGAACAATTCTGACATAAATGCATTTAAGGGTTAAAGATGTTACAGTCTCTGTGCTTGAGTTAAATTTAAGACATAGTGCTACATTCCATAATAAACCTATCCCACCTGCTCTTCCTGTTTGTTTTTTCATTTCCATTTTAACAAGTTGGGACCACAAATACAAACCCTCAGCAGAGCATTTACTTGCATTACCGCCTTAAAATAAACTTTCAGATTTTACTGTTCTCTGTGTGCATAATTTCCATACAGAACATGAAGTAACATCATTAGTTCACTATTATAAATCTTCATAGCAGACTAAATTTGTTGACAGACAGAAAACAAAAACATCCTGAAGCAGAGTTTGTGTGGTCTTCTCTGGACTGTACACTCAGGATCTTTAACAAACCTTGTGATAGCATGCCTGCATATTCTCACTTCCTAAAACCTAAGGAAAAATCTCTGCTGTGCCCAGCCGTATTAATTACAATACTAACAAACATTCTGGGATTTACCAGGCTATTATTTTGTAGGTTAATAGAGCACATATCAATACTTTTTACATGATGCTTGAAGTCAACTGTGAAGTCAACACAATCAGAGTTAATGTAATCAGAAACTCTGCTGATTTCACTAAAAACAAGAGCAGTCTCCTCATGCTGTAATAAGAAACATTAGGAATGTTGTATAGGTTACTTAATTAGAACTTAAGCATTTTTTTTTTGTGTACAGCATGTGCCTTTGGGTGGTGCTTGTTGTTGTTGCTCTTGAGGTTTTTTTTTGCTCTGTTTTGGTTGGGTTTTTCTAGAAGCAGTGCATCATACCATCCATTCCCTCCCACCAGAGCTTTGGACACTACAGCAAGAAATGTTGGTGTTTGAGGCAATGAAGTGTCCAACACAGAATGACAGTATCAGATGCTTGCCAAGGAAAAAAAACAACTCAGAAGGACTTGCAAAAATTGAGTGCAGAAGACTCCAGCAGGGTAACAGCCACTCCCTAAAAGACGCTGATACCCAGAGAAGAATTGGACAATTATTATAAGACAATCAGTTCTAAATCTCCTCTTTCCTGCCCTGCATTTCCCTGGAAAGGCTCACAAACTCACTGAAGTTATAGCAGGAGATACAAAGGACAAATTTTTGGCAACCACTACACTCATGGTTCATTGTAAGCATACAGCCATCCATGGCCCATAAGGAAAGACATCTCAGGAAGAGAAGTCAGTGGCTTGTAGCTTCAGGTAGGCCAGAAGGCATCTTTAGCTGAAGAGAGCCACTCAGCCCTGGATCTGTGACCTCTGACAGACATACCCCTATACAGCTAAAATCAGCCTTACATTCTGGCTGCCCACACTTCATGCCCTCTTGGGTGGAGCATGGTGCTAATCATGCCATGATCATGGGTATGGCCTTCATATGGGCCATTCACTTTAGAGCTGGACTCAATGGTCCTCTGAGTTCTTTCCAATTCAGAATATTCAGTGATTCACCTTTCTTGAACAGCCATTCCTCCATCTCCAAAGACCTAAAATGAGCCTCACAAAACAAGCTCCTGCAGTAAGAGATGTTAAACTTACACATTAGGCTTACTTACTTACACTATAAGCTAAGTCAATCACAAACTATTTGCTTCTGTAGTTATCTTGGAAGTACTGCTAGCTACAGCAGCTTGAAGGGTTTTCCAAGCTAACTTCTTTCACCATCCTATATTTAATTTCTAAACCACTAGTTCTGGTATGAATGAGGTTAGATAAATTAGACAATCTGCTAACTCACTAGAGTGCACTGAAGTGCCAGCTCAATTTGTTTTACCAATCCACGGATTTACTTTTTACAGCTGCTGTTTTCCTTCCCATCCACGGATAATCTGAATCATCAGATGTAACAATTCTTTCACCATGCTGAAAAAAGTGGTTTCAATCAAAATACCAGCCACATCCCCTTCCCCCAGTGTTAAGTGAAAATTATTCCAAGAGAAATTGAAATTAAGCAAGGAATCCATTGCATAATCCCAATCAAGATAACACTGGCCAACCCTACTTAATGGGAAATTTTCCAATCTTCATTGTAACCTAGAAGTTTCACCACGTTAAGTGAAATCTTTGAATTCAATCTGCCTGGCTGCTGTGCCAAAGAGATCTGTAAAGACTTCTGGCAGAAGCAAATTTACAGGAAAATAGGAATAACCAACATAGAGGCAAGAAAACCTAATGCTTAAACCAAAGCTGGCAAAACTATTAGAACTATTTAAAGCAACACCCCTTGGGCAGAAGAGTCACTGGAAGTGCTTGCCACAATAAATAGCACATATGCAAGAGCTAACCTTGAAACCTGTCCTGGAACTTAGAAAGAAATATCACTTTCAGAACAGATCCTCACTTTTGCCAATCTTCCAAGTTTGGTACCAGACTTGACTAGGTCAGCAAACTACTTTAACTTCCAAAAGCAAACAGGAACTTCTCAAGACCTAGTTATAAGGAAGGGTGCAAGCATATAGCCACAAACCCTAGTGAAGATTACTTCATGTTTATGTCAGTAGTCCAGCTACAGGACTTGTCAGTTCCTCTGTTCCTGCTCTTTTGTGATTCCTATAATTGATCAGGCTTCAAACAGTTGGTTTTTTAACTGCTTCTGTGTACTCTCATAATTTAGCTGGGGATGGAAATACCAATTCAAACACAATTGTGTTTTCTAGGTGCAATGTCACAGACATTTTTTCACAGAAATCCTTTCTTTCAGATTTCTGCATCTTCTGGGAAGCAAAGGCCCCAGAAGAAGAATGCAAACAATTGTTATCAACTGCTGTGGAATGCAATAGGACGCACCTGTGATTGGTTCACGTTCCATGTGTTTATAATTAAGGGCCAATCACAGGAGCAAGCTGGGGACAGAGTCCCGGGACACAGAACTTTGTTTTAGATTCTTTTCTATTCTTAGCTTAGCAGCTCTGCAACTTCTCTCTTTATTCTTTTTAGTATAGTTGTAATGTATTATATATCATATATCAATAAATCCAGCCTTCTGATCAAGAAACAAGATTCTCGTCCTTCTCTCACCCCAAGCGACCTCCTCAGGACGCTGTAATAGTGCAATGTGTCACTTGCTTGTATAAACGGATACAAAAGCCATGGCCCATAAAATGGATACTCAAAACATCAGTAGAATTGAAAATACTTAATTACTAATATTGGAATATGTATGGTGTAATATAATCAACTCTACAACAACATGGACCTCCACATTCAACTCCCAAAAAATTTCAGAGAAGCATTTGCACACTTTCTCAACAATAACGAAATTCTTAAGAGTAGCCACAAAACCACTCTGGCTTTCTTCTACTCTAAAAACCATATAACAATGCAAAAAAAAAAAAAAATCAAACTTGACAGCAGTGTGGGCATTAATCTTGCTAGATGTGCAACAGATAAGGCAGTGCATGGGGAACAGAGCAGGCTGTGTTCCTGGAAATACACCACCTGTAAGGTTCTTGTAAAACCAGAAGTACAAATATTAGCAGGGAGATTGTTCTGTTTACTAACTTACTAAAAACAGCACTATGGAGAGATGACCCTGAAAATTACACATTTCGGAAGCCAAATTTTAAGAGTTCATCCCTTCCCTAGCTTTACAGAAGAAGAGGATATAAGGACACTCTAGTTGAGAGCCAGGAAAACCCTTAAGAGGCAAAGACTAACTGTGAATACTTCACTACTTCACATTTAGAAAGAAATACTACCAACATTTCCCAGTTTAGAGGAAGTCTGAATACTTTTACAATACAGGATTCACTTCAAATTCAACCTGTACACACAAAACCATTTAGCAAATGGATTGTGGAAGATAAGATCCCAGCTGCACACCTTCAATTTACTCTTTTAAGTAAGATCAAAACTAAGAGAAAAACTAACAAACAGGCCCATCAATAGCTGTTTGCTCAGTATTACTGCAGTACTCAGACTGCATCACATACTGATTTAGATACATACAAGCACACAGTGTGTGACTACTCCAATATCACCTTACAGCCATTCTTAAAACATGTCAATCAAATGACTGTCACAGATCTGACATGGCAGAATTTATTATTTAATAACACCACGATTCTGCTTGATGAATATGATCTCCTACCATGCCAAAAAAAACATCATATGGAGGGCCCAGAGAAATTAGATAGGCTCACTCAAATCATTTTCATAGCTTTGAATTTAACTTCAACCTGAAATTCCTTCAGTTGGCCAAGTAATTTAAAATGTCTCAATACAAAGAGTCCTTAATCTGCATAGCAAATCTCAGGTTATCACATATTCAGACCAGATATTGCATTCAGATATAAGATAAATAGATCATACCAAAATTTTTCTAGCCAGGGGCAGCTGAAAGCCCTGATGAATTTGCCCATTAAGAGCTGTAGCAAGTGCTGTGGAGAATGATTCAAAGATGTTTCCAGTTCTGCAACAAACTTTTATGCAGGAACCAAGAAACTTGGTTAAATAGGAAAAAAAAATACACTCTGAAGGAACATCTGTCCTGTCATCTGCACATTTATCTCCAAGCATGTTCTACATAGTTTAAAAAAAGAAAAGAAATGGAGCTTTTCACAAACTTCATCTGATCACAGAAAAATTATCTCCAGAAGTGTCAGATATACCATCTCAAACACATATGCTGTGAAAAGAGCTGCAGGTACTTCCAGTATCTGCCAGATGAGTTCAAGATCATGGCAAGGAAGAGCATCAAAGAGCTGACTATTCAAAAAGCACATGGCGAAGTACTCAAGAAAACTTAACACAGCATGTCAGGTGGTTGCACACTAAACTTCAGGCTCTCAGTGAAGAAAAGCAGCATCTTTAATATGGAACATATATAAAGTCTCCCCTGCAACCCCAGAGCTGGAGAGGCTTTGGGGTGGGGAAGAAGGAGGGAAGAATTAGGAGCAAAGAAAGGCTTCTGCCAAATCAAGAAGTAAAATCGATTTGTTCCAGACTTCACTAACCAGTCATCTCCCACCCTGCAGATTAAATAACATGGCAGTGCATGCTGCCAGAAGTGGCGATCCTTGTATCTTAGCCTTTTGAACTAAAACCTGAAGTCATTTGCAGCACTACTTTTTCCTCACATTAAAGAGAGAAATGCTGATTATAGCAGTGGCATCGTAAAAATCTCCTTACTGTAATCTTGACTAAAATACGGATTAATTAAAGAAAAAAATCAAGAAAAGTGACAAAAGTCTCAGCATTCTCAGACAAAAGAACTGGCATCCTAAGTAGTTATCCAGTGCAACATTGCTGCCAAAGGCACCATCTTGAAAGCCACAAGTCTTTTGCAATCCTCCTTTCAGTTTCACGAGGGCAAAGCTGGCAGCATAAGAAACAATTGTAGAAACAACTGCAGTCAAAAGGGCAATTCATCAAAGGTTCTTCAAATGCTATGGAAGACAATACTGCATTTGTTCAGTTTGACATTTTTTAATATTTTAGCAAGAAGCATGTGTATCCTGGGACAACCAAAGATTTCAAACATTATAGCCCCAACCCTGCTCTCTTCACACTCAGAACAGCATTAGACTTATTACACTATTTTCATTTACTCCAGAACTACTCTATGTAGGTGACTCTTTCTATTGCTTTCAATATATAGTAGATATTTGATCACAGAACAGTTTACGGTGCACATTAAGAAAGTTTATGTCTCATATCACAGAAAACTCAAAGAAGAAATGCTTGTTCTGGATGCTAAAACATCTGTGTGATTACTAAAACCAACTGTGCTCTGCCAAGAGGAAGCAGCCTTTTAGTTTTGCCAGCAAGCTAGAATGATTTGTCATTATATTATGGTATTTTAGCTTTATTAAATTCATTCAAAAGAATGGACTTTTTATTTCCTTCTACTTTTTCTCTTTGGAACATAATCCAGCTTTTCCTGGAAGCAAACAAACAGAAGTCCACTCTTGAAGACACTCCTTCAGGAAGTTACTGATTCTTGCCAAGTAATTTCTCAGAGGTAACAGCCCACTTCTCAACCTGATGGATAAGCCTTCAGATCAAGGAGACCCCACAACCTTCTGTTTTAGATCATGAAGATACAAGATTCTCTGTTACACTGTCTGAACCACAAGTTTCTGTGTTGCTCTGTTTTAAGCTGTCAGTACACATCAATGCCCCCAAACAGCTGAAGAGAATTCAGCCAAGAAAATAACACTGGTATGCGGACATACAAGTCAGTCTATAATTTACTCCCCACTGCCCCCAAATAAGAGGACATTTTCTCCTTATATGAAATCACAGGACGTTTTGAGTTGGAAGGACCTTTAAGATCATCTAGTTCCAACCCCATCCCTAGACTAGGTTGCACAAAGCTCCATCCAGCCTGGCTTTGAACACTTCCAGGTGTGGGGTGCCTGCAACTTCTCCAGGCAACCTGTTCCAGTGTCTCACCCCCCTCAGAGTAAGGAATTTTTCCTTAACATGCAATCTAAACCTACTATTTTACAGTTTGAAGCCATTTCCCTTTGTCCTGTCACTATATTCCTGTAAAAAGTCCCTCTCCAACTTTCTTGCAGGCTCCTCCCTTCGGGTACAGGAAGGCAATTAGGTCACCCCTAAGCCTTCAGGTAGAATGCTTTAAAGATTCAGATCTCTGCTACAGATATTGGCTTTTTCATATATTTATACCTCTATATATGTATGGATTTTCTTTATATACATAAAGCGTAAATTATAAATTATCACTATTATTATTGTTGTTCTTATTATTATTGACCACTTTGGTTGATATAAATAAAATTCAGCCATCCTGACTCAGTGAGATTAGAACTTTCCTGAGACAAAGAACAGCCCCCAATGCAGCCAGGACTACACTAAAGGAGTTCTATCACTGCTAGCAAGTAAGGAATCCATGTTTATTAATGGATAAAAGACTGAACGTTAGTCACAATGAAATACAGATGAGATGAGAGAGCTCATTTCTCCTCCAGACGAATGCTAAGCATAAGGAACGCATAATATTGAGTAGTTTGATTTGCACAAAACAGGACTGATTCAAGATGATTTTCTCATTATGCAGTTACCTTTCCAGCACAGACACATGCATGTGTCAAAACTACTGTTTACCATGACAAAATTATTTTATATTTTCAAGACACATTACATGTGTAGTCCGGAAAAGAGAAATTTTTGGTTTTACCCTTTGATGTAAGGTAACATCAATTTGTAAGATATCAAAATAAAGCTGGAAGGACAGAATTTCTCTCTCTAAAGACTAATAAAACTTAAATGGAGCTAGAGAAAGCTATAGCTTCAATTATTTGTAGTCTTCCACTCTTAATTTCCTCTCTAAAATCCCCCTTTAAAAAAAAACCCCAACTGCTGTTAGCATCTGTGCAGTTAATAGCTCAGTGGAATGGTGGTGTAAGTAACAGAGGCCATACTGCTGTCAGTGTTCATAGCCAAAGTTATTCCCACACTTCAGTAAAAGGAAACTGCTTTGAGAATTAAGCCAAACAGCAAACTCTAAGCTACTCGAGACAGTCCCAACATACAACAACCCAACCTGTCACATTAGTCTTCTTTTCAAGTGCTTGTGTACTATCAAATCTGTTTCTCAAGAAAGTTCCAGAGCAACTGACTAGGACAAGCAAGCTCCGTAATAAAAATGACTTTTAAGAAGCAGATTGCTTTTAGCTCATGTTGTTTGCTTAAAGCCCTGGTTTTGATTTAGTAACAATACACGTATTGAGCAGAAATATGAGAGAACTCGCAGTTCCTGAAATACCCTTTGAGATTTTACTTCTACCTTGACAGCATGACAAGCATCAGAAGTTACTCATACTCCTTGGAATATGTACTTTTCCCTTTTACCCAGGGCTGACTAGGCAATAAAACAACACACAAAGGGGGTTTCCAGAAGGATCTGATACAAGCTGTACTCCCATGACCTTACCTATTCCCCAACAGCCTCCCAAAAACAAAGAACAAGTGCATTCATCGATTGTTTCCATCCAACTGGGATCACTTTGACTCCTTCAAGAGTTAGGTCAGGCTTCCTGCCCTTTGGCAGCTGCTCAGTGGTGGGCAGGGTGCAACAGTCCACCCTGGACACTTCATTGCTGGCTTCAGTCCCATCTGCCCTCTCAGAACTTCTAATGAAGCAGAGCCTAGAAGCAGAAAGCAAGGCAGCATTCTCCTGCTTGGGTCAGCCCCTTTGGCAAGCTACTGGAAAGGGGTGCTCAAACCTGTCTTCTGTTTAAGACAGAACCTAAAGTTTAAACCTAAAGTTTTAAAGCTTCTGTTTAAGACAGCACCTAAATTGCCCCACCAGGGCAGATAAAGGATATGAAAACACTACATGTGCCCTGAAGGACATGGACACTCCCACACCTGGGAAACACAGACTGTCAGAGGAAGAAGCAGAGATCAAAAAGCTGGAACAGCAAGGATACAGGGAAACTGGATTTTCCCTTGTGTCCCAAAACTAAAAGTAAGAGCTCTATAACTCTGCATCCAAGCAGAGGACAGTAGCAGGACTAAAAGTGCTAACTTAGACTACAGGTTTCTAAACCCATAAATTACAGTGCTAAAATACAGGTACACATATACAGGAAAGGGAGAAACATTATTGAGTTACACAAGCAAGATGCTAGGAAACATTCAAGCTAGATCACAGATCTTCACTATCTGAACACTTCTAGATCTGTAGGATCAAATAACTCTCATTTAACAACTGAAGAAAAGTTACAGAAGAGCTATCCAAAGCACCACACATAAATTATGGAAATTAAAGAATTTAGTATTATAGTATCGGAATACCAGAAATCCAGACAGCTATGTATTTGTTCAGCTGATACAAGACCCATCTACAAAGCATTAGATCATGAAATGAGAAAACCATGACAGAACTATGAAAATGGTTTTATGCATGCCAGCCTGTTCAATCTACTTACTAGTTTTGCTCAAATAAGATTTGTCACAATGTAAATTCTTCTGCTGCACTTTGATTACAAAATTAGTACTTCATAACAATAACATCAGGTAAATGCCTCAAGATTGTCCAGCTTGAACACTTTTACCAGAGAAAGTCAGAAGATTATATTTGCAAGATCAATTCATGCTCAATGCTACTTACCTTCAAAACACCAAAAGAAACAAAATCCTTCTGTCTTGCAATTTGAGCACAGCAGATTACAGTGACAAAAGGACAAAAATTGCTGTCCAGAGAGCTTGTGGAAACCCCATCCCCAGAAATGTTCAATAAAGGCCAGGTTGGACGGGGCCCTGAGCGACCTGATCTAGGGAATGGAACCCTTACCCATGGCAGAAGGGGTTGAAACTAGATCTTTAAGGTCCCTTCCAACTCACACCATTCTACAGTTATATGAAAAATAAAAAGGTCTGAAAAAGCAAATATAACCAAGCATTCTTTGAACAATTAAGTTTAACTTAACTGGCAGCAGATATGTGAGCAATGACAAACTACATGTGGCATAGACCCAAATTCTTCCTCCTGCCCTCAATTCCACCCTTGAAACAGGGCACAGGGCAGTCGGCTCCTCCAGCCCGTCCTTTGCCACACAAAGTCACACAAAGAGCCAGCAGGAGGATACAGCCTCCCCTCACCTCCTCAAGTGTCTGGAGAAGTGAGGCCTGGGTCTATGGACCACCTTCCCACAGGCAGTCCAGAAGCTGCCATACAACTGTCACTTTTCATGCTGAATTTTACTTCAATTCTGAAGCCAAATTAATTGTTGTGCCTATCTTACAAAAAAGGTTTACTCCTACACCACAGCTTCAACTAGGTTGAATGATAAAATGGAATGGCTGGAGGCTCCTAAAGAGCCTGAAGCCTATCTAGAGGGTTTTAAAAACGTGACTACAACATGATAACATGGAAACGTGAAAACATGATAAAACATGAAAAGCTAAGGGTTTATAAGAGATGATGGTACATGGCATCAAGATCTTTCTAAATATCAGCCAACAGCCCAAGATTATTTAGGCTACTTGTCTCTCAAACAGCATTACCTTCTCAGCATAGGCTATACCCTTAGGGAAGGGTGATGTACATGAACAAACACACATCTCCTGACAGCAGCTTCAGAAAGACACTGCTTGGTCATGCTCTGGCCTTACATCACTCTTAGGTAGTAGCAGAAAAGGAAACAAGCATGAACAAGGGCAGCTTTGCCACTGGCCTCCTTGAAGATCAAAGGAAGCAAAAGCCTCCACTCAGCTGTTCCCTAGTAATTTTCTTAGCTAAGATTATTTGGGAAAAAAAAGTCTTGAGCATTTAAAGCACTTCCAAGTTGCACAGGAATAGAAAAATGGCCTTTGCTAAACACAGACCTATTTAATACTACATGAGGTGACATTAAAAGGCTACTTGCCCTTGCCATCACAAGTTTAAGGCAGTTTCTTCACCAGCCATAGTTCAGCCAGAACTGAAATTCCAGACACACTGCAAACCTGAAAGATTACATGTGTTCAGTGGACAGTTTAGTGTCTTCATACTTTCAGAGCTCCACAGGAGACAACAATCCCAGGTAGTGCTTGTGAGAGGAATGGAGGTGAGATGTATTTGCTTGGTTCAGTGACTGATGAGTTACATCCAAGGGCATTCTCTAAGAGCTGTACTGATAGCGGACATTAAGGACAACTTCATATAACTGTTTTGATAATCTTGAAGTTCCAATATTGTACGTAATCTATGGGAGAGCTCCCAAACAAGAATTACTGAAACAGTATTAATGTTATATAATCTTCAAGTCATGTAAAAACTGGTTTTGTCAATTTAGTACTTTAGATTTAAAACAAAATCCATAAAAGTCTTCTCCCAATCAAGGCAACAAATGTTTTACTTGGGGCAATGAATTCTAACAAGAACCAGGAATACCAAAAATAAGTAGTTTTTCAGACTGTATACAAGATCCCTGAAACTGAGAGATGCTGAGCCCCATTTATTCCAGCCTCTCAAGTAGCCAGACGCTGCATTCCTCCCAAAGCTTATTCCCTTAGCTGACAAGATGATCATGTTCACCTACTAAAAAAAACCCCACTATTTCAAAAGTCAGCACCACAAAGATTTTTCAGAGCTCCAATCTCATTGCAGAGAAACATACAGTTAAGGTAACAATATTCACAACTCCCAGACCAAAATATTCATTCTTATATCCCCCAGGCTGCCTTTCTGACTATGTGAACTGAAATTCCACATGGGAAATTGGGATTGAGCCACAATGACTTTGGACATTGAAATCAGTTAGGGCAGAACACCATCTTTTGGAAGACACTAGGAGAGTTGAACACAAAGGGTATATCTTGAAATAATACGTAGCAGTAATTATCCTGGGCTTGGCCAGTGGTCTTCTTTGCTACAAACACATCTGTACTTTGCTGCTTCGAGCTTCCTTCAGGCCCTAGTTAACCTTTGCTCATAAAGCAAGATATGTTCCCAAAATGCCTAATGGAAAAGAATACTGTAACCAACTAACTGAACATGTGAACCCAAACTCGAGACTACTGAAATTGCAATACAAGGCAGCAGACGTGGCCTTAAAACCACACCGGCCATTTTTACAGCAGACTGTATTCAATGTCTTATTAGACTAAAAAAACCCCACACCCACAAACTACCAACCAAACAACAAAACTGACAAAACCCCATACCAAAAAATTTTCTTGCTATTTTAGTCCACATTATTTAGCCTGTTTAGTTCTTAAAATATGCAGTTTACTGTACTTCATATTAACATCAGGCTTCTGTAACAAGCTTCGCTACATTAAAGAAAGAAAAAAAACCAAACAAAACCAAAACCGAAAAAGTCTGACAGCAGTTATGACAGTGTGAAAATTAATAGTCAAAACCCAAAACCCAACTAAGAAACCAGGCAATTTAGCACAGGCTTCTGTGATGAAAATAGAGGCACTCCAGGACTTTATGTTCACTGATTTAGAGAATGCACAGCAGTTAAGTCAGTGGATAGGCAAGGTAACTAATTCCAAGTGCAGATATAAAGGCAGTCTAAGTAGGAGTGCTTTGTCTCCTACAAAATTAGAATATGTGCTAGAAGCATGCTTGGTTCTACATGACTACCATATTGTTTTGAATAATATTTCATTTGAGAATTTCTTCCAGGTGACCACCACAAGAAGTTATATTGAAGATTTATGCTCATGGGAGGTAACTCTACTACATTCCTGTACAACATCTACAGCAACAACTTTTTATTTGCTTCAACACAGCACCTTAGCTCCCAGTATATTGTCAAATAGCAACAACTCCTTCTTGGCAAACATATTTTCTAACACCTTCTGCAAGAATTATCTCTGGTTTGCAGATTTCCTTACTGAAGGTTCATGTGGCTTCTGGATGCTGGACAAGCTCGAGTCAAATGATCTATCACAACATCTACTTTATTTGTAATCTCAAGTAGCTAAATAATTTCCATTTCTTAAGAAGCTTCACATACTTTCCTCATACAAAAAAATCCTACCCAACAAGCTAAACAACCTGCTGCTTTCTCTCCCTCCAAAACCATCACACTGGATTTCTCCAGTGTCCTTACTCGACTTCTCAAAAATACTCTGTCTACCTGCATTATAGGTTTCAACAAAATTGCTAATATCAAGCAGTGAACCACAGAGGAAAGCAAAGCTTCCTCCAGTTACTCTATACTTTTCCAGACTCCCACAGGTAACTCATTTTATCCCTTCCCCTGGTAGGAAGTTTGCTTATTCCTTGCAGATTTAAAAGCAACGAAAAATTAAAATTGACATGTGTTTGTTGGCAATTGCTACTGTTAGAAATGATTGTAAATGCAATTGCAAATGATGGCAAAATGCATCTAGAGGCCACAGGGCAGCCTGTACACAGACGGGTTGGTTTTGTTTGACTTGAAATTCTCTATAATGTATTATAAACTAGGGCTGAACAACACCATTTCAGATATGTATCATTTACAATTCATCTCTACATTAAAATCGACAAAGATTTAATTTGGTTGATCCTAGTCCTTGCAACTTAAACGTTCTATTCTCATATACAGCTGGTGCAGACATTTCCTAGACATTCACAGGCAGCTCAGGAAGCAAGAGTACTTCTGCCGCTGCACTGCTCATGTCTTGCTGCTTCTAGTTCTAGAAAGAACTGGAAACAAATCTTACTTTTGTGGCATTAACTGTTGCCCAGCAAAGATATTGGTATACACTCAACTGAGAAGCTGGACACAAGACCCAATTTGCTTTCATCATGACAGCTTCCGGCATTTTTACTTTATTTTTTTAAAGATAAAAATATAAAGAAAGCCCTAGGCAAGCTTCTCTTTTCTAGTCAAACAAATACCATTCCCTGAAGTGAACACTAACTTTTCAAAGACCTCTTTTTCCTTGAGTTTTAAAAACACACTTAGTTTCCTATCAGTTTACTCAATACATCTGAAGTTTTTATTAAAGTTTATCTAATAAATATGATACCCACTTCAATTACTAAAAATAATTGTAGTAAGAAAACTCCACAAAATCACCAAGATTAGGTTTCTTTTTTAAAATTAAACCACCACAGTAATTTCCCTAAAGATTTAGTTATACAATAGATTTCTTTTATTAATATTTACTAAACCTATTAACTCTGTCTATTGAACTGCAGATTTTGTCTGTCAAACCCTGGACAGAACTAGAAATCCCTTGAGAACCTGACAGTATTAAAACTACTATAGACAGATAAATTAAGTTTTAATAACTTGAAAAGAAAGCACAAGTTTTCAAAAAAGTCACCCAGTTAAGCTGTGAACCCATCCCCCCTTTCCTTGCACTATTTGCAGGTAAGTTGTGAAATATTAATTCTATAATCCAGACAAATATTACTGTACCAGCCTAGATCTTACAAAGGCCCTTAACCATTAATTTGCTTTATTCATCCACATTTTCCCAGAATTCTACTAAACTCCATATTCAAAAGTACACACTCTGCTGACCTTCCCCCCCTGCGCCCCAAGGACACAGAATTCTTGAAGCCAGACAACTTCAGTCACCATTAGCCAAGTAATGGAGCCAGGTTATACCACAGAATTTGATACCTTGTCTTCCTACAAACAGCTGAATCTTCTTGTTTCATTGAATTCTGTATTCTAGCTACAAGAATTTGAATTAGTAACAGACACCAAATTCCTCAATCTTTCAAACCAAAGGGAAGATTCACTGTGGCTAGCTTGAAAATCTGCAGCACACAACAAGCATACATAGATACCACCAAAACTCAGCATGATGGAAGCTTCAGGAGGACATCAGAATCACCTCAGCTCAGACTGACATTCATTTCCAAAGCTCTCCAAGAAACTATTATATTCTAGTACTTCAGCACTATCATTTTTAGGCCCAGTTAGAACATTGGTTATAATAACTCAGGATTTGGGAATTAGCTGATAATTCAAGATATCCAAATCAGTTTTGTCTTGAACACATGGAGAGGAGAGATTGCAAACTTTACTTAAGATGTGTAGAGGTTAAGCTAATTAGAAATGCTTAGTAAATATGAAAGAGCAACACTAATCCTCTAACATCATTATGTCAGTTCAACAACCAGAGGTAGTGAGAAAATGCACTTTGACACATTCTCCCATTAAAAAAAGGCTTACAACATTGTGGAAAAGTTGCATAAGAAGCTTAGAGATTTCCACAAGATTCCTCTGATTGTTTCTACTCTGTGCAGAAGGTTAAAAAGCAGCGGGAACATATACTTAGTCAGGTATTAAATTCATACAGCTGCAGAACTGCTTAATTCTAGTTTCTGACACACCAATCAGCTCAGAGAAATTCTGTGGGATGTTTTCTAGCTTCCAGATGTAAAACATCTTTTTTCTCCTTAATTCCCCTGTGAAGGAAATGTATTCCTTTATGTGACTGATGAGAAGGCTTGGAGCAATCAAGCTCCAGTTGCAAGAATGATTCTCTAATTATTATGAAAAAGGAAAGGATCTTTAAAAATTGTTTAACAAAGTAGTAGTAAGTCAGTATTATGGGAACCACAGAAGTAAGATCACAGATACCTGTGTCTCTCTGTTTTCCAAATACATGATCATGATATGCCCTGTCACCCTGAAGAAGTTAGTTCTCTACTATCCTCATTAGGTTAACACTGCAGATGAATAAATGCTATTGCTTTAGGCTGGCTACACACCAAGAAAGGAAGACTGCTTATTCTTAAAACCCCCAGACAAACTTGCATGAGCAAGGAACCCCTCCAATGAAAGCAGATCATATAGGAAAGTATCTTGAAGAAGAAAGGACTATTTAGTTCTTGCCCTTCAATACAAAAGACAAATCTGAATTCTTTCTACAGATGTGCAGTATTAACCCTGTCAATCAAGAGGATTAGTATCCATAACTCATCTATACATCAGACACCAGCTTCATCTTTTTCCCCTAAAAACACACCATCATGCTTTAATATCAGAAAAACCCACATTTCATGGGCAGCATCTCATTAAAAAAAATTTAACTTTTGATTACACACCCTTATGTTTCCATGGTCTCTTGTGCTTAACAGAAATAAGCACATCAGTATGCTGCAGGGAATCCCATCTTCAAAGCCAACAGATACTTCCCTCACCACCCATCTGAAGCCATGATTCTATTGTTACACACACAGCAGAAAACAGATCTGGATAATACTCTGTGATCATCTCTTGATATAAGCCTTCACATATGTGAAGATCATTAGCAAATTCAAGAGAAACACTGTTTGTTTCCAGTCATTTTCCTCTAACATATGAGAACTCTTACAAAGGAGACAGCAAATTTTAGCTGGAATTCAGGGAACACACTCTTCCTTTCTATTTGTACATAATATGATCTATTCTGTCCTATAGCACAGCGAAGGCATTAGCCCACATCTGCTAAATACCAGCTGCCTAAAATCAGCTCTTGTCAGAAATGACCACTACTACAACTTAAAATATGAAAGCAAAAGTAACTTTGAAAACAGTGCGCTTGTGTTTTTTAAAAGCATTCCCCAGCCTTCCCATCCCAGTTTCCACTTACAGAAAGAAGAGTTATTTAGTAACTTTTTCTTAGCACTCCTAAGAGTCCTTGCATTCCTTCAGGTCCAAGTACCCCCACTTCATCTAAACCAACTACCACATGCCAGAAAACACTAACAGAAAAAACAGAGGCACAGGTAAGTGAGAAGAGCCATTAATGAATTCTGAAAAGTGAAAAGCAGGATGAAACAAAAAATCCAGCCCAACTCATTCACCACTCACAGCTCAAACCTATTAGTATTATTTCCTGAAAAAGTGGTAATCTAATACTTAAGTTACACAGTCCTGTGTGTACTTAAACCTACAGGTCTAGGTAACACCTACATTCTTTCATTCATAATTCTACATAGTACACACAAATCAAAGCAGCTTTTCCCACAAAGAGCTGTCTATTTTCCACATCCATATAATTAACTTTCTATGCAGATTAGCAAATACCTGAAGTTATGAAAGATCCTATTTGTTCCTCAAAAACAAACAAAAAAAAAAACACTAAAACCCTTCTACCTAACATTTTTGAAGACTTATCTGCTTACTAGACTCTGTTCCGAATGTAACTACTTATTAGCTCGATGTGTATTTCTAGACTAAGAAAAACAAATCTGAGCAATAGTAAAAGCTTTGTGCAATAGAAAATATATTCTTTCCCTAGTTTTCTTAATTAGTTCCTTTGCAAATCTGCAGTGGTAGACAAAAGAGCTGATTACAATTCCAGGCTGAGTGGAGACTGGAGTAACTTACTAGCCACAAGGCACTAGAGAACTGCTGCAGATGCCCCTCTGAAGGGAGCTGATCCCTGGCTCAAACTGAGTTTGCTCACATTGACCAGTTTTCCAGAATATTAACTTTGTCTGAATGCACTGGGCAGATGATAGCAGGGGAGATAAAAGCCCCAGCCTCCTCTCTAGTGCAACACACAAGCTCTAACCATCAAAGCACCTACACTGCATTAGCAGTACCTGGCTTGTTCTTGTCTTCCCAGCAGTACCTGCATACCTTATTATTTTTTAGTACAGCTGAAGCATACACAATACCAATGCTCTGCAGCATCTGGAGTTTTAGGTAACTTTTGTTTTAGTCTAAAAAGCTGACAGTATCTTTAGGCCCATTCTTTGGGAGTAATCAGCATGACATCACTGACAAGGCATAGACATTCCTTCTTCTGCAAGCAAATCAGAATCCCAAAAAGCAACACCTTCAATAATGTAATTGTGCTTTAGAGATTGAAACATAAATTTACATTAAAAATTCACATGGTGCATACGCTGTAGAAATTCAGTAGGTGAAGGTAACTCTTTCTGTGTAAGTAAGTCATAATGCATGCAAATCTTTCTGAGAAGTCTAATACAGAGGATACTACTGGAACAATACTCTTTGCTCAAATACAAATGTGCTGACAAACAATTTATTTTTAATGGCCTTCTACTCATGTTGCTCTCCCTTACACAGTCTGAGTTCTCAATGGTTATTAGAAAAAGTTTTAGACAATAACCCAACAAAACCTGCTATTTCTAGCACATGGCTAAGTCAAATCACCAGGTCAGAGCTTTACTTCTTAGGAGATCCATGATTCCCAGATAACATCAGATCTACAGGTGCATCAGTATTTAAATACAATGGATAATGATGTCTGTCAAAGATCTCCTTAATTTTTTTAACTCTTAAGAAGTGTGAGAAGGAAATGTGCCAATTAAGAACAAAGATCATGAAAGTCATTGGATAAATTTAATATTCTCAAGGTTAACAGATCCTTCTAGAACCTTGACAGTAATGTTACCCTACAGAATAGCTAAAATAAACTAACAACAAAATAAGCAAGTTTTCCAGGTCCTCACTCTTCACTGCCAGAATATAAAACATAACTGTATGTAAAGCTTCCCTGAGGATACTAAGGCTACTTGGGAAGTCTAGACATTGACAACAGATGACAAATTCCACTGTGAAATTATGCTTGTTTTTTAATAATACTACAAACACCATGGTGGCACAAACAGGTACATCCCAACAGGGAAACATGCAAAAGGTATACCTGAACAAGTGGAAAAGCAAGGAGGGC
Source organism: Melospiza melodia melodia (assembly GCF_035770615.1). Classification (NCBI taxonomy): domain Eukaryota; kingdom Metazoa; phylum Chordata; class Aves; order Passeriformes; family Passerellidae; genus Melospiza; species Melospiza melodia. Next base: position 82,121,313 of record NC_086195.1, read on the forward strand.
CAGCTTCTGCTTACACTTTCAGGCATATCTTATCAAGACACACGAGCATTGAGAGTTCTTACACAGGAATATCCATTTGCTTTTACTCACACATCTGTGTATTACCCAGGACTGTCACTCCTGGCATATAAATTCTGCACAACACACTCACAGCTCCCTTTACATCAATAGGATTGCTTTACAGCAAAGTACTACCCACAGCTTCAGAACTGGTTCCCTCCAATGTTGTCCCTCCACTACTGTTAAATACAATCCCATGTGATAAACAACTGATACAATTCCCAGCTTTTCTTTTTACAGGATTTATGGGTAGGAACACACATAACATTCCTTGGCTGTAATACCCACTCTCTCATTACATGTTTTTCAGCCAGGGCCCTCTGGTCATCCAACTTCCCTTCTTCAGGTACCCTATTTACTGCTCCCACAACTCAAAATTCTCCAAGATGCCAATGAAAGAAAATTTTCCAGGTTAAGAGCTGCACAATAAGACTTCATGTTGTTCCAATTTAATTAAACAGAAACTGAGTCCAAGAATTACACTCAAAGTAAATCTCATGCTCAAAATATTCTCATTTCAAAAAGCTTTATTAGGAAAAGAAAAAATAAGTGAGTATATGTATGCATGTGGTAAAGTCTATAAGGGATAGACATTTGCAGGTTATTATGCTAAGTTTCAAGAATTCAGCTGAATCAAGCTAGGGATTAGTCTTCTCTATTCCCAGGAGTTCCCTGAAGAGAACAGAAATGATTGATTTTTCCCCTGAAGTGCATGATTTAGAAAAAAACTTATCTCTCAAAACCAAGCAAAGACAGTTGTTCGATCACATCTCACCTACTGCTGCATGCCAAGGAGCAGTACTGGGAGGTAAAAGTCACACAGGGCTGCACAAAGGGGGAAGTGTATCAATATTTAAAAGCTCTAAGCTCAACTTGGATCTTGTAAAAAGTCATTTTTAGTATTAATAGATTTCAAAGGTGGAATATATTAAATATAATGCTATAGAATTTCAGTGTGAGAACCTTCAATTTTAGGCTCAGTTGAACAGAAGTCAAAATTTCTGTTAGAGGTGTAACACAATAAATATTACTGTGAAGATCCCATACTGAAAAATTGGCAATAAAAGTACTTAAAGACACCTTAGAGTGAAACAACTAGAGGTAATTATTAACAAAACATAGGTTTTGTATTCAAACATCTATAAAATCCAATTCTACATTAAAAATGGCAGTAAGAGTATTTTAGAGAAAGCCCATAGACTTAATTTAGACAGAACGCAAGATTAATACAAAGCATTTCTGATGTACCTGTTCAGAAGCTCCAAAAGTTTGTATTCTTTAGAAAAAATACAGGTTATCTGAGCTAAAGTATCAGCCACCTTCAATATTCATGAGGTATCATGTGATAACAATTTCTTCACTTGAAATGCCAGCAACTACATATGGGGTTTCTTTTCTCATCTGACATGCCATGGTTCTCCATTTCCTTTTTTTCTTTTTCTTCCATAGAACCATAGAAAAGTTGAGTTGAAATGGACCTTAGAGATAATCTCACATCAACCCCCCTGCCATGGGCAGGGACACATTCCACTTGACCAGGTTGCTTAAAGCCCCATCCAGTCCAGTCCTGAACATCTCCAGGGATAGGGAGTCCATAGGCTCTCTGGGCAACCTGTTTCAGTGGCTCACCACCCTCACAGCAAAGAATTCATTGCTAACATCTCATCTAAACCTGCCCTCTTGCACCTTAAGGCCATTTCCCCTTGTCCTATCACTACATGCCCTTGTAAACAGTCGCTCTCCAGCTCCCCTGTCAAGGATTTTGGATATTGGATACTCTGCAAAGTGCTATAAGGTCTCTCTAAATCCTTCTCTTCTTCAGGCTGAACAGCCCCAAATCTCTCAGCCTGTCTTCTTAGCAGAGGTGCTTCAGACCTCTGGTCAACTTAGTGGCTCTCCTCTGGACTCATTCCAAGAGGTCCATGTGTTTCTTGCATTGGGAGACCCAGAGCTGAACATAGCACTCCAGATCAGGTCTCATGAGAGCAGGGTAGAGGGGGAAAACCATCTCCCTCAACCTGCTAGCTGTGATGCTTTGGATGCAGCCCAGGATGCCTTTGGCTTTCTTGGCTGCGAGTGCACATTGCTGGGTCATATGGAGCTTTTTTCCAAACAGCCACAAGTCTTTTTACTCAGGGCTGCTCTCAATCCATTCTCCTCGCAGCCTGGACTTGTGCTTGAGACTGCCCCAACCCAAGTTTAGCACTTTGCATTTGGCCTTGTTGAACTTTATGAAGTTCACACAGGCCCACCTCTCACACCTGTCCAGATCCCTCTGGATGGCATCCCTTCCCTCCAGTGTGCTGACTGCACCACACACAGCTTGGTGTCACAGGCAAACATGCTGGGGGTGCCAGTTCAGGTTCTGAAAGTTTCCACTAGTTTTTATGTTTGCTGAAAAATTTCCAATACTGTTTATAGCTGGATTCTGTAAACAATGTTTTCTACACACAAAGTTCTTGGAATCACACCAAGGTAACTGGAAAATAACACTTAGCTGGTGATAATTTCGGCACAGTAGCAATACCCTCTTCAACCAGATTTACAGATATCCAGTAACTCATCTAGCACTTCAAGACACAGGCTTTGCATCTCCCACCCAATCCCAACCTACCAAGTCTAAATGCAAATGTCAGATAGTTTCATCTGTTCTCCAAATACCTCTAATAGAAATCAGATATTGAAGTGATATCCAATACTGATATGGACATTGAAACACAAAATTTAAAGATACCTCCTGGGAAGATTCATGTACAAACATATGATTTTGCCATTTAATTTTGGCATATGTATGCAAAGTGTGGCAACCATTTGCAGAACATTTTTTATTTTAGATCTCACAAGCTGCTGTACATAGACAAGCTCACAATGCAGGTGTGGTTAGAGCTGTTCCATGCAATACTGAAGCTAGAGAAAAACAAAAACAAGTTTTCTTCAGATGGTATTCCTACAGCTATACCTTATATTTCACTATATTCCTGATGGCATGCTGCAGACTTTTCCAGTTTGCAGCAGTATCAAACCCATGCACCTAAGAAGTTGCTCATTCTGAGACTTCAGATTGATTTGCACAGTTTGTGACTGAAGACCTCTGGAGTACACTTTACACAACACACTTGTGTTTTAGCATGAACTGCTTGTCTTGTTACCCCTAAGTGTAAGCAAGAAAAATTTAATGTGAAAGCCTGAAAACTTTCCATCTTGTTAGCAACACCTCCCTCTGTCAAGAACTACATCAGAATTTGCTTACTTACATCTAGTGAATCCTCGTTGACCAGGATGAGAGACATACTCTGCGAAATGAGTCTGCAAGAGTACCCTGCAAGAGGGGGAAAAAAAGACAATAAAACACAAAGACTTACTTTTTGGAAGGATATTTAAAGTTCAAGTTCAACCTTAAGATAAGCATCTACAGGTCAAATGACAATTTATTTTTTGAGCAGTTACTCCTATCAGGCAGACTGCTGGAAACTTTGCTGTATAGGACACACTCCAACATGACAGATTTACTAGAAACATGGGCTGCACTCTATCTGCATTTTCAAATAAATCACTTGAGATGTTTAATTAAAGAAAACACTGTATGAACTGGATGCAGTAAATATAGCCTATAGCCCTACATCCATTTTTTTCCCAAGTCTACAAGAAGGCAGGTTTGCCTTCAGCACATCACAGGAACAGATCCGAATGCACGGTTGCATCTACACCAGATGACTGGAAGTGCACACATGTTTTCAGTTGATGCTACTCAGCTTCCTTAGCCCACACAAAGCTTACATGAGCATTTTTTACTCCTGAGTGTTCAGTATGGAAGGTTCTGAGCTTCATCATCAAGAAGTACAGATCAATCACACTCACAGAGCCCATACCAACTCCTATAGACAAAAGGTAACAGGACTACATTATTCTTAGTGTGGGACTGGGACATGAAAAAATGAGAGCACCCAGAAGGCAATTCTGTACGTCTCCCAGCACACCAAAATCCAAAACAAAAACTCGCAAGACAGAAGAAAATCTTATTTTTATAGAAGTTTAATCATTTACAAAATAAACAGGTCAATTCTGCTCATATTAACAGCAAGAGACAGATACCAACTTGCATCAGAGTGACCCCACTACGTTATCCTAAAAGCTCATGCAAGTTCACTTGGGATTGACATAGTGACAGCTTCATAAAGTAGCAGAGAATTAATTTATTTGAAGCATATATCTTTTATTGCTCATCTAAGCTACATGGGAAAATAAAATTCAATACAAGTAATTTTTACTTCCATTTTTTTTTTACAGAAATGAATTACAGCAGTTTAAAAAATTGCTATCAAATAAAATGGGGTCTTGGGAAGTCTCTTACTTTTCTTAAATGGAGACTGGAGGGGATTGCAGTATAAGAGTAATGTCCCAGTAAAGAACCACTGCAAGGCTGACAAATTCAAAAGCTGAACACCACGGTCACCATAAAAAGATGAAGCGCCTCTTTCCATATCTTGCAACAGCAAGAGAACAACTGAGGCACGAAATCATCTGTGGGATTCTTGGCTCCTTAGAAAGGCCATAGTGGGTCATCAATTGCAATGCAAATCATTTCCTCAGGCTACAGAGTTTTTATAATTGGGCTAGTTTTGTAGGTATAACCCAGGGTTAACGTGTCTGCATGTGTGACTTCTGTAAAGAAAGTAAATCCCTCTCCTTTCCTTTGAGGAAGACATGCTTGTATCATAGCCAGGCACTCTCAGGCAGCAGGTTTGATTACCTGCAGAAATTCAGTTTCTCCTCAATTTTCACAGTTGTGTAGACTATGAATATCAAGTGCAACCTTACTAATACATGCTAACAAGCCTAGGTTTAATTTCTGCTTCAGAGAACAATACAGTACAACACAGAACTCACACCTGTTGGGAAAAGGATAAAATATATTCTAGTGATGTGCAGCCTACAACATGAAAGCTTTGCAGACAGCCTCTGATTCTACCTGTGATCAAATCTTAGACGGTAGTAGAAAACCTCCAACAGTTACAGGGAAAACACTGACTTTTTTCTCAAGTCGGTTTGCCATTTTAAAAAGTTAGTTTCAGGCTAAAAAATGCTTCCTTATTTTTACTGAGAAAAAGAGAACATTACAAATTTACGTACTTCCATCCATAACAAGGTTGTTCTTTCCCTAGGCTAAAGCAGTCTTGTGCAGTAGGCTGTTACAAATTCAGCATAACTAATTCAAAAGGATTTTCTAGTAGCATTTGATTAGAACAGCAGCTGCAACAGTGACCTGTAATTTCTAAACCACTTCTCACTGCTTCACTTTACCTCTTCCAAAATGAGCAAGATGCCATTCTAGAAGTCAAACTGGAAGAAAAAAAAAACCTGCGGAAAACAGTTGCTCTGCTGTGCATCTTGGAAACCAGGGACTTAGAACAACTTATCCTGCAACTGAAACCATTTTGCATCACCATCACATTAAACAGAAAGATCAAGATTAGACTAGGAGAATGTAAGTCAACCCTAACAAGAGTTCATAGGGGATCTATATATCATGTACAATTTCAGGACTAAGATGATGTTAAAATCTAGCAAAGTAGCTGGCAACTGTAGGAGTCCAAGTAGTAACTTTAAAGTATTACTAGAAATGTCTAAAGTTTTATAATGGTTTTGTAATAGTTATTACTGGCAACAATAGCATGGGAAGCAAAAATGCACTTGAAGATAAGTATTTTTGTCAATGCTTCTGAGTAAAAGAAGATCAACTGCTGGTTCAAAGCCAGGTATAAAATGTCAACCCACATCTGTAAGTTGATATCTAGCTCTTTAATTTAAAAGTCCAACTAAAAGTCCATGAAGCAGATGAATCAGGTGCTTCTGGGACTTATTTTCCTTTAAGTGTCCTGGGAGAAAGATTACTTGAACTAGAGTTCAAGATCATAGCCCACAGGCACATTCATACTGCAGGCATACAAATCCAGCATCTGATGGAAGACTGATTATCCTCTGTGTTTAGAGAGGGCACAAATGCCCTCTTCAAACTTTGCATAGTGATACAGGCAAGTGTGCTGGCATGGCTTGTCTCCTGCACTGAAACAAAGCACAGCTCACCAAGAAGCGTTCTTATCTCTGAGCTGGAAAGACAGGGGTCTGATGGATGTACTGTTAGATGGGTAGGGAACCAGCTGGATGCCTGCATCCAGAGAGTTACAGTCAATGTTCCACACTCACACAAAAACCAGTAATGAGCAGTGGCCCTCAGGCCAGTCCTGAGACTGGTCCTTTGCTGTCTACACCAGGGACAGATGGGGATCAAGTACATCCTCAGCAAGCCTTGAGAGAACATGAAGCTGAACAGTGCACCTAAATAACACTGGAGAGAAGTGATGCCAGCCAGAGGGACTTTGATCTGCTTGAGGAGCAGGCCTGTGAGAATCTAATCAAGTTCCACAGGGCCAAGTACAAGGTCCTCCACCAGTACTGCAACAATCAAAAATATCCATCAGGACAGACTGAAAGCAACCCTACTGAGAAGCACCTAAGTGATGAAAGGGTTGAATGACTAAACCTGGAATATCATATCCAGCCCTGGGGCCCCCAGCACAAAATAGATGTGAACCTGTTAAAGTGAGTACAAAAGAGGGCCACAAAAGCAATCAGAGGGCTGAACATCTCTCATCTGAAAGCAGCCTGAGAGTTGGGGCTGTTTAACTGGGAGAAAAGAAGGTTCTGGAGAGACCTTTCAATATACAAGTGGGAATTACAATAAAGAATGAGAAAGACTTTTTACCAAGGCCTGTAGTGGCAGGTCAAGAGCAGTCATTTCAAACTGGAAGAGGGTAGGTTTAGACTGAACATAAGGAAGACATTTATTATGATGGCGGGTAGCAAGACTGGAACAGGCTGCCCAGAGAAGTTATGGATGCTCCGTCCCTGGAAGCATTCAAGGCCAGGCTGGATGGAGCTTTAAGCAACCTCATTTATGAATGATGTCCCTGTCGGGAAGGGAGCAGGAGGACTGTATCTTCAAAAGGTCATTTTCAACCTCAAACCCAAACAACTGTAAGGCAGTGTTTGCAGGCAGCTATCAGCGCCCCAGGTAAGTGCATTCAGCTTAACTATAGGGACTGATTCATGTTTCAGGAGGGACACACTTGTGTTAACACTATACTCCCATTCCCAGAAAACAAATCTCTTCCTAGGGAAGTTACTGTCTGGAAATACAGCAGTTCTGGTGTTCTGTTGAGCTCAAGGATGATGGCAAATAGAAACCTATTACAGATGGTTTTGTCTCACTGAAAGGCAAAGATGATCCAGAGTCTGCAGACGGATGAAAAGGATGAAGCTGCAAGAACACAGTTAAGCTTTCTAAAGTTGTTTGCAGGTCATGCTTAAAGATGCTTCTGTACCTGGAAGTCCCACAAGAGCTAGAGTTCTAATTACTGAGCAGTATGAAAGCTTATCATGAACACTCTCCTCACTTGCAGAACGACTGACTAGCACCTGTCTGAATGAAAGGCACACAGCCACCCCACAGCAGGTCAACCATTACTCTCCAGAGAAGTCAAAAATGCAATCCAGAAACAAAGACATATGCAAATTCTGAACACCAAAGAATTAAGAGGAAGATGGAAGAACAAAGTACTCCAGCTCCTTGACAGAGCTGCCAAGAGCTGAAATATCCCTCAATACACATGCACCTCCATACAGCAAGCAAGAGTCAATAAGCATAACCTCCAAACACAATGAGAAAGTGAAAATACTTTTTGCTCCCCAGATAGCATATTTATACCTGAAACATCTAGTGCACACGTGGATTGGGTTTCAAGTTGAAGGTTTATTACAGTTTTATTGGATTACACACAAAAACTGGAAGAGTGCCACATGTTTATACCTTCAAGCCAACTTGACCATGAAGCTAATTAAGTTAGAGTTTTACTACCAAACTGCACCTTAAACTAAGGGACAACTTAGAAGTTTTAAGCGAGATTATTATTCTTCTCAAGTTGCTATAATAAAAGAAACAAACCAACAGTTTTAGAGAAAGCTGGAAGTTAGTCTCCTTCACAGTCTTCAGAATAAGCTTATTTACTGGTGTTCAAGTAGCTGCTGTTGGTTAATATACCGACTTAATTCAGGTACTTACATCAAAATGTGTAGCTACATTTTTTTAACTAGTCAAAAGATGGCATTTCCCTTCTGAAGTTATCTACTGCTTGTAAAGTAAGGAAAAGCTGCAAATTGTGATTTAAACCAGATAACTACCCTTTAAACAAGTTGTCTACCTAGGCCATCCACTGTATTTCTACTACAGCTGTATCAGTTCAGCAAGTTACTCTACCTCTTGGTACCACCTTCAACATGTGAAGATACATGAAATTTAATTTGAAGCACACAAAAATTCTAGTCAGTCAAGTAGATTGCATAATGAAATTTCACTAAGTGAACCAAAATAGAAGTTTAAAAAAACACAAGACAAACCAGACCAAAAAAAAAAGCGGCAATGCCCAAAACTTTCCTGAAAATAATTTAAGTTCATTTACAGAGCATCATTGATAGAGAATCCTGAATAAGTTTGACAAAGCAACCTATGTTGTTAAAGTTCCCTTTAACCTACACCTGCACATCTAAACAGACTAATCTGCAAACATAAATGCAGTTGTGATACCCTAACAGCATATGTTGCCTTCTGCTAAAGGAGCTATTTATTCAGTCTTTTTGAGTTTATATTGACTTTAAGACACCCTAATTACATGAATAATGCAACCAATTTTATGTTTAGAACTGCACACAGAAGGTCTGAGTGTATTTCAGGCTATTCCTGGGAGAACTAAAATGCTCTTTCATTGACCTTTCTTAGGTGAGATGTCAGATCACAGGACTGCAACTCCATCTCCTCCCCTCTCTGGGCAGATTTATGAGTGATAGGGAGAAAAATGATCAAAAAGAACACAAGAGCATCATGGCATTCTATTGCCAAAGATGGGACATTTGGGAGAAGTGGCATGACAAGGGGTATGCCTACATCAGGATATGTCCCTTTACCAAGTCCTTACTGTATACTAATAGATGTGCTGCAAGGGGACAGCAGGGTCCCCACCTACACTCACAGACATGGTTTGGAAGATGCTGTAAACTATATATGCTTTGCATTATCGTATTTCCCATTGTATCCCAAACTTGATTCGAAGGCAGTAAGAAAAGAAAAAAACAGCTCTAAAACTGTTTCTGAAACATTAGTCTGGTAGAGTTCTCCTGTTACCACCAGAAAGCAGAGTTACATACATTCATTCAATTAGAACTGCATTTAACCAAGAACAGATGGGTCCCTTCTGCCTCAAAACAACAATAATAAAAAAAATGTATAGCCTGACACAAATAGTGAAGACTTCACTACAAAATCCCTTCTCCAACACTGTGCCCTGATGCTAAGGAACCATTCTATAACAGCAGGCCCAATTCTATTTAAAAACACACTCAGCACATCTTACATATGACCTGCTACACACCAGACAAATTCAGAGTAACCAGAATGATGGATACCTATATTGAGAGCTGTTTCCTGTTTGTCACCTGTCAGAATCCATATCTTAATTTCTGCTTTTATTAGTGTGGCTATTGTTTCTGGAACACCTGCTTGCAGGCGGTCTTCAATGGCCGTAGCTCCAAGAAGCAGCAAATCCTGGAGAAAAATAAAAAAGAAAATAAACCCTCAAATTCTTTTAAGATAAATCTCTGTTTGGCATATACTCAAAAAAGGAATTAAGACAGCATGTTGCATCTCACTGCTAATATTGCACTTTGACAAGCAATATACACCACAATAAGTTTGTAGGGTGGCTATTCTACTTCCTCTGCATACAATTCACATTTCAAGAGGTACAGAATAGAACAGAGTGGTTTTAATCAGAAAGATGGCAGCATTTCAAGAATAATTGATTGAAGTTATAAAAACTAAAGTTAGCCTATAGATGAACATGTATACTAGACCATTCACTAATCACCATAGCAACATGATGAGTAGTCAGTTTATATATCTAAACTCACAAAACAAAAATTTGGCATCACATCATTTAAACTAATTTCCGCCTACAAAATGTACATACAGACTGGATACAATCACTCAAAGCAAAAATTATTGCAACTATTTATGGATCTAGTCATTACATTTGTGTAATACAAGTGGTATGAACATTAATCAATCCAAGTATCTCTAATCAACATACAGATGTCTGCCAGAAATACATATCTCATACAGTGCATTTAATACTACAGAGTTAACTGTATTCCTAGGCAATTCTAAAACAATTGCTCGAGGAGATTTGGCTACATTACAGTAAAAAAATAAAAAAAATAACAGGCAAAAATACCTAAGAAATAAACCTTGTCAAAAGGTACAGCCTACTCAGATTTTACCTCTAAAAGTATTTTAATTATTCTTTACATATGCAAAGATGCTCAACTTAAAACAAATTGATAATAAATTTAGGTGTACCATATCATTTTAGAAATTGCACAGAAAAAGGTAGCATTCTCTATTCTTTGTAGGGACTAAAATTATTCAACAGAAGTGAAGACAAAGGAACAGGAGTACAAGTTGCTGTTGTTCAGCCTGGGAATGATGATGCTTCAGCGTGATCTTACCATAAAGACCTTTCTATATAAAAAGTGGACTTATAAAAAAAATTAATAAAGACTGTTTACCAAGGCCAGCAGTGGCAGAACAAGGGGTGATGGTTTTAAACTGACAGAGGGTATATTTAGTCCAGGCATAATGAAGTGACTTGTTTATGATGGGAGTGGTAGGACACTGGAACAGGTTTGCCCACAGAAGTGGTGGACCCATCCCTGGAAGTGGTCCAGGCCAGGCTGGATTGAGATTTGAGTATCATGATCTAGTGAAAGGCATCCCCATCCATGATTGGGAGGCAGGGGTACAAGGATATGATCTTGAAAGGCCTCTTCCAACCCAAACCTTTCCATGATTCCACAGAGAGGGCATTAAAAGCAGCTCCTACTTGAATGAATCTAAGTGGAATTCCACATAGTGTGTAAGCGGACATTAGTTACATGCCCTTACAGAGTTTCCTTTTTGCTATGAGAGATTCAGTTGGCAAAGGTGGCAGCAGTGACTCATGCAAGTCACTAAGCCTCTCAATGACTCATCAGCTCTCTCAATGCTAGCAACATTTGAAGGTTACAAACATAATCCAAGTGCACAACTGCAGATGATCTTTTTTCCCCAAAATCACTTGTTAAGAAGTTACACATGACAGCACAGGGATCAGCATGGCTGAGCTACCTGAGCAGGGGAGCTACCACTGCACCTGCTGAAGCCCTCTGAGCCAGCATATGGCTTCAGAAGGAAGTTAGTTCAATTTTGTCTCCACACGTGCACCTCTACTGTGATCCAGCAATCTCAGCACTCAGACTGAAAAAGTAGTTCTCTTGGTCTCATTTGAGCCCTTAGATGAAAAAACACCAGTCTGCAGAAATACATCATATTTTGTGTTACAGCCAAATGCCAGTTTATCTCTAAGGCCTGCTTCTTGGCATGACCAGCAAACATTACCAGTAAGGCATACAGTGGATAGCTCCTAACTCCAATTCTACAAGCCACTCATGGGTTCCTCCTTTTTTCTTAAACAAGATCCTAAATTGTAAAATAAGCAGAAAGTAGATGACCAAAAATGACCTAAAGCTTGAAAACACATTTTGAAGTACAGCAAAAGCCATGTTCATTTTTCACCTCGGTGAAAACAGACGAGTGTGAGAGCAGGGTGAAAGAAGCAGAACGCTAAAAGGAGCTACCCAAACCTACAGAACCAAGGATGAGATAACCACACTGTTACTGACACACAATAAACACAAAAGACCATTTGAGGCATTACTTGGACAACAAAGACACAGTCTTCAGCTCTTACTGAAAGAGTTCCTGGAGCTTTTTTCTTACCCCCTGAAAGTTAGCTCCTATCCTAGTCCCAACCTCCTTGTGGATGCCCTATCCCTGGAAGCATTCAAGGCCAGGTTGGATGGAGCTCTAGAAACCTGGCCTAGTGAAAGGTGTCCCCGGCCACAGCAGCGGGATTGGAAGTCAATGATTTTTATGGTTCCCTTCAAACCAGGCCATTCTATAATTCTACAATTTGCCCCAACTAACTTAAAAAAAACCAGTGCTCCAGAACCTAAGCAGTATTTCAATATTAATTTTAAAAAATATTGAAGTTCGAAATATGTTTCAAAGAAACCACTATATAAAATTAAATACCTGGGGCAAGAAGGAAGAGCATGAACCTGTGCAGGTGAGGAACGCAACTACCAGCACTTCTGAAAGCAGCAAGACCAACAAGGCTCAGAGAAACACTGGCCCCTAGCGTTGGCATTTTAACATTTAGTTCACTGTAGTAATGATTAGCATTTCAAATGGGTTCTCCAATACCTACTTTCTCCTTCTAAAATTGGGAGTTCTGCAATTTGCATGGAATGCAGGTTTTCATCCTTTTTTTAGTTCACACCCCTATAAGGTTTTGGTGAGCCCTACATTGTGCCTGCAACAGCCTTCAAAAACCTTGAATTTGACTGCTGCATGAAAAGGAAAACATCTCTTTGTACCCTAGTACATGGGAACTTGGTGCAACACAACAGTCTACATATATCATCTTCATCAAGTTACCACAACCTTACACAAAACAGGAAGATGTAAAAAGTGTGAGAAAAGGGGTTTAAAGTAGAATTTTTTTTTTATCTGTAAATTTATCTCAGATTTATAGATTAAAACTGTGGACTGAACATGTTACCATCTACTTACCTTTCCAGTTTCTCATCTATGAAATTAACAGTTTATTTCATTGTATAAAGCCCAAATTCCACTGGAAAACACACATGTAAGGTAATCTGCATCTGATCATCAAGAAAGTAAGTTTTACCTTTTCAATGATCTCATAGCACTCCTCCAGCTTCTGAGTTCTGTCTTTCAGAACCGTACTGGATTCATTGTAGACATTCAACCACTCTCTGTAAGACGTCTCTGACAGATCAGCATAAGCAATGCACAATGTCCTCAGACCTGCCAAACAGAAGACAGCCATTACCCACAGTAAAATTACATTGAATATCATCAAATCATTCACATGTAATGAATGCTCAATTCTAACCCTCATGCTGGAACAACAAAAGCTTCTAACACACATTGTTAAAAAATCTCCCTCTACATTTTTTAAGCACTTGGATTTCCACAAATGTAAACCACAAATCTGGTTCACTCTGGCTACTAATGGTGGTGCAGATCAAGAGAGCATTGGACAAAAACTTTTTGCAAAGTACAAAAGCAACCTTGCCATTCATGTATTTTTAAAAACATCATATTAAAGAACAGGCTACATGCTGTGATTGGTGATATTACTTAGTCAAACATCCTCCATAGTTTGTGCTTCCTTTTAGCAAGAAGACTGTGTTCTCCTTCAGTGTACCAATGTAACTCACACAAATAATGGGAGTTACACATGCACAATATAGTGAAGAGGGTCCATGAAGTATGAAAACCAATTTATTAGACCACTGGCAAAAATTAACATAGAGAAGTAACAATTCATTTTTCTGTCACAAATCAATCAAAAAGGAGTGTGTGCCCTAAAATACAAAAAGTTCCAGTACTGGGAATTTTTGGGAGTCTGCAAAAACATAGTTTTTTAAAAAGCTGACTGGTATTTTCAGATTTTGGGAGAAATACACTGGTTCATGGTTTTACTATAACTCAGGTATCCTATGCTATCACAGAAGAGGGAACAAAGCCAGCTTCCCAGTAAACAGAGGTGTTACACCAGTCAACGGCCTTACAGAACATTTCAAATCATCTTTGATGTCTCATTCTACCAGGCTTCCCAGCACATTGAGGTTATCACTCTGCTTCAAAAAAAGATGCTGGTATCCAACTTCTACCCTGGTAAAAACACCTCCAACTCCAATGTAATTGAGTTATTCTGGGCAATACAGCTCATGCCCTTTCCCTTCATCATGGACACACAGAACACTGTCTTTTCCTTCCAAATTCCACTTCCCTACTGAAATCACACAGAAGTTGGACTAAAACCTCCTTACAGCTGAAGTCAACCTACAGTTGTTAATTTGCTGATAACACACCCCATCTTTATCTTCACAATCATCTTAGTTGACACCACAGAGCTTAGACAATGCAGAAGATGCTGCAAACAATTTCATGAATTCTCATGGCATGCTGTTTCTCTTACCTTCCGTTGCGAAGTATTCAAGATGGCACAGTGTTTGTTCCATATACTGGGAATCTTTTGAAAGCCTCTCAAAAATTACATTATCCTAGTAAAACCAAATTCATGACAACACAGTAAGTCTACATATGAAGTTGCCATTTGTGTATTTACAAGCTCAAGAGAAGCAACCTGAACGGACTTGCTAATATTAAAAAAAAAATTACAATATATTTAGGGTTTAGAGACCGATTTGAGGCATCTGGATTGTGCCCAATGGCAGAGATACTGCATCCACTACAAATAGTGGGGAGAGAAGCCCACTCTGCCCTCCTCCCTTCTTTCCATAAAGAGGTCCCCATTACTGGGCAGTACAGCACACTTCTCTATAAATTACCAAGCCAATACATGGACTTTCAGACAACATAAATATCTGATCTTATTCAGTGTATATATAACAGTCCTGTGCAGTAGACTTTGCTGCAATCCTTTCCAGAAAAGATTCCTTTTGATGTTTGAGAAAAAGGCAGAAACACTGATCATGTTCTTCCACAACATTCTCTCAGAAACAACATTCTTCCTGCAGCAGCTTGCTTTATCAGTAAATTTAAGGACAATTGAAAAGGCCCCATTAACAGCTGAAATCAAAATATAGCATCACCTACATATCTAGAGTCTCTGGATTTTATTTGTAACTACCAGAACAAGTTTACAAACACATGTAATACAGAAACCCTACTCACACATCTGCTCTTAAGCTAAGTAAGCAGACCTACATCTAGAGCTGATTAGAGACAGGCATACAAACCTAATTGTTATGGAAGCAACAAGCAGAGGATGACTACCAGAATGTGGAAGAGTTAATGCAGAATACTCAGTTAACTTACAGTAACATGAGTGGCAGATGCAGCACATTAGTACATCTAGGTCTGCTCATATGGAAAACAGCAAGAATTTGTACCACAAACTCTTCTGTTCTCCATCCCTTTCAGTGCCACGCTCCAAAGAATGGTGTGAACTCAGGCACAGCATGAACAAGCAAGTTTCAAGTCTGTGTGGTCCCATCAGGCATAGCGCTGTGAACTACCACACAATGGCAGTAGGCTTCATTCACTTCCACCACACCAGAATGAAGCCAGCACATCTTTATCAAGTCAGGGGAGGTAAATGGAAACAACAGAGCAGTGAACACTGACCTATATGTCATGACAAATTCAAGCAAACAGGATCCTCACAGAGGTCAGAAAGAGTTTTTTCCCTGTTGCAAAAAGCCAGCTCCATAGTTTTCCACTGAAATTAGAACCACTCTCTTGCTGTAGACAATGCTAGTTTTGGAGCCTTTGTACTGTGCTAAGTTATTGCTCTTGTCAGTGAAGACAGAAGCACAACATGGTGCAAGTCATGATGACAAATACCAGCAGGTGCAGAGATGCAAGAAAGCCAAATCAAGAGCCAACCACTTGAGAACAAATTTTAGTGTTATAAATTCAGACAACAGCATTTACTCCAGCTCCTGAACTTCTGCTGCACAGCTGGGTGAAGCCCTGGCTTTGCAGTAAGGGGACTGCTCCCATGAGTTTCAGGATTTCAAATGGGCAGTAGAAAGCCTAGCAGTCTTCCAGCCTGCAAAAGGAGTCAGAGCAGGAATGACAGCTCTCTTAAA
Organism: Melospiza melodia melodia; assembly: GCF_035770615.1. Taxonomy (NCBI): domain Eukaryota; kingdom Metazoa; phylum Chordata; class Aves; order Passeriformes; family Passerellidae; genus Melospiza; species Melospiza melodia. The sequence goes on from NC_086195.1 coordinate 82,137,231, forward strand.
TCACTTGGCCCTAAACAGAAAGCCAACAGGTATTATGTATGAGACATGAAATGTCAGCATCAGCCACAGCTGTTGAAACAATAACTGGCAGTGTTCTCCATTAGGCAGCATAATTACTTACAGCCCCTTTGCAGTAGAGACGTAGCTGTCCTGCCGGAGTTCGAACAATCACTGACATTCTCTTCCTGTTGCTATTGAAATAAAAATATTTGCTTTCATTAGTTAAAGTGGTAAAGACTAATTCCTATTCTAGCCAGCAGATTTTCTCAGATGTGTTTCGTGCATCTGAGATTAAATGGGATATAGCAGCAGTAACTTAAGATCCCACAACCCTTGACCACAAGGAGATATATTAAATTGCATATTTCCAGCTTCAGCCCTATGTCTCCCATTGGCAAGCACTCCAGACTTACACCCATATGCGAGCAAGATTTTGAGAAAGAGCAAGATAGTATTGAAATGATCTTGAAAGAAGGGGATTCACATTTTTTCTCATTATTCTGTGGCAGTTTTTCCTTATTTCTCAAGGAAAATTGCTTTGGGGACTCTAGAAATTGAATCATTAAGGCTGATTACATCTTGAGTACAGGCATAACAGAAATTGAAACAACCAACCACTTACAAGAGCAGTTAAATAACTTACTAACTTAAAAGAAAGTAAAAACATAATAGAAAACAATCATGGTATAGATCAGTTCTTGGAATCTACTAATTCTTTATATTGGTCTAATCAGACACACAATTGGAACTAAGTAGAAGGAAGTCAGGCCCCCTGCACAAGGACAGGACAGTCAAGTTTGGCATAGGTCTTAAAAAAAATGCAGACAGTAGAATAGTGTACCCCAACATTTAACAAAGGAAGGCAGGCAAGGATAATTTTTTTAAAGAAATTCTGATGGTTTATTTATGAATCTCTCCTTCAAAAGAGGCACTGAAAAAAACCCACAACTTCCAAGAGGCAAATGCAAACAAATCAACTCTCATCAAGGGAGCCCTAAGAATATGTGATTTCATACAAATCTTTCCTCAGCAAAAGGACCAACCTGGAAGCATCCTCCTTACTCATTAAGTTTTTGCAAATGTGTACAGAGCGTAGAGCCATCTCCCTTTTCCTCTTGAGGTTGCTTTGAGAAATACAGTCACTTTCAGAGCTCAAGAACCATGTGTACTAAAGTAAGCTCTTGGCACATATCATCAGACAAAACATATCTTTTCTGAGGCTTTCTGAAGGGGGGTTTGAAGGACAGCAGTTACCTGTGCTCAGAATTTCTGCAACATCCTAATGACACTGGGAAACTTTTGTGTGCTTTTCAAAAACTAATTACACAACTCCCTCAGTGGTTAGGAGGGAAGGTGCTACACAGAGGCGAACTGAGACAGTTTTTTTTCTGCTGCATGCAAGCTGCAGCTACATTCCTGTCTAAAGACACCAGGGTGCTGGTTAACTTGGCACAAACCCTCAGAGTCTTCCAGTGCCTTTTCAGATACTTCCCACAAGTAGCTTAAATAGCTACATTCTGACTGGAAAGAGGGAAGTACTCAGGAATAATTTTCAAAGTCAGGACACAAGAAAAGCCCCCTATCCAAACCATCCCTACCATTATTTTACATAGTCCTTTAGAGCACAACCAGCCAACTCAAAGACAGCATAGAACAAGAGTTCAAGATTTTAATTCACAGCAAGAGAAAAAAACAACAGCAACAGAAAAAATATTATACTGACTAGCACCATCCAAACTGACATAACTTTATCAACTGACAAAGAGAAAGCACCTTGCTACTTCCAGTCACTTGGGGGACTCAACAAAGCTTCTTGCTACCCAAGCAATGCCCATCCTAATGAGTCTGACAAATTAGGAGTGCTTGCAATGTTTATATTTTCACAGCTGGCATGGTTCTTAAGAAGAGGCACTTCCAGGTGCAGTTTCCATCTACTCAAAAAGTAATTTGCAGAAGCACTATAAAAGTGCCATCTCAGAGTATGTTCTTGAAGTAGACAAGGGACAAATCAGGATTTCTATGAGTCACAGCAAGATGCTTCCAGGCCAGCAACTTCTCAATAAATGAGCAGAGCTGCAGTGGCAGGAAAAAGTTTAATGATACAGTGCCAACAGCCACTCATTCATAGTACATCAGAAATAAGATGAAGAGGGTGGACAAAAAATTAAGGAAGTTCTGCTTTTCTACTGTATCAGCTGTAACATTTTATTCTAAACAGCATTTTTAATAATAAGAGTTTTCTTATTACCCTGAATTTCACATATTAGAGGAAAACTTACCTGGAAAACTCCAGCACATTAAGAATTTCAAAGGTTTTCTCTTTCCCCAGCTACAAAAGAAAACAAAAGAAAGAGTGTACTATTCTAAGTACAATCTACAATATATTCTTACACGTGCAAACACCCGAGCTGAGCTCAGGTGCCTCTGTCACACATCCCAGTGTAAATAAATGTGGCAATGGCTCCCTCCACTGGTTAAAGGTTGCAGAGCCCTATTTATTGAACTTGATTGAACATCCTGTATTGTGGCATCCTTCATTAACTACTGCTACACCATTACAAGGAGTTAATTTCCTTTTTGATTAGGCATGCCCTGGAAGCTAAGCTGCATATTTAGTTCTCAACAGCCATCCATTAAGAGACATATTACAGGCTGTATTATTTTAACTTTTCCAAGTTAAAATAAGCATGCCCTCCAGGTTTAGTATTACAATAACTTTTGACTGACCTCCATTAGTATTTCTTTTATTTTAATCCACAAAAATATGAGTTAGATTTTTCACAGCCAAAAAAAGATTAGCTGAGGAGAAATTGCTGTTATCACCAGCAACTCTCTGCTGGGGCTGAGCAGGAGCAATATTTTAAAACATGGGTCATCCCTATTGTATAGTGCACAGATGGAGCAGTAGGAGTCAGAGTCATAGAACTCTGGTGGCATTTGTAGCATGCAGTTAAATAAAGTGCAGCAGTAAAATCTAATTGCAGTATAGACTTGTCCAAGGCACATATCAACTCAGCAACATCCCCAAGATTAAAAAGCAGCTCCAAACCACTTTCTACATGCTGCCACTAATGCAGGCAATCAGGAGAGACAGGAATCTCTGAGAATGACAGCTTTTATTGCTGGCTATAGATTAACAATGCCCTCAGTTTGACATTATGAGTATACAGCTAGACCAGACAGGCCTGGCTGTTCCTGCAGAGGAAAGAAGCATTTAGGTGACTCTAGATGACACTATTCATCCTTCAACTAAGGAGCAGTTTGAGAATTTGTAAAAAGTTTGTGACAAGTCCTAGAAAATATGTTTCAAGTGCTTAGCTTGGCAGTGTACCAAGAAATTTGAAAGAAATTTGAAAGAAATTTGAAAGAAATTTGAGGGGAAGGACAAAAAAGATTCATTATTCTTAATAAGCACCCTACTAGCTGCATCTGTGTAAATCTGGAGCCACTTTAGCTTAGACTGCAACTTGAGTGTGAATTTGGTCCCATGAGGCTGCCTGTGCCAACTACAGATCCCCATGTCCACAGCTACATTTTCTATTGCAGATCTTACTCAGAAGAAAAAAATGAAACATTTAGAAGAACAGCATTAAACATAACAATCAGAAAACGTCCCAGACACATTAATTTCCTTCTAATGTGAGCATTCCCATCTGTGCTTCCTGGACAAAGGAAATATTTTTCAGGCACAGCTGCTGTCATTTCCCATGTAAGGTTGCAACTTCCTATCACCCATGCCACATAGAGGAGCAATGGACTTTGCATTTTCAAATAGATTAAGACAATTTTTCTCAGTATACATAAGCCCTTGGCATGTAGGATCCTAAAGGCCCTCAAAAAGGGCCTTCACAGGGACCAGAGAGGACACCTGTATGCTCTGCAAGAGCTTGGCAGCCTGTGCCATGCACATCCATCACTTACCGCATCAATGATAACAGAGTGGGGAGTCCGTCCTGTGAAGACATAACCAAGCTTTTTTGCTCCTTTCACTAACGCTCCTTCATCTGCCAAAACAAAATAAGAAAAGCTTCAACTTAACCTGGTATATTAAAGATGCCTCCAAAACCCGTATTTCAATATGGCAGATTGCCAAAACAGAATCCCTTTTCCTATGTACTCTCATCCATAGGGATGTTAAGGGTAGTTCTGCACAGCCCTCCACAAAAAAATTCAACACTTGAGTCCTACAAAGGCCATACAATATCAACTACACAAACCTAGTACTTAATCTGTGTAAGACATCCTGTAACTACTGAAGCATTGAGCTCTATTCTTGTGGAGGTGTCATACTTTTCCACACAAAAAAGGTGAAATAGCTGTTCCGAAAGCAAGATCAAAGCTCTGTTATTTTAAATTCCTATAGTATGTGTTTGATCCATTTTCTGCTGGGAAGGCACTAAGTTCAGGTACTACAGAAATACAGCACTGTTTTCCAGAGACTCAACTGGGCAGTGTTATTAAGAGCTCAAATAACAGAGCTGCAATCAGAGCCAACACCTGTGCCTCCTGTAGGTAATTACAGAGCCTCCTTAAGGAGTAAGCATCATTAAGCACAACCATTATATAGGTGGATTTAGTGCCTAATTCAAGCAATCCTCATGTCTCTACAGCTCCCTTAGTCTCCTCACGGCTCATCACGTTGACCAGAACTTCCTTATATGAGCTCTTTATCCTACTTTTCAAACACCCTATTAAGACATAAATAAAAAATGAGGTTGCTTCATCAACTACAACAATTCTGAAATATCTTCACTAACAGAGATAAATTCAAGGGAGAGCAACATACCCCAATTTGGCCCCACCTAGCTCTGTCTGCGCTAACTGAAAGGAATAAAAATATGGTTGAAGGGCAGGCCTGAGTAATGCCAAGACTCTGAAAGTTTTGGTTGTATTGTGTCATGTATCAGCACTTGATAGCTTCCTATCTTACTCTAAGCAGATAGTAGATCAAGAAAGACAGTTTGTAGTCAGGCCAAAAAAGTAACTGCTCATGCAGAAACAAATCATTTCTTCCTACACACTCACATCTTTTACTTTCAGCCCTGCAGAAAGAGCACACAGTCTCATAAGCATGGAAGGGACCCTAAACTCAGCCTATCTCTAAAGAAACATCATGGACTCTGTGGTTTTGTAGGAAGCATTCAAAACCAGTGTGTACTGATTACAGAAGATGCCAGATCTATTGCTAGCACCATGTGGGACATTCTGCTTTCAGAATCAATGACCTTTAAAATGACCTAGAGTTTTATGGACCTTCCTTCCATCTACTTTCACTCCTTCAAATCATTCCCCCCTCCCTCCCAAAAAAGAAAGCAACAACCAACCTGGAGAGGAGGCCTGGTAGATTATTGTATTTCCTTGTCTCTCAGGAACAACAGTATGACACACGGCCAGCAGTGTGAGGAACTCCTGTATGTGCACGGCTGTGGGCTAGACAGGACACCAGGAGAGTGAGGTTTAGCACTGCACACAGACTGAGGAACCTGCTCACTAAACTGAGATGATCTCTTAGGTACCACAGACAAAAAAAAACCCAAAACATATCCTGTTCTCTATTTATAGCAGTTGTTTTGACCTCAGAACACCAAGACAGCACAGGTCAGGGCCAGCATTGATGCACTAGAGAGCTATTGATAAAGACCTCATTCAAGTTGCAGAGAGCCAAGAAGGCTGAGCATTCCCTCACCCCCCACCCATAAAAGCATTACTTCTTTAGCACCCCAAGCTTCATATAGGGAAAGACACCTACCACAAGATGATGATAATCTAGCAACAGGAAATATTACTACTGGCAGCTTCCAACAGATTGACAGCAACCACACCAGAATTAAACTTGCCACAACTGCACCCTTAGTGACGAACATCCAGAGCTAAGAACAGCTGAACAGCCAGTAGAAGGCAAAGTCACATGTCCTTCCAAAGGAATACAGCACCTAGCCAAGCATAAAATTAACCTATGGTCCCTACACATTCAGCATCAAGAGAACATGCAACATAAAGCACTGTTTCAAAGTGCTTAAACAGACACCAGGTCTGCAACTCCAGCACTTAAATCACAGGCCTCTGATCAGCCAACTGTGGCAACTGCAACCTTTAATGATGTGAAATTAAGTCCCTCATCCCATTCTTCCCTCCTTTCCATCCCTGCCTCTGGCACAGGATTTATAGTCTCACAGCAGTCAGGAAGAGCACAGCAGCCATTTGCTCAGTGACTCAGATATGATCTTAGTAGTTCTACCTTTGCAGAATGCCCTACTTGATTTTGCAAACTCATAAAGAATTTTTGCATATAAAAAAATCATCTAGTTCCACATCTTTCATTAGCACAGCATATGCATTGGCAATATGAAGGTTTAATTAGTAGAAAGTAAACTACTATAAAAGCCACAAAACCATGGCAGCTGGCAAACACTGTGGCAATGTGTGTAAACAAAGTAAGCACATCAGAAAGTAATGTAATAAAAACACTGAGAATCCAAGCTCTATACTCTTAGCCCTATATTCAAAGTACTTCATGTACTTTGCCATGAATATTTTCAAAGTAACTGTTTCACACAGGACCTTTACCTTCGCAGACTGAAACTTCCAAATTGTATGGTCACATGCCACTGAATTAACAAGCGCTCTTGCTTTCAACACGCTGGGGTGCAGAGGCTGTGCTCAGGAAAACAAACATATTTACACACTACTATCTGAAAAAGCCCACAGCAAATTACAGTCAAGAGGTAATTGCTGTTCCATCATTTGCAGTCAAAATTTTCTCTGTGTCAAAAGGCCCAGCCTGCCAGATTCTCATTTCAGCATCTGTTGCTGCAGACCTTTGATGTCTGTCTTACACTTTTATCACCTAGCCCCTTAACAAGCTTTCATAGTATGTGTTCTATCAGCTGGAAACAACCTGTCTTCAGTAGTGACATGGATTTTAATCCTTCCTAAGTATGTATTTATGTTTTCAAGCCAACAACACAATTTGCTGCTGTCTTGGTATTTGCACAGCCCACAATGTATTACAGGGCAATGTTCCAATTCTGTTTCAACAGATCACCAGAGGCCCAGCTTATCACAACAGCTCCTCCACACAGCTGTCATTTGTTTCCTTTCTGTATTGTTCCAGCACTGACAATATTTGTTGCACAGACATGAATCAGGGTAGAGCATTCAAATACCTGCTTTGGACCTGTGAACAGAAAATCTGTTAATGGCTTCTGTGGCAACACATCCCTTTCAAGATGCTGAGCTGAATCCCGGCACAGGACAGCAGTCCCACAGCTTAACCAATTCTGCTTTATTACTTATTTTCTTCTACCAAGTCTTTGACAGTATTCTTACTGATGGTCTCTGAGAGACATTTCTTGCCTGTTCATGTGTTAAGGTCAGCCTTATTTCTTCCTCCCTCCCTTTTTAGCTATCTGTAGTTGGAACAAAATTTGCATATTTTAATCTCTTACTCATCAGTCCACAGGCAGTTCCCATTTTAAATGCCTTCTTCCCTCATTTTTCTTCTAGTGTGCCAACAACTCTGGGTGAAAGCCACTGCTTCTTCCCTTTTTGTCCCACTCAAAAATCCATTAAGAAACTTGTCTACAAACATCTGTACAAGAAATACACTCCACTGGATGAATTATTTTGTTTGCTGTCCCTACCAGCTGAGAACCACATACACATTGCAGTGGTGTTCTACTTCTGGAAGCAGATTCTGGATTCTCATCTGCAAAGCACTATCCTCAAGGAAAGCAAAGCTCAGCTATCTAGTAGGCACAGCACTATCCATTATCAAGCAAACCACCAGGCAGAAAGCAAGTTTTCATCCTTTCATGGTTCCTGTATTTAGAAGAACAAAACACTGAGACAAGCCTCAGTCTTCTGGGGAACTACCCTGTGCAGAGCTTCCTATCTGCATATGTTACACTTATCTTGACTCTTCACTCTGAAGACACTATTTTTCTCAACTGTTAACAGTCTCAAAATCACGAGGAATTCGCATGTGAAGTTAAAGATACCCTTCATTTTTCCTTTAGGTGTAGCAGCATCAGATTAGTGCCCTCATTCACAGTACTTCCAGGTGAGCAAGACTGACAGTTTTTTGAGCAAATGGTGTAGAAATGGCCAGTTGGATGCTAAAGTACAGTCTAACAATCGGAACTTACTACTTTGCATCTAAGTGGCACATTCTGCGAAGGAAAACTGAAAATGCTTATGCATTCAATTACCATTGAACATTACACGGTAATTCTCAACATCTTAAAAATATATTAACTTCCTACCATTTAGTTCACTAAAGTATCTGGAGAACAGTGTGAGGATCCAGCCATGCTGAGCACCCCCAGAACAGTGAAGTGGCAGGACTGGAGGAGACCAAGATCCTTCAGGCACAGACTGAGAGAAGACATTAACCAGCTTTTGAATAATCAAGAGAATGAAATTCAAGTGTATCTTGCCCAAAACCAATGAGATATGACCTATAATTAAAGACACTGCCTTGTACTTGAACAAAAGTACTGAAGTCCCACGCACAATAAGAACAAAAGCAGATTAGAGAAAAATATATCTCACCAAGCTCTAACAATTTAATTGTGAGCTATAAAATGATGTGTTTGGACAGTTTTCCAGCAATCTGAACTAAAGCCTCCCATAGGCTTTCATCACCTGAATATGTTTTTTCCCCCTACTGTATTTCAAATCTCAGTTTTTCATCCCAGTTAGCCGTGATATGTTTTTCTGGTTCTGCTTTCCTATGGAATTAAGAATCAGCTGATGATAGCTGTCATTTTGACAAAGCTTGATGGGATAATAGCCTCAGTTCCCACACACCACAAGAATAAATAGATGTGTTGGTGAGGTCTAAACAAACACTTTCAGCGTGGTAAAGGCTCAATGTGAGCACAACAGCTGTCTGCTCTGCCTGGCCAGCTGCTGAAGTACTCATCACAGGTACTCACTGAGCCAATTCAGGCATCTGCAGCTACACCATGTTTGCTGCTTCTTGGCCAAGACATAAACTGGGGGCCACAGAAGAAAGTTCATATGCAAATTAAAATTCACAGATGAGGTTCAGAGAGAATCCTGGGAGATACAGGAGTCTAGGATGAGAATCAAGTCTGTTAGTTCCCTCTTGACCTCCTTCCCTGCTCTCCTATCACTAGTGTAAAACATAACCCCACATGAAACAGGCTTGCATCTCTGTGCTGAGCTCATTCACAGGACATATGCAACTAGCAAGCACCAAGATGAACACCATCTAGCATATTCACCAAACATTCCTTCCAGTCTTAGCAAAGACTCTTATTAGACTAAGAGCTGAAGCCATTTTTGCTATAGAAACAAGACAGCATCATACACTTGGTACAGCTGTACAGTTCATCCAACAGAAGCCAATAAAAAGCACAGGCAGACAGAGCTTGGTACTTTCTCCCACATCTTGGCAAAGCAGCCAAAAGAAACCTCCACAGGTTTTCAAGACAAGTTATTTTTCCCTGGAACAATTCCTACACGGCAAAAATTCTTTAACTGCTCAAAAGTGGACTTGGCTATCAGTCAGCCCTTACACACCAGAGGTCCAGAAGAGCTATGAAATTTAGAGGTGATGCAGGATGCTAGAAATCTTCCTAGCAGATGGAAGACAGTCTCATGAGTACAAGTGCATAATTTTTTATTTTCAACCTGGAAAGAAAATTACTTGGCACTGTGACAGTTCTAAACTAACACTTGTGACTGAATTAAAAAAAAAAAAAGATTAAAATCTTCAAGAGGAGAGCAATGAACACTTAATGAGAGCATGTAAGAGATCACACTTGCACCTTCAGCTGCAGAAGGGCAAACGTTCAGAGGGAATTGCCCGAGTACAGCACCATCTAACTTCACTAGGTAGCTTATGCTAGAACACTTCAGTTTTTCATCACAGTTCACTAAACGAGTAGAAATTGACAGACACCTGCAAATAGCATCTGCAGCTATCTATCAGCTGTAAAAATGAAGATTATACAGATTTTTAGATAGAAAGAAGCAGTTTATGCACCTCAGTAGCTGACCTAATGCAAAAAAAGCCAGAAAGACCCTCCTCTCTACCACTATCCTGGAATTCAGCCCCTCCTCTCACCCACAGCCTGAAAAATACACCCAGACATGCTCAGCAAACTGTCGTAAGTAGTCCTTGCATTCTCATGTCTTATGCTAAACCACCACTAGCCAGAGGGCGGCACCCATTCCTCCAGTACAGTCAGGCTCTGAAAAGTATCTTTGGCCAGTAATTTCCCCACTCATTGTCTGAGGGCTGAGTTCACACAATGTGCTCAGTCCAACAGCCAGTTGCACAATGACATCAATATTTGTCTGTTTAAGTAACCAGCAAAAAGGAAACTGGAAAAGGGTTCAGCATAGAAGATGGCTGTGCTGTCTAGACTAAATGACACTTAGGGAATCTACCAAAATCCCTTATTTGCCTGCTACAACAGTGTATATTTATTTTATCCCCCAAAGAAGAAACCACCCAGAGAAGACCAAATAATTAGGTAGCCCTAAAATAAGAGGCCATCTCAAGGCTAGGTAAGAAATTCCATCTCGCAGCTCATTTGAGATACATCTCTTCTGCTGAGTCTATTGAAATACACCAAAGCATTTTTCTCTAGGCATACCTAAAGCAACAGCAGCCAGAAAGAGCTCAAAGACATTTTACCTGCAGTCTACACCTAAACTAGAATGAATACCTGGAGTCAGCAAGTGCCATAAGCCATAACTGTAGCCATAAACAAACAGGACACAAAGGAACAGGACATGCACAAATCTTGGCTGCAAGTCATGTCCAGTGGGAAATCTTTCCAGAGTACATGAGTACAAAAACCACATAGAAAACCAGGGCACTGTCCTGAGTGGATCACCTTGCTGGAGGTTAGAGCACAGGAGCCACCTTTAGGCTCCATCACCTTGCAGAATACATAGTGCCACACCAAGTAATTACTCCCTTATAGCACTCATACCATGCTGCAGTTCTTAAGTTCTGCACAGCTGAACAGAAAGCAAAGCCTTCCTGCACACAAACTGTATATTGCAAGTACATTTTAGATGCTCATACTAAACTAAACCAGCCCAGCTGCATAAGTTACACTAAGGAAAGCAATCAGCTGACTGAGTTTGTGCTTGCCAATGCTCAGACCCCATACTGTGAGACAGCCTGCAGAGAAGAAGGGTCATGCTTTTTGGCAGGTGAATTAATTGTCTGGTGTCCAGTGAGACACTTCATACCCACATGACTTCCAAATAAACAATGAACTGACACTGTAAAGAATAGGTCCCTTTAGGATTCAACAGCTAGGCTAAGACTACCACTCATTAGTGCTCATGCCAAACTTGAATTTGCAATTAACTCCCATCTCTTACATCCTTTACACAACTAGAATTCCAAACCCTTGCAATACTTAAGGCTCATTCCAGAACCACCTTGAAATGCTACAGTTAAAAATGGTATAAATGTTTCAACACCCCAAGTAGCTTCTTTTAAAGAACTTAAATTTCTATCATAACTTGTTACAAAGCATTACCTTCCATATACAACAGAATATACAAAGCTGCCTTGGAGGTAGCTAGAATCTGCATCAATGCCATTGCTTCTTTAATTCAATTGTAAGACAAGTAGGCAGAAAGGCGTTGGAGGGAGCTATTTTGATTCCAATTTACCCCCTCTGTGCTTGCATGACACGCTCACAGAGCAGACTTAATCACACAAATAGATTTGTTCAGCATTCAATTCCAGACAAGCCCAGAATAGGGCATTTGAGAGGCGTGATATTCAAAGAGCAGACTTACATGATGATTTTCAATGTTTTGCAGCAGTCTTGGGTCATCAAATTCACACGATTCACTGGTGGAAGGAGGTAGCTGGCTGCAGAGCAAAACAAGCATATTCAAACAAGTGGCAACATTGCCAATCTTAGTGCTTCATCTAGTTTCTTGGGAAACAAATTTAAAAAGCAAAGTAAGACTCCAGTGTCCTTGAAAGCATTGTGAAAAGATCATATGAGTAATGCAGCAAGTGCTGAAAATTAACACCAGCAAAAAACCCAAAATGGTTATGGCTGACAGCATATTTCAGAAGATTCAAGTGTCAATGCAGTTCCTGGGACAGATGTAGCAACAGCAGTTTTTAAGCATATTTAAGATAAATGGATTTCAGGGCAGCTTGCTCATAAAATAGATCGACGTTCAATATCCCTAAGTTCCCTGCCTAGTCAGAGCATTCTGCTTCAAGCTGACTCCTGGAGGATTTTAAGTCTCCAAGTAACTACCTAGGAAAAACTTGCACAGAACTGAATAGAAAAGAAAGGTACAAAGAAAGAAAAAACAGCAATGAAGAAAATAGCAATATATTGGAAGAAAAGAGGGATCCATAGAAATTGCCTCTTAGCAGAAGAAACATCATTTTATCACCTTCCTAAAACATGATAATAGAAATGAGCTGGACCAGTGGAGAAGCCCAGCTTAGCTCATCACCCAGTACTTTTCTAACAGCATTCAGTGATGGCTTGTTTCTTGGGTGGAAATTCACTTCTTCCTTGTATTTGTCATTCAAATCCATGTCAGTTCTCCCTGGCTCTTCCCTTCCTTCCCAATAATCAAAACGTGTTTCACTGATACCATGTAACACCTCTGGGTCTTCACTAGTTTCTGTGGAATGCGACAGACCCATCACCTCTATTCATTAATGTTCCCAATAAAAACAAGAAGCATTCTCTGGACATGATCAATTATTAAAACATAGCATTTTAATAAAGAAGTCCCTTTTCTTCTCATTCTCTTCAGACCTGAACTCGGTGATCATAAAGAGCAACATTCAGTCGCAAGCTAGGGGTAAGGTTCCTGCAAAGTAGGTTAATTTTAGCTTTTAACTTGACTGTCTGCAATTATAAATAAGCACTGCATTAGCATCCCAGCCACTGCCTATTCCTAACCCCCCTCACATATGAAATCTCTATGCAGAAGAGTAGATCCATCACCACCCACCAGCTCTGCATCTCTCCCACTGGAAGACCATTTTACTCAAATGCATTCCTCCCTTGGGCTTCTTCCAGTCCCAAATTGGAAAGCTGTTTTATATAGATTGTACCCACTCTGCTATACAGAACATAAACATCTTGGAATGTATTTACCTGAAGTCTTCTGATGAACGTTCTCTTTCCAACTCAGGAAAGTGACTGAGGAGTAGAAAAAGGAAAAAAGAACATTTATTCCACTTTAGTAACAAAAAAAAAAATAGGTAGAAGGCGAAGATCAATGAGTCATCCCACAAAAACATATGCTGGAACCATGGGTTCAGCTGTTCATACATTTGAATCAAATTTTCTGCCTTTGAGATATCTAATTTAGCTAACATGAAATTCAAAGGTTAACTTGAGATCTTAAGACTACCCATTTAACATGAAGCAAATACAAAGATGTAGATGACTCAAAGGGATCCTTTTGACAGAACAGAATAAAACCAGTAAGCAGGTATCCATCCCTCTTGTTCAAGGAATATTAAGCTCCATAACTACAACTACACTGCTCTAACAAAATTCTGGTTCTTCTCAAGTCACAGAAATATGACTGATAATTGCTACCCTTGGACTGCAACTTCTTCCCTCTTGAAAGGCCAGAGCTTATTTAGCACTTCTGGTTTTGTTTAAATCATGATCAGGTAAGTTAGGAAGCAAGTTTCTTTCCTTCATGTGAAGTACTCCCCAGGTTTGACTTTCATAATTTGCGCTGCAGGACAGGAAAATGAAAACTACTAATTAAGACAACAAAATATGCTAGAATAAAAACTGAAGAACAGAATGTTCTAATCCTTTTTCAATATAAAATTTTGTACCAGTAATATGCACACATTAAGCTACAGAGTTTTTTTAAAAGTCATACCTACCCATATGTCACTCCAGCAATACTGCATTTCTTAAAGTTCATGATATTGCATGTTAGAGTACCTGTTTTATCAGAAAACAGGTATTTAACCTGGAAGGGAAAAAACAAGTCTGATTTTCAACTTGCATAGTAATAAAACTCAAAGCAGAAAACAGGAAGATACTCAGAGTCATATTGCTCAAAGGTCACAATATTGGCCAACGCAGGCTTATTACAGCTTGATTTGTCTACCAGATCTATAGAACAAAAATCAGGCAAATTATTTAATTGCATTAATTCTTTATATCTAAACGTGGAAAGGCTCAAATAGTAAGTATCAACTACCAAGGCTCTAGTGTGATCACTACAGATGTACTTGGTTGCACTACTTGGACATTCATCAAATCTTTCAACTGTACTAATCTCAAAGAGTGATTAGAAATGAAAACAAAGACTCCTGGGATTGTTGAAGGCTCACTAGAATTTTACACACTGAAGGCAGTCTGTGTTTCAAAGATCACCAGGAATGTTTGGGGATTTTTTTTCCCCTACCTTGAAGCACAGAATATGCTAGAGTAAGTCCAACTGGTACTATGCAGGGAAACAAAAAATGTTTTATCTCATGTCCACTCATGAGCAGTCCTAAAGTACACAAAACACAGTGACAGTTAGCACTGCCCAAAGTAATAATCCCTTAACAGAAACAGTGATTTTAAGGTAAAACTTGGAGGCAACCCCATCAAAGTAACTTCTTGGAGCATTAGCAGATTCAAAATTCCCACTTTCAAAGGGCCGTAACAGACCAAAACTAATTGCAAGTTAATGATACCACAGTTGTACCTCTGCAACAGGTAAGACTTTCAACCAGGAAGGGATGATGATACATGAACGAGTTAGACAACTCAAAGACAAAAATAATTTGACTATAGTTAGAAGAAGCTTTTCCTCAACAACTGCCATTCAGCTTAAGACACTGCACTACGCTACTTGTAATGTGATCCTTTAGTTGTGCACTGTACTGCTACTGAATACAGCATTGGAAATGGAGCCTTTGCAAGTCAGAAGTCAAAATGGGTACCTACACTTCTGAGGAATTTTAAGTCATTAATAATTTCACCATAAAACAAAAATATCAAGGACATCTGTGAACATGTAATTCAATTAAAGAATAAAAAAATTCAGTCTAGTAACACAGAATCACTAGTAAGCCATTCCTGAAAATAACATGTGGGCCACCAACATATATTATGCCACACATCCTTTACTTCAGGCAAAAATAACACCATAATTTCGAAGTTGATAACTTCACATCAAAGTGATTTAAACAGAAATCAAATTTCAGCATTCATAAGAAAAATTATCAGATTAAGCAGGAACAATACTGACTACCCCCCTGCTGAGCAGGATATTATTATCCTTCAATAAAATATGCATGTTTAAATACGTAATGTTACCTCCAATACTAAATGCATGCCTATTATGAAGTTCACGTAGTTCAGTTACAAACCTATTGCCATCTTATTGTGAAGCTCCCATAGCTTCTCAGTGATTTCTCATGGGAATCTCCTCACAGCACTGACTCCTCCTTCCTCACAGCACAGCCAACAAACTCCAGCTCTCTCCTCACCCAGCTAACCCACTCTTTTGTAGCACTGTCTCCTTATTGGACACAGCTGTGGCCTATTAAGGGCAGGCCTGCTCTTAATCTTTGGTGATTAGAACAGCTGCAACTCACTCCTCAGGTGTGAGACTACCTTCTGCACTGTCTGTATTTTCTTACATTCTGTCCCTCCACACAGACATATAACCTTGGTGGTCAAGGAAAAAGCTACCATTTCTCAAGTGTATTACAAAATTCCAACAGCAGAGTTATATTATCCAGTAAGCTTGTTCTGGGAAGCCCTTCTGGTTTGAAGAAATGTTATTGCCAGAATAAACAAAGCTGCTACAACAACTAGAAGTTAATATGCACCTATCCTTATCTGAAGGAAAATAGAAATGCTTGAAGGATCACAATATCTAAATTAGGAATACAACTGCATTTTTTTTTTTACTTGCATCTCCAGTCAGAAACATCAAAAACTAATAAGTCTAGCCCTGTATGTTCTGTTCTGGTATAGACAGCCAAAATCACAGAGCATCTCTCCAAGACCTTTGAGAATAAAGTTTAGAGTGCACATAAGAAATAGTTTCAATTCCCAAAAATAAAACTGCCTATATGACATTACATTTAATCCTGTGATATCTCATTATTTCACTTTTAAGACTCAGACTAGAGAAAATAAAAATGTCCCATTAACTCGAGCCACAGAGCAAGAAAATAAAGCTGATTTGTACATCTTGTACAGTCTTGTACATGTTGCTCTTATGCCTTTGCTCTTGAGAGAGTATATCACAATCATGACACTTCAGAAAATGTTATCTTACCTGCCCAAGTTCCTCATTAAGGTTTGAGGTTCTGGCCATTGCAGGTGTATCTGTTTCAGGGTAATACATATCTATGTCCTGAAATGAGAGCAAAATTGAGACTTATGTTATGCAAATTAAACACTAAAGTCTCTGTTCTTCTTTTAGTCAGCTCCAACTTGGCTTGATTGTCTTAATGCTATGAGCAGGCATTCTGAATGCTTGAGACAAACATCATCCCAGGATGAATATGGGTGCCTCCTTTCCAAAGTATACCTCCATCCTACAAGGACATGAGAAAAGACAGATTCAACTATAGGTAGCTAATAAACTAAAGGTGCAACAGAAAAAAACTCAGTACAGTAGAAAGAAGTTCATGCATTAGCCATGCTCATCATAAAGTAGTCAGTAACAACAATCAGTTGCTCTAGTCACATCTATGAGACAATTTTAGTGGATCCATGAAATCAACTTCTTTTACTACAAAGAAACAGCTGTTACACAAACCTAAGAACTTCTCAGATATGCATGTCTACTACATTACAAGCAGCTCAATGAACAGACATATTAAACTTTGCTTACACATGTTTTACAGTAACCTACTACATTACTCAAAGTCCAAGGATTAATGCATACCAACAAAAGGAATCTCTCTTGGTTTTGTCCAGCTTAAGAGCCACCACTAGAGTATTTCTGGCCCACAACTTGAGAAAGACATTTTGAAGTCAAAGCTTCCCTGAACAGAGGGATCGCTGTTTGGTGGTGAGGCAACATCAACTTATCTCCTTACGAAAACATTATGGTCCATTCCAGAGGTGACCTTAAGGCCAGCCTCAAGATGTAAAAACAAAACACAAAAAAACCCAAAAAACCAACAAGCAACCCCCCCCAAAAAAAAAACAACAAAAATAACAACAAAAAAACCCCCCACGCCAACAACCAAGTCTAGTCTTGCCCTCTGCTGTGTCTCAAAGAAGCTATAAGATACCGAAGAGTTTTCAAAAGATAATTGCTGAATGTGAGTCAGCTGAGAGAGAGACCTCCTTCAACCAAGAGCTGAGGCTGCCTTCTCATCCTAAAAGCCTAAAATACAAGTCATGATTTGCACAGGGCACCTTCCTGTAACTAGATCTTTTAATTTCCTGTGAACTGATATAGAATAAAACCTGAGTTTCCCCCTGCCTTTCCCAGAAGTTGCATCAGAAAGTAATTAGAAAATCTCACTAAGATGTTAAGTGGGTTTTTATTTTAAATGTCAACATCCAGAACTGAGATACATTCACTCTTGCTACTTACCCAATTTATAAAAAGAGCCTGAGTAAACTTGACAACTTCCAATGTCACCAGAAGGCTGATTGGAATAAGGTTGTTGTACAAGATTATAAACGTCAGCAGATTGTATCCAAAGTTGACAGACAGCATTTCTGTGGATCAAAAGACACAGGACATTAGCAGACAAGTCTGAGTGGTATAGGGGCTATCATCTTTATGCAGTTCACCTAATCAGATTTAACAAAGCCAAAATAATAAGCTACTGTGTTGATGTCTAGTGTAAGGGCCATTTTAATATTGATTTCAACACAAGACAGATAAAACAACCACACCATACCAGGTGAAGAAGGACAAGGTTAGTGAGGCTATATGTAAAAGAACAGTACATTTTCTGAACAATTTTTGCTGGACAGATGGTGAAAAGTACAATATGCCCCACTATAACCAAAATTAGACATTTATCTAGTGTGTCAACTGCCCAATTAAGAGCCCCCAATGTCACTAGTAATATAACCACCTTTCAGAGAGTGCCTACTTGCTTCAGTGGAGTTAGGAAACAAAAAATAAACACTGAAATTAGTTCTAAAATCTGACATAATGGTCAGAATTGAGAATTTACCCTTACAAAAGAAATCAACAAGAACAAGTTGACTGTTAAACACTTGTCTAGTATATGAACTAAGGCACCCTGCTTAATCAAAGAAGCTGTTACTAATGGTGACAACACTGGGCAACTTGCCCAAATAAGTCTACCACCACAACTGGTCCTAAAGGGAAGGGGAAACATTTATAGACAGCCAGCAGGAAGGTACAAGTCTCAGCAGAGACACGGGAGGAAGGCTCCTGGTCACAGTGCTGCCTACAGCCTCTCTTTACAATCAGTGTCTCCACATTTGTATCCTCTCCACTTCCCTAGAAACTTAGAGAGGCACTTCAGTCAGCACACAGAACATCCAGCACAACAGGGTCAGAGTCCACAACTAAGGGTTTTCAGCATCATAAGTTAATTAGAAGTCAGGGGAGCAAACTAGGAGGAGACAGAATCCAGAGAAAATCACTGAAGCCTAATAAAGATCAGAGTTTGGACAAAGGCACCTCAAAGTGTGAGTACACACTAATTCCATAACTTTGATAAGTTTACACAAAACAGAAGCATGCTTGGTATTGGAACATTTTCCAATACAATTTTTACAGAGATGAGACATTTAACCAAAATTTAGCATCTACCTGCCAAACCTGAAAAAGTGTCTTTTCTGTGTGTGGCAGTTACAGAAGGCATAGAAATTGTGCATTCAAAATTCAAAAAGGCATCTACACAGACTATCATGATATCTTAGTCTACTGCAAGTAGAACCCGTTTTGTACTGCAAGTTCAAGACTTCATTCCATTCATCTTTTCCAGTACTACTTCTGTCATTGGAAGGCACAAATTTAAACTTACTCATTAAAAAACAAGGGGAGAGCAGGCAAGAAGTTCTGAAAAGTGCTGACACTGCTGCAAGAAGACATTACTACTAACAAAACCCAGAGTCAAATATGGGGCATTTCCATGCTATTCCTATGGGGTTTTTTTCATTACTACCATAACTACAGTTCTTAAACTGCAGAAGATACACTTGCCATCTGTTTTGCATCATCAGCAGACAAGGCATTTGCAGCTTCTGATAACTGCTTTAAGATCTGCATCTCAAAATGCTTTTAACATCACATTTTACAGCTAATGTAACCTCCTTAAAAGTCTGCTGGGGAGTACTTCATTGCTCATGTCCATCTTTGATAATGAGCTAATAAATTTGAGGACTAAGAAAAATCAAATAAAACCCTTCATATAATGATGCTAAAAGATCAGTTTTCTCACAACAAGTTAACAGAAGCTAAAGACAGAAACTTTACGCAATAAATAAGAATTTGTGACATCCACCATTTCAATTTTCTCTAAAAGAGCAGATCAGCATTTCTAACTCAAAGAAGTACAGTTGCATCTGTATATAAGCATAAAGCTGAAGTAGGCATCAGACTGATACTCCCCATCCTGTAGTCAAATACTGTCAGACACACACAAGGCTGCAGTACATGAGAAAAAATACATGTATGGTATCTCTACAGAGATGAAAGAAGGGAACACCAGATATCCAAGAGTAACTCTTGCCCCTTTTGTTTCTACCCCTGCTCCCTGGGTGCTAGCCCAGTGATATTTACCTAACCTTTAGAAGCCTCACTGGGAAGCTCACTTATGTCAGCCTATTCTCAAAAACAATATATTAGGTCATGAAAAAACTAGCAAGATACAGGGGGTTTGGGGCTTTTTTTGTGGTTTTTAAATTTATTTCTTATTTTATGCATTAATTCAGTGAAGGTAAGAGCCTGGCTGTCCCTGCAGTCTGATACATCACTGGCCCAGTGCCTGCATACTCACTGTTGGAGCCAAGGTACCAGACAACTTCGCCGTGCGTTCTGTTCCATAATAAGGCACCTACAGAACTCACAAGGGCCATTACCAGGAGAATACAGAACAAAACCAGGATCTGCATGTTGGTCACTTTCTCCACATTTGATCTCTTCAGAGGTGCTTTGGTTGAATTCTAAACAGCAGCAGGGGAAAAAAAAAAAAAAAGAGAAAGAACCTGGCAATGGCTTTTACAAGAGAAAAATCCAGAAGCAAACCCAGTCTTTACTTTCAGAGTCCTTTAGAGCACCTGCTGTCCATCCCATTGATGCTTAGCAGCAGTGATCAACATACACATGTTGCCCGTCTCACCAGGCACTCCCTGACATTAAGGAAATACAGGACTGCTGTCTTAGTAATAATCATGAAGATAATTACGTTATGTCCTCAGCTGTTAAGCCTCAGTTTTAAATGCCATCCAGCTACCAGATAAGTTAAGATGAAAGTTAGCTCTCCTAACATATTGAACTGCTTTCACTTCGTGTGTTCGCACATGTGCACATGCAAATTGGAGCACAATGGACCCTTCTATTCCTCGAGACCTCCAAGCCTTAACTATAATGAGTCAAACTATTTCATCAAATCAAGTCAATGACAATGAAAATACAGGAAATAAGACCAACTTCTATCAAAACATACCCTTAATCCCCTTAAAACCTTTACCTGCATGAGTTTTGTATCATGTCCTGTATACACAACAATACCCAAGACCCACTGAGTGTTTCTCAGTTGTGCACCTCTCAGCAAGATCTGGTCTGGACCAACAGGAACTGGGCTGCAAAAGAAGTAGTTCATGAATCTTCCAGTTCTTGGTAACACTTTAAAGAAGATAGCTCTACTCCTAGCCTTGCTCCCCAGTTAATAATACAAACAATCCCAAACAACAACAGGAGAAGAAGGTAATAGCAATATAATGAGCTTAGATTGTTCACACAACTAAGAAAGCACTGAAACCTCTGTAAGTCTAATTCCTGCTAAAGCACAGTAGGGCAGAGCTGCTCCAGTTATCCAGAACTTGAGAAATTATGTCGCAGCCATAAATAAGCTTATTCTGCACTTGACCTTGGCTAGTACATTCTCTCTCATATCAAGGGCAGAGAGGCATTGAACATGCAAAGAGACCATCCATTTCAAAGAGGCATTGAACTTGCAAAGAGACCATCCATTTCAAGCACACTATATCAAATACACAATTAAACAAGCATTTGAGAAAGCCTGTATCAACCATGTGACTTCCAAGTGGGATGCAAGTGATCATCTGCTATTCTTGGACTGAGCTGCCCAAGGAAGATACATTTGGTAAAGGAAAACAGGTACAGCCAAATATAACATGTATGTTCCTACCAACCTGTCACAATCTGTGAATTTGAGTACTAAAACGACATACTTTTCTTTTAAGAGTTCTAGAAATCAAAGTCACACTGCCAAAGCCTCCAGGTTCTGGGATCACTTTTCTCTACAAACTTGACCTTGGTGCAGCCTTTGGCTCCTGTTGAAAGGGAAAGGTCTCTATTTCTTCTGTGTATCTTGTGTAATAAGAAGGCCCTAAAAACCCCAACCATTTCCTTGAATCCTTCTCTTTAGATGTACCTTTTAATAAAATATCACCATTAATTACAAAGAAATCAATACTCCCATAAAGAGCAGAAGTACCCATGCAAAGACAGAACTGTGTTATCTTATACTGGCAGATGCTCTGATTAATAAATATTAATTACTACCCTCCTCTTCTCCAGCAAAAACATACATGTGCTCAGAGTTCCAGACTAAAAGAACAGAGGAAACATTTTTCCTAACCAAATGAATTCACGGCTTTGTTGTCAATACCTTTGACCATCTAAGCGCAAGTTTCCAGTGAAGTCATAGAGATGGCGGTTGGGTCCTTCACATTCTATCCTCCCAGACACTTTCATCAATTCTTCCCTGGACTGGAGACTAGCAGTTTGAGACAAACCCTGCACAGAACAATTTAAAGGAGATTTTTGACAAAAACTGCTATTAGAAAGCAATCTACGGAAACAGTGCTTCCTTTTAACATCTATGAACCAAAATACAATTAAATCTGTGGAGGTTTGTTACTTGGGATCCTGTTTTGCTTTGGTGGGTTTTTTTTTTTGAAGGCTGGTTTTCATTATGTTTTGGGCTTTTATTTTTTTGTTTGATATTCAATACCTATTTCCTGCAAGGAAAACTCATTACGGACACATAGAAAACTACTACCAAGACTGAAACTCTCTACACACATCTTCACATTACCTACATGGCTCCTCTTTAACCAAGAGGAAAGTAATATCCACAAAACACAAAGTTTGATACGTGCAGGAGGAAGTAGGAGAAAAGCAGCATAAATAGACTTGGCTTTTTGCTCAAAGTATAGCTGCCCTGATGTGTTATGGCTGCTAAATATGGTTGTTCTTAAGTGTAGTCTCTCTTGGGCTACTGCAGCCAATATGCTCTGATCCTCCTCAAGGTCAATGATCAGCCTGTCACACAACTGCAACAAAATATTGGTACTCTAAATCTGAGCACATGCACAGCATCCCACTGCCTTTCTATTAAAAGAGGAATCCATGTCGTGTTTCTTTTGGCAAAATTTGACTGCAGCACTGCAAGATGGAGCAAGGCCATATTTTTGTATTTGAAGCATGTCCTGAAGCAAATAAAATCCTACCAGAGCTCAAGACCAGACTTAGTAGCCTGATCTGGAACATTAAGTCACATTTCTACAAATGTAGCAAAGAAGCAGCAAGTGTAGTTTTTTAAAACAAATTATCTATGTTTCAAAATCCTAATCTAAGTACTTTTTTTAATCAAAGAAGCCAAAGATTCTTAACTATTTCTAAACACTATAAGCAACACTACTTCTGTAACAAAACTAGAAAGATCCAAATAAATTCTTCTGCTCAATTTATAAAGATCCTTTTCAGCTTCTGCCTCTGCATAATGCTCATAAAATAGTATTTGTGACGAGACACTGCAACTCTCATCACAAGCATAGCTGTTTTTTTTATGTACAGCACTTAAATTCCACCAACTAGACCTTCAGCAAAACACATCCAAGGTCTGTTTGATTTGTCTCTCTGGGCTTAAAATACTTGCTCCAGGTTAGTTCCTTACACTTCCACATGATGTATTACTGCTTGGGTTTGTATCTGTTGAAAAGGCAAATTACAGCCACTTGAAGGAACATGCTTTTTAAAAAAACAATAAAAAAAAGCACTTGTATTGTTGTCATGTAAGCTAGATGCTGGTTCATAACTAATATTAAATAGCTCAAAGAAAAAAAAAAATTGGTTTGTTTTACCTGTCGTATTTTAAGATTCGTCTCCCCATCGAGATTAGCTGTTTCAATATAGCACATGGCTTGTGGTTCACTGTAAGGAGTGTAAGATTTTCAATATTAAAACTCAGTACTTTTTTGTACACCACTTTTGCACTAATACAGTCCACCATAGACTTCTTCAATGCACTGCAGAAGACAGAAAACTATACTGGCAATGTACACCATGAAAGTTGAAGGTACATATTTAACAGACATGTCTTTGGATATGGTCATACAACAAACTACAGAGAAAGACAAGTCTAAATCAAAAATCAGTAAGAACTGAGCAAGTCATTATAAACTTAGATGCTTAAAGTGGATTACTCTGAATTGCAATCCATTAAATTGCTTCCAATTTTAAGAGCTACAGATGAAAGAGCAAGTATTGAACAGTATAAAAAGGGGATATGTTTGGATGAAGACAGCAATGCTCTCTGCCATTGAATTCTGTCTGTGAACTGAACACACAAAATCACTTTTGCAAGGTCGCCTTAATAAGGGAAGTACACCCAAAGTCACTGCTAAACACCTTTTTCAAGCATGAGAAAAAGGTTTGTCAGGATTGAAGGCTGTAACCTGCATCTTCCACATGTGTTTCTGCCCTTACCAATAGGGACAAAAATCTTCCTCCTAGAACTGAACTTCCTATTAGTCAAGCTCTCACCTGTATGTAACAGAGGAGCTCAGCCTAGGTGTGACAAGGAAGAGTACTTTTACTAGATCTTTTCCTGACAGGCCACTCAAGATTCAAAACCTCTGTATAGCATCACCAAAACGATTTTTCTGCCCACTGTCTTCTCAGGCTGCTAAGGAATATCAGTTTCCCACCTGGACTCAAGCAAGTGCTTCTTCAGCATATCACTTCTCATACTCTTGATAAATGACTATTTTTTTTCCAAAGTAACAAACTGTTCTAACAGCAAATGTACTCAATCAACAGAACAGTCAGGAACAAGGGCTCCTTAGGAAAACAATAATTAAGAAATGGACAGGTACATTTATAACACAGTAAGAAGCCAGATTATTCTCTCCAATAATTTTGCTTTGAAAAGAAAAAATGGTTGAGTCTATTCTTTGTCCCCTCCTACACAGTAAATTTGAATATGAACTCAAGAAAGACACTGATGAGAGTCCAGATTGATTGCAATTTTACCTCTGTCATACACCTTACCTACTATAACTGAAGTGGTTAGCTCAGGAAGGAGACCTTTTGCAATACAATTCCTCTAATTCCCACAGAAATAGCATGAACTGTGGAAATGAGAAATGTGGACGTGTTTCCATGCAAAGTTGTGTTTGAAATTAAAATATTTTTCCTTCCTGTTAATTCATTTTTTATGTAAAATTTGATGTCACCTTTTTGTTGAACAGGAAAAGAGATCCAAGATAAAAACAACTGTCAATTTACCTCTGACAATCACCTCAGACACAGAAAAATCAACATATATAAGCAAAAGAATCCACCCCCTTCAGAACATGCAGAGCTTTCTGGTGAACTGAGGACACTTAGTATTGGCATTTAAAGGAATCATGGGAATAATACCAATTATAAAGCAGAACTGCCATAGAAATTGCTATTTATTTCAAGCAAAGTTTCTCCCAAATCAACATGCTTTGGGTTAAATTTTCTATTTATTATGTGGTTATCAAAGACAGCAGGTTAGTAGAATAATATAGAACAAAAAGCTGGCTCACACAGTTAAGAAATAAGTCAGAAGGGGTTTTTAGTATAATACATTAGAGAAGTTCTTAAGTAAAAAATTCTTCAATGCTGAAACAAAATTATTGATGTCCAAATTCAGCCTAACTGCATATTAAGTTGACAACTACTTATTTAAGGTTTGAGGCTTGTTTTGAAAAATACAATACTGTATACCATGGAATGGAGGTACCTCTATCCTTCATCATGCAGTAATTCAAAAAGACTGAGCTTCAGCATATAGCTTAGAAAAAATTGAAACCTTTCAGAAACAGTACAGACAAGAAGGATGGAGCAGAAAATACAGGAGCTTGAAAAAACCAAATTCCCTTAAAAGCTGGATCATGTAAGAGAACTGAATCCCTGAGACCAGAGGAATCTGCAGTTACCATTGAAAAGCACACACACAGGAGGGAATTATGGAGGTGTTGTAAGGTCTGGCTATTGCAAGCATATTTATGAACAGGAGTTGTGCTGTTGTCTCTTGTTAACACCTCATCTGTCTAAGCAAACTGTGGTTTTGATTCAGCCTCAAGTTGCTCTACAGATCCAGAACCTAGACTAGCAGTCAAGTACCACTCAAATGCTTTTAGGAACTATGAGACCTCAATAAACGAGAGGGCTGGGCAACTACCAACCATCTGAAGTTTAACAAAGGCAAGTGCTGGATTCTCTGCCTGTGAACAGGACAACCCTGGATGTGTGTACAGACTGGAGAATGGGATGAGGGAGAGTAGTCCCATGGAAAGGAACCTGAGGGTCCTGGTAAATGGCAAGTTCAACATGAGTCCACAGTGCCCTGGCAGCCAAGAAGGCAAAATGTGTCCTGAGGGGCATCAGGAATTTGTCCCATACTTGAAACTAAACCAAGAAGGACTCAACAGGTTACTGTCCCTCCCAAGCTAGAGATGGGCCATACAAGTGCTGTATCCAAGAGAAGTAGTGAACAAATTAAGTTCAAAAGCTATTTTGTAGTTTAATGCCAACAGAGCTCGCCTTTAGGATTAACTATTTGAAAGAGAAATCTTCCTGGAGGAGCACAGGAAAATATGCTGAATACTCAGGGGAATTAACTGGAAGAAAACTTAAGCTTCCTTATTTAAGTGGAGGGATTCTCAGAAGGCCATAGAACCAGTGAATGCACGAAGCTCATGTTAAGGACCTTCAGTCTTCCAACAAACTCATCAATACAGAGTATTATGTACCTGCAATTCATAAAGTGAAGCCTTGAAGCACCTTGTTTTAGAAGAGCCGATCTACAATGATACATGAATCAAACCCTAGTAAAGCCATATTTTGTCAATGAATTTTGTTGAAATTTGATTTTAGATGTGGAATAGAATTAATGCTATCTGATGTCTGGTTTTATTAATAGCAAATACAGAGATTCAAGTCCTCTGCACCTCAGTTCATCAGACACATCACTTCCACACCCATTCAGGATACCTGGTAGATATTATGATCATGTCTGCTGGAAGATGCTGCCCATTGGTGACCTTCACAATATCGCCTACTGCTACCTGTGGTGGCCAGGAGTACAGTAGCATGGAAGAGAAAAACAAACAGTTCGCTTGTCTGGAATGTTAGTTTGTTATTTTCTTTCACACAGTCAGAAAAGCAGCATCATGCACAGAACAGCTAGAGATAGTTTCTCTGAAAGTCAGAGTACTTTTCACTGCAAGTTTGGAAATATCAAAGCCTTCCCTTTTCTGAATGCAAAGTATAAAATTCTATAGAGAAAAAAGGTACACTCAGATAGATTAGACACACTCAATTAGAAATTGTGAACTTCTATGGCTTATATTTAATAAAAATTACTTTTTTTCTATAATTCTGCTATTATCCAAATTCGGGGGTTTTCTTTAGTCATATTTTTTCCCCCTAGTAAGAATATTTAAACTTTACCTTCATCTTTAAACTTCCCCTTCATTAAGTATCAAGAGTTTTCTTCTATTCCTTACCTGTATTACTTACCTACCCAATCATCACTATAATTTTCCCTCAATTCTCCTTAGATGCACTGCTTGTACTAATCACTAGCAAATAGTATCATCTCTATGAATCTTGTCCTTCCTTGACTGAGATATGCAGAGTTCTGAATTCTGGAATACTGTGTCTCCTCCTACACAGGCCTAAGACTTTCCAGCACCTTGAGTTAGTCACATATGCATGGGACTTTCATTCTCAAAAGAGTCAAGTAGCACTCTCAAAACAGTAAACCAGGTTTGCCCAATAAAGATGAAGTTGCTTAACGCCAATGCAGCACTGAGAGTCTGAAATGGGCTTAAAATACTTTCAAGATATTAATTTATAAAAATGGAAACAGATGGTATGTTTGAACAAGCAGATTCATTAGTTTTCTCAGATACCACTAAAAATAATTTCCCTACCACTTTCAGCACAAAAAAAAAAAAAAAATGGAAAAAGTCAGAAGTCTGCCTTAAAATGATCAAGGAGGATAATACAGAACTGTTATTCCTTAACCATAAATGCAAACCTGGACAACATGCAGTTACAGACACAAGTCAACTCAAGAAATGCCTAAGGGTATAAAAAACCCAGATTCCAGGCCTGACCTTAAACTTTCAATTCACTGTCCTTTCTACAAAAATAGGACTTGGAACAGCATAAACAGGAACCACATTAGCCATCTGAATCCCTGGCAATCTTGAGCTTCTACTGTAGCCTAACACTTCAGCAGGATAGCTTTTAGGTGTCTTGAGACTGATCTCATTCCTCAGAGGTTTTAAAAGGGTGTACTTTTTCCTCAATTACTAGATAAGAGGGCTAATTTTATCCTTTAAAAGGCAGTAAGAGCCACAACTAGATCAATACATCCTAAGGCATTTCAGCAACTTCCAGGTCTTAGAAATAAAGCTCACCAGACCCTGGCCAAGGGCCTCATAGAACATGGGTCCCAAGTGCCTCAGGTAGCAGCAGGGCTTGTGTTTCTTACTTGAGCAAGCAGCTTACTAATTAGTCTCAAAGCCCAGGGACTTTTTAGCACAGGCAGCAGAGTAAGTCTCTGTTAGACTTGCAGGGGAGGTACAACATTGCAGTGAAAATTACTCTTCTAGGCAGACTAAAACCAAAACACTGTTTACAGTTTACCTATTAACTGCACAAGGAAAAACACAACAGTCCATTAGCATTTGACTGTAACACAGTACCAGGATTTAAAAATGGGTAGTCAGGCGCCTTGCTCAGGGCAATTTTGACTACTGGAACAAAAAGGATCCCTCCCACCCCAAGTGACAGAGAATTCTCATGTAGTATACATTAATTCTAAGCCTCCTAATTAATTCTGGCAAGAGTAATTCTTGAACACTTGTTTTCCCTCCCTCCCATCCTCAGGTTTTATTTACCTCTTTCCACATAATGTTCTGCCACATCCCATTTCTTAGAACTGGAAAGAAAGCTTAAAGTTAGATTACAGAAAAAATAGCCATAATTCAGACAAATTTGAAAACAACTGTATCAGCAGTAGCAAACACAATAGGAACCAACACAAAAATCAGAAATGTATTTTTCAGAAGCTGGAACTTCTTTTGTGCACAGCTATGGGCATGTGAATCCAAGAAAGAGGAAGAATCTGCCCTTCATATTTTTATAATTTTTATCTCCTGCCAGACAACAGCTGGTGGCCTGATTTCTTCATGGCATCACTTCATACTAACATGCAGATGGGCAGCATTGTTTCTTGTTTGGGAAATTACCTTCCGTAAAACAAAAGACATCACTGCCCACTGTCAATCAGTATTAAGAAGGGCCTTTACTCTTTGTATGATTTACCACAGAATTTTCACTTCTCATCTTTTTCCTTGCATTTTATTAATAATGTTTTGACTCTGGCACATCCAACTTCACTACCATTACCCATGGCCCATATAAATCTGAGTCTTAACTGCCAAGCAGGCTCCAAGCCCTACTGAAAAGCAACAATCGGCTTTGGCAGACAGGGAATCCTTACTTCTGAAGTTCACATTGAAACAAGATAAAGAAAGCAAGGTACTAAAACAGACCTCAGTTTCTGGCTCCAATTCTACACTGCCATCTTAACACACTCACTAGTCATTTACCCTGCAGCATGCCTTTCCATCTAAGCACCTCCTCTAGGTGATTCTACACATACCTACGACTACTCCAGCCAAAACAGTAAGGTCAAATATGCCCAATTACCGCTGAATAACCCAGTCCAGTCCAGGTCCAAGCATAGCAAGTTCACCTTCACTGAAAGCAGCTGTAACCAGCTTCCAAAGGTGTTTAAAAAGTGCACTGTGCAACATATCAGAGTTGAAGAGGTCAGTCCCCTACTTTTGAATATGAATAACCTTCTCAGCTCTATGCATTTCATACATGTGGCTCATTTGAAAATAATACCACACTCTCAGAAAAAAATTCTGCTGAGTACAGCCTTGACCATCCTACTGAGGATATACCACTCCACAAACAGGAATGCAAGACTTGTCAGAATAGATGAAGCAGAAGAAGTCTCTTGACTCCTGTTCTCAGGCCACACACACTGAAGCACTGAACCCTGATATTTACTATTGCAGTGAATGGACTGCAATGAACTAAACTATTTAACAAAAAAATGGGTGGGCAGCAACAGAAGTAGTGCCAGTGATGCGTCAAAAAAAGCTGAGCTTTCAACCAAACAAGTACAGTTTGGTTGAATAACAGCAACTTAGGGGAATAACAATTTTGGTGCACCCCTTCCATCCCTCACATACACTGCTGTTGAACTGAGCTCTGCTTAGTTCAGAACTCAGAAGCTTGAATGCAGAATCTAAAGGGGAAAGTCAAATACTTGCAGCCTTGACTCAAAACTCAAACCTTCAGAGAGGAGTTGCAACACTCAGCATCTCCTGTGCCATAGTTCAGACAGCTCCCTACTCCACCAGAAAGTTTTGGAGACATTTCAGTAAACATTTTGTTGACATTGTTGTATGCTCACACACAAAGGTATTTTGCAGCATCAAGTGCTACAGACCTGATCTGGAAGGCAATTTACTTCAGAGAACAATTTCACTTGCAATGCTTACTGAAATCAATTTAGTGATTAAAATTAAATACCTAAGCAAATTACTGAAGCTGTTTTCTATTACTGAACTATTTCCTTTTAAACTCCTAATCCCACCGTCTAAAGAGAAAGCTGCCATTAGGCATAAAACAGTTCAGAAATTCTGGGGTTGCAATTTCACACCTCCTACTCTGCTCAACCCAGTTTTATAGGAGTACTCCAAAGGACAGAAAAGGACACGTCTTCTCTAGAATATTTATAGTAGGATAAAATTGATGAATTATTCGTTGTCAAAAGGTACTTGGTTAAAGCAACAAAGGACAAGTACCTAAAAAGACTGTTTCAACTTAAAAAGAGTTTCAATATAAACCTTCTATCTAGGGCTTTCCAAGACCAAAACCCAGTTCCAGATCTAGGACTTAATGCTGACACTCACATCCAGCCATGCAGGGCCATTTGAAGTGAGGCTCCTGAAGGGGAAGCATCTCCCATCAGTCTTGTTCCAGAGTTTGCTAGCCCTGTGCTTGTCTAATATTTGAGTTCATCCCATGCAATATTAAATGCTCATTACTTATTCTATTATTTGAAAATGGGAGGATCAATACATCAGAAAAATTATTACTGAGCTCTCTGTATCTA
This sequence comes from Melospiza melodia melodia, assembly GCF_035770615.1. NCBI lineage: Eukaryota > Metazoa > Chordata > Aves > Passeriformes > Passerellidae > Melospiza > Melospiza melodia. The sequence goes on from NC_086195.1 coordinate 82,167,907, forward strand.
TGCAATACACTGCTAAGGGGCTTCACTTGGAATTATATGGAGTCTGGTCTCTAGATTTAATGTCATCACCACAGACATCATGTGAAGCCATTCAAGACAAAAAACACTGGCTCAGAGCCTAAACACACTCCACCTCCTAATGCAAATGTTCAGCGCTCACCTGGGGCACAACTTCAATGTAGTTTGTTCCAAAGGGAATTTAATTCCTACATCCCAAAGCCACTCTGCAAAGCAAACTGATGTTTTCTATGGTAAATTTAAAACAGGAAAAGCACTTTGAAGATACACAACTGCTCTAAAACCCTAAACAAGATAAATGCAAAGCCTACATGACTGCTGCTGCAGTAAGCAACCAGTCATTGCAGGCAGTGGAGTTCAGGACACAGCCAAGCAGACAGCAGGCATCTGCTTCTCAGTGAGCTCAAATACTCTCCACACTGAATGCATTGATTAGACACCACCCAGCTATAAGAGTAACCTAAAGCCACACAGAGAACCTAAATTTATTTCATCTTAATCCCACTCTGAACCCAAGTTATCTTTTCACTCTGGTAATACGTGTCTCAAGAATAAGCCTCTTTAGCCTTCCTCTTAAGAAGTAGGAGGATACAGTTTTAAGTATCAGACTGAATATTTATTTAGAGTATTCAAAGGTAAAAAATAAAATCTGAACTCAAATAATTTTTGAAGTGCTAAGTTACACTTAGCTCCATTAGAATACCTTGCGTTAAGGATGTCTCTCCACAATTACTGTGACAAATGTCCCTTGAAGTGTTTGTTGGCACACATTCTCTACCTACAAATGAATTCTAACTGCCTCTACGACCTCTGAAAGGACCATGTTTCATATTACCCATAACAAGGCCTGCTGTGCTACAGCCACTTAATTGCCAATTGCTTATGACTTATACAGTATTCTTGCACTTAAAATATCTTCTCAGATCTTGTAAAAACATTACCTAGGAGAACTGATAAAGCAATTTCTTTTGATGTGTATTAATAAACAATCTTAATGATCAACCCAAATTTTCAAGCACCAAACTCAGTGAAAAAAACAGGCATAATGTTTGCAGGACTATCTGAAGCATGGAGCTAGCAGGTTGCTCACTTCTCCATGCTCCTTTAAGTGTTCCTCTAGCTTTTTGACACTTCAGGTACTTGTGCTTGGGAGGAAGGGGGTCTTCTTGGAGCTCAAGTCCCTGTGTTCCCATTTCACCTGCACATTTGCACAGAGAAGGAGAAGTGGAGCTGTCCAACATGGGAACATGGAGTTGCCTCGACTGCAGCACAGGACAATCACAGGGTGGCCATTGACAAGTTCTTCCTATTTTCTGCACAGGTTTTCAGTTAAGGGAGGGGAAGAAAATGACAGTGATGTCTTCAGGCATACATGATAAGTACTGTCCGTACCTCAGGGATACATGTAGGCATTCAGCGGATATCAGTGTTAAATTCTCTTTTGGTGACACTTCAGGAAAGCAAAACTAAAAAATCCCCAGACTTACTATATTTAAAGGCAGCAGCATTTCCAAAAATGACTTTAAATTCTTCTGACAGCAGCTTTTAACATTTCAGGGGGTTGCTGGCTTTTTTAGTTTGGGATGTTTTTGTGTCAAAATAATCAGGATGGAGTTTGGTAAGGAAAAAAATTGCTTGGTTTTCTTGGAGGAGCTGAGAACTTTGTAACTTTGGACAACCTTGAAATTACATGAACTTATAAATTCCAGTAATCCTCCCAATGCCTCACCCTTAAGTGTCAGGCCATCAACCATCAGTCTGAAACCTTTAGCCAAGTAAAATCCTAAATTAGTGGTAAGCAGCTAGTGCACAAGATATGCATGCCTCACCACGATGACCATTAAAGCAACAGAATTGCTCAAAAGTAAGCATTCACTATTTGCATTTTAAATGCTTCAAGATTGTTTAGTCTTACCTACTGTTTTCTTTTTATTCACTGCACTGTCTGCCTTATGCCTTTTCTGTAAGGAAACAACACATTTCATTACACCTCATTACACTTCATCACAAATTTGAGAACAATTAGAGCTAAAAATACAACAAACTGCAAGATGATACATTGGGTTCTTTTTGCCTTTACAGGGGTTTTTTTCTGTTTTTTTAAAAAGTCACAGATCATCTAAATTCAAATGGTTTGTAAAAAAGTGTAAAGAGTATAATTATAAACTTCAAAGTGAAAGTCACCGTGTTGGAAGTCAGGCTGAAACCTTTATCAGTGGTAAAAAACAAGTCTCCAAAGGTGGGTTTTTTTGAAGAAGAACAAAAGGAACAATAAGGACCACGATATTTAGATAAATATCCACGTGCATAAATTCCACATGCTGTTGTTTAGACTGATATCCAAATCAGTCAAGTACTCATCAGTACTTCGCAAAGCAGAAAGATCTTGTTGGGATGTAAAGTATACAAGCAAGTTAGAGCAGATTTTCCCCAAAACAGTCTTCTCTGTTCTTAAGCTGCTTGCCTCCCCCCAACTCCCATTTTCAAGACCATCTGAAAAGGTCACATATTTGTCAGGATTCTACACTGTCTTTCTAATAAAAGCATTAATAAGCTAGCTTGAAGAGGGAGAAACAAATGTCCTAATTTCTGTTTTCTTGTTCACCAACTATAATGAAAATACTTATTGATTTCAGTGTATTTTCAGTATTTATTAAAAAAATTCAAGTCAAGCACTTTGAAAGTCAAAACAATATTTTGCTGCTGTTGAGCAATGACTCAAGAGACTTCAGAGATGCATGGCTTTGTGGCATTTTATAGCTTTTGAGACATTTGGTTTTTAGCACAGCCTTCCCCATCATACTCATCCCCATACTCATCAATCATACTCACATAGTCTTCTATGATTTCTTTGATGCCAGCAACTGTTAAAATAAATAGCAATGGCACCAAGGTGGTATATCTTCCTGTTGGAGAGACATCTGGAATTTGCTGTGAACAGAGGGAAAAGAGACCCTATATAAGAGACCCCTTTTGTATTTGTATTTAAAATTAATTTCTGATACATTTAGAATTTTATGCAAAGCTCTCAGAAGACAGAACACAAAGCTCTCTGATTTACCGTGTGATCTGTGCCTCACAGATATCCCATTTCAGTGGGCAAAATAGCCTACAGTCAAGTAGGTCTGAAGAAACAGTAACAGAGTTGGAAGATACTGGTTTGGTACATGCCTTTCATTGTATTTCTCTTCTCTTTACAAGAAAATTATACTGTTTCACATGGAAGCAGTGATAATCTGAACCAACTAAGCAGAAGTTCCACAAAAAAGTCATACGTTCTTTTCTCACAATGGTGAATAGCTCCATGTTTTATGACACCATTTATTTTTACTTACTAAGAATAAAAGAGGTTCGACTTTACAAACTACATACATGGAAAGAAGTCTCCAAGCTGTCTTCCAATTTCAATTAGCAACTACATATCCCATTAATATTACTATTAAAGTAAATTTAAGAATTGCTTTGCAGTTAAGCATAACAACAGAAATAAGTTTTACTACATTACCATTAAATTTTATAAACAAGGGGAAGTAATAAAACAATACCTGCAGTAAGGCAATGAAGAGGAAAAATGCATTTGCAGCTTTTCTTATCTGCTCATACAGGAATCGAGGTAGAAATGTCACCACGCTGTACTTGGCTGTGCTGCAGGGTAGAAGATTTTCATCTTAGTACTTCATCAGAATATCAGGTGGGGATCATGACCAAAAAAGCCCAAAAGCCAGTGCTAGAAAGCAGTTCAAAGATAACAAAGTAAAGACATATTTAGAATATGGAGGAAGTAGTTGCTTTGGTTATGATAAGGAGCTCTACCAAACAAAAAATGTATCACACAGACCCAGAAGGCTTGTCAGGCCCACTTCTATCACTGGTACCTTTGTTATTGGATGAACTATCAGACAATTTAACACCATCCAAACTTCATCACTCTGAACAGACAAGCTTTCATTTCAGTTCCAAGCACTTACCTCTCAATTTAAATGTTGGGGGAGGCAGAGATGAATGAGAGAAATTAGAAATTTTGCAAGGCATTTTTAAAATATCTCATTTCCTACCTCAGAATAACTTACACTCAGCTATGAATAATACTCCAGAACAACATACACTTTTTCAGATTAAGGGCTCTTAGCATTTTTCCTATTATATATATACATCTAAATACTGTAACTAACATATATATGTAACTGAATTATAACTACTTTTCTTCCTCCTTAAAACAAAAACATACTGGACTAGCAAGCCTTAATCACCTATGTAATTTCTTGTCATCTTCACATCAAATCCATAATGGGCATGAGTACAACTGCAGGAAAAAAGTGTCAAAGTTGACACAATAATTTAACCATTAGAACCTTCACCTTCTGAACTACTGGCCATCAGCATGAGTTGGAGTTTTGACAATTGAGCACCTGCAGCTCAGTATGCCTTGCAAAGGCACAACAAGCAAAACCAGACATTTTGGGACATCATTTTGTTTGGGTGCTGTGGTTTTGGTATCATTTTGAGCAGTTTTTTTGTTTGTGCTTTGTTCCAGTTTGGGTTGTTTTGCTTTGTTTTTTTAATAAGTCTTGTATTTCCAAGGAACTGAGAACACTAAGATACTTGGCTCTCAAGAAAAAAGAAAAATTGTTTCCCAACTCCTGTTTTACGGATGTTTCCTAGCAGTGCCAGGACCACCTCTCCATTAAGTCTATTTTCCAGCTTATTCCTTTAACCACCTTCGTTTCCTTCTTATCTGCCCAGTTCGAAACTCCAAGCCATCTAACCAGACACTGCTGCATCTTTCAAAATCAAACAGTAACTGGAAATAACAAGGCACATCCTGTTTTAAAAGGCTCTATTTTGAACACTAAAGGAAAATTAGTGGGGCAATAAAAAAAAAAAGAACAATTAAATTAAGATGAATCTTGTCTTAGGAACTTGCCTTGTTTCCTCTTCAAGCAACTACAAAATCCATTTATATTGCTACTACTGCTCACCAGACTTAAGTATTTAAATACTCAACATAATATTTTACAGAAATTTCAAATGGTTGTATGTAATCATGTATGTAACCAAGCCAAATGAGTGAAATCATATATCCAGGTTTAAAGCAAGTCTAGTCTTTATATAAATAAAGTTACTTCCTTCAAATGCTGTTAAATCCTTCCAGCTCTAAGTATTTCTTTTGTTTTAAGCCACATTTGCTTGGCCTCGTGTAATAACCTTCCTTTAATACAGAACATAATTAAACACACATCTCAGAATTATGCTGTGACTTAAAAAGATGGGTTAATCAAGTTCACAGTTCAGACCCAGAAGCAATATCTCCAAGCAGCACTAATTAGACATCAAGCAACAGCAGATTTTATATGAGAATAGTATTCCTCTAGGTATCACATTGCTATGATTATAAGAACACAAGAATTTGACTGCAACCAAGCTGAAACATTTATTAACACCATTCTACCACCTACCAACTTCACAGCTAGCTGGCTCAAACATGATTCTTACTCTAACAATTATGTTAATGCTAACACAATAAGGCTCTTTTGAAAGAGGTTTGTACATACTAAGTCACTCCATGTATTCTGTTGCTTAAGTAACTTGACAGATGCCCACAGAAAATGGGTACAGCTCTAATTAGAAGCAGGCACAGTCAGCTGTTACCATACAGGTCAGAACAGCAACCACTAGTATGAATAAAGAGCAGATACATGTTATTATTCCAAAAGAAAACTTCTTACAGCAACCCAACTAGCAGTCTAAGCTGGGCAGGACCATGCAACTGACTTAGCTCTGAAGAGCAGTTCTTTAAATGGTAAATACAATGCTTATTTTTAAATAACAAAAACCTCTTGTGCTCCTTCACAACATATAGATATGTTACAACTTCAGGATAACCAAAGCTCAGGAAAGTTAAAATCTATAGATGAACAGGTAGAAACTTCAGTCATCTCACTCATAGCACAGTTTTGGTCACTAAAAATAGAAAACTGGCAGGTTAGCTCTCTGACCAGCCCCAGTCAGAGGCATGTTAACTCAGAGAATACAAGGCCTGCAGCTCACAGAACAGGTTGAGGCAGGGAGAGGAGGGAAGCGCAAGGGGGAAAACAAACAACAAACTGGTTTGTCCTAAAGCAACAGCTGTTACCTATGCAAATCTCACCTAACTACACAAGTTCAAATGTTGAACAGGTGTGCAAACATTAGAAGAGATGTCTCCTACACACCTGCAAGTTAATTCACATAAGTCATGTTTCAAGTTACACCACTGTGCAAGACAGGAGGAACAATAAAAACCCTGCTAGACAAGTGAATTTGGACACACCTGACTACAGCTGGCTCTGGCCCCACTGTTCCTAAGGCAGTGCAGAGATTTTTTTGAAAGCAATTGCTGTATAATTTGCAAAATATTAGTGTCATTCACATACTTTAACTCATTACCATATTACTCAAGTACCAAGGATTACCTAGTAATTTCTATAACAGTCAACTCAAAAGTAGCAAACGGTGCACTGAGAAACTCAGTAGCATTTCAGTATAGTTCCCCTATTTATTCATGGGTAACTTTTGCACAACCACTCCCATTGTTGCCTTTTCCCCTGTTTCCCAAAAACATTTCATAAAGTCAGGTTTTACTTTACTGACTAATGGTTGAAGAGGCAAAGGCTGTCAGTAATACAGGCAGAGCAGTTACTCTCTTGAAACGTGTGTGCTGGCAATATGCAGCTGAACACAGTCTGCACTGTTTCAGTCAGCCATCTAAAGCACTTCCACCCTTCCTTCAGAATGGCAACTCTGAGACGAACTTGCCCTTCAGGATAATCAGGATGAAGAAAACAGGAGCTCCTTGAGATACATGGGGTCCCATTTCCAGGGGTCACAAGTACAACAAACTGTCCTTTCCTAGACAGCATTCAGACATACCTACTCATGCCACAGTTCACATACTCGAAATACTCTCCAAGAGCTGAAGAATGAGTATCACTTGATGTCAGTGCTTTTAACACACGTCAATTTGCAGGAACAATTACTAAGAAAGCCAGGCACAGACACCTGAACCACAGCAAAAGGGCTGGGTAATTAAAGTGAACGTTACAGACTTGAACCCTTCTCTCACCAACAGGCTTTGTGTCCATCAACACGTACAAAAGGTCAGACACCCAGTAAAAGAGAAGGAAAAGAAAAACCCCAGAAAACCCAAGCTGATGTGCTTGACTGAAGAGCTCAAACAGTGGGATGGTGTTTGCATGCTGAGGTCCTGCCAGGCACACGACACTTAATAGCAAGACTGACATCAGCATCTCAGGTTCTGCTAAAGCTCTCATGTACAGAGGTACCATGACAAGACAGCTCCAGGCAGTCACCGCTGCAGAAGGAGGCACAGCAGCAAGCTCTACATATTTCAAGAGACACTAACAGAACAAACAACATTCAGCTATTACACTGAGTACAGAGAACGCACATTTATAGGTACATCTCATCAACAAGGTGCTGCCATGTAGAATACTGAGGAGGTTGTTCTAAACCTAAGTGTCACAAACAAGGTTTTCAGCAGTTGTGTGCATATGACAGTGAAAGGTCATCTACCTCCCTTGCACATAGGGAAGATGGTGTACTTTCCTCAAACTTGCTAAAGAGACAAAAATCAACTGTTTACAAGATGCCAAAAAATATATAATGAGGGCTTATAAGAAGAAATTACTCATATGCCCATGAAATGATTATTGGTTGACTGAAAATTAGGTCCTAGATACCCTGGTTTTATAATAATAGGGAGCCTGAACAAATGCAGGCCCCAATTCAATTGAAGGGCCTTGCCCTGTCAGATGAATCCTTGAGACTACAGTTCTTACAGAGGAAGGTCCAGCCAGAAAGGGTTTCACTGCTCTGTTTATGGCTGTACACTTCTAACAGCCAAGAAAAGCATACGTGGTGCTTAAATACCTGAGACAGTCCCTGAGCTCAGGGCATAACAGAGGAGCATGAAAGAAGTAGGACTTGCTCTTACATAGCAAGAAGTGCAACAACTTGAATATTGCAAGACATTATTGCTTAAAGCTTGCCAGATCAAGACAAAAAAAAAAAAAAAAAAAGTCAAGAATTACCACATTATATCTGTCACTCAGCTCTGGAACAACCACTGTCCACAGTCCAAGTACCTATTTTGTTTCCATCTTTCCCTGCACTCTGCTACAGTTCCTCCATAATACCAAAGGTATTCTATATATACAAATTCATTTATTGTCAAAAGAGGAAATGAGTGTAAGGTACATTCTTGTGCTTAGCCACTGAAACATCAAACCCTGAAAGATTTCCCAAAAAAGCCACAGTGAAGCTGTGTAGAAGATGCATCTGTTCTCTGAAATTATCCACACAGACAATGAAATTGATTGAGAGTATTCAAATGTATTAGAATTAATCAATTTCAACTTTGACTGAAAACAATTCTAGCAGCTTCCAGCTGAAGAAAACTTATCAGTGGGATAGCAGTCATCTCAAGCACCTCACCACTTCCCCATATTCCTTATTTCTTTATTTATAGTATGGGCTCCCACCAGAAGTAACTAAAGGCACCATTGCTTGGAAAACACCACCTCCCCTTGTTTGTTACAGATGGAGCTGATCACATCTCAGAATCCCTGAGCCCTCTTTCCTCAAATCATATGATTTAGAGGAAAATTATTGTTTCATATAAATTTAAAAGAGACGGGACATACAAACACAGCCCACTAACTTCCCTGCAGGTCAAGTACCATTAGAACTTGCTTTATGGGGGCCACCATGATTTGGGTCTGCTGCAATAAGAAAACAAAACTCCTCAGAAAAACAGTTCATTCAAGTTAAAGTAAAGGTCTCGTAACGGAAAGAAAAAAAAAGCAGACAGCTGTCAACTAGACAACCAGCCACTCACGTTGAGAAGTGTTTTACACAAAGGAAAAATCTAAATCAGCACAGACATTTCAGATCATTCTTACATCATTACTGTCTAGTCATGCACATCCTGAGTGGGGCATCCTACATCAACACCTAATAAAAAGGTAGGGAGCTAAGTGCAATACTCAGTGGTTACCAGTGCCTGAGCAGGCAAGTTCCTACCCTTACACAGGCAGACCACTGCTAAGACAAAAGGACATGAAAATGCACTATCAACTCCTGTCCACTGAAGCACAACAATCCCGTTACTTTCTACTTCATTAGGATCCCCTCCTAACCATGTAAGGATTTTTTAGAACTTCTAACCTAAAGTACCTTATTCCAAACTGCCCCACTTATCAGCAGTCCTACTGTCATAGATAAGTACTAAAAGACTGCAACAACTAATGTAATTGGTGTTAATTACCAAATCAAATACTATTTCCACTAGCAAAGTCTTCTACAGTAGCTCAGTCTTAATACAGAGTAGGCACTGCCACAATTGCTTACACTCAGTTTAACCTGAAAACCGGACCACGTGTCACATTTAATAGAAGAAAGTGCACTTCTGCTTCAAAATCCAGTACCCTGGAGGCTTTTCCTAAAGCATGCAAACAGAAAAGGCCTTTCCATGAGTTCTCTACTCATTAAATCCCCACAAAAAGGGGAACAGATTCCTGGCTGTTTTTCAGTAACAAATACCTTAAACAAAGCCTGTTTAGAAACAGTACTAGCTCTGAAGGCATGACGTTGTTTCAGCATGAGTGGAGGACATCACTACAGTAATATATACTTGCTTTGCAGTAACCCTGCTGGCAAGTATAACTCAATAAAAACAGCTGACCAGCATAGTTAACCTCAAAATTCTACTGTCTAATAAAATAAGTTTAGTACCACATTTAGTTATTGTGCAAAGACAGAATAGCCTCCACTTAAATGCACAGCACTGATATGAAGATGACTGCAGGGGGAAATCAAACAAGTCACATTAGGTAGCTAGCTGTCTAAAAGACATTGTGCTAGCTTCAGTTTTAAAGCAAATTTTTGACTCTAAATGTCACCACAACTAAAGCAGTGTTTATTTTAGTGACAAGCAGGGGGCTGGCAGAAGAAATTAATATTTAGTCTTGAGAAAAATATAATTATCTTCACAACCCACAGAAACTATGTGGAATGCAGTTATTACACATCTTAAACTCTACTTAGGTCCACTTAAGATAATTTATTCTCTTCTACATTTTTCTACAGACCACCAGCAGTCAGGTGATCTAAAAAGAGAAAAACGGGACCCAGTTTAATTCACCTGCTGTGTTGCTACTGCTGATGTATGAAATTCATTGTGCCACAAACCACCACAATTTCAGGATACCAGAGCACAGCATGCAGCAGGTGAAAGGGCACTAGAACTTCCCCATCTGTGTTTTTTTTCATCCAGGCATTTCATCTGGGCAAAATTAAAAAAATTAACTGTCCAGGGGTTCTTGCCCTGGGAATAGCCCAAGACCAAAGATGCAGCAGCTTCAAATACACTGGTATAATCTCTATACACGACACCAGGCATACAATAACAGGTGCTTTTAGTAAATTTTAATGGCTAAAAGAATAATTCTATAGCTGCACCCAAGCCTTTTTCATTGTGGCAGATTGCAGTATCATCAACAGCTGCTCTACAGGAAACAAGTTTTTGTTTATTTAAAAACGTATGCTTCACTTAAAAACACTATCTACCTAAAACGAGTTAGAAGATTATTTTAACACATGATTAGACCTGTACCATTCAGATTATAATAATACATCCCTTCTTTGAAGAATTTCGAAATGCTGTTCTGCAGTCAGGCAAGCAATCTGTTCACATGACAACAGAAGAGTATTTCAAATCTAACACAAACACAATAAAACAAATGGCCAGTGCCTGAACTCTACTGAGAATAAACTGAACAGAAAACGAAGCATTTTTACCTAAGAACATGGTAAAACATTTTGGTGCAAGATGAATGCTGGGCTATACCACTAAGTGCAGAGAAATCCACCTGCACACAGCAGACTACAATCCACATTTGCACAGATCATAGAGAACACTACTCAGGTTTCAAGGGTCAATACTAATTGGTTAGTGATACCAGCAACTCTTGTTTCACCAGTGAGAACCTGCCCACACATTCAAAAAGCATGAACACCTCTAAATCACAACTGACTTCTACAGTACCTACACACAAGCCAATAAAGCAATGCACTTGGCTTAATTTAATGTGACACACATAAACTAAAAGGAAGATTAAAGATTGTGCTTACAGTTTTGTCACCAGCAAGCTTCATGCAAACACTGATAGGACAGTCTGGGACCACAGATAAACAGTAGTCTGTTTAATACAGGACCTATCATTCCACTAGAGACCTTGTTACAGTCTTCAGGGCTAAATTCCCCATGCAAAGTGCTTCTGCCTTATGAGAGCAGAAACTGACTTACCTGCCTGCTTGAGTTTTAAGACCCTGTACAATTTAAAATAAACACTGAAGACTTTTTGTTCATTATCTATCAGAACTTAATTTTTGCCTGTATGGAAATATATGGAAAATACTCTGAACTATTTTCTGGATATTATAATGCAACTTTTGGGACCTCTTTGAGATCAATCCACCAAAGTCTGCTTTGATAAGAAAACTGAAGACGACTTCTGGATTCAAGATCCATTTTAAAAACTACGAGTTGAATTTTGTTCTTCCTGATTGCTGCACTGTCCAACCTACCAATCAAGCCACAAACTGAGACTGCACTTGGGGTCATAATTCAGATGCAAGTCAGATTTGCACCAGGATGCACTACCAGGCCTGGAATAGAAGAATATTACCTAGAGCAACATTTACAAAGCAACTCTACCATCTGCAAAAATTTGGAAACCATTTCTAATGTCCTTGAAGTTATCTCAGCACACTTGTTCCTCCAGGACTAATAAACCAGAAGTCCAACTCTTTTGCATCAACATTAACACACGCAACAAGTGAGGGGCTCAAATCATTTTATTGGTGATTTTTACTAAATGCACTAGAAAAAAATCCTATTACAGTACTATTATACATTCAGAACAAGCCACTGATATCAGAGTAGATTCTTGTATTACTATGAGACATCCAGGAACTGTATTTCCAAGAAAACAAAACGTATAGAACATTCTAACTTCAAGTACAATATCCAGTCTTCACTGAGGATACATTTGGAAAATTGTTCATGCCATTATTTTGGTCATCTCAGAAGTATTAACACAGCATTCAAGCCCCTAGCACCATACTCCACCTGTACTCCTTTGGTCTTACAAGGCAATAGGGAACCTTATTCCCCATCTTGTTGTGGGCTGACCTTGGCTGGACACTTCGTACTCCCTGATATGTTCTATCATTTCTCTTCTCAGCAGGACAAGAGACAGAAAATACCATGGAAAAAATTATGGGTTAAGATAAAGGCAGTTTAATAAAGCAAAGGTCATATAGAGAAGCAAAGGACAACAAAAAATTTACTCCCTACTTCCCACTGGCAGACATGTCCAGCCTCTTCCCAGGAAGTAGGGCTTCAGTACACAGCATGTTGCTCCAGAGCACAAATGTCACAGAAAGTGGCACAAAGCTCTGTAGAGAGACTGGAAATTTCCTCAACATACATGTTTCGTTTCTCACTGGCCTTAAAAGTACAGAAATGTTCTGGTTAAACAGACAAGTGTTTAAGTTTTGTACGCTGGATATGTCAAAACAGGTACTAGTTGGTTTTCACAAAAACAAACATTTAATGCTGCAGTACTGCTGTGTTGGATAAAGCAATAGCATTTTTACATTTTTTTCAAAGCTTCTAAAATGCTTCAGCTTTTAAAATGTTTCAGCTGAAAATGGAACATAGTTTACCTTTTTATTAAAAAAGCCTAAAATGTAAAACAAACAAAGTTTTTCAAACAATGAAGACAGGTAGAAGAAGTGTTTCTACAGATGAATCATTGCTGCTACAGTATAATAAACAACAGTGACAGCCATATTTATGCACACGTCAAGGGCCAAGCTAAATCTAGCCAGTAACACACAGTATTATGTTTTGAAATAGTTTGCTACAAAGTTACAAGAACACAAAAGTCGCCCATTAGAGAAACCCTCTCGTAGTCTGAATTATGCCAGAGAGCCTGGGGAAAGAAGAAACGTTTCTTCTTTCTACATTCTCACACTCCAAGACTTCTGGAAGTGCTAGTGCCATCTTGCCATCCACTTCACTTGTGCAATAGCACTACATACTACTTAGAAGTGGGATCAAGATAATTATCCAGTTTTATTAACTTATCCAAAATCAGTCTGTCTTTATGCTCCCACAAACATTGGAATTCACTTTTAACAGGGCTTCTCTACCCACAGAAAGTCAAGCAGCTCAAGATGTTTAGAACATCTTACACAAAAATCCATACCACTAACCTACGCTCCTCCATGCTCTGCACTTCCATTTCTTGCTGTATTTTAGTTTTGAGCAAGCTTTCCACACTATCCTTAATTTAGAAAACTTCCTATGAACATTCACAAATTCCCACTTTTATTCAGAGAATCTTTAATGACTACCAAAAATATGACAGTCTGAACTCACACAAATTAAAACAAGCTGGTTTATTATTTTCAGTTAGTTTTCCACAAGCCCTTACATGCAGGTGTTCACATGCTTACCCAGCACCTTGCTCTGTGGTACACTGACGCTTCCTAGGAGACAAAACATCTGCAAATCCATCAGTACAGAGAAATCCAGTACTGAATGAATTTCTGAAGCTGAATACAGTTAAGTAAGAAAGTCCAAAGGCAACAGAGAACTTCAGTTCCTCAAGAGAAACTCCAATACACTTAAGTAACTGAATCCTCCTTACTCAGGCATTACAAGCTCAGGTGACCTTTGCCTTCAGTCCCACCACGCTGAGGGAAGAAAATTAATCCAGAGGATGGAAAGAGTACAGGCAATGTCTATCACCCTTTAAAAGTGAAGAGATCAAAGCTTTCTTACTAAGCAGCAGCAAATCATTATAAAGTCAACTTAATTTCCAAGTGACACTAAGGAGCTAAGGTTCCTAATCAGGTAATGAAAGTATGTCTACTGTAATTTGCTATTACACTACCTGCACTTTGTCCAATCCCTCATACACCAATATTTCTTATGACTCAAAATTTACCTGTCACAAGGCAAAGATGTGAAAAGGTATTGAGAAACTTGTACAGCTGTATACAAGGGGATGGCTTCCAGACAGCAAATTGGACACAGCTGCTCTTAAGTAATAGCACTATCAGGAACAAGTTCTAGGTAGCAGAGCAACACACTACTTTTCTATAATATTTAGCCAGATCAGAACAGAATCCCTCCTGGAAAACCTAAACTACAGATTCTCCCAACCCTCTACTCCGTGCTTTTCCTTCTTAAAGCATGGAAAGCACAAATAGTCTATGCCCAGGAAACTGTTAAACTCATCCCTCAATTAGTCAAGGAAAAATAAAGCAAGAAAACCTTCACTGTTGCTACCCACATAGAATAAGGAAGATACTAAGAAAATGTGTCATTTTAACTGCTCCTAAACCATTTCCTAGACAAATATGTAACAAGTTAAAGTTGAGGAGAAAACCACCTATAAATAAGTTGCTGCAGTGCCCAGAACATCAGCACCCTTCCAGAAGATATTCTTAGAACTGCCCTTGATAATACACACAATAAAACAGAAAATGTAAATCATCACTTCATCAGGATATAAAACTCCTCTCTTTTCATAAAGGTACTCAAAACTGTTCTTTGAACAATAACCCAAACATCTGCATTAACAAACAGAAGCCTGCTAAACAATGCCCCTCCTTAGTCATGACAGGAGCCATCTGTTCATCCAGCTAACCCCAGGCAAGCACCACCACAATTTGCTCACGTTATGCATCCTTGTACTCCATGTTTCAGTCCATGCTATTTGTTTCCAAACTGCAATGACACTGGTGGCATTAATCATACCACCAGAAGTATTAACACACATCCCTACTTTAAAACAGTTAAAAAAATTACCTCTGGTCTTCAAATAAAAGACACAAGTGGACCATAGCCTTTTATGCATAGGGATGCCAGCATGTAGTTTCTGTAGTCATTCTTGTCCTGCAGGATGCACTTTCTCTGTCCTTCCTTCCTATTCTATACATTTTTAATATGCTTAGCCTAGCTGCTCTTTCAATCAAATGCTACTTTTTAAGGGGACACTTCATGGAGTTTACTGAATTCTATTCAAAACTCCCACTAAATTTTCACGAGTTAACCCTTGCATCCAGAAATACTCCAGTAGGTCCCGTTATTCCAAAATTCGGCGACCTACTGAAGTGAATACCTTTTCATGTATCTTGCCCACGCAGCTCTACCAGCTCCCTGCTCTCACTACTGCCGAGGTTAGCAGCTCATCACTTGCTGCTGCTGGATTCGCCCGTGCACTGGCGAGACCCTGGTACCCAGCACAGACAACAAAACCAGCCGCCCCGGCGGACACACGTTTTATTGTGTTGAAACCTGGCGTGGGCAAGGCCGAGGGGAAAGGGAGAGGGACCCGAGCCCTCCCAGCCCACGGGTGCGGGGTGTGCGGCTGCCGCCTGCAAAGAGAGAAGCGGGGACTGCTCCGTACCTGACCCAGTTGTCGCGGAACTTGCTCTGCTGGGGCTGGTTCAAGTAAATGGTGCGGGCTGGTGCCTCGTCCAGATCCGCCGCGGACGTGGCTCCGGACATCTCATCATCCGCCTTCTTGTAGCCCGAGGTGGAACAGACCGGTCCTGCAAGGAGAGCGCGGCGGGAGGCGGTCAGCGAGGGGCCGCGCCCAGCGGAGCCGGGCCGGCAGCTCCGGGGCCGCGCCGCGGGGAAGGGCCGCGGTGGGCGGCGGCTGCGAGCGCGCCCTGCCCGCTGTTTACCGCGGCGGCGGCTGTAAATAATGCGGGTCCGGGGAGGGGGCGGCGGGGCGGCCGCAGCCAGCTGGCGGCGGGGACAGCGCGGGGCCCGCGCCCCCCGCCCGCGGGGATGGGCCGGGCCCCGCCCCGGGAGCGCCGCCCCCGCTCCCGCCGGGAAGCCCCCCCGCGCCCCGTGTCCGCCGCCTTCAGCCTCCCCGGCTCCGTGCGAGGCAGGCAGCCAGGCAGCATCCTGCGCACCGCCGCGGGCTCCGCGGCCCCTCGGCGCTGCCCGCCCGCTCGCAGCGCGTCCCGAGCCCCGAGCCGCGCTCAGGGAGCGGCGCAGCAGCTCCGCCAGAGCCCTCACAGACCCGCCCGGGCACCGAACGAGGCTACGGCCGAGCATCTGGGCAGTCCGTCCCTAAAGCTAAGGCTCGGACTGAATCGATAAAAAAAATACTGTCTTGCTTTACACCTGCAACTTCAAAGCTTTGACTTTAAGCGGCAGAAGCATAAGGTAATTTTCATTTCCCACTGGGTCTGGAGTGAATTGAGTTCCATAAGCATTGTTTACTTTTACATTAAAAGTATGCAAATACATAAGGGAAAGGAGCTAGCTATTCCCTCTGTCAAGCCTCAAAACATGACTGAAGTTGTGGAGACAGATTTGTTGCTTTCCCCTTCCCTCCTGAGCCATGGAGATAGCTTATATATTTTACAGCTCAACTAAATGAAAATGAGAATTTACCAGTTTGTTAAATAAGCCATGGACTTACAAGCTAGCACAGGTAGCTCTAGACAAGTGTATGACAATTTGTTTTATAAAAGTCTAGTGCAGGTGTTAGCATTATTTGGGAACTTCATTCAAAGGTTAACAGAAGCAATAAACTGTCCTGTGAAGCTATAAAGCAGTAAACCTCCTGTAAAGCCAAATCTATTTCTGATTTCTGTATAAAGCTAAGATGATACTGCAACAAGCTGATCTGATTAGATAGTGGCTACAAAGGACTCCTGCAATGAATGGGAGAGGCCCCTGAAATTACATCCTTCTTAACTACAGTTGAAGGGAAAATTTTCAGTCTTATACAACCTTAGCATATTGAAATACGTAGACATTTGTACAGTGTGAAAACTTGTCCTTTTTAACAGAACGCCCTTTTAAACTAACTCACCCTTTTAAATCCACTCACCCCAGACCTTCCCAAGCCTCGGCTCTGTTATTGCCAGTGCAAACAGGCTCGGGATTCTCCAGGCGTCAGCCACTGGAGGGCAACGTTACCCACTGCTCGTACACCACGGTCATGCACACAACCTTTCCGGGACGACAAAGCCGATGTAATTAACAGACCGATGTGCTTTCAACAGCACCGCCTCTTGCCCAAGGCAAGTGTTGCACACTGTGAAATCATACTTTGGTGACATTAAGCTGACTTGCAAGTTCGAGGCTAAATAATTGATTTTCTTTCATTCCAGTTGATATCAATTCAGACAGTAAAAATATGCCAGCTTGATCATTTTTACTTTGTGAAAAGAGACAAATTCAGAAAGTGAAATAGGAAGACTGTAGACTATGCAAGGCTATGCCATTATGATACTATATTCAGTTACTCAGCCTGAAGAACCTTGCCATGACACAGAAGACCACTCAGCCTTGCTGAATGGATATTTTCCCCTTCAGAAAAACAGAACTAAATGCACTACTGGATATTTGTTGTCCTTTCCCATTGATTTCATGTTGTGTAACTGCAAAGGAGATCAAACAACAATACTCTTAAGAGCATTAAGTGCAAGGAAGCAGCTTTCATCGGTTTTCCTAATCAAGTGCCAGAACAGAAGTGCAATTATTCCAGAACAAACATGCTGTAAAAATTGTTGGTTTTTTCCAGAGACCTTATTTATTTGGTGTTTTTTTTTCATAACATTCTCTGATGATTGAAATCTTTCTGCTGACTAGTTCTTCTTGCTGCAAAGTATTATGAAGCTGTCCCACAACTTTAAGGATTAACTGAGTCAATACAGCTGATGAAATTCAGAGGTATTTAGGTTTAATTAACATACTATCCTTTTGGCTGCTCTCTTCAAGACAGGTGCCTCAGGGACAACTTGTCTCATTCTTTAGATTGCACTGAAATATTTTCAAAGCAGACTTACAAGTGTGTAGAAACAGCTGTAATAAGGTTTTGGGTTTTGAAAGTGGCTCAAGGCAGCTGCTTCAACTCTTAGTGGAATAATGCTCATTTTGGAAGATTATCCAATAATCCTGCCCATCAGGAATGCCTTCCACCTCCCTCCCCTGTTACTAAGGAGATCACATCCAAAAGCCTGCAGAGAGTGGCCTTTACTACTGGCTGTAGATCTCTCCTTTCCCCATATTTCCAAAAAAGTTAAGGATCCCTTAGCTTCTGAGGGCCTCCTGGCAGGTAACAATCCCAGGGGTTACACCCCCTGTAGAAGTATCCTCCTCAAGGACACCTGACCACATGCAGATCATCACTTCAGCCATGCAAAAGTAACTGCACCTCTGTTTTTTGTTTCAGAAAGGCTGTGGCATGGCAGACTTATCCACCTCCAACACTTGTGCACTTGAAACTGAAGGCTCAGCTCTTACTCACAGGAGTGTTTACTTCCCTGTATCCAGAGGAATAAGATTCATTGACTTCACTTAAAGGCATGCCAACTTGTCACTCTCTCCCACAAGACTTGGACCTTTCCTGTTATTCACCCTAGGACTTGCAACACTGCTATGCAATTTATTTTGCATCCAACTTCTCATGCTTCAACTAGCAGTATTAATACCAGACCACTACCTCATAGCCTCTTCATTTCGAAGAGCTAGGTCAGATCTAGTTTACATGTTCAGCTACATCAAATGTTGAATGCCCTAATCACATTGATCTTAAGTCTGCATCACAGAACTGTTTAGGTTGGAAAAGACATTTAAGATCCTCAAGTCCAACCATGAACCCAGCACTGCCCAGTCTGCTGCTAAACCATGTTCCAAAGACACAACTACCTGTTTTTTAAGCATCTTCAAGATGACAACTCAACTACTTAGATGCTTGTTGAATTTAAACATTGTCTAATACACCTTGCTTCAATTCTGAGATACTTTCTGCAAGAGTTTAATACTGCTTCCCACTGTACTTTACAAGTTCAATGAGTCAGACTTGAGTTATAAACTCCCTTATAAAAACCCCATTCATCTCTTCAAGGCTCTTACTTCACACTATTTAACGAGGTTTCTTCTAAAAATAGATGGGATTAAAGCTTGACAAAAATAAAGAGATTTTATGGCTTTCTCTCATCATTAAGAGAAACCAGACTTGATGCCCTGACAAATTCATATGGCATTTATTATCACTTGAAAAGCAATGAATTATGGTTTAATACTCTTACATCACTGCGCCTGCAAAGATGACATTTTTCTGCATCTATCTGCCTCCTTAATGTCTGCTCACCAACAGTCATAGATTCTGCATGATTGAGTAAATAAAGTGTTGTGAGTTCTGTAGTGTTTTGAAAGATGAGTCACTTGGGATGCTTGTCAACTGTCAGAAGTCACAAGAGAACTCATGCCAAAATTTCATCACTTTTCACTTAAGTAGATCAGCCAGCTAGTTACTGCCTCTAGCTCGGTGAAGTGCTTGATTGCTCTAACATGTGTTCCATTTTTAAGAACAAATTATTTTAGATCAGTTAAGCCCCTCACCAAAACATCAGAACCACAAGCTATGAGAAACAGCTGGTTTGTAATGGAGAAGTTCACCAAAGGCCTCATGCTATTTAGTATTCAAGCAATGTTAAGAGTGTTTACAGCCAAGAATCATACTTCTGATTCTGCACACTGTTTGCAGGACTAGGATCTAGTACAAGAAAGAGCTCAAGTACACTGAGGTAAAGAAGCTACCCCTATTTGAGAGCAGAGTTGGACTACAATTTCCAGGGGTCCTCTCACCTCAAGCACTCTGTGATTCTAAGCTCAGACACTCACCTCACAAGTTAAACTTTAAGTAGCCATACAAAGTTCCCTGTATGCTCCCAACTGTACCAAGTGACAGTGTTGAATTGAGACATATGAAAGACAGCTTTCCTCAGAGTGAAAGAGGGCCTCACCAAAAGACTCCAAACTTTCTCATTTACAAAAACATGGCATTTTTGTTATTGGTTAAGCCTCAAAGAAAGTTATCAGAGCGAACTCCTGAACAGCCAAAAGCTGTATTTAGAGTGCTGGCAGAGAAGATTAGACTTTTCCTTGTACTGAAAAGCAAATTTGGCTCTCAACAAGCTACCCAGATTCAGTAACATGCTCACTTTCTTGGGATAACAATTTTTACAGCATCACCATCACAAACTGAGTACAAAAAATGACACCAAATGAGGAGTTCTGCACTTCACAATTGTCAACAAGTTAATACACAAACAATTACTTTGAAGTGTGACTAAATGAGTTTGTTTTACCTCAAATATCTTATTTCTTGCACTATTCCCCCAGCTGCTTTCACCATTCAACAGAAATGCAGCTGAAAGTTAGTCTAGACACACATAAGGTAGGAGTTCAAAGAGGCAGAGCACAGCATGCTGGCAACAGGACATACAGGGCATGAACTGCAGCTACCAGGTCCTCAGAGAGAGCTTTGTTCCACAGGACTGGGCTATCTTGACCTTGAATTATAACCAGTTCATGTGGAAAAAAAAATCCCTGATGAACAGTGCTATGGTTTTAATTTTTAAGAATTTCTAAAATTGCCACAGTGTTCAACAGCATAACACTATAAGTTAAACATTCTGACATACTCATGTCCAAACAAAGGAAGATCTGGCAAATTTCACAGTGGAACTTTTATTTTCTAATTTTTCTATTACCAAAAGTAATTTTAAATATGCTTCCTTCACTGCAGATCCATGTTCTGCAAATTAAGAGGTCTTTAGATCATCTGCATGCAAGTACCACAGTTCATAATAGCAGCAGCCTTGAAGTTAATACAGAGTTGCAAAACACCTCTCAGCTCTCTCAAGAACCGTGCAAGAACGGCTCTAAGTTTCTGGAAATGATGTGGTTCTTTCATTTGCTAAAGGAGAAGCAAATATGATACAGGATTCCTGCCCAAATGACACCCTAAATGTTAGTAAAACAAGTTGCATCAAGAAATGAAGATATTATTTTCTATAAAAAGTTTTATTTAGTAGATGGGGTTTTAGAAGTGTTTTACTGCAAACTGTTTCAGTTCTGTAAACAGCACCATGGATATTACTAATATTTATCTTTTGAGAACTTAAAGCTTTCAGCAGGTACAGTTAGCATGTGTGGTACCAAATTAACTTAGATGGAAGTATGAAAATATGAACAAATGCTGTCAATTTTAATAGGCAGTTATAAAACTTTCTTCCTCTTTCCCAAGCGAGTGCCTTGCAATTTGAGGCCAACCAGAACTTCCGTTTACTAAAAACAATCTTTTACACATGACAGTAACAAATGGAGGATTTCCATGGGAATACAAAAGCTGAGTAGCAAAAAGGAGCAAAGTAGTGTACATTTTCACCCAGAACTTCACTGGCACTGATCTTCTGAGCCAGTAGTATCTAATCACCTTATAGGGTTAAGAGTGCTTCCATCTAGGAGGCCATGACAAAGTCTAGAGACAGAAAATGGTTGTTAGCTTCAACATAGACAGTACATGGGAACACATGCACAGCAATGTTCAGACTATCATCAGGGAACACCTCCCAGGCTGGAGCATAAGCTCTCTGTCCATCTCCATCATTCCAGCCATTAGGAGCCCTACAACAGGTCTTGTACACTAATGGGCTCAGTGCTTGCTATCATGCAACACCAGAAGTGGACAATAAATCAGTGCAGTTCCTTACTGAAATGTTACTGCACATATCCAAGGGAGAACTCAGTCAGTTCAAGCCCCTCCACTTGCCAGCTTGTGCAGCAAGGCACAAACAGCATTATGTGCCCTTCCAGGGAAGGTACTGTTTTTCTTGTTACTGATTAAAGACAATATGAAACAGAAAAGCTGGAAGTGAACTCCGGTCTGATTTTTAACTGGTAGGTACATCCTCCAAGTGCCTTTATTGCTGGTTTGGATTTTCAGGGGTTCTTATGATTTGGGGGTGTTTTTGCTGTTTTGGTTTGTTTGGGTTTTTTTTTTTTAATAGTTGCATGCAGAAAACCTAAAAGCATAGTAAGTGAGCAAAAAAATAGATTAGAGTTCTTCAAACAAGATTTTATTCTTTAAAGTTAGCCTGCATTTGTATCTGCCAACAGCTAAACTGTTAGTGAAAAAACCTTGTGTTCAGCTCAAGCAACTTGACTATTGTGAGTCAAACTTTAGACAGTGGGAGTTAAAGCTCTTGGATAACTCCTCTGTTCAAGTCAGAACACAGAAAGACATCCATGTCTTTATAGCAGATGTTTTAGAGATGCACAGCAAGAAAGAACAGCTATTTTATGCACAGCAGTGAATCAGTTTTGAAGATAAGAATTTTTTCTATGTGAGATACAAACCAATAAACAAATGGATGGAGACAGTAGCTCCAAAAAGATATTGAAAGCAAATGAAGCTTCAGAAGCACCAGAGAAGACCAAACGAACATTATTCTCCAGATTCCAAGATGCAAGGAGGAAGTTGTCATCAATCAAGCTAACAGATATTGCACAGGAAAGTAAACAGACACAGATCTGCAACTTCCCTCCTCCTCTTTACAGCTATGCAATGTGTTGTTTATCAAAATTAACAAGACTAAGAAGGCTATTGTTGGACAGGAAAGTTAGCCACTGGGACAATGCTCATGGACTTCTAGCATCTCACAGTGAACCTCAGGGATGCAAAGAATGTGCTATGCCATGGAAGCTCAGCTAAGCCAGGAGATAAGCTTGGATATACACTGGTCAATCCAAGGCACAGTCTGCCTGTGGGATGGAGCTGCAGAAGAACTGCTGTGTTATAATAAATGCACAGATACTCTCAGTATAGGTGGATCAGCAGCTCATACATGATTGTGTTAACAGACACACAGCATCAGTAGCTCTCACTTCATTTAACTGCACACATTTATGGAAGACTTCTTGTAGCTTCAGCTGATGCAAAAGCAACCACTGAGGTTAAAGAAACCAGTAGAACCAGCACTCCACTTGCTTGGCCCTGCTAATGTTAAGCATGAACAGAATAGTATGTTCCTTGTGAAGTTTAGTCACT
The DNA here is from genome assembly GCF_035770615.1 of Melospiza melodia melodia. NCBI lineage: Eukaryota > Metazoa > Chordata > Aves > Passeriformes > Passerellidae > Melospiza > Melospiza melodia. Next base: position 82,190,925 of record NC_086195.1, read on the forward strand.
TTTCTTGTGTTTATCCCAGATTTAAGCTAAATTTGACAACACTAAAAAAGATCTTTTTGAATAATTTTAAATTACTAACTAGGAAGTTGTTAGTTCTAAGAAATTCAAGGCAGAAAACACTGCTGTTTTTGAAGAACAGCCTCCAATTGTAAATGCAATTGCATGCCACAGAGACAGCTGGAGCCTGGATTTTTTTTGCATATGCTCAAATTCACTTGAATGAAGTAGCTAAAGGTTATCACAAACAAACAAAACTAATTCCTAGCAGAACATTAGAGACTTCAGAGAACTAAACAGCAGCAACCAGAATTATGCTACCTCAGGAGTTCAGCAGAAACTGTATACAAAGAGGATCCAGATGCTCTCACACACAAATACTGCATATTTCTAGAGACAGACAGAACAGAACTCTTACTGAGGGAAGGGATAAGCAGCAGATCCACACAATAAAATTCACCTATCTCTGTATGAATAACAGACATTATTCAAAGAAAAAAAAATCAACTGCCAAATACTCAGGTATGGGAAAGAAAAGGTGCCTAGGGTTACTTATAGTCCAAGTTAAAGTCTGCTTGGTGCATTTCTTTTTGCTTCTTGAAGTGACAAAATAAAGGCATAATGTTTCTATTCTCTCTAACCATCCTCATATGCAACCTTAGTGAGACCACAAGAAGAATGTTGGCCTAAAATAGCCCTTCTCCATCTCGGAAGTAATTTTGCACCTTCTCACTTAATGCAAAAACCAAGTAGTTTCTGCTGATAATGCTGAGCTTATAACACTGCACATGATCTATTCTTATTCTGCCTCAAGCTTCATAGCCACAAGTGTCAGCTAAACTCCAAGGATGAAGATGCATCACTAGTCAGTAGAGAAGTTAATTCCTTTTTTTCCCACCCCAACTTCCTAACTAACATTACAAAATTATTAGGGGGACTGGTAAATGACACCAGTTCAACCAAGTGGTTTGTTGTTAGTTGAAGAGTTCCCATATTGCATTAAACAAAAATGTTCTTTCTAGAAGCTTCACTCTTACCCAAACTCACTTGTGTATTTACGAGCAGTTTGTCACCAGAACTCGGACTTCAAGAAGGGATTTTTGGTATATACAACATGTGTTTGATTTATAAGAAACAACAGCATATCTGATGCCTGAAAAAATAAATTTCAGGCAGCATATAAATTAGACCTAATAGCCTGACAAGAAGTTGAATACTCAGCTACAGCAGAGTTTAAACTGTTCAACACCAGAATTTTAAATAGGCAAACACTGCAGTTCCAGTAAGCTCAAGGAGCCTCCCAAGTTGTCACTAAAATCCCTCAAGTTCAAATCCAAACACTTCCTGTGAAATAGGTTTTTTAAAGCTGTTCAGACAATTTGCACTTCTCAGACTCAGATTCAACTCTGAAAATTGAGTTCCATATGTTCCAGGTTTCCAACAACTTCACAGATACTATAAAGGCATGAAGGCATCCAAAAAAAAGTCAATTTTTTCCAACCAACAGCATATGAACAAGTCCCATAAGAAACACCAGTTAAGGCAACTTTGAAGGAGATAACAGAGGCATTGGTTCAGTGAGAACTCAATATATCAGGCACTGCTGTTTTCTCTTTGGGGTTACCTGGTTTTGACACTGTGAGGAACAAGGTTTCTGCTATTGGTAATGCCATGTGTCACCACTCCACTTGCTCTTTTCAGAATTTACTATTAATTTTAACTCCTGGATAGCATGGCCTACCATACCAACTGTCAATTGAGTTCAAAGCACGTGCATGTATTAGAAAACAATGAACAAGTCTTCAGCACTTGAGACAGCGTGGAGGGCATTTGATTTAGATTTACATTTAACTTAAGAATTTTGACATACAAGGCAACAGTGCAAATGCAGGTTCATTGGGCAAACACATGAAAACAAATTGTGTTCATTCTGTGTGAACTTCCAGTCTCTGAGATAAAAACTTTTAAATTGTGTTTCTTTTGAATTTTCTGCTAAAGAAAAAAAAACTTTCAATACAAAGGAAAAAAACTTTAAACACAAACCATTGCATTTGACAATGCACAACACTAATTCTACTCCCACCTTACTTACAGGGACTGCAATAATAATGAGATTGGATCAGAGATGTGGCTGTTGAAACAGTTTCTAGAAAGTGAACATGAGGTGGCAGAAGCTAAACTACATTGCATTCTTATATTTCAAAGAAGAATAAGAATCTCTCCTGTGAATAATCCCCCTGCTCAAGGAGGATCCTGTAGTTCTAGCACTTTTGTCAGCTACACCTTGGATAACCATGACTAGTAATTCCATTTGTGGGCCACGTACACAACTATCAAGTATAGTGTATCTGTTGTGTGATTAGTGGAATATTTAAAAAACAGACATCTGCAATCTGCTTAGCACAACTGACAGCCAAAGCTAATCCTGAGAAGAAAGCAGCTACAGCCTTCTTGCCTCACACCTTTGAGGCTTGTTTCCCTGTATTAATATTGGCTGAAGCTAAAAATATCTTCGGCGCATCATAATTCTGTTAGCATTCTGACACCCAAGTGCTTTTTCTTTTCTGTTCTACAACACTGCATCTGTTCTATAACAATTTATTAACAGCTTTAAGCATATCAGCTGCAAGCACAGCTGATCTTGATTTCTAAGAGAACAATTTAAACAAGAAAAATAAATGGGTTTCCATTACATGCTCATGATTTAAAGCTGTTTTCTCCTACTAAAAGCCCAGAGGCCTATAATGCTGGCTTCTAGCCAACAGTAGATTAGAAAGATTTGCTGCATACATAGTAACCTTTTGCTCTAAAGCACTCCCAAAGCTGTTGTTCTTAATTCTGGCCATCCCCAGTTCAGGGTAATGCACAACAAAAGCAGCTGCCCATTGTATCCAGTTACCTAGAGAGAAGCATCTCTTCCAACAGCGGCACAGAGACATGATGTTCATTCCTTCTTGCACTGGCTACATGGAGATGAAAACAGCAGCAGTCCTTCAAAGATCTCTACAGCATTAGCAGGTCTCAAAGCTGATTAACGTGATCCCCAGAGTAATCTGTGAAATATATGTTTGCACTTTCCAACTGCTCCACACTGGATTCATAGAAGGCAAGTGTGTACTAGGTGCCTGTGGATACCCATGCACAAAGAGACAGCTGTGCCTTTCACTGAAACATTCTAATAATTTCAACCAGAAAATAAAAAAAAGGAAAATTCAACATCATCCTCAATTTCAGCACTTGAAACAATGACCTGTCCAGTTCCTGGACTCTGACCCCTCCTCCCCACCTCTACCAGGTTTCAAAGCACAATTTCTCAAGTGAAATCCTAGTAGAAAGATGTTCTGTTCCTACCAGAGATGCTATTTGTGATGTTACAGGTCATGACACCCATTCACCTCTGCAGGTATAAAGGGTTATTTTTAACTTACTTTTCTTTGCTTCAGAACAAGGTTAATAGCAAAGTATCTTGGCTCTCAAATGAAAAGGTTAGAAATTATTTCAGCTATCAATATGGGCAATAAAAACCCCTCTCCCTTGAGAAAATAAAGAGCAGTTTTCACTTTATTTTCACCACAGTAAATTCATCATTATGTGCCTCTCTTTAAAGTCACATCTAATTATGTTGGATACATCTTAGATAGCCATGACCATTAGTCCTGTGGGTCATGTATATAACTATCAAGGACTAAAAACAGCTTTCCAGGGTCCTTCCTCTCTGGCAGTCCATCTCCCTTCTTCCCATCACTCCATCCAAACAACTTCCTTGCTTTCTGGATAGAGAATATAAAAGAAAACATCCGCAGCTTGTTTAAAGCCTCAGAAGACAGCCATAGGAGGAAGCAAGGACTTGGCTTCTTGAACTGTACCCGGAGTGACCATCCCAACAAAGCACTGGATCTGTAGAAGATTTCCCTGGGGCCATGAGGCCCACTGGAGTGATACATATCTATTCTTATCAAGGCAGTACAGTTATGGAAGGACAGCTGTGTGCTCTGAGAAGGCCAGCCCACATTAGCAAGGGGAAGTGTGAAGAACCACCACTGGCTGTTAATTGCCAACAGCAGCACCTTGGCCAGTTCAGCCTTTCTAAAGCTACCAGCACACAAATGCTGGTGACACCATCAGCTGTGGGGTTCAGTTCTGCTTGTGCCTGTGCACAGCCAGGCTCCAGATATGAGGGATGTATTGAGCCCATCTCTTTCCACCAACAGGAAGCTGCATGCACCACCTGACAACTGGCACAACAAAGGCTGGCAAGAGATAATCAAATATTTATGAGCAACATAATGACAGGAAACCATGAAAGACACTGCTAGCTACAAGTAAGTGCTTTTCCCTCAGGAGAGGAAGGTAACTCTAAAATTTTAGGTGCTCTTATCCAGCTTTCATTAGGGAAACATGTTGCATAATGCATGAAGAAAACATCAGAGAACAACGTTTGAGAACATTATCTATTCCCTACACAGATGCATCCATGAGCAGATAATGTATCTGTTTGTCCTCTGTATATAGTTGTGCTTTAATTTCCTTACTAAAAATACAGTAGAAGCTCACCAGCTGACTACACCAGCCTAGCTTGCCTAAGATATAACCATATCCTTATATATATATAACTTATATAAGATATAAGGACCTAAGATAAGGTCCCATTGTAGGGAACTGCTATCTTGAACGCAAACTTCTTATCTCACCTTTTCCAGGCTGATGAGATCTGACAGACTGCAGAGGCACCTCCAACACATCTAGAGAGGAGTACAGCAATAGCACTAGAAGGACCAGGCCCAAAATCAGCCAGGTAGGGTGAGTGTTGACTGCTTCCTGTCCTGGGCTCCCACTTGCACCCTACAGCCTCATCCCAGCCATCATAGCCACACTGAATCTACCTTATTCCAAAGTTTCCTAGATCTCCTTACATACTTCAATGGCTTGTGTGCTCTGTGAGCTTCTCTCAGGGCAAGTAGAACATCCATAAGCCATATACAGGATACTCAGGAACCATCAGAATCCAGTTTAAGCCAGTACTGTTGGCATATTTACCATCAAGTGTGCTGCCTTGCATCAGTACTGCTTTTTATTATTGGAAATCCCTTCCATGCATAATGCTGAGTATCACTGACTCAGTGCTGGCAGCTCCAGGCATTGACAAAAATGAGTCAGACATCAAACGTTACAAAAGCTTTTTTTAGACATCATAATGTTCAGAGTTTTTGAGTTTGAGGCTTGGTTTAGTCCTTCAAAAAAAAAATGTACTTCCCTGACCCTTTACAGTAAACACATCACATGTTCAGGATTGCCTGCAATTACAGCTTGATTGTTCTGCAGTGCAGGCTCCTCTCCCCACACACTGCTTGAAAGTGAGCTAGAAGCTTGACATAATGCTGATCAGAACTATCATCAAAGCTGGAAGTACTTGTGTTTTGCTTTAATGCTGAAGACAAAGTTCATCTCTGATGTAATAGATGTGTTTGCATCTTGTTGGGTCCAACACTTATTCTCGTAAAACAGACTTGAATGTAAGTTTCTTTTTTGTGTGCATGTCCCTAACAGGTTTTTGCTTGTTTAGTATACTGAGCATGCATATGAAAGGACTAGATTAAAAACAGAAGCTTACAAACATAACAGAAAGTTGGATAATTCCTTAATGCATTCCTCCCTCAGGGAAACCGTTCACACTTCAGCAAACTTATCAACAATCACAGTGAATGACTGAATATCAGATCAGTTTATTACATATCCACTTGTATCTGCTCCTAAAGTCACCTTGTAATTGTCATGCTGTTTATCCTGACAATCAGAACTACATGCTAGGGTATAAGCCAGGAATGCCCAGCTAAAATGATTCACTAAGGAATGATTCACCAGCAAACAGTAAATATTTTAGATAGCTACCAACATAAGCACATGAAAATGAAATCTCTCTAATTCACAAGTGTTGACCCAGTCTCAACACATCCATCCCCACCACAGGTTTCCTGTTTTGTAGCCAAGGCACCAGGCACAGCAGGCTAAGGTAAGAGTCAGACCTGTGCAGCACTTGGGCAGCACGGGTGAACTTCTTCATGCAACAGGAACTGGATTCTTGCCACTTGTTGCCAGTATCCCTATCTTCAAGATCCAAGTGTATCACAGACAGGTACCAAGACCTACTGAGCTATTCTTCATCCCACAGATACCATTATGCATTTTATTACTGAATGAGCCTTCAGATTTCACCACAAGCACTGAACATTCTGGGTCTAGAAAGCTAGCCTGAAAAATTTCTGTAAATTTTAACCTTTTCCTAGCCTTTGTACCTCACAAATCCAACCATGTCCTTCGTTTAGTAATCAGTCCATACCCTTGTGGAACACAGTAATTTTTGAAAATCCCTCTTTTATCATTAGGTTATAGACCAGAACAAGTTTTTGAAGGGTAATCCCTAATCAGTCAGAACACAAGCTTCTTTCCCATTCTCTGTCTCCCACATTTTGATCACAAAGGCAGCCTACACCCCTGCAAGAGCCTGCATCAGCTCCTTTTTGGCCCACACCTGCTGCAGCAGGCATCACTGCCCCCAGTAGTACTGCTGCCTCTACTTCTGCATTCAGACTTCAACTCAACCAGCTGTACTGACAGCTGACTGCATCCAAATATGAAGCACAGTAGGCTTGCTGCCATCCTCTGCTGTCACTGCAGTTACTCTGTGTTGCAAATGTAACCTCACAGAAGAGCACAGAACTGGAAACGACCAGTGATCAAATCTTTGAACAGTATTAAACAATGATTTCCAAAGCTTTGAAGTTGTCCTTATTATAAAATAATTAGAAATCAATACAGAATTTCTATCAGTCTTCCATAAATTCCAGATTTTCAAATCTAGATCTACTTTCCTCCTAAAGTTCTAAATCTCTAAAGGAGAAAAATTTGTTAAAGAAATGCAAAGCAGAACTTCAGTCCAACTGCAAATACATATATAGCCAGTTAACACTTTTTTTGGCTTTGCTTGTTTGGGGGTCTTTTTGTGCGTTTTTGTTTTGGTTTTTTATTATCTCTTGTTGGGTTGGGGTTTTTGGGTTTTTCTGTTTGTTTGGAGTTTTTTGGGTTTTTTGTTTTGTTTTCTAAAAAAAAAAACCTTGAAAGCAATTTTATCTTACTTGCTCAATTTAAGTTTTTTGTGAAGGCTACTACAAGACATTCTCTCCATGCTGAAACATCTCCAAGGGCATGGAATATTAGGAAGGTACCTAAACATGCCAGCCCAGCAGTGAAATAGTGCTGGTCACAACACTTATGAGCAAAACTGAGGCTGGTTATTTGGAGACCCTGGAATAGAAGCTCATCTAAACAATACCCCACCCTAGCAGTTAGTCCTGTTCCTTCCCCAGTATACACACTGCTCAGGAATGAAGTGGATAAATGATTTTGAGTGGTTTGATGTGGAAGTTCTTCAGTATAAAGATGAAGTTTAGGTCTTAATCTCTCAAGTCCTGACAGGTCGCTACCTACCTAGCAAAAGCACAGATCAGAGCTGAAGAGAATTTTTTAAGTTAATTTTATGCAAGCCTCTTTCAGAGCATATTGTCCAATCACCAAAAATTCCCTTTATCAGTCTACTTTCAATATAATACAATTTTGCTACAATTAAGTTGAAGTTTCTTTCTTAGCAACTAATCAAGCTAGCAAAGTTAAAGACTGGAAGCTGAACATATTCTAGAGATGATGGCTTCAGAGACACATCTGAGCATCAAGATGTCAACTTTTTTTATAAAGTTCTCTAGTCCTTCTTTATAGCTTGATCTTTATTAGTGAAATGCAAATACCTTTGGAGGCCAGAAATATATTTCTGACACAGTTCAACATGACATTAACTATTGGGAGTCCTAGCAAAACCAGCTTTTCCTTCTGCATGGAGTGCGTGATCTGTGCTCCTTGAAAAAGACTATTCTGCAGAGAAGTTTAAACTGCTTAACAGTATTAGAGTTCAGACTTCAAGCCTCTCCTCTGCCTACAGCCTCAAATTCATGATCACAATATGCTGTGCCCCTGCAGCACCTTCATTCCACACAAACTGACTACTGGAGTGTGTATCTAGCACTGGAAGCCAGCAAAGCACCCACAGCCACAAGTACAGCTCAGAATGCAGCAAGCTGTTAAAAACCAAGTTTCACCCAATTAATAACTTGCAATAAAGCAAATATCTCTTCATTCTGTGTACTTCAGTGTGGAAAGAGAGTCAATACATTGGCCATGTTCCTGGCAAGCCAATGAGAAGGATTACAAACAAGAAACCAAATACCACAGCTGGCTTAAGTGCATTTGTTCCTATTCTGGTGACTTCATCAGTACTGGCCACAAACCACACTAATTAGCAATTACTCTTGTAGTAATTGCTACAAGAGTAGCAAAAAGTGTTGTAGCAGCTAATGATTTCTTAAGCCCAGAATGTACTCCTCTGCTTTTATTTTTAGACAAATTCTATTTGTTATGTAACAAATTGGATTCTCAGCATCTTGCAACTGAAATATGACATTTTGTTTAAATATTACATTAGAAAGCCCATGTTCCAATAATTTCAAAATAGATTTGGTATCACCAATATTCATAGGATTTTTGTTCGGATGAACTGACAAGTTTTCCATTCATTATACTTCACCATCCCACCCAGTATTAACTTCTATTGCATTCTGAAAGGTTAAAAATATTTAGCATGCTGACTCAAAACAGATCAGATTGGTAGGGGTAGCATCTTATGACAAGATTTAATCCCTTCTACCTGAGGCTGCTGGTTAGAGAACAGAGTGGCTGAAACATTGGAAAAATAGCTCTTTTAGCATTTGTTTGTCAGTGGATTCAAACGACTTTAAGATAACGATACTGTTGTATCAAACCACACTAGCTCAGGCTCAATTTTCCCAGTCAGGAAGCCAACTTTTCAAATGCAGGTAATGAGCAGGGTAATAACTACTACTGCCACTTGCATGTGAGAGTATTTTACAGCCAAAAGTTCAGGTATAACCAATTAACATTCCTTTGTCCTTTGCTGGATGTTCGTCAAGTTCAGAAACCTGCTTTTTGCCCTCCTCCAGCATTTATCCCTTCAAGATTTTTATAAAGCACCTGTTCAAAAGAGTCCTGAAGTAACACTTGCATTGAGCACCAGTTTTATGCTTTCATAGGGCAAACACTGACAGATGTGCATAGAACTGCCTACGAGGTCAGAAAGACCATTCTTCTAACAGGCATTTGTTAATAATGAAAGAGTAGCCATAGGTTCTCTTTTAAATGTTATTCCCTAGCTTATATAATCAAAGATTCATGTTCCCTATCATAGACTGGGAAGGGAATTAATTCTCAGAGCAGCTCAGATCTATGGAGACCTCAAATAACTTAGTATTCAAGAGTGTAACCTCAAATAATTTAGTAAGAGAATTTCCAGTTTTAAATTTATTTTTACCAGATCATCTCCAAGCTGTTGATTGGATGCTTTAAATTAGGAAATAGTAAGGACTTTCATGCAAATGCATGGAGTACAAACAAGAAAAACAAATTTCCAGTCTCTTACTCCATTGTGCTATTATGTTGTTTGAGTAAGATTAAAGTCTCTTAATCCTGATGAGATTAGTGATGAGTCAGCCAATTCATGTTTATGGAAATTTAATGGAGAAAAGTAAAACAATTTTCATTTCATGATGGCACACCAACGCCTATATTGCCGTGAGATCTACAGACGACTCAGCTTTTCACATATCTATTCTGTTTATTTAAATATATATTACAATCATTAAATATGAGATTGATCACAAGTCAGTAACCTGCTAAAGGAAGCCTTTCTATATTCCTCTTCTCTGAAAATATTTCCTTGTCAAAAGGTGAAGGGAAGAAAGGAAATTCCAATTGTCTTTTAGAGAGCCAAAAGGGAGCATGAAAGAACAGCCAGGTTATGCTACCTTCTGTTTTGCAAAGCATCCTTTGACTAACACTGAAGGTACTGGGTCCCATCTGCCACCAGTCTTTGTCCTACAGCAGCCAGCAAATTTCAAAACTTATATAAATTTATAAAATAATAAAAAAAAATGCAGCTTGGAGAAGTTTTCTACTTTCCATAACTTAGTTTTCCAAGTTGTTGACATTTCCCATCAGAAATCCAGCAAGATACTAAAACATTAATTCATTTCAAGAACTTGACTTCAAGCCTCAATCTCAAGGCTCATGGCAAAGAAGCACACTAAGTCCCACAACAGTGAGAGTATGGTGGCCTGAAGCCCCCACAACTTGCTGAAAGAAAAGCATCTTGAAGTTTGATCTTGCACTACTATTCACAGATAAACAGAAATGCACGATAAAATTAAGCACGCTCTGAAAATAAGAATTATATACACATTTCACCAGCAGAACTACTTGCCTATCACTCACTCCATAATTACACCTCCTTGGAGGCTTCTTATGGTTCAGCTCTAAACATTGTCCCATCTATACATACTCAAGTGCAGCTTTTCTCTTTTTAAAAAATGAATTTTTTAAGACACCTGGCATACAAAGGAAGAGAGAACAAGCATTCCATAAAGCTACCTTTCTTTCTAGATTATCTTAGTGCTACCTACAGAAAGTGCACTTCACATGTACAAAGTGCTTTTGTTTCCATAAACAATTATTCACCAAGCAATCACAGTCAAAACCAAAGACAAACCAACTTTGTTATCCTCTTTTGTATTTTCTGCAAAGAAATTTTTCTGTATTTCCTGTAATCACTAATATGCCTGTTCTGGTGGCTAGAAAACCTCAGAGGCAAACATTAGCAGATATCACAGGATGAGTTTCTGATCTCAAAGCACCCCAGAGCAGTCTTCCAGTACTGAAATGCAGGAGATGCCAGATCACCTCTATTCCCACTGTAAACATGCCCACAGCTGCAGTGTTGCCAGCACAGTGTATGACAAGGCAGAGGAGCCAACTGCACCCCCAAAGCCACTTTAGCACTTGAACTGCCAGACCACCCCTGCCATGTATAGTAGGAATGCAGCACTGTCAGCTGAAGTCATCTCTGACTTCCATGAAGACATGCAGGACTAACAGAAGACCGTTCTTAAAAACAAAAGGAAAAAAAGGGAAAAAAGCTTGCACTAGGAGCAAATTAGGTTGTAAATTTCACTAGCAAGATAACCAACTCCTCACTTACCTTCACCCCTACTGGATCACCTCTTCACAGAATGCACAGAAATCCAGTCTTTCAAAATAAATAGGAATAATGCCTATTATACATCTGTTATCTAAAGATAATACTGAATCATCATAGTGAACTGTTTTCAGTTTTGTGAACTAATGTCCTGCCATCCAGCTGGTGCTCTACTAACTTGGGCCACCAAACTAAACTAAAGCAGCATGCCTATAATACATAGTCCTTGCAATCCAGTCAACAGTGCTTTTGTCTCACTCTTATCAATGCAGTTGCTTCCACATTAAGTAGGCCTTCTACTTCAGAAAGTCAAAATATTGATGTCGATAAAGAAGATGAAGTACTTGCAAACAGTGTAATACTATCAATAAAGAGAACAGATATTTTTATTTCATCCCTTTTATATCCTCTCAAGTAAACACCAAGAACAGCCAAATATTCACTATGTTAAGATAACTCTAGCTTGCTCTAAGTAGCCTGAAGCCACTACATCATCTTGCATTTATTTGCACTTACATTAAGCCAGCATTAAAAATGCTATAGAGTTCATTTACCTTTTTTTTTCTTTCTAGGGGCAAGAATGCTAAATATCTGTAATGGGAACAATAAAAACATTTAACAATATCTTCTTGGAGTGACAAAATGAAGCAAAGAAACACATTCTTCATACCCTGTGGCAGTATGGTACAAAAATGCCTTTTAAAATGAAAGGCCACACGTGCACTAATCCAAAAGCAAACTGCCTCACTTACCAATTCTTGCCTAACAAAGCCCTACAGCCTAACAGCTGGTGGCTGGCCAACAGACATTAAAGATTTAGAGGTAACACACTGAATCTCTGTGCTTGTGACTTCAAGAGACCAAGTAGAGTCTTTCCCCTACAGATTCTCAAGGTTTAATGCAGCCCCAACACTCCTCTCATAAAAATGTTCTAATGATTACTGGATCCATAGGAACTCCCTTATGGGCAATCCTCATCACATATAAAAATATTTGATTAAAAAAAAAGCCACCATCACCACCAAAGTCCTCAAAGGAACCCACAGCAGGCAAGCAGGCTATAGGGTAGAGATAGTTCTGTTCTAGCAACTGCAGATAAGCAGTCTGATCATAACTTGGGGAAAACTGGCTTCAGCCACCACAGGGAGATGTAGAACAGCTCTATCCAAATCCTGACTTGCATCAGATGAAAAACCTGTAGTGGGCATCTTCTGCCATTATTCAACTTCAAGTTACCCACTCTAACTAGACTTGCCTGAAACCTTTAAGCCCTATGAATTATTTACACAGCAGCTCTGCTCCAAACACCCAGGACATCAGCAGGTACGCTCAGTGCTGACCCAGAGGCAGCAGGGGAGGAAGAGGAAAGGCAGCACGCAAAATGCACCACTAGCAATGCTAATATTGCAGTATTCACTGTTCAGACATGGTTCATGAACTAGGCTGCAGATAATGAACTGAATTTGTCAGAGGGAGCTTAGACAAGACATTTGCTTGCTAGGCAGCACCTCACAACAGCTATGTACGGACAGAGCTGCTCCTATCCTTAATGGAGTAAGGTGAGTGATGAGAAGGGCTGCTAAGCTTTCTTCAACCAATAGTAATCAGACCACAAAGACAATCCCACTGCTTTATTCAAATGTAAAAGCACTGGGAAAACAATTTATTCAGGAAGTCAGGTTTTTTCTCGTGTCTCCACATGTGCACAGGTATCATGGAAGAGCTCAGCAGAAGGAAAACATACATTAGGAAAGTCCTGTTTCTTCAAAGCATCTTCTCTTTTATGCAGGCACAAGGATGAATATTTTGCCTTGATCAGGTACGGGTTGATAAAAGTATCAGGGCATATTTTCACACTTAAGAACAAAACATGGCAGACTGCAGCTCTACTACCAACTCAATCAATGCTGGCCCTCTACAGTTTGTGACAGATCCTACTGCAAAAACCCAACAAATTCAACACCATGTCTTCATCTTACCACCAACAGCTTCTCTCACAGGGAAGGGCTCAGCCAGCAGCAAGCCAGCCATGTCTCAGGGAGCACCATTTCCTCACTAGTGCTGCTTAGACACCCTGAATGCTGATCAGAGGTAAGGCATTGTGAGAGAGTGGCCCTGCAAAGTGCAGCCAGCTTTGAAAGAGTGGGGCTCCCTCAGCACCCTTGAGGAAAACTCCCAATTCACCCTTAATAAATCCCCCAAAAGTCTCATCTTTTAAACTTAAATTTGTCCAAAACAGCAACATAACATCCCCAAACCCAGAAGTCCATACTCTAGAGGATCTTAGCTGAAGACCAGTTTTCAGGAAGACATTTAAATACATGACCATATGGGCGTACCCTGAGCACACCTATATGCCATACAAGACAGCTGAAACTGCCTTTACAAGAAGACATTCAATTACAAAGTAGGGAATTAGGGTTTATTTAAACTCCCTTAAACCTCTGGGTCTCAAACCCATATATACCTTTTATTGCATGGGAGGAACTGATCTAGAAGCAATTTTTATCATCAAGGACCAACTGATGGATACAGTCAAGCATAAAGTTCACTCCCAGCATTTCTTCAAACCCCTGCTCTCTGCTTTATAGCAACAAGACACGTGGTGCAGAAGACAACAGGGAAGGATGACTTGGAGGAAGAAGTGACTAGGCTACTGCAGAAGCAAGGCTAATCTTACCTCATCCTGACTCCCTTAGATGAAGGTCCTGCTGCTCAGCACAGGCATACACATCCAAGCACTCACCTTAGACACTCCTTTGAATTGGCATGGAGCAGATCCCATCTGCATTGCTAAGGGCTGGCACAAGCCACCAAAATTAGCCTTCCTAAGAGAGTACCCCAGCATTATACTAAAAGTTCTAAGGATTAAGTGTTAAACTAAGAACAGCACATTATTAATCAACTACATCCTTACTATGCAGCTATTTTTGCCATTCTCCAAATGTGTTTAACACAGAACAAAGTAGATATGAAAAAGATAACATGGGTAAACTCAATTATAGTCTATTCTCTCCACTGAGGCAACTTTTTAAAAATAATCATATCAAGCTGCTTATGAAGTACTTAGAAAATATGACTGCAAGGTACTGTTACAGAACCTATCATGTACCAAGCCATGCAGGCTCATATGGGTTATGTGGCTTATTGTATTCATTAAAGGTTCACTACAAATGTTAGTGGGACTGTTAATGGAAGCATTCGAGAGAGGAAATTGGCAACCAATTAATTCTCTCTAATTGTAAAATACTTTCAGATGTCTCATGCAGCATCTAAATACCCTGCAGAAAACAGCATGTAACTGCATAGTGTAGTAACTAATAAAATTAGTCTATTGTGTCCTTATTTATCTTTTAGTAATTTGTCTAATTTAATATCTGCTAGCTACATTGAAGTCTGACATAATACAGGAACAAAATTAATACTGTCTTGTTAAACAAAAACAATTTTTGCCCTTCTCCTTCAGAACAAGGACTGTTCAGCAGTCCCACATGATGAAGGGAACACTTCATAACCATGTAGAAGACTGCACTGAATCCCAGAAATATGAGCATAACCCACACAAAATCATCACACAGCTTCCATGAGAGCAGAGTGGATGTCATAAAGTTGCCTGTCACTAGCAGAAAGTCAACATAAACCTGAGAGCAACTATTTCCAGAGCTCTTGGAATAACAGATACATGGCAGAGGGACTCCGCTGTCCTCTATCACCCTCACAGCACAGGGCATGCAGAGAGGCTGCACATTGCTCAGCCATTTCCTGGCTCTAAAGGACATTTTTCTTCTGTTTAAGGCACTTTTAAACAGGAGCAAATATGCTGGTGTGAGAATTAGCAGCCCTCTCAGAGGACTGCTCCCTGGCAATTTCCAGGGGACTTGGAATACCAGACAGAAATTCCCACCTGTCCAAGAAAAGAGCTGCAGCAAAGGGGATGGAAGAATGGGCACCTGCATTTCAGGTTTTTTATATTTGGACCTAGAAGGGTAGTTACTGCACTCCCAACCTTTCCCACCAAATGAAAGATCTAGTGCAGAACCTCTTATATTGATTACAACTGATCTGTATCACCAAGGGCTACCAAAGCCAGAACACAGCTAATTATGTTTAGGGCAGCTTAACAAAGATATATCTGCACTAAGCTCAGAACAGACTTGTGAACTTAATGAACATCTTCCATGTAGGACAAGTTTATTTTCAGAGTAATGGATGTATAAACAGACCTACAAAACAGAAAATTCAACAGCAGTTCTATGTTTAACCAAGGACAAGGAAAAAAACTGCCATCACACGCCTCTGCCTGTCCCTGTCAGGAAGAGAGCACTACTGACAGATAAGAGAGGCTTACAGGTTTGCAGTATCAGCCAGTCTTATCTCTGCTCTGCAGCCTTAGCCAAAACACCAGACCAAGGATGAGAATAAAGCTGACCGAACTAAAACCTCATGTGGTTTCTTCCTTTTTCCTTTGAAGCACATTATATGAAAAATATAATTACCAGTTATTTTAATGCTGCAGCCACCTGCTACTATTATGCCAAAGTCCTATACTATAAGCATAGCTGGAGATGTTTTCCCCGAGAAAGTATTTTTATTTTAAAAATCCCAGCCTTCTTATGCGGGTTGTTCTTCCTGGAACAGCTATGTTGTCTGCAGCATCTGTACTGGATCAGTTTTAAAAATTTTCTCTCCTCTCACCCACCACCCCCAAAGAGAGATAATAGCCTCAGTGGCTTGATCTCTAGAAGAGACATTATGATGCTTTGACAAATTTTTCTGATAATGCTATAGCTCAGACCCCGAACCTCTGCAGACTGCTGACAGTGAATTTGATTTAGACAGAGTTATGCTAACCTGACCTGCTGAGCCTGCAACCTTACAGGTCTCCTGCTAGGGTCCACACAAAGCTTGTCATTGCCAAAACATTAAGTGCTTGCTTTCCATTGGATCAGGATTCAGCTTGACCTATTGCATCATTTCTGAGATTTTAAGTACATTTGTACTGTATCCATCTGTCACTTTTGAGACATTCCAATACCTGTCTACAATAGACAGAGTTTTATTGCAATTGCTTCTAGAATGAGCAAAGACAAGAATCACAGACCTTTTCAATATTTAATTATCTAGTATTGCATAGGCTGCTGCAAATTTAGAGGAAATTATGTCTATGACTCATGTGCTGGTACTGGAGGAGTTTTTCATTAAACAGTAGCCCTAGGGAGGAGAAGGGGAAAAAAAAAAAAAACAAAACTAAACTAACCAACCACTGCTGAAAGCTGAATATCACCACCTGGCTGACTCAATTCCCAGTGACAGTGCAGCCACTGAGGCACAGCAAGCACTGGTCTTCCATTCCTAGGAAAGGCTTATCAGCTAGACTTCAGATGATGAACCCAAGAGATGCTACACTCTTCAGGACAGAATTTCAGACAGTCCTAACCTATAGCCATTCCTGGATTTTATACCCGTTGATTAAGTCTTTTTGTGAAAGAGGAAACAGCTTTTGAAAGAGAAATAGTCATTCTCACCCCTAATATACGTTTCATACCCACTCCCTTTTTTTCAAAAAAGATGAAAGCAAATACTTAGTTCTCTGAAATAACTACTGGAGACAAATTCCATATAGCAGTTTTTTCTGGAAGACTGCAAGCCTATTTCTCTTCATCCTGCAGACTATTACAGAAATTATTTGTTCACATATGAGCAGAAGCCCCAAACTAACAAGCATTAATTTGCTATTCCATGTTTAGAGATCATTAGAACTATTACTGAAACACTGCTTCCACACAGCTGTTCTACTTTGCTGTGAACAGCAGAAATACTCAGTGGAGAGAAATCCCTTCCATTCAGTTACTGTCTTAATACTGGGCTCCTCATCAAAACAACAGCTCCTTGTCATTAATGAGCCCTGCATCCCAAGGAATTTGAAAGAATCTCTTGCATTAAGCAAGTATACCCTTCATCTTTAACATAACTCCTACAATGCAGCTGTTGAGCGCCATCACTGTAGTGCTCCTGTCACACAGGAACACAGAATTACAGGAAAGAATTATGAATTTGTAAGTGTTTCCTCTCAGGGTTTAGGTTTTGACTATGCTTTTATCAAGCAACATCTAATCAGAAATAAAGGAACAAAGTCATTACAATAAAAGCAAGCATAGGTCTTGCTTACTAGTAGATCATTACCTTAGCTCTGAGTAAACCTTCCTATCAAGAAAACAGATCTTCATCATTTCCATGTAGAAAATTGAAGAAAAGATAGTCAGTATCTACCTCAGAGCACTACAGTTGAACACATCAAAAATGAATTTTTTAAACAAGCACAACCTTCCCTGCTTTGAAACCAACTTATCTGACTGGAATTCAAAACTACAAGAAAGGACAAGTTTCCTAAATGCTATAGCTTATCTTACCAAAAATCTCTACAGACATAACCACCTTCTACTTCCCCCCCTTTTAAAGTCTTCCTATCTATGTGCATTAGCTTCTCTCCCCCACAAATTATGCATCTGGGGCTCCTTAGTGTAAACAGAGCTGTAATAATTGTCATCAGGTAGAACTTGTTACCTAGCTAAGCCTTTTTTCTGGGGAGGAGTTAAAGCACAACCTATTGAGTTTGACTTGTCACTCCGTTACCCACCTCAATGAGAGTGTCTAACGGTATTTTTACTGTTTCTTTTTGTAAGTGTTGGTATTACTACAGCTGTCTTTTATAGCTTTTTTTTGTAAGTTTATTTGTAATACCACGCATGTTAAAGCCTGTACAAACAATCAGAAAAAGTTACTGTAATTTTTTTCTGCCCATTTTAAAGCTTAGTTCCTCTTAATTAACTTATTATTTGAGTCATTTTTCATAGTGCTTCTTACTGTAAGTTGATTTTTCCATTATAGGTGCATATAATAGGAAAACTCCTTAAATATCTTTTCATATCTTTTGGTGCATGAGGTAATTCTAAAGCATCTATTTCTGCTTTGACCTTAGTTTTATCTACTTGCCTTTCTTCTGTTAATCCAATTCTATTTTTGGCTATAGCCTCAGTCACAGCATAGTCTTCTAGTTGAAGCACTGCCAATCTTCTTAATGTAGAACTTCCCTTCCCCCTTTCTTCAGGTTGTTAATCACTCTTCTCAAATTTTAGTCTACAAAACTGAATATATCAATTTTCTTATTAGAATTGTTTATGTCAATATAGAATCATTGCTAATAAACAACTTAGACAATAAAAAATAATGCCAAAAAACCTAGAGATATATAGTTTATAAAATTACCTTGTAAAAATTAACCTTTCTAAGAAGCAGAGGATTAAATAAATTGTCATGTTCTGTTTATTTTGTCCAGAATATCCAGGTGCACTTAGTTTCGTGAGGTCTGACACCACCAAAGCCAGATGACAACTGTGAAAAAATAGAAGTAAATCTAATGGCTGTAAGCTTACCTGACTAAAGAAATGTTTTTGTATATGACCCTCTGCTTCTGAGCACCATACAAACACTGTGTAGCTGCCTGTGATCTTCACCTTGCCCTCTGAAGTAGAAAACTAAAATTATTCCCTTGCTCTGGAGCCACTGATGACAGAATACTTGAAACTGCAGTGAAAAAGCTTTAGCTCCTCACAAAGATAGGAGCTACCACATCACTGCTACTTTTCTCTCCCTCACTAAATCTTGTGGCTTCTGCTTAGGATACAAACATTTTATTCATGAACACTAGTTCGTGGACTAGTTCTGATGAAAATAAAAAATACGGTTGTTTGCAGTTGCTGAGTCCCAAATTAATGACAATGAACTCTCCAATAGTACTACCTGACAAGATGTGAACTGGTACATAGAAATATAAATGTTTTCATCTCGTCAGAGGGCAAAACTGTTCTGATTTGATTTGAAACCTGTAAAAGAATGATGCAGAAATTCAGCAAGATGTTTGTGTCTGTAAAGTGCTGGGTGTCTTAAGAAGGGACTTTAATTTTAAAAAAAGGGAGGAGGTTTCTGGTAGGAAGAAGATCTAAGATTAACTCTTGTGCTTGGTTGTCAGGATTTCTCTATATAGAAGATGACACTGATAAGAGAGTTTAATGTCTCTGTAAACAACAGCGTTCCTAGTAGGAATGGCAAGTACATACACCCTGGGAATCTGGCTGTCTAATGAACCAAAAAGTACCAAAATGAATACTAAATTATTTAAATCCCCTGCTATTTAGCACTAACACAAATTGCATTGTCTCAACCAGATCATATCAGATTTATTATTACAGCTATTTTATTCCCATTTTTTTCTCTCTTTGGGGTTTTGGCAGAAAGCCCTCAAAGATAATGGTTTAAGTAATTAGCTGGCAGGCCAAAACTCAACAAAACCATCCAGTGTTGAGGACTGCAGAAACTTCTTCTTTGCAACCCAGAATTTGTTGATGGTGAAAGTTTAGGACTGCTGAAGTCTCTCACTTGAACTCCTACCAGAAACAACACGGCTAAGTACACTTGAGGGAGAACAGTATGGAGTCAGGGGTGGAAATGGCCAGAGATTTAAAGCAGGTGCATCTACTGTGACACAAACCAGACTTCTTGTTTTCAGTGGAGATCCTGAAACTAAAGAGGCCTTCTTGGGCCTACTGTGGGATTTTGGATTTGGAATTTTGCACATGTCCCACTCTGTCACGAGAGAGGGAATGGTATTGGGGCCATGCTGTGTGTGGAAGATACTGTCTTCACAGTCCCAATTGAGAGACCCATGACAGAAGGGCTACCTAGAAGGCACTAGGGAAAGTTTCATCGGTGTTCACTGACAACTTTAGTGACATTGCAACTCACAGCAGGAAGCTCACATTCTCCAGAAAATGTATCTTTAATTCTTCTTATTATGGGGGCTCAGCACTATACAGAAAGACCTGACAAAATATGTCGTGGTTTAACCCCAGCTGGAAAGTAAGTACCATGCAGCTGCTCGCTGCTCTATCCCAGCTGAAACCCAATGTCCGACTCCAGTTTCACAAGAGGGAATGGATCCAAAATAATTCTAAGTAATGACTGATACCTGTACTTTCCTGAAGTGTCTTAATTTGGGACCCAGACCACCCAGGTTGGGTTTTTTTTTTTCTGTAAGAAGTTAACTCTTTCTCCACAGATATTTCAGATCTTTCTAGCCACTCCTTTCTCTTTCTGAAGACTGATCACCCCACTTTGTTACCATAATGATGACTAGTAGGGTTTAAAAACTTTTCAAAGACAAATTTCAGATTTGTAAATAAAATTACTTCGATAAAAAAGAGGGCATTAACTTTTTTTCTTTTTTTTTTTTTTTACTGAAGATTGTGGGAAAACTTCAGCAGGGATCAGGATTTTAGTTAAGGACTGATAGTGAATGCTGCCCCCTCTTCAGGCAGCGCAGGATTGGGATAAATTTGGCGGGGGCAGGGCTAGCATTCTCTCCTCCTGTCTGCCTGCTAGGCTTTTGTTGAAAGCTCCTTTGTTCCCCTGTGACCAGTCAGGTAAATGGCACAAGGATGGCTTCCAGATGCAAACTTGTCTTAGTGAAACTCCGGGAAGAAGATTTGACTGTTAATCTGTAAAGCAGAAGTGGTGCCCTCCCCCGCCTGGGCAGCACCTGCATACCTTAATTCCCCTGTCTCTTTGTCCCAGTTCAGAACAAGGCACCAGGATTGATGTCAATTGATATGTTTCAGTTCAGTAGCCACAGGACCACTGAAGCAATAACTATGATGAGCCTTCCCAGTGATGCAGAAATGTTGACTAAATCTCATCTGGAATTCAGATTCAAGCTTCCAGGTTAAATCCTGATTCCCAGCTGTGTAACTGATATGACAAACGCAGATGTAACCTCTGTATCTGTTTCAGAGTTCTGATGGCTGATGTTGACTTTGCACATACACTTTCAGCATCTTTTTTCTCCCATTTATAAATAAACAGCATCTGTTAAGTAGGGTGATGTATGCTTAGAGTATTTGAAGGCACAAAAAAGCCTGGGGTACTTTTTCATGTATCCTTTGTATAAGCATTGGGCTGAATGTTCCCCGATCTCACAGGCACAGAATCTTAGAATGCATTTACTGTGTTTTGTACAAATAGGCAGAACAGTGCTGGGTTGACAAGAGATAACACCTGAGCCCTCCTTCTGTTCAAAGTAGAAAAATTTATCAGGGTGATGTTATTATAAGGAGATAAAGACTTTGCTTTCACTCTTTCTGACTACCTCCTCATTTATTAAAAATCAAATGAATGGGTTTGGTCATCTGCATTCAAGAAATCAGGAATTAAAAATCAAGACCTCACAGTTTTAAACAAGATGTCAGTCTGCCTTCTTTCCTTTATAGAACCTATACACTAATTAAATTTGGGTTAATCCTGATTTCCAGCACTCTAAAAGAAGGCAGATTCATCAAACCAAACCCTCAGCTAAAACAAACTGACACATTTTGTTGGATCCATTATGAACTGATAAAATCATGGCTCTTCCATTTTAGACAAGTGGAAGACAAGTTCTCATTACCTTCTTTTTGCACTAATACCCCAAGGCAAGAGTTTTCAAACTGTTAATTAGAACTAGAATTAACAAAAACACCCTACAAAAGGGGGGTATCAGCAGAAATGAATTTAAAATCCACAGCATGTCTTGTGATTCTTCATCACAATATGAGAGTACTGAGACTAATTTAGTGACACTTCATTTAAACTGGATTTAGGGCTCACTAAAAGGTGTAGGGTAACTACACCTGCAGCTGTCAGGAAAACCTCCTGTGAATGTCATGTACATGGATGTGATACTGTAACTATAGGGATTGTGTCACTTCTGTGAGGAGTCCAAATAGGTGGTTGGACTGGGTCACCCATTAAAATCAGCATCATGTCAGCTTTGCCTTATCACACCTTGGCTTGAAATACAAAGCTCTGCATCTTTTGTTTTCAGGTCTTTTTGCTCCATTGTATCTTCCAGTAATTTTACTGTCATGTAATTACCACTCAGCCAGCAGTGTGACAGCCAGGAACTTCAAAACAGACAGGCATATATCCAATCCTGGGGCTGGAAAGAAACTGTCCAGGAACTTTTGTAGTGGGCAGAATTCATTATGAAAAGTTGGCAATAATACTAATCAAAAATCTGAGAGCTTTCCTAACAAATTGGAATAACTGAAAATAATATATTTTCAATATTGATAATTAATTTTTTGCACTTAAAATAAACTTTGTAAAATCTGGGGTTTTTTTCCGACTCCTCAACTGTGTCAGTGATCTTTCCCAAATTATCCTTTGATTGCACCAGCTGAGAATCAGTTATCTAAAGCTCTCAGATGCCATGTCTTACATACCTGCAACTGCTCCAAAAGGCTTAAGTAGCGTAGCTGGAAAAGATAAGAGACTGAAAGGAAAATATTTGTGGCAAGCCACACTGAAGAGCTGTCCCAGAAGCAGAAAGATGTTGCTGCAGAGATACTCAACTGCCTTTTCAAAATTCAGTGTATTGCTCTGCTCTACCAGGTATATGTGCAAAAAGACTTTGAGATTAACTATCCCTTAAAAGAACATGTTGGCAATCAGTCTCTACAGATACTGTCTGTAACAGATATTCTAGTATTTGTACTACTACAGACTTAATTAAAATGTGTCACAATACAACATGGTACAGGAAAACAAGCCTGGAACACCTCCCCATCGCTGTAAAAAAGCTAACATAGGTCTTGTGATATTGCTTCACAAGTAGCGTATCAGCTCAGTCAGATTCAAAGATTATTTAAAGGCCATACTCAACAGCTCAAACAAGACTGGCCAAAGGAAAATGAACCAGCCAAGAGTGCTGCCCTGTAGCAAAACCCACAGAGCATCACTTGACAACCTTCCACAAGAGCAGAAAGAGATGACCTGGTTGTTCTATAGGGCACTCAGCAAGGCTTCACTACAATAAAAATGCCTTGTGAATTGCTAATTGGAGAGTGATCAGTTTTAGATGCTGACATCAGTTTTCAAGTGATCATCCAAAATACCATCTAGAGTCAATGGGAGCTATCAGCTTAAAACTTCTTGTAGAGGGAAGGAGGGTTAATGGTAAGAAAAAAAGGGGAATGCTTTAGAGCAACATCACTCACAAAGCCATACAATCTCAGGTTAAAAAAAACCCTGCAGAGTTGGCAGAGAACAAAACTGCACTCGAACCTTGTGGCAATGGATATGCAATACTAAATGACTGTTCTTTCTTTGCCCGGTGAGTTCCGTAAGGAAGTACACCTAGCAGTTCCATCGTCTTGGTGATATTCTAGGACCCTGAACAGACAAGCAGATTTCCTTGCAGTCATTTCACTGTTAGATATTTTAATCCTTCATGGAACTAGAGTGGCATTCCTGCCAAATCACACTAGTAGGGCAGTGCTTTTAGGTCTGGCCAGAAAAGGAGAAAACTGACTCACCCAGCACAGGGAAGTAGACTAAAAGCAGATACTGCTGGAAAACTAAAATCTGAAACAAGAGTCCTGTGGAGAGAGTGGAACAGAGAAGGAATAAAACAGTTTCTATAAATAGGCAGTACATGTGTCTGTTTCAATGGAGTTATGAATAACCAAGTAGCATGAGTTCATATATTGGCTATACAGCAAGTGGAATTTTAAACTTTTATTAAATACATTCATTTCATTTGATCCTAGAAACAGAAGGGTAGTTAAATCTCTTATGTCCTCAATTAACTCCTAAATAACATATTCCTTATCATCTGAGTGCTTTGATCTTTAATGAATTTATTAATAGTGTCACCTCCCCCATCAGAGTAGGGAAAAAATGTTTCTTCTGCCACTCTATCTAGGATCTTGGTTATTTATGAAGTTGCTCCACAGTAACTGTGCTTAAGTCACCTTTTTCTAATTGAGTGTCCTAAGCAGAGGTATTTTAAATTCCCTCCAATTCTAATGCAAACCAACTCTCACAGCCAAACAAGCTTTAAGCAAAGGCAGCAGAAGTTCAGGCCAGCCTCCAGTTAGCCCTGACGCTGTCACCACCTCACTTTACAGTCACGCAGGATCCCACACAGCTTGAGAAGGTTCCCCTTTGTGCTACTACAGAAACATAGTAACGTAGAGCATGGGGTTTATTGGGATGAGCGCTTTGTCAAAAGGCATAATTGTCACTGGTGTTTATAATTGTCACTGGTGTTTACATAAATAGGATGGGGCCTTTGATGTGATAGAATGAGCTGCACATTATACCGCACTGTGTGCCAGTTAAACGTGGATGAAAAGCAATGGGAGGTCTGTAACACACTGAACTGCCGCCACACAGTTTGAGTGTGTGCATGAACAAACACGGACTGAAGCAGTCTGTCTATTCAGTACTAACTTCTGCCACTAAACTGGTAGCAGTTCAGTCTTCACCTGGAAAAGTTCCCCATCACAGAGCAGAATTTCTGTGTGCCAACACTATGGTTGCAATCGTCCTGCTCAATGTTTCAGTGACTCTTGGTGATGCTAATGGGTGGTTAAAGCACTTGCTGAGGAAGTACACCCCCTGGTCTGTCCCCATTGTCACTACTCCTGCCAGGTACATTTCTCTCAGGAGAATAGGGCTTTTATTCTTACTTAAACAGTTTTAATAATAGTTTTTAAAGAATTTGTTAGCTCAGCACTTTGCTGATCCCTTCATAGGGGTTGTTTGCTTAAAAATGCATCCAAGGCAACTGCTGATCCTCCTGCAAAATAGGATGTACAAATCCTGTGAGTAGAGGTGATGAGAGTGAGCTTCAAGGTTAAAGCTTTGTAGCCTTCACCATGCTCCTTACACCACCTGAACCTGCCTCTACAAAACCAAATTACACCTCATTTGAAGCAGCAAAAACCATATGTAAATCATGCAGAGCTGATGACATATTTCACCTGTATCTCCTGGGCATTTTTTATGTATCTATAGGGATTATGTCTAACCTGTAAATGACTATAGATAAAAATCAAAGAATCATTACAGTTGATATCTGATACCATCAGGTCCAGCCTTTGACTGAATACCACCATGCCCCCTAAATCTTACAGCAAAGAGCCATGTCTACTCATTTTTGAACACTTCCAGGCATGGTGACCCAATCACTTCCCTGAGGAACCTGTTCCAATGCTTTAACCATCTTTGATCAAGGATAAAAGCTTTGACCAAAGTACAAGTGCCTGTATAGGGTTTTAACTGCTCTGTATGATGCTTCCCAACAGTTGCAATCATGGTAATTATATCACAGCACAAAAATAGCACAAAGAAATTCTTGCATAGACATTTCTCTGAAAAATGGAAGAGAGAGATCCTTTACAAGGAAAGGACTAAGACTCTAAAATCAAAAACACCGCATAAACTATAAGCAAGTATTTCACAGGAAAAGTAGATGGAAAACCATGTCCTGAGAGAAGATTCTGTTACTACCTTTACACTAAAAATACTTTTCTTGCTGATGTGTATAACTGAACAATTAAAAAAGACCACAGTAAATAATGTAGAGATCAGTTATACCTTTAATCCATTAAAAAGCTGAAAGTCGATTTTTCCCCCTAAAAATAAAAATGTCATTGTAATCCAATGTCTTATTGACAGTTTCTTATTTTTAGTGATTTTAAGGAGGCAGGAAGGAGAAGAACAAGTTAGTCTTTGATGTCTGTGGTTACAACAGTAAGGAGCTAGAGACTTTGAGAATAATTTAAATCTAATCAATTTAGCTCAGTTGGTACAACATTACAGCAATAAAAAGGTTTACTTGTACAAGGAAAAAAATCAATTAATGAGCAAATGCATAAAAAAGAAGCTCAGGGATCATCTGAGTGACAGAAGGTGACTTCCCATCTCTAAATTCTCCTTTTCATGTCATCTATTTTTCTGGCAAGTGTTTTAAACCGGTGTTAACCAGGTTTAAAACTCTATCAAATATTCCAGTTGCACTTTATACTGTATTAGCACATGTGGAAGTCACACTACCAAGTGCAGGAGGGTCAAAAATCTGAGACGAAAAGATATTGTTAGACCATCACAGATGCAGTGTTCTTCTTGACTAAAGAGGAATGTCTGTAAGCTACTGAAATGCTTTACATGGTATGAAAATAAATCTCAGTGACCCAAACTAAAACCTAATACTTTAGATTACCAAAACTCCCTCAAAAGTAAACAAAACTAGCAAATAAACTTAAAAAGTTCAGAGCAGTAAAGATCTTCTCTTCTTAAAAGAAGAGTGAACATTTTGATACATGGATGCCAAAAAACCTGCAATGGATAGAGACAGATACCTGACCCTAACTCAGGATGACAATAGGGTGACCAGTTCTCCCTCCACACCATTCAGCTCAGAAGGGTCTTGAAATTTTGCAGTGTCACCATACAACCACATCTGAACTGCCTGTCAGTGGCCTGTGGCTCAGTCTCCAAATATATGCTCTTACAGTTGGGTTCACACAGCACAGAGCCCCTCACCTGAACCTGTTTGGCCCCCAGAGACAGCAGATCTGCACGTCAAGCCACAACATGCTGTGAAAAACAGAGCTACTGCCTTTCTGTGTCTGGTCCCTGCTGGCATTCAGATCATACAGGCTGGTAGTGAGCCACATCAGCACTGATCCTGGTGAACAGGTAACCATCTGATGGCTATTGCTGACACAAGCAACGCAGTGGGAATGCACAGGAATGGGGAAGGCAGGACTTTCTGGGTGGCAGAGAGATTGGTTCTGGTTGTCCTAAGTCACCAGAGCTGGCTCTGGTGTACTAAACCAACTACAATCAACTTAATACTAGATATTACTCTTGTTCCCCTTGAAAATATTCTATATAGGAAATACATTGTTCAAGAGCTAGAAATTGATCTTAATGCTAACCAGCAACCCCCACCTTTCTTCAAAGTATCATCTAATTTGGATTCTTCTTATGTGACACGCAGGGAACATGTAAAAGTCTGAGTCTGCATACAGATAAATCCCAGCTAGAAGATCTGGGTGCCCCAGCCACCCAGCGCATCGAGGCACAACTTAACCACCTAGATCCATGAGTATGACTGTGGATTGTAGATGACCAAGCACTGGAAATATTGAACCAGAACGCTCTGGACACAATCCCATCCAATGTGCTCTAGGATGACCCTGCTTGAGCAGGGAGGTTGGACCCTCTGTGGTCCCTTCCAACCCATTGTCTGTGATTCTGTCATTGATTCTGTCATTGACAAAAGCTGAAGCTTAAACTCCTTATGTATGCTACACTGAAGCTAAACATTCTCCAAGTGCCAAGCACTGAAAGGAGCCTAGGTTTGGATTACAAAGGTTAAGTCACAAAAAGATCTGCCAAACTGCAGTTCTGGGAAAGGAGCCTTCCTATCACAGGACAGGGTTTCAGATCGGACTGCAGAAGTGGACACATCCCCAAACACTGGAAAGTGGAATCTGCTTAACTGCAACTGTTTCATCTGAATGGCTTAGGCTGAAGATAAGTAGAGCTGGTAATATGCTAAATCCTACCCTGAAACCTTACCATTTCCTCTGAGCAGGCATTACACACCTCTTTGCTCAGCATCCCACTTCAGCTGCTATGCAGAAGTCCCGGACGTTCTGTCCTTGCTACCAAGCAGTGAGACCAAACAGGAAAATGTTACTAGAGTGACCAGGTTGTGCAGAGGGGCCAAAGGGAAGGTGGCTTTCTTCTTTCAGCTAGCTCTAGCCTGGTTCTATGAGCTGAACAGCCATGAGTGGCTAAAGGACTTCAAATACAGCATCATCCAAAAGAAATCCAGCAAATGCTCTCCAAGGTGCTCTGAGATTTAACCCAAAGCAGATCTGATCAGGAAATGTGCACATTTCTCATTGAAACAAAAAGTGCTGAAACAGGATTATACTACAGTTTTACTCACCACAGAAACTGTACTAGGCACTAAAATAATTTGCACAGGAAGGGGTGTCTGTAAGTCACCAGCAATGTCACTGATGCTTTATCTATGCCCAAGCAGAACATACCACAGATAAAATCTGAATGCACCTTGGTCCTACAGAAGTCAATCCTTTGCGAGGAGAATTCTACCTTCAAAGTCTTCCATTTCTGTCTACTTCTTTTCATGAACTAGCTGGAAAACAGTTTCCTAAACGCACCTCTTAAGAAACCCTGTCATGGACCTCTCCGCAGGCTCACTGCAGATGCTCTCCCCGCTCCTGGTCACGGGACAGAGGCCCCTGACCGGCGGGGTGGCTTGGGGGACCGCTGTGTCCCCTGCGCGGCAGTGCTGCCCTCTGACCAGAGGAAATGTCGCTGTCAGTAACTGTCACAGCCAAGAGGGCGAGGGGTTGCTCGCGCGGCGGGCTGAGGGTGCCGGGGGCCCTGGCGGGACGGGCGGGAGGCGCGGCGGGGCCGGGCCGGGGTCTGCGGGCGGGACGCGGTGCCCTTGGGGCCGGGCAGCGGGCGGGCAGCGCCTCGCCCCGGCTCCGCCGGAGGCACCTCCTCGCCCAGGGGAGCCCCCGAGGGCGGGGAAGGCACTGCGGGATCCCCGAGCGCCGCGGCCGGCGGGGCGGCAGGGCCGGGCGGCCGCGCCATGGAGGCGCCGCTGCCATCCCTTCCCTTCCTTTCCGCCGCGCCTTCCTTCCTCCGCCGCGGCGCCTCCTCCCCGCCCGCCTCGCCTCGCCCTTTCCTCACCGGCCGAGGAGTGGATCTTGGAGGATTTCCGCCGCAGGGACATCTTCAGCGCGGTGTCCAGGCCGGCCCTGTTCGGCATGGTGCGGCCGGCCGGGGCGCGCTGGCCATGGGCCCCCCCGCACGCAGACGCCGCGCTGCGGCCGCCGGCTCCGCCGCGCCCGGGCTGCGGGGGCGGGCGAGGCGTTCAGCCCCGGCCGGGCCCGGGGATGCCCTCTCGGGGAGCCCTCACGGCTCCGTGCGCCCGCCGGGAGCCATCGCGTGGCGTGCCGTGAAGCCGGGGCCTGGGTCTGGTGGGGGTTTTTGAGATGTCTCTCTGGAGCTAGTATTTTACTGGATATTTGGGGCGCATAAAACATCCCAAGAAAGCTCCCGCTGGGATCAGGATCCCTAACCGGGCTTCTTTGTTCTGGTTACAAGGACATCTTTCATCACTGTGGCATGCTGCCAGCCTCATCACAAAAGATACCATTCCTTCTCAAAACGTCCGGTAATTCAAGGATAATAAAAGAAATAGAGGAAAGATTAATCAATGTAGCAGTTACAGCACATCACCTTTCTGTGCAAAACATTTGCAGCCATGAGAATTTACCTACTAAGGACAGGCAAAGAAGGAATGTAACTTAATAGAAAAAAAATTAGGTAAGATAGCACCTCTGAATCTTTACAGATCCTGGTCTTAACCAGGCATAGCTAGCAGCAGTTGCCACATCTTAAGGGGTTGCTTTTTCTACCAGATGAGCTTCAGGGTAGAATGGTTTCAATGAGGCAGAATCACCACAGGACGAGGATACATTGAGTTTTGGGAAGATCTGCTGCATAAGAAATGGCCCCCTGTATCCTGAAGGTCTGTGACAAACAGCCTTAAGTCTGTATCTCAATCCAGATCCCACAGAGTTGGCTACCACACATAATGGGTAACTTGGGTTTTATTTCAAAGATCATAAATAATGCTAAACCTCTGAATCTTGCTGTGCTTTGGTATCCTCATATATAGTATAGAAAGTAATACTTTCTAGCTACGACTCCACAAAACAGAAGTAGAAATAGAACTTAGAAATAGAAGTATTGTTGACAAACCACTTGGAACTTCCTAAACTCAAAGTAATCCAGAACTGTGGCATTTCACACTGACTGCACTGAATGCATCATAGCCCACTGGAGATGTGTGCTTTGTGACAGGGCTGCTGCCACCGACAGATATTTGCCTGTGAGAGGCTTTTACTCGTGGATTTTATCACTCTGGGAGAAGTGGCCCAAGAGCTTTTGTGATTGAAATCATCCAGTTAGGACAATGCCCAGAGCTGGCATTCCTTTCCCATTTTAAGACCATGACATAGAGCTGGTTATTTTCATTAACATCATTTTCTTCCTCAGCTTGTTCTTTCTGCTCTCCACAAATTATTTTCTGTTGTGGTCTGTATCTTTGTACCAGAACAAATGGCCTGGGGAAGAGGGAATCACTTCACATATATTGTTAGCTAGTAGACAAATAAAGTGAAGTTCACTTTGGGTTCAAACTGTCAGGTCAAACTCAAAGAAAGTGCTCCCAAAAAAGGACCAAAAAATGAATGGCAACTCCTGGATTCATGTTAACTCTTTCATCTAAAATTAGCCCTCAGGTGAACTGTGTTTCCAGTACACTTAAAGTATTGTGGACTGTCAGCCTGCAAGCCCATGTAGCAGCTGAGTGCACTCATTCCTTCACATGCGCTGCACTTGCTTTCACCTCTGCACACTCAGTGTTCTCAAAGAGTGCTCCAGTTAGAACACCATCTGCCTTACAGCCCTTACAAGGGCTACTCACTCACCTAAACTTGACTACTTGAGTGCCTCAAGGAGATTTAATTACCCAGCCCACACTTACCTGGACAAGCCTCAGCTGTATCCCCATGGAAGGCATGCCCCAAGCATTTAACGACCAGGCATTTCAGTAAAGCTTACTGGTGTGGAAAAAACAAAACATATCTTTGCCTCTGCTCAGAATGAGGACCTCAGAGGAGACCTGCCTGTAAAATCCGTCTCAAGTCACAAGTTGATATAATCATACAATGCAGTCTAGTGGAACACTGAGAGGAGAAAGTGGACTGCAAAAGTGTTCAAGGACACCAAGTGTGCAGGATAATCTCAGTAACTGAGAAAGAACCTGAGTCCTGCTCAGCAGGTTTAAGGAAAACTAAGTGTGCAGTCCAGAGCAGTTAGTTGTGTTTCTGAAAGCTCATGTTCATTAGTAACCAGCTGACAACCTGTGGGTAAGCCCTGAGCTTTGAGGAAAGAAAGAGCTCATTCCGCTGTGCAGGGCTCACCTTTGTCAGTTTGTTATGCAATGCCTGTCTTTGTCATCGTGCTGATTTGCACTAAATTGTGTATTATTGGACCATGAGTCATGGCAGTATTATTCCCTGGGGTCTGTCATAATGGCTCCATGGTTTGAAGGATGTACTGAAAAAAAAAGGAGTTGGTATTTTTCAAATTACAACGTGCTCACTTTTCTAGTATTTATAGCAATGTACTTTCAAAGAGCTCAATATGCATAATAATTATTTCAATGTAATAAATAAAGCAAGGGCAGGAAGAATGGTCCTGTAGTTAATGTGCCAGACTGGGAGACAGGATATCTTTATTCTATTTTTGACTGTGCCAGATGCCGTCTGGGACCTTAGAGAGATTGTTAAGCCCAAATTTCCAAAAAGATGCATCCTTTGCTCCAATTACTAATGTTATACACAGAGACTGGTTCTGGAAAAAAAAAAAAAAAAGAGGAAAGAAACCCACATTACTCAAAATTTATTAGTGTAGTGGAAAATGTAACAGTCTAATCAAAGGTGAGAGCTAATTATTACTAAAAAAAAAAAAAAAGAAAGAAATTAAAGACTACCAATACTAAGAAATATGCTAATAAATAATGCTACTACTAAGAAATTAGGAATGCTACTACTTCTGAAAGAAAAAAAAAAAAAAACAGAAATAATAAACCATTTCAATTTTTTGTAGTCACACTCTTCCTGTCTGTCTTTTTTTGGTGTGGTGCTTACCCTTTCACTGCCCCTCTGAGACCAGTGGTTGACAGTGCTGGCCTTTGTAAAGCAGTAGGTGTCATGGCTGCAGCTGGTCATCAGTGCCTTGCCAACAAATTATTTGCTGAGAAAAACAACTGTTATGGGGCTATTTTTATGTGTTTTTTAAGATGCCTTCACACCTTGCTCTTTATCCATTTGTCTACTGCTCCACTTTACATCCAATTGTATTATATGGGATGCCATTTATGTATGGTACACACTTGTTCTTTGTGTGATCCCTCAGCTATCTTTGTCCACTTCCCAGGTCTGCACTGCTTTAGCTGACTGCTGATGAGCTCTGTAGCCCCAAGTTCTCCAGTGCCAAGGCTGTGCTCCTTTTTTCATCATCCTCTGCCTCTTCTACAGTGTCCTGCGAGTCCACTCTCAGGGGACTCTGCTGTCATACCAGGCCTGTATTCCTCTACATATTATTATGTTATGCATAGTTATGTTAGTTATAAATGATGTTATACATCATTGTGTTAGTTTTAAGTATCTCATTGTCCACAGCAGAACTTCTTGTCTCTCTCCATGTAAAAGCCACAATGGCGCCATACAAAGTTAAACAAAAGTAAAACAGTTAGACATAGCTACCTTCCCATTACAACTAAGTGAAAGAAAACCACAGACAAGTCAATAAAAGCTCAGACAAAATGAGGCTCAGTCCTGAGGCCTTGCAAAGTCAGTACAAAGCCTGTGGCCTCCTGCCAGCAGTGGTGGTCGGCTACAGGCTGAGAGTAATTGCATGTAAGTTCTGCTTGTCTAACTCTGCTTGTCTAACTCTGCTTGTCTTAAAAAGAAAGCAAACAAATAAACCCCAACATAATGGACTCTCTTGGTCTTAAACCAAATCTTTGTGCTGTGGTGCTTTGCCCTTGTTTATCTGCACAGGATCAAAATGAGCATGATGCAGATAATATGCTGAGCTACAGGGGAGGTATCTGTCACTCATCATTACATTTTTAAAAGGTTAAAAACAAAGTAAAAAATCCAGGACTTGCTGTTTCTAGATTGATAGAGAAAGGGTGCTTGGCATCACTCAGCTTAAGAAAATAAGTGAAATAGCTTAAGGATCTTCCTTGCAGAAGTGCTGGTATCTATAGGCAGATACAGGATGTAACCTTACATATGTAAACATGTGTCAATGCATGCAAGGCCCACCCAGAATCTCTTAAAGGAGCTGGAGTCTCCTGTGCTTTATAGAGCAGAAGGGGCTCAACAATAACACTTCTCTTACAGTTCACCATAATCCACAGATAGATTTAACTTGAAGGTGGAAAAAAATTATGAATTGCACATTGAGTGGGAGCATAGGAGAGGGGGGGAGGGATAGAGAAAGGGTAAACCATTACCTGTAAGTGAAATGGGGGAAAAGTATAAAAGATTTGGAAATGCAGGCATCTTCATTGTTTACATGCCATTCAGGTTTTTCAGATTTTTGAATAATGATGTATGTAAATAAAATAAAAACTTAATAGAATAATCATCTTGATATGTTGGAAACTGAAATTTATACTTATTTTATAGCAGGAGGTGATCTGTGATTTGCCTGAAAATTACTGAAAAACTTCAAATTTGCATGGTTTTA
The DNA here is from genome assembly GCF_035770615.1 of Melospiza melodia melodia. Lineage (NCBI taxonomy): Eukaryota > Metazoa > Chordata > Aves > Passeriformes > Passerellidae > Melospiza > Melospiza melodia. Next base: position 82,224,334 of record NC_086195.1, read on the forward strand.
AAGATACATTCAAAACACATTAAGCTAAATTGGAACAAGTAATTTTTATTCCATGATAATGGTGTCAACAGAAAGAATTCATCAGGCTGGAAATTGATGGAAAGCTCTGTGTAAAACAACCCCCTACAAGTGCTTTGCACAGGAAAGACATATGGTAGAGTAGACCATAGTTTTGATCTTAGCTTATATGGAGCTAAGTTAGCAATTAGCTAGTAATCAAGAAAAAATATATTCTGAAGCAAAGAAGACTAATACTGAAGGAATTAAAAGTTTAATGAAATATCATGGAATCTTAAAATGGTTTGGGTTGGAAGGGGCCTTACAGATCATCTCGTTCCAACCCCCTGCCATGGGCAGAGACACCTTCCCCTAGACCAGGTTGCTCAAACCCTGTCTAACCTGGCCTTGACCACTTTCAAGGATGGGGCATCCCAGCTCCTCTGGGCAGCCTGTTCCAGTGCCTCACCAGCATCACAATAAAGAGTTTCTTCCTTGTATCTAATCTAAGCCTGCCCTCTGTCAGTTTAAAGCCGCCCCCCCTTGCCCTGTGACTCCATGCCCTTGTAACAAGACCCTCCCCAGCTCTCTGGTCAGCCCCCTTTGGGCACCAGAGGGTGCTTTAAGGTGTCCCTGGAGCCTTCTCTTCTCCAGGCTGAACAGCTCTCTCAGCCTGTCTTCATAGGAAACATTTAAGATGGGATTGATTTCCAGAATGTAAACAGTTCTCAAAATGCATGAGGTGCATTTTCATTATTTTGATTCACTTCCCTCTCCCACAGCTAGGTTGCTGGCTAATGTGAGTCCAATATTGTCTGGCTTTCTAATCAATGAGATTGGTGCAAAGGGAATCCAAGGCAGGCACAAAATGCTGCCATACTGATTTGGTGGCACTCACTTTGTACAGTTGTAAACAAGTGCAGAAAAGCGAAAGTTAGTCCCAAGAAGATGTTCTCAGACTGAAAAGAATCTTGAGAGAGTGAACACACTTGTTAAGGTAAAACATACTCTGGAGCATGTGTGTAAATTTCTGAAATATGTTCTGAGCCAACTGCTATGGCCATGGCACCATATGATTGGAAATATGATGGAATTCAGTATATAGTTTATCTGTGGCCTGGACTTTGCTCTAAATAACAGAAAAAAATTTACTTACTATGTAAAAAGCACACTTACTTTTACTATGTAAAAAACCACACTTACTAGGTGCACAACACAGTAAGTAAAAAAAAAATTAAACTCACTGAAGTACCATTTAGTATAAAAAGGGGGACTTTTTACAAGAGCATGTAGGAGGGACTTCTTACAAGAGTATATAGAGACAAGGGGAATGGCTTTGAACTATCAGTAGTTTTCAATTATGTATTAGGAGGAAGTGCTTTGCTGTGAAGGTGGTGAGGCACTGGAACAGGCTGCCCAGAGAAGCTGTGGATGCCCATTCCTGGAGGTGTTCAGGGCCAGGTTGGATGGAGCTCTCAGCAACCTGGTCCCGTGGAAGGTGTCTCTGCCCATGGCAGGGGTGATGGATTTAAGGCCCTTTCCAACCCAAAGCATTCAGAAGGATAGAATACTGTGATTCTATGATATTCCATACCCTAGAGACCAGCACCCACGGCTCTGCTTGTTTGCAGTGCTTTGGCAGGGACGCTGGAATAGGATAAAATATCCCTAGGATAAAAGGCACGCTGCTCTCTGCCCCGCTGCTGTTCAGAAAACAGGTCCAGCTCGTGCCCTGCTTACTGAGGTTTCTTCCTTTGCTGGGAGCCCTTCCTGCAGGCTGGAAATCTGCTTCTCGGACACCCGTCTCCAGGGAGCCTGCAGGGGGGCAGTGTCATCATATCCCATTTCCCCAGGGCGGAGGAGGGGCAGGGAGCGGCGGGGCATCTGCAGCAGCAGCGCTCCGAGGGATGTCCTGAGCGCCGGCCGGCGGTGTCCCTGCCCTGGGCAGGACGGTGGAGCCGCTGCAGCACCGCGGAGAGCTCCCGGGGCCGGGCCGCGCCGCCGGCGCCGCCTCCTCCCTCACGGCGGGGCACGAGGGGAGCAGCAGGCACCGCCCTCGGCAGCCGCTTTCCCCGGCGTGATTTCAAACCGAGCTAATTCGTTTTGTTTCGAAACCAGCACTGGCTTAAGGTCGCGTTAGTATCTCCACACGCGGAGAAACAAAGGCCACGGGCGCAATGTCCAAGGAGCTTTTGCTCTGCCCTCCCTCCCCGGGCAGCGCAGGCCCCGCGGAGCACGAAGGGAAACCGGTTTTCCCCCAGTCCTGGGTTTTTCCTCCCTCTCAGGGGAAGCTGGGGCTCGGCAGCGTGTGTCCCCTCGCCTCCCGGGTTCACGGTGTGTAGAGCCCCAGAGAAGCTGACTTTAGTCGTACCTCCTCCCTGCTCAGGCTGCTCTATCATATGACAAATGCTCATGAGGTCTTGGCCTTGACAAGCTGCACCTGGGCAAAGCCCCTCTCCAGCTTATCAGAAACCCTGTCTGTTCCCAGGAAATAGTATTGTCTAATGAGCATTTGCTTTTTAACGAGCAGCCTTGGAAATTTATTTTTCTTGCCTGACTAACAACCCAAGTGGAATAATATTTCTGTTGATGAACCTTCAAATTAAGTTACTGACTCAAATTGTGGCCAGTATGAAAAATAATTATGACTAAACCCCATTTTCTTATAATCCTGTGGAAAGTGGTCTAAAGGGAGATACTTTTGAGCTCTCAGTTCCCAAAAGATAAGGGGCTGATGTATATGTCTCAAATAGCAATGACCGGATGGGTGTGGAACCAGCCAAGGACTGTTTGTAATAACAGATCAGAATTCTTGGTAATAACCAAGGACTACTGGCACTAGGATGCTGTGAGAAAGAACAAGTTGTGGCTGGAGAAGGGGGGGGCAGGTGGAGAGAGGGCAGCACTTTTTCATGAGAAAGAACCACAGCACAGTACAGCAGAGTGCAGGAATGATTGGCAGGAAGTAGACATGGTCTATAAGGTGGGATTGGCAGCTGGCTTCCCTCAGTGTTGTTTCAAATCAACCACCAAAGATTCCTGAAGCCCTCTGAACCATTTCCAGAAAGGCCTAAAAGAACAGACTGCATGGTAATTGATTAATATAGGAAATGAGAAATATGTCTTTGGGGTGGAGAAACTTGTCAATAAAGGGCATTTCCAAGTCCAGGTGGTGTCCCCAGAGCCCGGACATCTCATCAGCTGAACTGGCTCAACTGGACCACTACTTGTCAGCTGGATTGATGCTGAAACAAGCATAGGCATCTGTAGGAACATTGGGGGTAGGATGGTCAGGATGGACTGAGACAAGAGATCTCTGAAGCCAGGTTGTGAACTTGGGGTTTATTGCAGAGGCCGTGGCTGCAGGACCCTGCTTGGAGCTGCCAGCCACAGCTCGGAGCAGGGCCAAGAGAAGAGAGGGGTAGAGAGGATGAGAGGGTAAGAGAGTAAGAGAGGCAAGAGCATAAGGGAGTAAAAGGGGTAAGAGAGTGAAGTTCCCGTTACAATACAATAACTCTTCTGTGTTGAATATTCTGATTCTCACCAACCAATCTAGTACAATATACAAATCTTATAGCATTTACATACAGCCTATAAGAATCACTACATTACCATACTGTGTTGCATTTTAAACCCTAAAAATTACTCTTTGGACCCCTTCTGCCAAGCTAGTCTGCTCTGACCCTTGGACCTGTCTGCAAGCAGAGGGTATTGTTTCATCAAAAGGGGATTACCTTCAGCCGGCCACACCATTGTTTTCTAGTTGTTCAGTAACTAAGGTAACTCAAAGCTTGCTTTCATTTCAATCTTGCTTATAGTTTTTATACTGTCAAAATCTTTTGCCAGACAATCATATTTATAAGGCTTTCCTGTTTCATCTTCTCCAACAGGCACCTTTTGGCTGGATCGACACTGGAACAAGGGCTGATGATGCCTTTTCATATCTCTTTTCCTCTTTCTTTCCCTTTCTTTTTTCTCTTTTCCTTTTAAAGATTAATCTTACCTTTTTTAATTAACCTCTTAAATTTCCCTTTTCCCTGCCACCCTCCCTCTTTATCCAAAACCCACTGCCATATACCTTATTTTTCTCTTCCCTTCACCCCAGCCCTTCACCCAAAACCCAGTGCCGTGTGCCTATATATCAGGTCTAGGACTAACACACCAATTTCCACATCAAGTGCGTAATGTGCCAGTAAAACTCTCTGTGGACCCTCGGATTTTCTCGCTCCTTTCAACCAATGAGCATTTTCGAAGCTGAAGTGCTCCCTTCCCCTTACAGGGAGGGTTGTCACACGGTGCCCTATTGTCACACGGTCACCTTTCCCTTCGGAGGCAGGTCTGCGCTCCCAGACGCACCGCCAAGCCACCACTTGCTCCTTGTTGTCTGGCGCCCTCTCCTGCTGTGAGACACTTCCTCTTGGAAGCCGAAGTTTCAGACGAATTCAGCTGGTCCAGGCAGCGCACAGGGATGTGCCGCGGGATACCCCGTGCGCTGGGGCTCTGCACGGGCTCTTGCTCCAGTGTGCTTCTGTCCAAAACAGTCCGGGTTATTCAAGTGTTCTGCCTTCCCCAATTCTACTACCATCAATGTGAGAAGGAATCTTGTCATGGTACTTCCAGGGGTTTTGGATGCCTCAAATTGCATTACTCACACCTCACAGCCTAGATCATAGAGAAAGGAGCTATAGCTTGGTTCATGTCAGAGCATAGTGGATGCAGGAGAATAATGAGTGATTGAAATCAGCTGGGAGGCCAGAATCATAGTTTGAGATTCATGAAAAAAACAACAAAACAAGAAAAAAAAAATGGAGTCTAGACTTGGAGATACCTTAAAATGAAGGTGGCAGAGGGCTAAATTTTAGAGACCTTTTGCTGAAATAATATGATTCTTTACTCTGACTATGTACATTCAAGTTAACTGCTACACATGATGCAGGTTAACTACAGAGTGTGCTCATACACTTACTGGCAATTCCTACTCTTTCAGTGTTTATATGTATTTGAACAAATACATTGAACAAATTGAATAAACTGTATGCAAAATGTGTTTTAGAACACAGTAAAAGAAATTGTACTAGCAGCCAAAGTGCTCTATTCATGCATTACTCAGTCAGAAAAGGGCAAGACCTCTGTATTAAAATAGCAACATGATATGCTTTCCTGGGCACGCATGCCTGAAGGTAAAGAGTGAGCCATTATTAATGTAGCTCAAATGTGCGTGAACTGCAAAAATAGCTCACAGGCTCTGCAAGGTATGTCAGATGCTCAGCACTGTGGAAACAGTGTTGTGAAAGGAAATACATCACAATGGAACTGGCCAAGCTGAAGTCTTAATATTACTGATGAGATGAAAAAGTTCAACATTTAATCCAAGTGCTTTTCTTGGAAGTACAAGCAATACAATTTATCTGTCCCATATTAATCGGGACAAGAGCCCCAACTGTGGTTATAAATGCCTGAAGTTTGGCCTTCAAAAGGACTGCTTAAAATAATGGGACAAAGTGATCCCACATATCCCATTTTAGCTGTTCAACCTGTAAAACAAAATCAAAGCTGTATTTTTTTTGTTTTAGTGTGTATATGTTTGATTTTTGCACTTCAGGCAATTTACATTACACTAAAGATAAATTTAGTGCTGGAATAAACACCTGCTGGAGTAAGTGTGAATGCCAAAGAGCAACGTGCACCGAGTATCTGGTGAACCTGCTCCAGGTCTCTTCCAGACTAGTTGAAGTCTAGTGTAAGCCCAAGGGAAAAAAAAAAAGAAATTGAAGAAATTTTGCTGTGAGGTACCTTATGTGTCCAAAAGGTGGGCTAACCCCATTCCCCCTGTAAACATGAGCAGGCTGAGGGAAGTCTGCAGTGTGCTGGGCCGTGCTTGCCTGTTGTTGATGCTTTCTGTGTGCAGGCTGGAATCAGATTAGATGCATAGGATCTCAGGAGAGCTAATTATATTTTTAATTTTAAAGATTCATCCCTGAGTGCTGCACTGTCAGCATGGCCGTGTCTTTTGTTCTGAATGCTGCTCTGACCACAGCTGGGTATGCACAGCTCCAGTTATAACCAGGTATATGGCTAGAGAACAATAATCCTGAGCTTTCTGACATTTGCCCCCTCTCTCCCATGAAATCCTGCAGACTGCACTGATGTATGGTCAGTGCATTCAAAAGGAAAGTCAGATCTCAAAGCCTCTTCAGGAACTGGCAAATCCTACAGCCCACAATCGAATTAATGTGTCTCATTTGTGAAACAATAATCCAGAGATGATTTGGACTGTTTGTCTGAAGATGATCTCTGCATCTTTTTCTGAACAGGTGGTCTGTAGCAGATAGCTACCACAACAGGGACCACGCTGGTCTGCCTGCTACTTGTGACCTGGCTCTCAGCTGGCTCCTCATCCATTCTAAGAGAGAGCTCATGCATTCCTGCTGCTCTCCCCTCAAAAGGCAGCTCCTCCCCATCACTGTCCTTCCTAAAGAGCCTGTATCCATCCATTGCAGCACTCCAGCTGTGTGAGCTATCCCCCAGGTCTCTGTGATCCTGATGAGATCACAGCCTTTGAACTGCAAACAGACCTGATTCCTCCTGCTTCTTCCCCACACTTTCTGTAGACCAGCACTTGAGATGCTGAGTTCTTAGAGAAAGAAAAGTATCTGCCCCACCTTATTGACCTGCAGGGCCAGCTTTGTTTGTGTGAACAGACCTGGAGTGAGTCCACTGCAACTCTTCTGTTATGAGGTTTCTCCTGCCCACATCACCTTGCACACTCTGCTTACCAGCTGGGCCCACCATAACCTCACACAGTTGCAGGATGTCCTGCCCCGCCCCACATCATTCCTAGTTGGCCTGGTGGGCAGCTTGGTTGGGCTCTGATCAGTCACTTGGTAGTTACCAGATAACTGCACAGGGTTATTTCACCAGGAGCTTGGGCATGGTGAAGTGGCATCTGCTTTTAAAAGCAGAATAGTTATTTCCCATCAAGGCAAAAGCATGAAGTGACAGGACATAACCTGCTATCATTTACTGCTTCCTTTTATAGTTCCACATTTGCACATGTTGCTAATTGTTGTGTGTTACTTGGCAACACAGGAAACCACTCCTATGTGATATATTATTAAATAAGAGACTATTAGGGAGACATACAGGGCCATAATATCAGCTAGACAGTCACTGATAGCATCACACATAAAAGAAATAGAAAAATCCATTAATTCAGCCTGATATTTCTCTTTATCTTTGCAGGCATCATGTTTAAGGCAGCTCTCTCTCTTAATATCTTCAATATTAAGGTTTTCTACAGGCTCTGGATTAGTGGTACCAGCTGAACTTCATTTAATATTTCATTTTAAATGAACTAATTTGTAAAAGCTCTGCCCACATTTTTCTATTTATTCCCATGTAAATAAATTATGTTTCTTAATGTCACCAAAGGGCAAGGTAAAAAAAAAGTGTTTGGAGGGTGGGAGTGGCAGAGAACTGAAGTTTTATCACAGAAATGGAGGTAACAGAAGCCAATACCAAACTGAATCATTATGATTTAATTGCTGCCATTAACACAGTATCTTGGGAAAGCTGAGTAACAAATTACATACTTCTCAATGGAGGGGAAATACTTGACAGCTCTCATGTGACAGGTCAGGAATACAGTAATGGAGGCTGAATGTTTCTTCTCCCATAGCCTTCAATTTCTACAGAAAGCTCTCACTGTGCTTTGGGATATTCCACTTAGCAGCTGAATGAAACATTCCCTGTCACAGATGATCTCGTCTTGAGCCATGTAACCGTGTTCTTATATGCAGCAAAATTCTTACTAGAATGGAAAAAAGGCACAGGGACTCTCTCTTTATCAGTGCATTAGTGTAGCAGTTGTAAGGATTAGAGTTAAAATGGACCTTGAAGGACCTGACCAGCAAGGCAGTAGTGAGCAATAGGTAGGTTTCTATGTATGTGTCTTCTCAATCAAGCACATTTCAAATATTAAAGGAAGTCATAAAGAAACAAGGAAGCAACAGAAGACATGTATGTATTTAAATACTGTCAGCCTCAGCAGCTAACAGAAGTAAAAGAAAAAAAATGTCAAAAAAAAAAAAGCTAGCTCTTACAATCACCTTTAAATCTCCTCACTCTTTACTGCAGCTAAGGAAGCACTCAAGGGAGGGGACAACAACATCTGCAGTAATTAACAGCACAAATTACATCAGAAGAGATCTTAATCAAATCCTTAAATCATCTAAATCTCATAACAGAGTTTCTTAGAACTACTTTGCAGAATGAAAAGAAGCCCTTCTGTTGAATTTATGACACAAGTTTTCCACTTGCAGAACTGAAGTAGACATCCAATCACATGGGATTTTATAGCTACCCTTGAAGGATATCATGAGCAGATGTTCTAAGTGACACACCTGGCACAGAAGCACATTTGTCAAGGCCACTATCTGCAGGCAGAGAAAGGCAGTAGGACTTGTTCACTTCAAGTACTCTGTCTACTGCTCAGAATATACACAGCAGATTAGTGCACAATTCTGCATTTCTCCAGGGACTGAGATGCAGGTTGCTCAGAAGACAAGTTTTGTAATACCCAGCTTCTCCTAGAAGCCCCTGGAGCACTTTGAGCTGGGCTTTTATGTACCATAGTAACTAAAAGGCCAGGAACAGAGCTGGGGGAAAGTGGGGAAAAAAGTGAAAACTGAGACTGAACATTAAGAATAGTAAGTTTTCTTATAAATCTACAGGATATGGCTCAACAGTAATTCACATAAATCCTCAATTATTTAACTTGCAACTTTATTTCAGTGTAAGTCATTGGTAAAAAGTTTAATATCTAATTATACAGATACTGGGGATTTTCAGGGAAGTTTATTTTGTCCTTTTTAGTGTCTTTTGCCACTTGGTCCTCAGGCGTGTTTCAAGAGGACTAACATTACACATGTACCTTAGATCTCTATACAAAAGCACTTCAAGTCTTTGTTTTGTTCTTCTGAGTAGGATGCCCAAAACATGCATATTATAGGCAATATAACGGTCAAGGAAATGTTTCCCCTCTTTAAACTAAGGCAGTTAAAACCCCAGGAATATCAATTGAGTAATTTGGAAGAGTAAAAAGGCTTCCTTAGTGCTCATTTATTCTTTGAGCAAGTAAGACACCCTCTCGGAATTATCAGATTTGATTGCTGTCTGCACTAAAAAGACAAAGATTGTCAAAGACAGCATTTAATTATATACATTTCATAATGCCACTAACTCATCCACTTCTGAATAAGAACTCATCAACGTTAAGAACTGTGTAAACCCACATGCAAAAATTGCCATAGAATTTTTTAAATAGAACCAAATTGGCAAGTTTTTTGAAAGGATATTTCAATGTTTTAAAAAAAATTAATAAAATGAGCACTTCAAGTAACTTAAATATCTTCAGCAAACATGTCCAGCAAGAGACTCTCTGTAAAAGAAATTGTTCTTAGAACAAAAAGCTAACAAATGGCTATTTAGCCACTATTTTTTCAACACAGTGGTGGGTCTGTGTGAAACATTTTGTAATCTAAATAAAGCGAGTCCATTACAATGTTAAAAAACATACATTAAGCAGGACTGATTAACTATTGCATTTCTGTATTTACAAAAGTGCTTAGCATAACAAAATTATCTAAAAAAATATAAACTTTACCAATATCATTTGGTTCTATGTGTGCTCCTAGATCTGCACTTGGAAAAAATAGTATTTACATTGTTAAATTTAGATAAGTTTCTATAATTTTTGAAGAAATTTAACAAAACTCCCCCCACAAATGGACCCATATCTAAGTCAATGAATTTCATGTGGCTCAGAGCAGGAGCAAATCCTTGAGTGCTGAGCAGTACAAACAATTCTAGCCATTATCTGTGGCATTAGACCCCAGAACTGGCTGCCGACAAATTGGACAAGTGGAGTTTTCAGAAAGCCAGCGATCAATACAATGAATGTGAAACTCATGCGTACAAGGTAACTGCCTTAGCTTATTCCCTGTTGCATATTCATTAATGCAAACACTGCACGTTTTACTCCATTCATTTTCAGTGTGAACATCCCCATAGTTCCGTGTAGAAAGATTGTCAATCTGCTCTTTGGTTAAACCTCTTAAACGATCATCATCATCATCCTCATTCAGCAGGAAGAAGTGGGCAAGTCGAAGGATGGGCAGTGTTCCGTTCTCCACAAGGTTGTTTGCATCTTGAGACTGCCTGCTGGCTTGGTTCTCATGATTGCGCCCAGAGCGTTGACTACCACCCCTCTGTCCATTTCTTTCCCTGCTGCCATCTCCTGCATGTCTATTTCTAGACAAAACCCCACTGGGATCACTGCCATTCGCCGAACTTGAGTTATTCTGTGCATCCCCTAAGTGATGGCCGCCTCTTTGCACTTCTGAATTAGATTCAGTTTCCATTAAAGAACTCAGTTCTCCAAAGCCTGTCATTATCTGTCTAAGGATTGATCGAAGAGCCACCGATGAAGGTTCCCCGAGCCCAGTTTCTGAAATCCGACGGAGAGGTATTCGTATAGTGCTAATGTAGGTCCGAATACCTGCGCGTTCTGAGCGGGATATCGTGCGCCGAAATCCCCCACTGTCACTTTCAAAGGTAACTGTGTTTTCTGACATTCCTACTCTAGAACGAGTTCTACTGGCAATGCTGTCCCGGTCTCTGTTTTCTCCAGGACGAATTCTTCTCACCTGAAGATCTAGTGTAATTGTTGGGTGCCTTCTGGCAGCAGCTACTGGCCTACCAGGTTCTTCCTCTTCTGAAGTTGTTCGTAAGGATGGGGCTACATTGGAAAGCTGGGAAGCCTGAGTGTTACCTCTTGCTTGCTCTTCAGTAGACTGTGGAGAAGCCTGAGCAGTTTGTCTCCTACTTCTGTTGACCTGCTGTGCATTTCTATCCTGCCTCTGACTATGTTCCTCAGAACGAGCAGCATCACCTTGCCTTTGCAGCGGGGAGCGGCTTCGACTACTAAGGGTAGACCTCAGCCGCAAAATTTCTAGTCTTTGGTTTGTATTCATCCGGACATTAGTTCTAGCTCTACCCCTTCTGACCCCTGCAGAAGTACCTCTTTCCGGCATTTCTCTTGGTTCATCAGCAGCCACAGAATTGCTTTGTGTAGTATAATTTGTCTGGTCTGTCAGCTCCCTTGTTCTACTCCTGAGCCTCCCTGAGACTGCATGAGAGACTATTTCTGACCTTAATGCCATGGCACGTCTTAAAAGCCTGGTCCTTGCAGCTTCGTTGTTTGCCTCTCTTGCAGCCATGCTCCTTGTCCATGGGGCTACTGAACTGGCAACTGGCTGACGTCTTCTTTCTACATACAGTCTGGTAGCATCTATATCAACATACTCCTCACCAGAAGTTTCCAAACTGTTATGATCATGATTTATATTGATTTCGAGACTAAAGCGAAACTCCCCACTGTTTGGATTCGTTCGACTCACGGCTCTCCAGGTCTGGTTCCCACTCTGCCCACTGCGAGTGGCGTTTCCTGTGCGACGGAATGTGTTAAGCCATTCAAGCAAAGAGTCGCCGTTGGAGTTTTCCCCAAGAACTTCAGAATCTGAGAGAAACAAAGAATTGCAAACATTCACACAACTGCATGCTCTGCATACTACAATGCACTCCAAATCCTCTTCACTTGCTAGGCTCTGACTTCACACACCATAAAGAAGCAGGGCACCTAACCTGCTAGGCTAATGTACAAAAATGTGCTCTATGTAAAAATGCCAGCAAAACTTACCAGTTCAACCTAGATTTTTGTCTCACCAGCAGACTCACAGAGAAATTAATACACCCAGATTGTCTCTTCTGAGCCAGTGTTCAGATTCAGGTGGTCCAAAGATGGTTTTATTTGTCCAATACCTGCCACTTGCTGAAGTTACCAGTTTGGGAATATTTCAACAACTCATTTTGATACAGCAGGAAAAGGAATACCAAGTCTTGTCTTCTTTTGGAAAACATTTTTAAAAAATGTTTCCTATAAGCAGTAGAATAAATGATCACAGAATCATGAAGGTCAGAAGGAACCTCTGGAGATAATGTAGTTCAACTCTGCTGCCAAGGCAAGGTCACCTAGAGCAACTGACACAGGAATGTGTCTGGGTGGGATGCATGGTTTGAACAGATTTTCTCCTTTTGTCCAAATATACTCTTTTCCTATTACAATACCCACAGCTCCATTTTCAAGCCTTCTCCAACTACACACTCAGGCAAAGATACACATGCTTAGGGCTAACTATGTGTATAAAGCTGGCCAGTTGTCATGATCACAGTGAAGATTTTCCCTTTAAGGCATCAGATTAAGTTCTCCCTACTCCATCATCTCAGTGTCCAGGAAACCTCCCCTCCAAGAACTTTGGTATCTTCATTTCTGAGCTGCCAATTCCTGTCCCAAATCTGACTAGAACTGGCCAAATGAGTAGGCCAATATTTCTGGGGAATTTAAGACACTGCATAAAACACAAGCCTCACTTGACTAAAACAAATAGAAATGAAACAACAAAAGTGTCAAAACAGTGGAGAGATTAACTGTTTTCCAATTAACTTCATTTCAAACTGCTCTAATACATGATAAAAACCTCTAAGAACTGAAAAAAAAGTATTTTTGTGCTATTACATTTACTAGCAAGGACAAGGAAGGAAAAAGAAGCAAGCAATTTGTGATTAACATAAACGAGTTCTCATCAAGTATTTCAAGTTTGGTTTTGCATCCTTAGGAAATCTCTTTTAAACAATCCCCACAGGCACATTGGGAAAAAAAAAAAAAAAAAAGAAAGAGAAATGAGACTCTCTTAAATATCTTTACAGAACACTACTTATGCACCACATACTTTGTGTCTACATATATGAATGAAGATTGTTTACCTCCAACAGTTCTACCTTCACGTTCTCTGTTATCCAGATCAGACTGCGATGTCAGACACTCCTTAGCCCCCTCCAAACGTTGCTGCAACTCTTCTGCTGTTATTTCTCCTGAATTAATTTTCATTTTGATAACACTGTTAGATAAGACACTATTATTGCCTCTACATAGCCATGCAGAAATAACATTTTCTATCTTGAATGAAAATCTCCAGAAGACAGACAAAACTGATGAAACCATAAAGAAAACAGCACTCATGTGAGATCACAACACAGATATCAGAGGAAGTGTGGAGTGGAGTGGAGTGGAAGAAAAAGATGCTGAATGTGTTGACAGTATGCCAGCTTCCAGTAACACTTCAGAGGCCCCCAAAATTGCCACATATAAACAGATATACTTGAATGTACCCAATGTTAATTATCTGGGTTTGAACATTCAAATGCAGCATCTTGGTATACAGGTGAAGTGTTATCCTTCTGTTCCACATGAAGGATTTTTCCCTTTATACAAAGCCACAGAAGTCAGGCTGCTTGAATCACAGTACCCCATGCGGTGCCTAACAGCAGGAGAGTTACTCCACTACACTTCTACTGAAGGTATGCATATCTTACCAGGAGTGCCAAGCAGGTTTCGGTCCCTCATTAACCTGTAGTCCTCCTCGTTGAGCTCGTTAATGAACTGGTAATAGGCCTCCTCCCTGCTGAGCCGCTCCAGCTGCCGCTGTCTCTCACCTTCGCCGCTGCGCTCCCGGGAAGGCGCCTGCTCATTGCCATTTCCCGCACGGTGTCGGGAGCGATCCATACTGATAATGCCAAGCTCTCCTGAATAAAACCAGAAGATCAGACTGCCCAGGAATTACGGGAAGTATTTACTGGATTCGCAGTCAAACATCCCCAGCATTTTCAAAGAAATTAGTTTATTAATAGCTAAAGATGATTAAAGTGAACCAAGCTCCATGTTATTTGCCAAGACAACAGGGTAGTTTATAATTCAAATATATAAATACTTGTAGCTTGCTGAAAAAGTTTCAAGCCCCCTTCCTCACTGAAAGGGCATACTGGTTGGTATGGCAACTCTAAAATAAAAATGCAATGACAAGTTGCGGGGTTTTTTTAGCTAAATAATTATATTCTAGAAAGTTAAAGGAATTAACATAAAATTTATGTCCTTTCTCTGAACTAAAATACAACAGCAGTAGAGTGTATTTCAAAAGCTGAAGTATAGCTAAAACCATGGTTTTCTGATTATTGTACTGCAATTACCGTGCAGACTCGTTACAACCCCAACATAAGACTACATTAGTATTTTCATTGGTAATATCACCCACAGAGTGTACAGCCTACACATTTCTTTTTGGTGGAATGACTCTTCTGACATTCTTACATTATTGGTATATTTTGCTTGCATTCTCTAATCCAAGGATTAGCTAGCAAAGAGACATCCATCTCCAGAATATGGGGTAAAAGGGATGGGCTGTACTTTTGCCACAGTTCTTCATCACTTACCAAATACTGAACCTGTGGGACCACACTGTTAGAAGGCAAGAATGACCCTCTAGTGTCAAAGAGGCATCATCTCCATTGATTTCTGTGTCATTACCACCTCCCTCTGGTTAGGACTCAATCCTCAGACCACTCCTCAACTTCTCTATTTTCTAAAGGAAACCTGTTCTTCCACTCTCTATTTGAAAGACGATAAAGTGTCCTTTCAATTGCGCTTCCTGTTTAACAAAAGGCACCTGTGACACCTGCTGAGGCAGACACCAGAAAAAAGAGATCACTTCTCTACAGAGATCATCAGGCTAGAGAAGCCCCAAACTCACTGCACCAATCTGTTTTCTGTGGGTAAATGCCTGTTTTATTTGTTTGGTTTTTGTCAATTTACACACATATAAAAGTCACTTCAAGTTTAGATTACAGGGAAAACACGGAAAACAGCATTCTAAGCACACTCCTGATCAATAATTAGTCTTCACAAGACAGGTGATGAGACAACAAACAAACCAAACCAACTATTAGAAATACACTTTAAAAAAAAAGCAAATCTTTATCAATACTGCAAACAGATACAAAAAAATCAGAAAATGTATCTGTCAACAGCAGAAGCTGGCAAACATTTAATATACCTTTTTTACGTTCTTTGTGGGATCCATTCTGATGTATCCTTGGTTTCACTATTTCCACACCTCATGTTACTTCCCCCCACCAGCCCCTGTCCCAGGTAACTTCTTCCAAATCAACCATCTTCCTCCTGTGTCCTACACTACATTTTGGTGCATTTAAAATCTTCTATCCCAGCTCTAACTCATTTAACTTCAAAAAAATTAAATCTGTGTATCTTCCCTTCAAGACATTTTCCATTCCCATAATATTTTTTCTCTTTAATCAATGTTGTCCTCTTGGCTCAGTCTCTCAAGCTGTAGATAACTGCTGACTTCATTTTCCTACAAGGGCTATGTTCAAATCAGGTCACTTCCCTATCACACTTCTAAACACAAATTTCTCAGCCAGCTCTTCCTCTTACTACCCCGGTTTCCTCACAACAAAAGCGGTTCCCACCCAACCCCCAGCCAGCACTATCATTACCTTGGCAACATCCATCGTGAAAGTTACCTAATTAACACTACTATCATGAAAATCCCCAATCCAGACTGCACCGAATAATGAAGTGCCTCTGTCCCAGGGGATTTACAATTTGACACAGGTGCAGCTGGGACAGGAGGAAGGAGGAGTGATAAAATTAATTCAGTTTCTCGTGAGGTTGTCATTTAGACAATTGCCTTAAAACAACATGTGGCTGCTTGCCCGACAATGACCATTCTAAGTTAACCGACTTCCCAGGTACATCACTGTACTGCTGCACACAACAAAATTCCACATATATTCTTAAGACAAGAAGTCCATCACATGTAGTCCCCCTCAATCTAAATTTTAAGTGTTGTTCAAAAGATAGGTTCTTTAGTTATCAGTTATCCACAGAAAATCTGGAAATCTCTTTGATTTTGTGGGTAGTTAAGGAAAAAAATAAAATACTCTTTTGTTGACAACTGTATGGTAGGATGATTAGTCACACTCCTTGAATGACTCACTTAGAAACAGTAAGGAGTGTGAAGTGCTCCGTTGTCCCATCTGTTTAACACAATCCCATGGATGACAGCTACTATCTCTATTTATCAAATGCCATTAAAACTAAGTACTTTGGCACCTAAAATGTTTTAGAGTTGTTAACGTTGAAGGGTATTAACTGTATCAAAAATGAAGTACATTGCACTAGAATATTTCTGGGTATTAAAAAGTTGAAGGACATTAACTAGCAAAATGCAAAAAACTGAAATTGATATCCAGTTATAACTTGGATTACTCTTCCTTTGCAAAGAGGTAGGGCTCGCGTGCCAACAGCTTGTTTTCTAGCATTTTCAACCTAGGACTTACTCCTTTAGACCTTCATTCATGATTACTCTAGCCTACTCTTTAAGGCTTACGACTTTTTTTTAATATATACCTTATGCTTTTAAGCTTCAGCCTGTTTCCCTGAAGTACTACCCCCGATTCAATTAGGCATTCATTTTCTGAAAGTCTACCACCTGATTGCAAGGCGACTGCGGAGTTAAACTGAGGAAACCTCCCCGAGCTAGAGGGCTATTTAGCATTTCTGTCACACCACAGCCTCCAGGCAGGATGATCTCACCGACTTCGGGAATAAAAAAAAAAGAAAAAAAAGAAAAACAAAAGAAAAACAAGCTCCAAACCAAACCTAGAAACCCCCACGCATGAAGCCTGGGGAAGGAGGGGAGGAAGGAGACAAAAAGGGAGGGTCAGAAGGTAATGAAAACACCGCCCCCGGGACACCCAGCGCGACCCAAGCCGAGGGCCCGGGAGTGGCCGCCCGTCCCCGGCCCAGGCCCAGGCCGGCAGCAGGGCCCGCAGCCGCCAGGGCTGAGCCAGGCCCGGGACAGGGCAGGGCCGGTGCCGCGACCCCAGGCCGTGGAGCCGCGAGGGCTGCGGGGATTGATGGAGCCCTGGGGCCCGGTCGCGCCCCGCCCCCGCCTGTTGCCGGGGGACGGCAGCGCCGTGACTGACGGGGCTCCCGCCCAATGTCCCGGCCGGCCCGCGGCCGCCGACCAATGGCAGCAGCGCCGGGCAGCCCGAGCCCTCCCGCCCCGCTGCCCCCGGGCTGCCCGGCCCGGCCCGACACCCACCGCCCCGGCCGGACCCACGGCTCCCCTGCCCGCGGCGGGCCGCGTCACCCGCTGCGGCAAAGCGGGGAGGCGCCCGTGCCGCCGCCTGACCGGTGGGGGAAAGCCCGCCGAGAGCGCGGCCGGCAAAGCCCGACAGCCGGTCCCTGTCTGCTGCCGGCGGCGGTGCGGGCCGGCCAGCTGAGCCGCGCTGCGCCCCGCCCCGCCCCGTCCCGTCCCTGCCGGCGGAGCGGCAGCCGCCCCCGCCGGGACACCGACCCTGCGTGTGCGAGCGGAGCGCACTCCAGCTCCTATTGCCGTCCGGGTGCCGCTCCAGCACCGATTGCCGTCCGGGTGGCTGCCGGCGCCGCCGGCGCAGGTTCCGTGTGCGAGAGAGGGGGCGGGCCCCGGCCGAGCCCCGCCCCCCGGCGCGCAGGCGCGGTGGGCACTGTGTGCTGCCTTACGTAAGGAACGAGATTGATCGTGGAGCCGCTTTTCCCGCTGCTCTCTCCTTCCCAGGCTGCCCGCGGTTTTAAACCGCTTTTCCCGCAGAGGGAAAAGCGGCTCCACAATCAACCCGAGACTCTCTTCCTTCTCCCGTCACTTTGCCTCCCTTTCTTCCCTTTATCTTTACGTTTCCTTCTGCAGGAATCTCCCACTGAACTTTTTCTAAAACGTTCAAAAACTAATTGCTGGGTGCCGTCACCTCAAGCCGCGGTTTTAGTGCTTTCCATTTGCAGAGCCTTGGGTAGAAGTTCTCCCACGCGAGACGCGGAACCTCCCGCCAGGTTTTGCCGGGTCTATTGCGGACACCCTGAGGGCACCCGCAGTGTGGGGCCCGAACTGCTCGTGCGGGTTTGTCTCCACGCACCTTGCACAAACTCCCTAAATCGGCAAAATGAGGGGATTTCCCCATTACGGAAACCTCTTTGTGAAACCTCTGCCTCATCCCTCTCACGTCCAAACTGCTCTTGTGTTCAAGCGAAAATAAACAAGCGTTCGGGTATTTTTTGTACAACTGTTCTCGTACAAAGGAGCGCTCTCGGTAATGGATGAGGTGCGGGGAAGGGTTCAGGGCCGCTGTCCGGGAACATGCTTTCACAACACACCCAGGATTTCTTTATTCTGCTTAAGGAAAAGAGTTTGCACAAGTGCTATGTTTAGATTTGGTGGTAGTTGTGAAAAATGCGTATTTTATGATTGGTTTTTCGCAAATATTAAAATGTATATTACATGTGTTATGTTAGAAAGTAATGCTGTATCAATTCTCTTAAGTATTGTGTTAAATATAGTTTTGGGTTATAAAAAAATGTTGAAATAGAAACTATGCTATGTAGGATACTTTTTTTAAAGAAAGGACTTGCAGCGAAATAGCAGCTACAGGATACCTAAACTTTCAGAGAAAGAGAATTTATTGCTCTCTTAGCAGAATACACGAACTTCTTCCCGCCTTGAAGGTGCTGTTAGGATTCGGAGGAAGAAGTTGAGGATGACCAGACAGAATCCTGTGTTTGAATGGAATTTATGCATCATGTATGAAGTGTATGAATATGCAACAGGCTGTTGCTTTTAAGGTGTAATCCTTTGTTACCGTGGGTCCTTTTTTGGGCTCGTGCTGCCCAGAAAAAGGTACCTGGACCCTCCGTAACTCTTTGTCTCTATTGTCTCATATTGTCCTAATTCAAATTGTCCAAATTATTATTACTCTAATTGTATTACTATTTTTATAACCATTTTATTACTATTAAACTTTTAAAATTTTAAACACAAGTGATTGGTGTTTTTCACACTAGTTTACATTCCTGTTCTTCCATTAGGTGGTTTCCATGGGACAAACTGACAACTGGGACAGATTCTTAACATCAAGGCCAGATTAGGAACTACTCTTTGCTCACTGCATTCGGAAAATGGCAGCCTCTTTGTTTTTCATGTGCCTTGCCACAGTATAAATACTTAGTATGCTATCGTGATTCACCTTGCCTAAAACAATTAAAATATGTCCTTCCTGAAGATCAAATTTATTTTCATAATAAAAGTCAGAGTATATATACTATATATATATATATATATATATATATATATATATATACTATATATATATATATATACACACTATATATATATACATACATATATGTATAACTTTATATATATATATTAAATATATAAATATATATATATATAGTTATGGTTTTTTAATGTTTTCCTCTCACAGTCCGCTTTTACTAATCATTGCTCTACAGTCAAACACAACATCTTCTCTGGTATCAAACCCACATACAGACTCTTCATCCAGAAGGAAGTTATGATTTAGATGGGTAAATAAACACATATTTCCATACCAAAACTTTATACTGAAATAGTTTATTTTCCACTAACCCATTCTCCAGCACAGAATTTGGTCTCCATGTCCTGTTCATAGTGATGTTTCACAACAGCACACTATAACTAAGTAAGGTACTTGTTCATTTTATGTTGTGTTGTTAATACAAAATGACAAGAGTAGATCTTAGGATATTGTTGCACTGTAGCAGTACTGTCCTCAGTGACTCTCTCTTTGCAACTATAATAAAAATAGCCTCTGGAGGGCAGCAAACCTCAGGCAATTACTAAGTTTTGAAATAAAGAATTTGAGAACATGGATTTAATTTGATTGTTCTGTCTTTTAGGCTCTTTAGAAAGTACGTCTATTCTCAGCATCCAGGGTTCCAACATTCAATGTGTATAGTGTGTCAGAAGGATGGGGCCAGGCTCTTTTTGGTGGTGCGGAGCAATATGACAAAGGTCAATGGGCCCTTTGAAACTGATGCACAGGACATTCTACCAGAACATGAGGAAGAACTTTTTTACTGTGCAGAGGACTGAGCAGTGGGACAGGCTGCTGAGAGGGGTTTTGGAGTCTCCTTCCCTGGAGATATTCAAAAAGTTGTCTGGACACAACCCTGGTTAACGTGTTCTAAGGGACCCTGCTTGAGCTGGGAACTTGGACCGGATGACCATTGTGGTTCCTTTCAACCTGACCCATTCTGTGATCCTGTGAACAAAGAAAATTGATTACCAGGGCGTGACTACTTCCCTTTACATGGCTCTTGTTTGCCTGTGCATGGAATACGATGCCCAGTTTGGGGGTCTCCAGTAGAACAATCCTGACAGGGAAAATCCCTGATGAATTGGAGTGAGTTCTGCTGAGTGCACGAAGATGGTCATGGAGCTGGGGCACTCGCCATGTGAGAGAGGCTATGGGCTCTAGGACTTCTTCCAGCTGGAATAATGGGCAGCCTGCCAATACTGACAAGGAACTTACTGAAAAGACAGAGGCAGGATTTGTATTGAGAGGAGGACAGAAAAATTCACCTGGAGGTCCAGAGAGGCTAAGGAATGTCCCTCCATAAAGGATTGAGTGGAAAAACCCTCGAGCAACCTGAATTTAAGAGTTGCCTGCTCTGAGCAGGATATTGTCCTAGATATCATCCAGAGTCCTTTCCAACCTTAATATTTCTATGATTATATGAAAAAAATATAAAGTTATATTTAATTTCAGGGTTTATTTCCTCTCATGCAGGGCTTTTCTCAGTAACAAAGGTGACCATGAGTTCATGGTCTGAATTTTCAAGGTTTGCAGAGGCAGAATCAGAGAATCACTTAGTTTGGAGAAGACTTTTAAAATCCAGTCCAAACCATTAACCTAGAATTACCCCACTAAACCATGTCCCCAAGTGCCACATCTGCATGTCTTTTAAATAGTTCCAGGGATGGTGACAACTGAATCTCTGTCAGAAGCATAACATAGGCTGATTGTTACCGTAGGTGGTCCCAAGTCTGGCAAACAGATGTTTCACTGAATGCAAGCACAACTCTCCTATACAGCACCTGGGTCCAAAGGACTGATGGATGTTTGTTAGTAGCTTGCACTCCAGCCAGAATCTAGAATGCTTTGTTAGACCAGTTTTATAGTATAATATAGTTGAGTGGAAAAAAGCCCAACACATTTCTTTACAGAGGAAACTGTTTGTAGAATCAGCATTTTAGCTATCTCTATTAAATAAACTGCTTTTTTAAGTGCTGCCACTACTCAGCTCACTCATCTGCACATAAAAATTGCAAAGTTTCTGAAAAATACTCAGACTGTGCAAGTATGACAGTTTTTCTTTACATACAGAAAAGGAAAAAGTGCCACCACATTATTGTCTTGCCTTCAGCCTTCCCTGGACTAAACAAAAAATGGAAGATGTATAGCACTTAGCAGGACTGCACTTTTTCAGTCAATACCAAGCTGGGAACACTTTAGTCACCACTAAAGAATGTCTCTATGGGGATATGGGAAAATTTTAGCAGGTAGCTGTATCTTCATGAAAAGCTTTCTGAAAAGCAAAAGTATGCTCAAATTAGGCAAATTAATAAGTGGAATAAGCAGACACTCTAATGGCATGGGGAGACTGTTGTAGGTTATCTACTTATAAAATACACAGATGAGAAAGCAAAAATATTAAAGTTTACTTTTCTTTATTTTTATTCTATTTTTGAAGACTACAAAACAAAAAGCAAGTAGCGAATTGTACACTTCCCAGCTGTAAGCTTTGCTTCACAAACTTTGACTCTAGCACTAACACCATGGCCACAAGCATGCAAACCCACACCCTTGGGGTAGATTGTTTTTCTGTTGTAACCTTAAGTAATCTTAATTGCACGTTTAGAGTGGTTTGTTCCATGTACCCCCTTCAGTTTCCTCAAGGGTTTTGCCCTGAAGTTGTTCACTATTATTTTCTCACCTAATTTTATGTCACTCCTCATGTCAATCTCTTGGCACTCTTGGCATGGGTCAGGGCCAGGAGGTGGGGGCTGGCCGGAGGATCACCAAGAGACTGCCCGTGTCAACCTCTCCCAAAACCAGCTTTGCTCACAGTATTGATGCTCCCATGTCGTAGTTGAGATGGTCACAATATAAAGCAACACTCCATTTTCAAAAGGCTTCAAAGTATGCATGCTTTTTATCCATTCTTACAAAACATAAGTTTACACTTTAGTCATTGGTCAGGAAAGACAAAGTGCTTGTTGAAATAGACAGTTGCAGATTTCTCTTATTTGTCCTTCTCTCTTTCTTGGTTTCTATGTCAATGACCTTGGTAGGAAATTCTTTCAGGGATAAACATGGATTCTCTTATCAAAATTCTCACAAAATTTTGGCTCACAGAAGTCGCTGTGAAACTTCTTCCACACACCCATACCCCAGGTGACAGCATTTACTTATTGTCACAATCCAGCCTGTTCCCAGACAATCCAGGCTTTTGCCTGAAAGACAATTCCCTGAAATACATTCAGAAATGTTTAATGGTGCCAGCATTCCTTGACTACTGTCCTCTCTGGTCACAGCTCGCTTTGATAACTGTCTCCAACCCACTGCACATTACCAGTGCTAACATAGTAACAGTGGCTTTCCTGTGGAGAACTTGGACATCCTTCACATGTGTAGTGATGCCAGACCAAAAAATGTCAAAAGCCTGTGTGTTCTGGGCACATCAGGATTTACACAAACTCAGAACAGAAGGATATGCTAAAGCAAACCATGAATGTTGTTAGAGGAAAAAAGAGAAAGAGGAAAGCTCCAAAAATCCAACTTCAGCAGAATGTGTTAAGCATATATTTTTAAACTGAGTCCTGAGAGAGCATGAGAGAAGGGAATAGAAAACAGGCAGTGAGAGATAAGAAATCCTCTCAATTGAAAGGGCCACTGTGAGGATGGAGACCTGAGAGTCAAGAATACCAGATCCTGATTGTGTCTGTGTCTGTCTTTTGAAGACCAGACCACAAATTAAACTTTTCCTTGAAATTATATTACACTGTGACAGGTTTTTAAAATTAAGCACAGAAAGCATGCATCTTTCCATGAAAGAGAGTTGAAAGTTGACCTTGAAATGTCAATATTTATTTTTCATTATGAAAAGAGCCAAAGTGTGCTTTCTGTTTCAAATATCTCTTGAGTTGAGGACCATATGTCTGAACTGGTAAAATCAAACAGTGGTTTCAATGCAAGTACCTGAAGTGAAAACAGAATGAAGGTGCAGCAGGTTTACAGCTACACTCATTCTGGAAGGCATACAATTCAAATGGTATGTAAAACTAAGGAAAGAAACATTCAAGCAAACTTGTAAATATTCTTAGAACAGGACCAACAATCTGGAAAAGAAGATATCTTGGTTGTGGTTTTGATTTCTCAGAGTTTGTCAAAGTATGGAATTCTTTCCAAATGTTTTATGCAAATGTGAAACATAGCACAGGTCGTCAGAAAATGAATCTGGATTGTCTGTTCTTGTGTTCCTTCATGATCTCTTTCCTTTCTAAGCAGACATTGTTTGTATTCCACACCCTGCAATGTTGCAGCTCGGGCTGGACTAATCCCAGCCACTAATTACCATGCAGTAACTGGATCCATGGGGAGGAGTTTGGATGTTCATTGCCTCCCCAAAAAAGTAATTAATAACACAAAGAAGAGTACAAAGTTACAGAAGTGTGGTTATTGCTACCTTCCCTGCTGATAGGACTGAGGGTAGTGAGTTCGCCAGAGGGGTTTGACCATGCAAGCTTGGTCCCTTCCTGTCCCTGAAAGTCCCCAAAGCCAAGCAGTCCCTGAAAGCAGAGATGGGGCTGAGATGGATGAACTTTGTGAAGTGGATGGCATCTTCCAGATTGTTTGATCTCTGCTGGGCTGCCCTGACCTGTTTCTGTTCGGTTGGTATAGTGAAGTGCTGGGCAACATTCTAAAATTTAGTTGAGTTGCTGGGCAAATAAAGTGTAATTTTGCTGCTTCTCTCAATTGCACTTATTTTTTGTAACACATGCCTAATTGCTTTATTCAACACACATAATATCCCTAACAACTACATAGCAACACGCTGAAAGTCCAACTGTGGGCATCTGACATGAGTCTGATTGAGTGATGCCAGCCTGGGAAGCAGGCACAATCCCCAATTTTCAGTGCTAATGTGTAAATGAAAATTAAGACTTATAATTGAAAATTGAAATGATTTTAGATGATTCCAGAATGTTGTTGTTTCTTTCAGGAGCCTCACGTTCTTTGATATGTCTAAGTTAGGGGATTTGAGTGCCTACTTATTTACTCAATGTGCTGCATTCTTGACATGAAACGTGAAGCATGCATGCATGACTATTAAAAATGCCAAAAGCTGGGCTGTAAGTAGAGATTGCTGTAGCTTTAGTTTAGTTCCAAGCTGCCTGTTCTACAAAATTACCGGCTGACTTTGTGTTGGGTGGGTGACTGGCTCTGTCAGCCAAGGAGGGGCATTGGGAAATGCCCAGTTACTGGTCACACACAAGGGCCTTGCTAAACACAAGGGTTTTAGTATTACATCCCTATAGTAAAATGCAGGGCAACCCTGACGAAGGGAGGAAATGACAATGAGGACTCCGTGCATATCAGAAGGCTTATTAATTACTTTATTATACTATATTATTCTGTGCTATATTACACTATATTACATTATATCTAAACTGAATCTGCACAATGACTCAACTCCACTCAACTGCCCAGAACCTCGTGACTGTCTGCTGACCAACAGCCTGCACACGCGCTTGGCCCTGATAACCAAGGAAACAAAACACCAAAACTTTGGGTAAACAATCTCCATATTGCATTCTATTTTTGCACAAACACAGGCACAGCAAATGAGATAAGAATTACTTCTTCTTTCTCTGAGGTTCCTCGCTGCGATTCCCAGAAAATATCCTTGGGAAGCTGTGCCTTGCTTTTCTCTGTGAAGAGAAATGCGGCCACACATCCTGACTGGTCTCAGCAGCCACACAGAGCAGGTTTGTCAGCGCTGTGATGTCCATCTGTGTCTCGAGTGCTGTGAGCAGCCTGGGACACCACAATACAAGAAAGACATTAAGCTATTAGAAAGTGTCCAAAGCAAGGCAACCAAGATGGGGAAGGAGCGGCTGAGACCATTTGGTCTGTTCAGCCTGGAGCAGAGGAGACTGAGGGGAGACCTCATTGCAGTCAGCAGCTTCCTCATGGAGGGAGAAAGGGGAGCAGGCACTGATCTCTGCTCTGTGGTGCCAGTGACAGGACCAGAGGGAATGGCCTGAAGTTGTGTCAGGGAGGTTTAGGTTGGATATTAGAAATAGGTTCTTCACCCAGAGGGTGGTTGGGCACCAGCACAGGCTCCCCAGGGAAGCAGTCACAGCACCAGCCTGACAGAGCTCAAGAAGTGCTTGGACAGCTCTCCCAGGTTCATGGTGTGGCTCTTGGGGATGGTCCTGTGCAGGGCCAGGAGCTGGACTCGATGAACCTAATGGATCCCTTCCAACTCAAAAAAATTCTGTGATTCTCTGATTTTGTCCATGTTCATAGTTACGGAATTGTCTTAATTATAGCGATGCTAAGTGATGCTCAGAGGAGCAGGGACCTCTGCCCTCGCCAGCCTGGATCGAGCCGGGGACCGGGATATTCACGGTAGCCGAGGCCCCGGGAAGGGACCAAGCGCGGGTCGCGGTGGCTGCTGATGGTGGGCCCCGTGCCCCTCGTGCCCTGCCCACGAACTACAGCTCCCGGCATGCAGCGCGGCCCGGCCTCCCTCCCTCCCTCCCTCCCTCCGCCTATACTACACCTCCCAGCGTGCGGCTGCAAGGCACGCCGGGACGGCCCCTTCCACGTGGTGCGCTGCCCGCGGCCGGGGAGGTGCCCGCGGTTTGCGACGTCCGGTTGCGGCAGCGCGCGCGGGCGCGGCCCCGAGAGCCCGCCCGGGGACCGGCGGCGGTGCTGCTCCTAGCGCGGGGAAGGGAGGGACGGAGGGAGGGAGCGCCGGGGGCTGGGGCTCGGGCTCGGAGCGAAGGGAGCAGCCCCGCCGCTGGATGTTCCGCGGGGCGGCGCGGGGGCCTCCTCCTCCTCCTCCTCCTTCTTCTCCTCCTCCTGCTGCTGCTGCCGCCGCCGCCGCCCGGTGTGTGCGGCGGGGCGGGGCGCGGCTGCCGGGGGCGGCGGCGGATCGCGGCGGGCGCCCAAGATGGACTATGACTTCAAGGTGAAGCTGACCGGGGAGCGCGAGCGGGTGGAGGACCTCTTCGAGTACGAGGGCTGCAAGGTGGGCAGGGGCACCTACGGGCACGTCTACAAAGCCAAGCGCAAGGACGGGTGAGTGAGCGAGCGGCTCCCCCCGGGACCCCCGGCCCGCCCGCGCCCTCCTTCCCCCGGCGCCTCCTGCCCCGCAGGCTCGTGTGCCTCCCTCCGCTCCCCCCGTTAGTGCCGTCTTTTCTCCGGCCCTGCCGGATCCCCGGCCGGCCGGCGCCCGGCTCCCCCCGGGTCACTGCGAGCCCCTCAGCGCTGTGCCGGAGTCGCGTTTCGGTAGCGGGTGGGCTTGGAGAAACAAATTTTGCTCCCGAGGAAAACCGTTCCCTTAATGGAGTCTCGTTATGAGTAAATTAGTGGCCGCTTATACCGTTCAGCCTGATCATCGGCTCATAGAACAGCGTTTTTTTGTTGTTGTTTTTAACAATGCCTTGTTTTTAAAATATGATTTATTACTTGTAGTCACCATTTTGGGTCGTCTTGCTGGCTGCTTCAGAAGCCACAGTCTGCTCGTGCATTTGGGGCTTCGGAATGCTTTAAACCACCTTTTGTGTATGAGCAGTTCTTGTTCTAGACCTGAGTAAATTAATTTCTTGGCATAAACGTTTTGAAGAAAGACCGAATGAAACTGTCATTTAGGGTTCCCTCTTCCGTGACATGGCATCACTTGCTGAAGAGCGGAACAATAGGAAGTAGGGAGCAGGAGAAACGGGAGAGGCACGGGTTGTTCCTGTAGCAGGTTCTAAATTTTGAATTGCGTCTAATCTTTCTCTTAAAGTCTCACCGCAGTGGTGCTCTGTATGCTGTCATTCTAATAAGGTGTATTTCAAAAGTCTGGCTATTATTTTTACATTGAATAAATAAACTTTGAAAGCAGACAGTGGTCAGTCATGGCCAAAATACGATCTGGTTGTGTTTACATAAGCTTTTGATTCTAGAAGGAAATGCTCTGGCTGTTACCTGGAGAACAGCTGTAATGAAAATGGTTGCACCTTGTCTCATCTCTGTATTAAACATGCTGATACTAATTGCAGCACAGTTACTTCAGCCTGAATTTCGTTTGATGGTAGGAGTCAGGTAACTACTTTTTTTGCAGAACTTTTATATTTGAATCCTTCCAACTGTCTGTAGGAAAAAATCTTATCTTGCCCAAATTCTTTCTATTCTGGGAGGGCAAGAGGAAAAAAAAAAAAAACAGTTGTAAGTGTGATAAGCTGTTGCCTCAAGTCTCCTTATATGCAGGCACAAATGCTGCTGATATACCCAGCCCTGGTTTCTCTGACCATACAGAGATCTGTAATATGAAAAATAAGTCGAGGTACTGAAAGATAGGGCTACATTTCTGATGTTTGTGTCAGGCAGCTTTGCAGCTGTTCAGCGTGTTGGACTGCAGCAGCGTGTCGGGAATTCAGCATGTCGTACTGCTGAAGCAGTTTTGGTGAAATTACCGGTCTGCTTGATGTTGTTTGGGAGAGAATGTTTGAAAATGCTGCTGTTTTGAGAAATTACGGCAAAAAATGGAATTGTTTGCTTTAAAAATGGATAGTTGCTCGAACGTGGTTTTACAGTAATATGCATATGTTTTTAAATTTTAACTTTTGATGAGGGGGGAAATCAAGGTATAGAATTTGCTTGAAGTTTGGGGAAAAAAAAAGGAAAAGATAAGTGATGTATATTATCTCCTTTTTTCTTTGCTTTGTTGCTCATTTAGTGCCTTGTTTCCCATCCCTTTCCGTAATACTTCCCATTTGCCTTTCTGATTTCTGAAAACTTTTTCTTTTAAATATCCTATGTAACTGTCCTTGGACAGTCACTAAAATATGTAAATTAGAAGCATCCATAGATGGTTTTGCAGCTTGTAATGCATTTGTACATGTGTGATCTTAAATTACAAGAGTAGAATTAGGCTTGAAGTTGAGGGTTTTGTTTACATCCTTTTATCCAGAGGGAATTAGTTAAATCAAAGAAGCAAATAATAACATTTACTAATAACATTTAATGTTCCTGAAGCTGTAGTAATAGATGGATGTTACATCCAGTGGTGGGGAGTTCCTGCAACAGAGTTCAGTATTTGTTTATTTGTACATACATATATTCAAAACATACTCTTGCATTGTTTTAGTAATGGTAAGTAATGATGGATCAATAATTTTTCAGTTGTTTCCAGAGTCTATACAGCTCAAACTTTATTTTTTATCATTCCCTTGAGTTTACAAGCGTTCTTTAAACTTTGCTACATGATTCTAATTCTTAAATTAAAGTAGCACAAATCTTCTAAGATATGCATGGTAATTTTTCTAGTACTTTGAAGAGTGGTATGCAGGACTGCAAATACTTTGTTAACAGTACTGGTTCAGCTTTTTCTTAAATGACATCTTCTACTACGATGACTAAGAGATAGAAGGCTCACAAAAAATAACTAAATTTTAGTAATTAAGTTTGTGCAAATGTTTCTTCTAAGGCTCCTGGTGATAAAACCCAGTTCTAGAATACTAGCAGCAGTCTCTGTAGTACAGCTGCACCTCCTTTTTTTTTAGTTTTTATTTTACTGCTTTACAGGTTTTACAGCTGCCTCTGAGGTGCAGTAAGGCAGTTGAAAACTAGATAGCAGCTGTGTATCCTAGTCCTAGGAAGTTAATTGCATCACTGGAACTACACAGGAGTATTTCCTGACAGTCTTTCAGGAATCTTGATGGAGTGAGAATCCTTCTAATGAAGGAGAGGTGTCCTGTGGTATGTGTGCTGGTGTCCAAATCGGAGTATAACCAGGGTTTCTTTCATGCCTTGCTCCAAGAAGAAAGCCGGTGCAGCCCTGCAGCGCCCTTTGCCACAAGATGAGGCTTGGGGTCTTTACTGGTCCATCTCAGAGGATCACCAGGTACAGCTTCATGGACATTTCTCACATATTACTTGCCAAACTTGACCCAACTGAACCCAAATCAGCTGAGTGACAATGTCAGGCATCATAATTGGGCTCTATCTGATGCACCGCCTGCAGCAAAATGGTATTCTGGAGTTTTTATTTTAATCTCTTCTATTTTAAGTTTGTGGTCTGTCTAGGTGGTTTAATCTTCCTGGCTTTTTATTGGATGATGGTGTCTTTTTCATCAGTGCAGTACCTGCAGTGGGCTCTAAAACCTGCTTAGAGCAAAATCTGTGAATTGATGGGGTTTATTTTTATAGCAGAAAGATGTACAAAGAAGCATTTGACTCTAATGGTGTGCACTGGGAAGGGAATGCAGGCATGGCATGTTGAGCATCAGTCTTCCGATAAAGGAACTGTTGCTCATCTCTAGTGTTTGTAGGATAGTTTACCTTTTTTTTTTTTTGGTCCAGAAAATGTCAGTTACTTCCTGCATAAAATTTGCCTTATGTGCCATTTGGGTGCTCCCTCGGGAACACTGCTCAACCCAGCTGTTAAATCTACCTATTTGACTTATGCAGGACTTGTAAAATAAGCCAGCAGTTTTTGTTTTGTGAACTGGCATGCAGATCTACTGTTTTTACTTTTTTTTCTCTGCAGCTCCTTGGGAGCTGAGTGCCAGTCATGGGCAGACTGAGGTGTCAGGACACTGGGGTGTCTGGTGCAAGCCTGGCTGCCCGGCTTGTGCAGCACAGGAGGTACAGCCTGTCCTGGGGCTGGCACCTTGTGCTGCGAGCGAGTTCCCAGGCTTACTGGGATCGGTCTTGCACTGCTTTCTTGGCTCTCCCTTTTTATGGTACAGCTATAGTCAGAAATCTGAGAGAGAAGGCTCTTCTGTGGAGGAGGGCTGACTGTTTCAGTGGCAGTTTGGAGGGTTTCCAAATAATCATTTTTCCTGTTTATTGGATGTGGTTTGGATGAGAACAAGAAACTACTGAATGTCCCTGTTAGGCAGTATCAAACTTTTTAATTACAACAGCAAAAAAATTATGTAATTGAGGGTCTTGAACTGTAGAAATGTTCCCTGGTGCTTTATTGAAAGCTTTCCTAATCTCTTGGGAAGAGACTTGAGTGGTGAGACCGAAGGTGGGAAAGCAACACTAAGCAAACTGGTGCTGTCCTAGTTGTTGTCAGGAACTGTGAGAAGTGGTGTTGGACCCAAACACAAGTGGAATTGGACTTTTTTTTTTTTTTTTTGTAATTTCACACTTAGAGTTCTGTGTTGCAAGTATTGCTGTACGTGGGGGAGTAGATTGTTTAATTTGAACCTACTGACACATTGTAATTGGCATTATGAGAATGCATCTTGTGTGCTTCAAGCAGTCAAATCTAATCTACTTTTTTTCTCCCCTTGAGGGTTTGTCTAAGTTGTAAAAGAAATAGAATGGTGGAAATCTAGTTGATGTCCAGTATGTTATTGGGTTGCATAATCTCTAATGTGACATTAGTTTCTACCTACCAATTAAAGGATATTGCAAGAATTTTGATTGTCTCTCAGAAACTCTTGTATAAAGAGAAACTGAAGGGATGAGGAATATTTATCTTGTAAGATAGAGAAGGCAGAACTGTTTAAGTTAGATAAAATAATGAATGGTTTGGGTAATGTGCAAGATTCTTGTGCTATTCTTGTTTCACAGCATTTGAAGATGGATGACCTGGAATGTTTTTGGAAAACATAAAATATTTTAATGCAGTGTAGATAACTGCATAACCTGTTGTTGAAGGGAAATGATAAGAGCATAGTGTCCGTTCTGTAATGTCAAAACCAGTCACTTCTGAGTGTTGTAACTGTAGAAGTTCAGATGCTCGCTTAGAGATAAGGCCAAGCTCTGTAATGGATGCAGAAGAACTGCTTTTGCTTGCTTCAGGAATTCTGAGTTTTGGTGATATTTGTTTATTTTTTTAACACTAAACTACTTTCTGGCCCTTCATAGGGTGGTTAGCAGATGAGTTCCAGTTTGTCTGTGTTTGTGAGTGTGTGTTGATTGAGTTGTATTGGATAAGTAATCACTTACTTTGTCAAGTTCTAAATCAACATGTCAGATTAAGTCTTTTTCTGACTTAGAGATGGGGCAGGTGAGAAGCATTTTAAAAGCTTTTATTCTAATTTAAGTGTCATGTGAAGGATGAGACAATACAGATGCTACAATTTTCACTATTACAATTAGAAGCTGTTTTCTAATTATAATATGTTATAAACATTTCTTGGCTTTGGGAATTTTCTACACATTAATTTACCATATTACCTAGAATTTGGGAGTGCCACAAGTAATGAGTTAAAATTTTACTTGGTGAGAAGTGAAACAGTGGGACTGGACTTGAAGCGTCTTGATTAGTTCTGTATGGAGCCTTTATGGGAATTATGTCATGAACTTCATGCTATTAGTTTTCACTATAAATTTCCAGACAACTCTTGTCTTCTCTCGGTGGTGATTTTGTTGTTGTTGGTTTTTTTTGGCTGGATGTTTGTGTGTTGATTTCAACTGTTTTGACCCGAAGCAGTTGGTGGAGATTGCACACAGGTGGTGAGAACCGCAGAGCTGGCACGCAAGCCTTTGGCTTCTGACTCCTGTCAACAGTGGTGTGGAATTTCTAAATGCCACAAACTTTATTTATGTATGTAATATGTGGTATTATCTTCTTAAAATATATGCCCCGAGTCTCTTTTGGATCCTTCACCATAGTAGTTACAAAGTTCCTAATTAAACTTTATCTACATAATGAGGTAGGCATGCCATATTGCATAAAGTCTTGTGCTCTTACATTTTTCTGGTCAACCACTCTTTAACTGTCTTCCGTCTTCTTCCTTCCCTTCTCACCCGGTTACATGGCTGGAGGCTTCATAGGTTTTTAAGATTGTGTGGTTGAGAGAGTCCTGCTGTGGCCTTTGGACCTTATTTGGTGTGATCTTTTGTTATCTTGTCACAGATGTGTTGATTAATTTTCATGCCCTGCAGCAAAGGTGAGTTGGTGTTTCATTCCTACCCGAAGCTTGTGACAGGTACAGAGAAGAGGCTATGAAAGTAGTGTTGCAAAACAAGAAAGAAAAACAGCAGAGGTCTGTCTCCATGTAGTTTGATTCTGGATTTATAAATTACAGTAATATGTGTGAATAGTGGGGGCATGGAGTGGCTGTCGCGTGTACGCGATGTCCCATTAGAGAGTAGGGGTTCGTTTTTGAGGGTGCTGATTGTACAGGAGGCTGTGTTGTCACAGAACAGTGCTGCTGATAAAAGGCTTGCTTTTCTTTCTGTAGCCTTCAACTGTAAAGCAGCCTTGAGTTTAGAGTAGAGAAGTCTGTGTTTTGTGAGTGGATGGGAATAAAGTTTCAGTGTCAGGCTTTATCCCCCCGGTGCTGAACTCTCATGCTTCTCTCCCCCTACTGTCCCACATCTTTTCTTTGTGAGCTTGGCAAGTAATGCTGCATGTTACTGCTACGTGCGGGCTGATAACCATTCAGGAGGGTTTTGTGTTCTGGCTGGCTAGCCTGCTGTTCTCTCTTGTCTCCTCCAAGGCTCAGCAAATGGTTTCTGAGACCTTGTCAAGCCCCATAATAGCACATTTGGGATTACAGCCCTAGCTTTATTCATAGTTACAATTTTTTGTTAGGCTACTTGTGAATGAATTGCTAACTTCTGTGTGTTGAGGCTTCCCATTTGAGAGATAGCTGCTTGAGTTTTGAAATCACTAGATGATCTTTAAGGTTCCTTTCAACCCAGACCATTCTGTGATTTTATGAATAAATATATTTTATACAGAAGCATACAAAGTCGTTAGTAGATTATATAGGAAGGGTGCTGGATAGACCATTTAATATTCTGTTGTGTTTTTGGTTTTTTTTTTTAGTGGAGGATTCTACTAATGTTGCCCTGTTGCACGGGTTTTTTTGCATGTCCTAGTGAAAGTCTGACTTAATCATAGGGGCATTTGGATGCCAAAGAGTGCTTGTAAGATTGTGTGACACTCAAGCAAAAAGATACTGCTGTTCAGAAAACAGTTTCTATTCAACAGCTTCTTAACAACCTTGAGTGTTAAGTGGTAGTATGGCAAAGCATATTGTGCAATCAGTTTAGAATTTGCAGGAAAAGAACTGTATAAGCCATGATTAAAGCTGCAGATACTTTTTAAAGGACAAAATGTTCGAGAGAGCATAATGATTTTTCTCAACTACAGATGCTAGCCTAAACATCAAAAATTAAAATCATCCTTGAAAAAAATGCACGTTTTGTGAGCAGGCAAGAACACAACTAAAGGTCACTGAAACAATCTGCCTGTTTTTCTGGGAAAGCTCTGCTGTGTGCTTGTAACACCTTGCATACAAGATGTTGACATTTGAATAAAGGACACTTGAGAGTTGCTCTAAAAATGAAGACTCAATTCATTACTGTCTGTGTGAAAAATAAGTGCAGCTGAGAACTTGAAATACAAAAGGATCTGAATTGCAGAAAACTCTTGATTCGACTTTATAATTCTGGCCAAGATACGCTTTCTGTGAGAAGCATAGCCTTACCCTGTGAGTGGGGAGCCCTGACTTCAGATGTACTTCCAATTACGATTTGCATTCAGATAACTGGATAATCCCACAATGAAGCCTTGGAAAATCAGGTTTCATCAAGTGTGTTTTCTCACAGAACCTCTGAGCAAGGTATGAAGCTTAATCAGAGCAACTAGAGCAAGCTTTACCTGGGGGGAACTTGAAGACACCAAGGCAGCAAACTTGTCCCTGACTGTAATTTGAATCTTATCTAACTTTTTGTTCTTGAACAGCTTGGCTTTCAAAATCTCTCGTTTCTTTTTGGGTGAACATCAATCCTATTTAAGCAGGGTTGAACAAAACAACCCCTTGCAATTAAATGTGCTAAGAGTGCCATTCGCTGTTATGTTAGTTCCATTGTGTAAAAGCCCAACTGGAAGCTTATGTGACTCTGCCAGATGAGTGTCAGATACCAAAAGACGTTTAAAAAAGACCAGTTATTGCAACACGGAAAGGTCTGTGGGTGGAGTGTAAGGGTGGGGGAACAATATCATTAGGACTGCATTTACATCTGCCTGACTTGTTTGCCTGTGCTGAATGCAGCAATGAACGGCTTGTTAGCTTCATTGCATGCAGGTGGCTGCTTTTGGGCAGTGAGGAATGCCAAGACAAAACTTGATGGTAATGAGTAGTTGCTTAGTGAAGCAGGTAGGGCACGTAGAGAGGAAGGATCAACTTGGGAGCTGGCCTACAGTAGGGTGAGAGATGGAAACCAATACTACCGAGGACTGTCTGTGATAAACATGAGTTGTTCTTTGCTCCTGGCATATGCCGAATCTGTACAGGGTTAAAAAAAAAACCTGCTTGAAGTACCACTTCAGTTAAAAAAGAAAATATGAGGGGTGGTGGGAGGAGATGGTCTCTCAAAGCTAAAAGAGAGCCAAGATGGTGAAGTGTTGCAAGCTGCCTGGGAACAGTTTTTGAAGCTTTGCTGGGCTCTCAGTGACTGAGGGTGAGTAGGTACTCTAAACCCATCAATTAAAAAAATGTGACATGCTCAAATAGTAGAATAAAGAAGCCCTTGGGAGTGAGGATATGTTCTTTGAAAAATTAAGTCTTCTCTGAAGGATGAATAAAGAAATAGAAGCAAAGTGAATGTAGACATTATGAAAGAACTTAAAAGATTAGCAGTGAAGACAGTGATTGAGGGATCTGTCTCAGGTGCAGACAGTTGTCAAGGAGCAAATTTCTAACCAGAAAGTATAACCCCGTGCTTTAAAATGTCCCGGTTATGAAAGGCTGGAAAGGGGCAGTGGTGAGATCAGATTTTAAAAGGACTTTCTGGAAAGTGGAAACTACTAATTGATAAGGTGAACCAAAAGCAGAGATAGTGGACCCATGGTAGGTGCTGAGATGGAGAGAACAGTCTTGCAAAACACATTCAGCACTTCATAAGTCAATTAGAATGCATCAGTGGAGTTAAAATATAGGCTAAAGACAATGCAGTTTATGTAATCTTAACTATATTTTCAAAAGGCATCCTGTTAAGCTTCCTACCAGAGACTAAAGCTGAATTTAGAGATGGTCCTTCTCTGTATGGAGAAGTTAGAGATGTTAAATAATGGTGAGAGGTCATTAGTGCTATCTCCCAGGAGTCTGTGCTGCTCAAAAGTTTTGTATGGAAATCGCTTGCCATAAATAATGGGGGAGAAGCTTTTGTTACTTGGGATACTGAAGGCAAGGGCTGATCATGAGGGCTTTACCCTGACCATCACCATCTCCCAATAACACATTGTACTTGATGTGGAGCTATTCGTTTGGGAAAATGGTCCTTTAGACACACACAAGTGAATTTTTGTTTAAGAAAACAGTTGTGGAGTTTATAATGACACGTTCATGAAAGTGCCAGTTCAATGCAAGCAATTGCTAAAAGGCAGAGAGAATCACAGAACTTAATAGCAATGGAGTGGAGCACAAAGCACGCTGCCAGTGTTGGTTTAAGTCTTATTTTCAGTATTGTAGGTGCTTCTAATTCCTTCATCACAGAACCAGCAACAAAACTCGGGAATGTGGAGTAGTGTCTGTGTGAAAACTTCATTCATTCTCATGGACAAGGATTCTTTTGTCTGTGAGAGCACGGGATGGGTAAAGTATCTGAAATCTTGAGTGACATTGAGAAGAAACAATTGTTCAGTGACTGGATACATTTCTGAAAGAGAATTCTCTTAAGGGCAAGTAAATAAGCTAATATAATCTTGTAGACTTGTAGCTCCTGCGATAGTGAGTTTGTGACTGTTAGGCTTTTTTTAAAAGCAGCAAATATGTTGCTTCTTCTGTATAAACAAAGTAATGTCATAGATTTCACTACTGATGAAAAATGGGTCAAAAATAGAAATTACCCAATGAAATTATGGCTTTCTGGAGTATAGACCTGTGTTTTAACCCAGTTTGTAGTTGATGCTTTGAAATGCTGTGCTGTCTTTATGCCGCTTCTAGTTTCTGCAATGATGAAAATACTGAGGTGAGTTAAGAGCAATCTGAAGAAGAGAAGGAAAGTACAGATGAATTGCAGCAATCTTTTCCTTTAGAGATCATTTGTGTAGGCAATTTTGTTTCCTATAAAAGTACTGGTAAGACTGCCATGACCTTTGGTAAAGCACCATGGAGCTTTGAGTCTGGAGCAGGGGTCTGCTGCCCATCAGCTAATCTCATAGGAGTGATCTTCATAATTGTGTGGACTTAAACCTAGGTTTTAGGCTGGCTGTCAAATTACAGTTTTGTGTATTAAGAGACGAAAAGAGAACCAAATCCCACGGATTCTCTCCCCTGCAGAAATTTTGTGCTGGAGCTAGTTGCAGGGCTATGGGCAAGATGGTCTTTTTTGTTGGGTTTTTTTTGCCCTTTTTTTCTGTTTTTTTTTGAGTTATGTGCAGCCATAATTCCTGTGGTATTACCACTAGAAAGCAGGGTGTGAATCGAGTGGTATCTTGCTTTTTCTCCTCCATCTCTGTGTCTCTCCTTTACTCATTTGTTTGCTGTCTTTTGCTCTTACCACATACTTTGTTAATGCTGGTTTTGATCCTCCTTGTACCCTGCTGTAAATGGACAGAATTAGTTAATCTATGTTAGTGAACTTACTTAACATTAGTTAACTTCTTTTTTCAGAAGTAGATAACTCTTAGGAAAATGCAGGAAGTGAGTTCTGTCATGGAGTGTGGCACAGATCAGAGCTGGCATAAAGGAAGGGAATCTTTTGGCTGGGAGCAGCAAGGCAGAGATGTTGAGAGAAGACTTTTCCTTTTGACCGCTGCAAATTCTTAGATCAGAAGAACCACATTTACAGTGCATCATTGAATTTACTTGGTTGCTTTGAACTTGCTGCCAAACTACATGTTGTGGCAAAAGTTGTTAATTAAAAAAAAAAAAAATCTAAGAACAAAAGGAATAAAGGGAATCAGTAATTGCCGTTTACCACATCAGCCATCTCAGAAACCCTTGTATTTATTGGCTTGCTGTTGATGGTTTTTCCTCCAGCTTTGGAGAATACTTTTTCCTTACCCATTAAAAGCTATGATTATTGAAGGATTTATTTTGAAGTAGAAAGTATTCTCAACATGAGCCTTGCTATCTGATAAAAATAATGATGCTGTTCTGGCCCAGTGATCTTGCCATGTCCTCCTAAGTATTTTGGGAATGGAAAAATATTGATGCCTTAGCTAGACCTTTAATAAACTCAGTTCTGTTAATGCATTTTCCCCTGGACTAATTCATTTGTGTTAGCATTGAGGTGAGTAATATGGGCTTTTATTTTCATATGACATCTTGTAAAATCAGATCCGAGTCCATGAAACCAGCTTCAGTGAAAAACTGTGCACCTTATATGCTTCTATCCTTTGGTAAAGGTTTTTCTTTTTGCTTTTTTAAAAGTACACAGTCTAAAAATTGCTTTTTTTGCACTTTAAAAGTATTAAAAATATTAAAGTGTTGACTCATTCTGAAGCATTACTTTGAGGATAAGCTGTATGGGGGCGGGGGCAGCAGGGGGCTAATAGCAACAATGAAGAGCACAAACTGTCTTTTTTCCCTGCTTTTGCATATGCTGTCTTTTGCCTCTGCTTTTTCTGTGTATCATGTACATGTCTTCAAAAGGGGAAAAACCCCAACCCTTACCATGCAAATTTATTGAAATTTTGTCTTAGAGGGAAGGA
Organism: Melospiza melodia melodia; assembly: GCF_035770615.1. Lineage (NCBI taxonomy): Eukaryota > Metazoa > Chordata > Aves > Passeriformes > Passerellidae > Melospiza > Melospiza melodia. The sequence continues at coordinate 82,262,069 of NC_086195.1, forward strand.
GGGAAGTCTAATTTTTTTTTCTTCTGCTGGATTGTTTAATGTTTACATTTTAAATAAGATCTTTCTGCTAGACCTTAAGTTAAATTTTTAATTCAGCTAGAACTTATTGACAAACTTGCAAGATATTCGCTGCCTAGCATTAAGGCATGTATTTTTGTTACATCTCCAGAAAAAAAGAAGAGAAAGGAGAGAACAGCAGGGTAATTAAAATGAAATATGAAATTTCTATCAATTTTTCTGAGTTTTGCAATGTGCAAGTTTTGCAGGGATGGTGTATTGTTTGGACACTTCATTCAGCTCTAGCGAATTCTAGACAGTTGAACACGACTTTTTGATTTTTGTTGGTTTGGGTTTTGTTGTTTATTTTTAACATGTTTCCATGCATTTTTATTTTTATTTTTTGTCTATCTCACATTTGAAGTTGAAGAGGTAAATAACATTTATTTCTGTATAAATGGGGAAGCTGTCTGAAATCTTCCCTTTGGGAGTGAGCATCCTTGAGTGTGTGATAATTTGAAGAGGTCCGAATGCTGGCATTAGAATGGGTGGAAGATACTGCTTTTAGTGGCAAGGACAAATATGAAAGAAGTCACACTTTATGAACTGAATTTAATCTTATCTACTGATTAACTAGTACCAGCTGCACTTGATTCCCTTCTCTTCCTGGAATGAGATGTTCTTTATTTTCATGTTCTCTTTGTAGAGGAGAGAAGAGTTGTAAACTGCTCTTTTTAGCTGAAATACTTAAAACAATATTCAGATTCACAGATTTTCTGACTGGATTGTATTATTCATAATCCTTTCTCATATATTAATATATAAGAGGCTTTCATGACAAAATCTGGGATTTTATCTCAGTTTTGGCAGATTTCTTCCTTGAAAAGAACAAGCTAGAATTTATGATGGGATAAACTTTAAGCTGGTTGTAAATACATTTAAATACTCCAGGCTTGAATAAATCTGAACTTTTAAAAATAGTCATGCTTTGGTTGTGTGGAACACAGTTTATAATAGAGAAGATAATGTTAACCTATGTCCTGTAGGTTTAATGCATGTTATAGAACTACTGCATTTTTCATAATGTTTTTAAGTTCAGTCAAATGAAGAAGCAATAATTTGAGCTAATATTTATCTTCTGATTTGATTTCGTCCAACTTACTTTAGCCAATTTAACTGAAATGTGCTCATAAGACAAAACCCATGAGTGACTCTTGTAAAATTAAGTTTTTTAGAATAATAAATTTTTGGGAATTTATATTCATAATATGCATAGAGCATCAGTAAAAGTAAAATAACTTTTAAGTCCTTCTTAAACCTCTATAAGAGAAGAACATAATTTTAGTTTATATTGTTTCCGTATTTTGAAAAATGTGTCTTTAGCTATGGTGAATTTTTCCAGTGATCATAATTACTTCTGCATTTGGTGCTGCACTTAGCTGGCAATTGTGAATGTACTGCATCCAGCTGATGTGGAAAAAGAAGTACTGGTTAGAAGCTAATCTAACGTCATCCTAAATGTGGACAGGAACTGCTGTACTTCTGCTATGTCTGCTTTTCATTTTTATCCAAGTCTGGTGTTCATCTGGGCGCTCAGCAGGCCGCTTCAGTGTACTAATGGGGCAGAAAGTGTACCAAAGAAAAATCTGGAAATATCTTTCTGAATAAGGTCAGAAGAAGCTCATCTCCATCAGAAAACAGGTGCCTGGGCTCTGGTGCAAAGGACAGGAGTGTGTGTGTGTGTGTGTGTATGAAAAAGGGGTTGTTTCAGCAGCAACTCATTGACTCAAAGCAAGCCATTGTGCACAACTTCTTGGTATTTTTCAGTTCTTTTTGTCAACATAATTGGAAAACATTTTGATATGTGAAAACCAGCAGGTTTTGTAAAAAGGAAATTACAAGAAGATGAAGTGGTTGTCATTGCATCATTGTTAGCTCAGATATTTTTGAGAGAATGATTTATAGGATTTTGTTCTTTATTTTAGGATTACCTGAAGGTACAGGGTCAGTGATGAGATTTACTGTGTGTGCTAATTAGCTTGACAAAACTTTTGACCTAAATGTGTTTCTGGGAAGTCAGGTGCTTATAGTGTGACTTCTCAGCTGTTGTATCTAGTAGCCAATATCCATTTTTTCCTGTACAATTTATTTTCTGCCGATGCCCATAATTTTTGCTATTTGACTGTTACCCTCTATCTTCACAGAACTGTTATATCTCATTCTGCAGAGTTATACCTGGTCAGCATTGTACATTGAAACGTGTGCAGTGATAACTGCTGGGTTCCATACATTTAAGTGTCTTTACAATTTGCAACATTTCTCATTCTCTGCTGTTGTGACAATGTAAATTTAAATTTTACTGCATTCTTCAGTTTTAAAGGCAGTTTATGTGCTTGTTGAGAATTAACCTCGGCAGCTCAGCCCCATGCAGCTGTGTGCTGTCCAGGCTCTCTCATTCGGCCCTGCGTGTATGATGAGATCATGTCGCAAGCTTTGCTAAGGTCAAGGTAACATCCAGTGCTTTTTTGCTGTCCTCTCATTGTATGGGACACTCAGGTTGACGAGACACAACTTATCCTTGGAAAATCCTTGCAAGTTGTTCCCAGTCATCTGCTTTCCTTAAAGCTTCCAAGGAGGGTTTGCTGCGTAACCTTTTCGTAGACTGAGATTCGGCTGGTTGGCTTATAATATCACTGAATCTTTTTGCCCTTCTCAGAGAGAGTCCCAATATTTGCCCTTTTCCAATGATCAGGAACCTGCCAGTGTGCACTGTGACCTTTTGCCAGTGACAGAGTGGCTTTGCAATGACATTTGCCAGCGCCGTTAAGCACCCTTAAACGCAGCCCACCTGGTCACATGGACTTGAGTGTCTCCAGTTTGTTAGCATTGTCCCTAACTTGGTTTTCCTCTACTTCCTTTCACCAGGACTGTGCCACTAGTGTTGAGAATGTGTAGTTGTGAAAGTGTGCTGTGATGTGAAAACCAATGCCAAGAAGGCACTGAGAACCTGAACCTCTTGTGTTCTTTGCCCCTTGGTTCTCCAACATGCTGGGATGGTAGTTAATAGGTACAAAATGCAAAACAATTAGAACTACTAGTATAAATAACTTATTCCGGCAAAATTATTTAGTGCACAAATGTGGTGTTGATAATATCTGTGGGAAATAGATAAATCTATTTTTGCAAGTCATCATTTGATAGGGTACCAAGTCTGTTCTCATCTTGCTGTGCTTTCTAGAAAATTATGTCTTCTTATGGTTTGTATTTAAATGTTTGCTGTGGTTGTATTATGGGCATTTAGTATAAAAGGATTAAATCTTTCAAAAACTGCATTTGTGCATTTATGCACTTCCCAGGAACTGAATTACTGCTTCCTGTAGACTTCATTGGATCTCTTGTATGACTAGAGTGATTCTAATTTATTTAAAAATAAAACCAAAAATTTCCACTGGTGTGACGTGGGAGAAGAGACAGCGAATGATGCCACAAAATGAAAGTGCCAAGTCTCCTAAATGTTGTACTTTGCTGTTGTGTTTGATTTTCATAATTTAACATGTAGAAATTAAAAAAAAACACCTACGCATGTTTTATTAGTAGGCTTATCTTTCATTATCAGTTTTTTTTTTTATTTTTAGGGAATAAGAGGCATAAACAGTTAATTTTCTGTAGAAGAGCTACTGCATTTATAGTTCCCCTTGGTAGTTGAAAACTTAAGTGGCTGTTTCCTTCACATGTTTAACTGCAGTCAAATTTTACATCTCCTTCTTTATAGACACAACTAATCCCACATGGTGACCAGTTAATTTTGAATTTGAGATTTTTAACTGTAACATGAATTTACCATGATCGTCCCTGATTTAAAAACTTTGGTACTTTATTCTGCTATATTTATTACTAAGATGAATTTTGAACTGCTCTGATGATCTGAGTAAAGGGTATATTGTAGTATTATGGCAGTACATTTCTACAACATTTTTGGTATGTGAGATGAAATAACAATTAATTTTTTTTAGAATCTGCCTTTTATGTAATAGGTGTCCTTTCTCACGTACAGATTTTTTTTAGGTGCAACATATTTTAGACTTTTAAATGGCACTTTAGTAGTTTTTTTTTTTTTTGCTATTGTCATTAAAATCTGTTGTACTTGGTGTTGAGTTTAACCTTTTTTTCAAGTTTACACCTCTGATGTTAGTGTTGTCCCTCTGAGGACTTTCCACAAGGTTATGGAGTTTGCTCATTCCTACAATAAGTACTGCTGTTGTCAGCAGCAGTGTACAAAGTGAGTTTTCTTATTCTTGCTGCTCTCATGCTGCATGTTACTGCTGGGGAGCACCACAGAGTTGAAGATACCAACCTATTTAAGTGCAGGAAAGTAAGAATTAGTTGGTAGGAAAATAAGTTTGCAGATTGACCAGCTTCTCTAAGCCTACTGGTAGGTGGAGGAGCTTCTGAGGTTACTTAATGTTTAAATTCTAGGCAACAGGGAATGAAAGCAGATTTTTCCCAACATGAGCTCTCTGTTAGAAGGAAGAAATTCAGTTGAATTGAGTCTTACTGTGCCCTTAAAATACAGCCTGCTAAGTGGCCCATTTTGTTACTCACAGTTGGCTGTGGAAGATGTTTATAAACAGGACTTCTTTAATTTTTTTTTCTTTTTACTTACTGCTATTTTTTTTCTGTTTTGTCTTTGAATGTCTCTTTATCTTCAAACATCTCTTTATTTTCAGAGAAGGAAATTGCCTATGTCCAAAATCATGGAGAAGCCTTGGGTGCATTATGATTCTAAACAGATTATTGGCAAAATATTTTTTAAGTTTTGTAAAATAAGGTTGGTCATGGTGTTTGGCACTCCTGCAGACGCTTACCACTCCCTTTAAAAAGTGTTCCCCCAATTTCCTTGGCTCTGAAAGAATTACATTAGGTTTTTCAATGAAAATACCACTTGGCTTAAAGGTAAAAATAGGATGTTCCTACTCCTATAAATAGAAAAGCTGAATTGGGTTTAGTTGGATAATCATGGTATTTTAGCAGCCTCAGAGTAGAACATGTTAGGAGTGGGTTAGGAATTGGTTTATTGCTTTGTATCTCAACTCTGCCAGCACAATTCAGAGAATTTAAGTCTTAGAAGTCTTTGGTTATTTTTTTTCCTCATTCTGGAGTAGAGTGTAGCATGGTGCTAAAAAATGTGCTTTATCCCTAAACTTAATTTATTTTCCTTCTTTTTGACATGCCTATATTTCTTCTAGACTGCATGGGTAGGCTGAGGACCCAGCAGAGGCCACTTGGTCTGAGTTCCCACCTGCAGCAGCTGGGCAGAGCAAAGCAAGGGAACAGTTCATTCCCCACAGCCCTGGGTCACTGTAAGGGCAGAGCAAGACTGGCCTTTGAAGCTCTTGATTTCAGCCCTTAAAAATGCCCTTTAATGTGAGAAGATTAATTTTTTCAAGGACTTAATTCATTGCTTAGAGGAGACCAAATGGTGTGTTCTTCGAGGCACCCTGTTGAATTTCAGCATTAAAGCCCTGATTGTGAAAGAGTTAACATCCTCAGCTGAAAGAGTGTTCTTCCAGTTTTGTTCTAGGAAACAGCTGAGGGTTTTTTCCCCTAAAAATTTCCGAAGAAGGTCTGCCATCTGGTCTGGAGAATTTTAGTCCAGATTTAATTTGGCAGAAATTTGACCAATTAAAAGTAGTTGTACTATCTTAAGTGTATGGCAGGCTTCATTGTTGTAATATGGCTAGATTTATGGTAGTATCTCATGGTAACACTGACTTGTCCTTCAAAGACCTTGAAATCTAAGCAGATGAGCAGCAGGGCAATGAGAGGAACCTCTAGTCTGGCCCACTTTGCTCACTGTCCTGACAGTGGTGGTAATGCATGTAACAGCAGCTGCGTGGAAGTGCTTCTCTTGAAATAGAGATCTCTCCCCACACCTCAAAATGAAGAAGATAAATGTGTAGGGCAGTGAGAATAACCTATAGTCCAATTCATTCTGCTTCATATTTCTGTTGACAGCTGGATAGCCATTGCTTGCTAAGGCAGGTAGGGGATAAAACAATTTTCAGCTGTGAAAATTTCCTCCTCTTTCTATCAGCAACATTCAAAATCTCTGTGCTGTAAAGCAGCTTGGGGTTATGTTCAGACGCTGCTCGTGGAGTGTAACTTCCTTATCCACCATGAGTTTGTGTTAATTTAATCTTAAAATCAAATTACCAAAGATCATCAAAAGATCAAATTATGTAATTTGATCTTAAATCTGTTTGTGCTTTTGATCCCTGTAATAATCTTACATCATGAGTTGCACAGTTCACTTTTGTGCTTAGTATCATAATGGTTTCATGCAACTTGTTTTTGTCTAACTTGTATAGAGGTATGTACTCCAGGGGATTGTGTAACTCCACCTTGTTTTGGCCCCGAGACTTTGTGCTCAGCATTGTCTCTTTCTTTTCCAGGCAGGAAATTTTAGGGGTTTATTACATGGAAGCTTCTTAATGCCTTCTATCATTGCCTTCCCTATTCTTTTTCTCTTTTTTTTTTTTTTTTTTTGTGTCAAATGCTGTGTATTTTCTTGTCTTTTATCTCACTGCATCCATGTAATTTGCCCCTTACTGAAATCTTCTCTTGTCTGCTTGCTGTTAGTTCATTCTCCTCGTTATCTGTGTTCAGATTTTGCCCATTAATTTCACACTTTTTTCTCCATTCCCTAGGTGGTGATGAATAGGGAGAAGTGTGTGGTTTAGGTAGAAATAAAGCAATTCAGAGTTTTACAAATTGTGAGAACTGGAAGGAACAAGTAGATTGGTTCCCAGTCCTTAACTACAGCTTAGTTTTATGTGCCTTAAAGATGGTTGAATTTCATTTTTTTAGGATGGTTCTTCATGGCTGTGAAAGCTGGAGTCATTAAAAATGAATAAGGCTTCTTATGTAACTTAGAGGTTTGAGACTATAAAAGTGCTCCAAATATTGAAGCAATGCTGTTAAGTGTCTTACCCCCCAGGAGCACAGTGGATGCCTGCCCAGAAGTGGGAATGACAAGCACTCCATCTCTTAAAAGTTTTGAGTCTTTGAGGCTGAGAATGAGCAAGAATTCAGGGTCTTCTTTGGCTGCAGTTTATCTCTTCCTGATTTTGCTTTTGGTAGTTGGAGTTACTGATAGGCTTGCATTTTCAGGAAGTGACTCTAAGATATATATACTGGTTGAAGTACAGAAAGGTCACAGTATTGCTTTTAGGAGTGTTATATACATTTAAACCTAAGCAAACTTTCACAGACTCATAAAATGGTTTGGATTGGCAGGGGCCTTCAGGATCATCCAGTTCTAGCTCACCTGTCAGGGACAGGGACACCTTCCACTGGAATCCACTTCTGGATTCTTCACATTGCTCTAACATCTGGTGGAGTTTTTAAATTAATCTTGGCAGTTGCAATTGCAGTTTGGTACCTAGGAGAAAGAAAAGGTGTTTTAATGTGACATTAGTTCTGGGCTGGTCAGGAATTCATTAAAATTTGGGCGAGACTTACTGTGTCCTAGAGTAATACATTTATGTGAGATAAAGCTCTAGCTAGGCTTATTTCTAGTGCTAATTGTTTGCTGTGCTTTCTTTTTGATAAGAGAAGGAAGAAATGGAAGAAGTGTTAATCATTGCATTTAGAAAAGCAAGTTTTTAAGTGATGTCAATCTAATGAGAGCAAACTTATTATTTAACTTTATAGAGTGTTGTGGTTTGGTTACAGTTTAGCTGGATATCCAGGCATTTAACTAACAAAGAATGAAAAGAAAATAACATGCATAACATGCATTAATTAGAAACTGATCTCTGTATGGTACTGAACAGCTCACTTTGAATTTACGGTGCAATTAAAAAAAAACCAAATTTCTTTTTCTCTTCACAGGAAAGATGATAAAGATTACGCTTTAAAACAAATAGAAGGTACTGGAATTTCCATGTCTGCATGCAGAGAAATAGCAGTAAGTAACACTTGTTTTTACTTGCAAACTTACTAAAATTATTAATTTGCATGCCTACTGGATTTTTCTGCTCAGTCATGTTATTTTACTGTGGATGCTGTATTTTTATCGTAGAGGTATAAAGTAAGTACAAATGTCATGGGAGATTTTATGTACCTGTTATGTATGCTGTCTGAAACTGACTGTTTTTAAGTTGCAACTGCCTGCCTCAGGGCAGATTATATTGAAATGCAGCAGTTTAAAAACAGGATTGGCGTTAGTGACTTAAATGTCACATTTGGTCTGACTTGTAGTATTCAGTTCTTTTTCTAAGGAAATTAGTTCTTATTGGATTACAGAGATTAAAACATTTTAACTTCTGTTTAGGTGAATAAACTGAGGCTGTTGTTGTCTTGGAGGCTGTAATACAGCCATGAATGCTGTTCAAACATTTTCTTTAGTTTTTCAGGCTTACATTTGTATATTTCATGCCTTTAGAAACTGGTGAATAATGTCTGGTTATAGTTCATGAGAAGCTTGGGAAGAAGTAGTGGAAAACCCGGTGTTATGAAGCTTACCTGTTGTATATTCTTACGTTTTACAGCTGCTTGGGTTTGTTCTTTAAATGTTTCAAATGAAGTTGCTTTCTAAAAGGAAATGTGCCTAACTTATTTAGGGTGTGTGTGGGAAGGGAATAGTTTCTTTTCAGTCCATATTCCTCAAGAGTGTAAAACTTCACCCTAAATTTCATTTTCTATGACTGAAGTGAGTACTAGGCTTTCCCACTTAGTCAAATTCCAGTTGGCTTAGTGATGTCAAAAACATTAGTCCTTGCACAGAGGTGAAAAAGAAGCACAAAGAGTATTCTTTATGAGATGCTCTTTTTGTCCAGTGGTGAAAGCTGAGCCCTCTGCTATTGTAGGCATCCACTTTGAATTAAAGGAGCAGGAAACAAGGTCTTAAATTTTGTTACTTTCAGCCACTCGGGCACAAGTTTTCCCAATACTGTGACTCAGGCTGAATGCTTTTAGAAAATGTCAGCTACCATTTCAGAGAGATTTGGGATAAGTTATTGTCTTTCTGCAGTGATTTACCTAAAAAGATTTGAAGAGTTTGTGCTGCTTGAACTTGGCAGGAGAAGCCTGGCTGGTGTTAGGGAGGTGTCTCTGCTCTGTCTATGACTGTAATTCAGTTTCTGTGCATTATGAGAATCATTAACTTGGCTGACAGGCAGCAAGGATTTGGCCTCCTTCCTCTTGGGCAGCAAGGTCCCCCAGTATTGATGGAAAAGGAATAAGCAGCAGGAGAGCTTTCTCCGTGCTCTGAGCAGCTGCAGCATGTGCCTTTGGAAGAGAACAGCAGTACAACTCAGGGCCATGTGTGACAGGATTGGTGAAGGAAGGAGGGAACACAGTGCAAATACCAAAGATGCCAAGAAAGCAGGTATCGAGAGCGAAGAGAGGCATGGAGCCAAAAGCAGGTGTAGGGATAGAAGGAGAAACCTGAAGCAGTATGTCTTGAGCTTCTTTGCTTCTGGTTATGCTTCCAGGCTTCTGACTTCTAATAATGTGGTTGAATTTTCCTGCAGTTGAATTAATAATTCACTATGGACTTCTGGGTTTGAATTGGTTTCTTGCTATTCTTTTCATGTTGCTGTTTGAAGCGAACAGGAGAATTTTTTTCCCCCTGGAATGGTGTTGTTTATTTTAATTCTGTTAAATAGATTTTTTGCACCCTTCTATCAGTTAATGTTATAAAGGGAGCAAAATGAACCTCCTATGGAAATGAATCAAATTGATGATGATAATAATCATACTGTTTATATTGATAATGTGAATATATGTAACATATGTGAAAATGCTACTGAGTTAACCAGCAGTATTATACCCTGTCATCTGTACATATAAATAATAAAATTATTTGTTGTTGTACTTAAAAAGTCAAGGCTGCGTGCCAGACTTTGTTACAGTGTGTTCTGGACTATCCAAATTAACATCAATGTGTTAAGAGTGTGGTGGTGTTAGGAGGAACTAGGATGATTTGGTTTACATATGATCCATATCCATTTCAGTTTCTCTGGAGAGCTGAGGCTTGTATCTTCTACTCTGTGACAGTCTAGGAAGAATGTAGTTTGATATAAATCCCAGAGAAGCTCTTCTTTCTACAGATCTGCCATGGCTTTTGTCTTATGATGTCTAACTTCAGGTTTGGAGTATTGAGCAACTTTTATATTTAAAAATGCCCATAACTTACTCTTTTAAGACATCTGTTTGATGCAGACATCTGAGTCGGAGAACAGTGTAAGAAAAATAAAGTAACTACTGAAATTCATCAGTTACAGGGAAAGGTTTCAACTGGGTTAGAGACCTGATTTCAGATGTCTGAATCGGTTATGGGCTGAGCTAAATCTATAACTCAGTTTAAATAAGTGATTTGTTTGGGGTTTTTTCCTTCAATCATTTGAACTTTGATTTTCTTCAGCCATCTGTTTACTTGGTGGAGCTAACAGTTACTGTGCTAATTGAATCAATATGTTTCCCATCAAGCTAGTTGAAGAGCCGTATTTTTCCTTATCTTTGCCCTATTCATCCACCATGGTAAACATTTGTGAATCCTGCCTCTTTCAGAACCTTAACTGAATGTTTGGCTGCTCATATCTTGTTCTCTGCAGATCTGTGCACTGCCTGCTATACTGGGTATCTGTTTTGTGATCTGCAATTTCACTTCTGAGGATTTAAGCGGGCACTGAAAACTGCAGGTTCAGCATGCCACGAGTGTAATTTGTGGTAGATGGGAGAGCAGAGAGATCGAATGGTGAGAAGATTTGTACAAAAATATGCAGAATGTACAAGCCCAAATGATTGATTCCTCGTCTTCTGATTTAATCACGTGGAAGAAAGTCATTACAGTCTATCCACCTGGAATAGTGCAGCAAATGCTATTTCACAGTTCGCAAAGCAGGAGAATTCTTCAAGGCTGTAGAAAGCTGAAGTAGTTAACCAGGCTTTAAATAGAGCTTCAGGATTTTGGCTTGGACAGTTTCCTATGTAGAAGTCCTAGCTTTTGAAGCAACCAAGTCAATTGCTGTTATGTGTTATGTAATGTGTTATGTTGATTAGCTTTTTTCATTCAGTTTTAGCAGGTTTGCAAGTACTTTGCTTGCATATGCTTCCTTTGGCTAGTGAGGACTTGGCTTAGGCTGAGGTTTTGTTTGGGATTTTTGTTTTGTTTAGTTGAGGGAGCTATGAAGGTTTTGGGTTTTGGGTTTTTCTTTTTGGTTTTTTTTTGTTTGTTTGGTTTTTTTGTTTGTGTTTTTTTTTTTTTTTTGGTTTTTTGTGGGGTTTTTTTTGTTTTTTTGTTTTTTTCTTTTTACCAGTTTTCCATGTAATTTGTTTATTGGTGCCTGGTTAGGTCAACAGAAATACCTGATAGCATTAATTTTTGTCTTGGCTCTGAAGAGGAAGTCATTGGGTGGCATAGGAGATGGCAGTGATGGAAATGGTGAAAGTGACAGTGCAGATCTGAGGTGGACAGTGCTGTGCTCTGGCCGTCTCCTGTCTGAGTTGTGTCCTTTAAACACCATATCCAGTTTGTGTGAGTTAAAACAGCCTTGAGGCTGCCAGGGATGGAACAGAAAACTACAGAACAATAAGCAGCTGGCTTCTCTGGTTGTTTTTGCTCTTTAGGTCTGCCTTGGGGGCATTCCTAGGACTTTGTTTCCTGTTGTAACAAGTGCAGGCTGTTATCACAAAAGATGATGTCCTCTGTGTTGGATCTAGTGATAGTGTGACTGTAGGATGTTCATCTTTACCAAAGGGCAAAAGAGCAGTTTTGTGGAGTGAGCAAGCAGAGTTGAAGCATCCTTTGGATGTGCTGTTACTTAACAGAACTCCTGTGAAAGGGAGAGCCTCTGCAGCAGGCCTGCTCATCTCTGCATCTGCGCTGTCACCTGGGCTGGAGGGTGGCAGAGGCAGACACAGAGGCGCAGCAGCAGGCTCAGCCCCCATGGCAAGGGAGAAGGGAGCTGCTCTTGGTGAGTGGTCTTACCTGAGTTGACCTTGGTGGAGGAGGCTCCTCTAAGGAGTAACTGGTCCTTCTCACACACTGGGCCTTCTGTGTCCTGAGTGATGACAGTGTCTCACCACTGATTATCAGGTCTCTCTTCCCTCTGCTAGTGGAAGGGATGGAAGAAGGCTGTAAAGGCTCTTTCATAGCCAGTCTGAGGATGACTGTGATCTGTGCAGCCTGCAGCAGCCAGAGAGACTCAATGAGGCAGAAGCCAAAACTGGGTGACACCAGGATTTACCCTCTTCAGCACCTTCCCCTGTTAAGGAACAAATAATGAGCTTGCCTGAAGAGATCCTGAACCAGCTGTGTGGCAATGAACAATAGTTGGGTGTAGGTTCCTCAGGTTGTGGGGGTTGTCATGTCCCTTCCACACTAACAGTGAAAGCAGTTTCCATGAGAAAGACCAAGCCCTCCTCATGGCCGAGGGCATGTTATGGTTTCCTGGCAATCTTTCCGTGTAGTGAAAGGTGACAAAGTACTGAGGAGGACTGATGTTTAATTTGAATCTTTTTGGCATGTTTAATGATTCTCAGATGCTTTTGTTTAATACTAACATGGTATGTAAAATGTCAGTTTTGACTGAGTACTTCCCCAGCTACATTACTGATCTGAGGACTTGAATTCTTGAGAGATTTAGTTCTGTCAAAGAACTAAAAACAGAACTGTTTTTAGTTCTGTCAAAGAACTAAAAACAGAACTGTTTTTAGTTCTGTGACAGTGGGACAAAGATGCTGACTAAATGTTGTAATTAGAATCCTTAGGAATCATGTTTTCTGTGAACAGCAGAATTTGCTGAAGCTTGACATCCAGTGTCTGTCTCATCTGGGTTCTTCACCCACCTCCTTACTTAGAGAGAACATTTAGTAACACTTCTTTTAATACTTCAGATGTGTTTGGAATTAGAAGGTGCTAATAAATATTGACTTGCATGTGACATCACATAAGACTCACTTATTTTAGAACTGTGAAAGATAAAAAGAAATATGTTTTTTTTTTTCACTTGACATTTTGTGTTGTCAGGCTTCTTTTTTGCACATTTAGGAGTTTAAAAAATCAAAAGAATAAAATATACATCTTTTTTGAAATTGTTGCTTTGTCTGAAGAACTGGAGCTTCAAAAATGTGTTGTCAGCTTCATAATAAATTCTTAGGGTGAGCAATATTATAACTTTGTTACAATGCCTTTGTAAGCTTTTATTTGAACACTTCTGAAAGGAAAACAGCATGTACTTTCAGCAGGTATTCTGTTCTTTTTTAGTACTGTGGAATGTCTGACTTGTGAAAATATAAAACTAAAATTGTATTTACAGTGAAGCAAACAGATCTTGAGTCTGATGCATAGCAGCTAAGCCAGCCTGGGATTTGAGTTGTTGTATAATAAAATTTGGGGATTGGTTTATATAACAAGTTTAAAGCACTTGAGTCGAGCTTCACTGTTTCATAGGAAACTAAGAATAGTGATTGGAAAGTTTTTACAAGTGTTTGTGGCTTAGAATTGGGTGACATCTCTCAAGTCATATTCTACTCCCGCTCTTGCAGAAAAGCAAAGGGTACTTAAAAAATTTAGCAAGCTACAAGTTAAACTTGTAAGGAAAAGAGATCTCTGAAGGCAGTTTCTGAGTCTCATTCTAGTAATGAGTCTATGAACATTATTCAGCCTTTAAGCCAAAATTAATCATGACTAATTTGTACCCATTTGTACTTATCATAATATTGTTAGTTAAAATAGCTCTTCTCTTCTGCTCTCATTTTAAAAAGAGAGATAGAGGCTGTTTCTTCTGTGCTTTGTTTTGGCAGGCTATTAGCATTTTGTCTTGGCTTGCTGCTTTTCTTTGAGCAGTAGGCTCTCCCTTCCTCTGGGTGTAGGCTTAGGCTTTCTTTGCCCTGTTGCAGTTGGATTTAATCTTCCCAGAATGGGTCAGAATTACACATAATATTTCAGGTAATGGCTTATTGCTGCCTATACTCATCTGTTGTAGGAGTAATTCCACTGGCACCTTACTTGTTACAGGATGAGTAAAATTTGTCATTTCTCTTTCCAGTCTGAAAGTTGCCTTTCTGCATCAACTGCAGTCTGCTTTGTGTTCCAAGGCCCTGCTTGCCCATTTTTGCATTTCAAGGCCATGGCATGGCTTAATGTATGATGTTTGTTTTTGGATCCCTTGGTGAAACTGATGAGAACCTTTTTGAAGCATGAGATGAGAATTAGAGTTGGAATTTATGCTATCAAACTAGCCACGTAATGCAACAGTGACTTTTGTTTAAATTAGTATTTGGTTGATACTGCCAATGGCTTTGTGTGTAGCCAGTTTTCTGACTGTCCTAGGGCTTGGGAGAGGTGCTGCATGGCACTTCAGAGGAAGGCGGTCAGAGCAAGAAGCTGCTTTTTCTAAGATAGCTGATGTCCTGACATAGGGGAGACTCCTGGGCTGGGTTACCTGGCAAACTGCTCTAGCAACTGTGCTCTGTTACTGGATTTTGGAATCATTTAGGTTTGGAAAGACCTGTATCAAGTCCAGCCATTAACCCAGTGCTGCCAAGTCCAGCACTAAATCATGTCCCTCAGCACAACACATCTGCATGTCTTTCACATACTTCCAGGGATGGCAGTGCAGCCACTTTCCTGGGCATCCTGTTCCAGTCCTTGACAAGCATTTTGGTGAAGTAATTTTTCCTGATAACTGATCTTAACCTCCCCAGTGCAACTTGAATTATAGAAGTAAGCATGGTAGAATTGCAAGGCTGCATTTGCAGGTTGACATTCCCTATGGACCACAAAGGGTTAGCAAGTGTCAAGAGCAAGGGTGAAATGCCATTTGCAGCAGAGCTAGAAATCCTCACTTACGTGAAGAGTGCTTTGTCTTAGCTTGTGAGAATTGTTGCAGTCATGGAGAGCTTCACAGGAAATGTAGGAATATTACCAGAGGAAGCAGGTCATGTTCATAAAAATTGTGCTGACTTCAGCTCGTATTTTATGTGAAAGATAATTGTTGTTAGTGCAAGAAAAGATTGGTCTTAGTCATGCTGCAGTTTTCCTGGTTTCCTTACTGCTGCTGTTGATTATTTAATATCATCCTGTTTTACTTCACTTTCTCCTTGTTCCTGAAGCAATTTAAGAATTTTATGCATCATTGGGACACTAATTTACTGTCCCTCGGCTGACCCATGCCTGTGTGGAATGAGTATTTCTTCATTTCAAGAGGGAGGTGGAGGGATCTTAGTTTGAGCCCAGGACCTGCACAAAGGATGGATCTTGAACAGTATGAAAACTTGGGTAGGACCAGCCAGGGACAAACATGGGCTTCTAAAACAGATGTATTGGCATCTTTGTCATTTGCTGATTTCTAGTTCTTTGAAGGTCTGTCGGATGTCCCTTCTTTATAAGGGGGTACCCAGTCTAACTAATATAAGAGAAACCTTTCTGACTGAGGAAATAGATTTGAATCATCATATGATATACAAATAAAAAGGAAGGCAATTTACTGAGAGCCAAACACATAATTTTTGTCTGCTTTCTTTTTGTGTTCTACAGAACTGAGCTAGGATAGACAGAAGTAGTTAGATAACAAAAGTCATTAGGCCAAAAAATACCCTTTATCATTAGCAGGCATCATAGTGATAGTTACAGCATGTTTCTTGCAGTCTGCTTTGTCTGAACTGTCTTTGTTTGAACTCTGTCAGCTGCTGGACACAAGTCGAGTCATCTGGTAGGAAAGGCATGTGGTTTATGGGCTAGAGAGACCTGGTTCGTGGAGACTGAGGTTGCTGAAAATGCTCTTTGCAGTCCATGTGGTGTATTATCATCTGCATGAGATCTTTCAGACACTTCAGAGACACTGTTTGCATTTGTCACTGTGAACATTTCAACCTTTCCAATACAGTGACTCAGGAATCATCTGTCCCACTGCAGCAATCATTTCCTTATGCTGATGGGTTTGCTGATACATGTTAGCCTTTCTGTTTACTGGGTTGTGGCTGTCTGGCTTTGACTGAACCCATCAGGTTTTTTAAGCAAACTGAAAGAATGTGGATTTAACAGTTATTCAACACAAAAGGCAAAGGCAGAAACCAGCAAGAATGATAAACTGAGTGCACACATGCAGGAGGAGGTGCTGCCAGTGACAGTAGCAAAGGCCAGAACTCCTAGCACAATGGTGATGAGCTGCAGTAGGAAACTTCTCAGGTATGCTCCTGAAAAGTGAGTGTCAGCTGGGACTGATGAGAAGGAAAGCAGGTTGCTATGGGATTTTTAGGAGGTTAGTGGGGGTTTTGGGTATTTAAGAGGATTGCTGGGATGTTTAGAGGAAAAATAAAAGGCAGGAAGGTGGAGTGATGAGGAAAAAAGCAAGGAATGCTGTCAATTTCAAAAGTCTGCAAAGACTACTTTAGAACAAACAAGGGAGAATTCTATCTATGTTGCCTCACTACACAGGGAATTCTTCTGCTGCATTACTTAAAAGTTTCTCATATTTGTGTCCAGCTTTGGTGATAGATTTTCTGTGTGTTCTCCAAGCTGAATCATATTTCATGTGAAGAGGGTGGATTTTTTTAGGTAGGTGATAGCTGCTACCTCAGATTTAAAAGGAGAGATTTAAAATGGGATCAGACAAAAGGGAACATTACATTATTTTTAAGAGCTCTGACTAGTATCTGCATCTGTCATCAAGGAATATTTTGTTGTATCTGGTACAGATGTGTCCATTAGGTCACGGGAAATACAATATTTTTGTATGGACACAGTTGCTGAACTGTCATGTAATCTTCACTATAGTTAATTAAACTTTTTAGCATAAATTTAATATGTGAATTTATGCTGATTAAAGAAAAAATACTTTAAGGACTGGCACAGTGTATTCTTAAACCCTGCAACATCATTCACCATTGAGAGGCTGGTCTTTGATGCTGTGCTGTGCCTGTCTTGCATGCAGTTAATCTTCTCCACACCAGCTTGTATGGTGGAGTGTGTTGAGTTTGTGGACTAAAGCAGTGCTGATAAGCCAGCAGTGCTTTGGCTATTGCTTTTGGTGTTCAGGCTTTCTCTGTGTCCCATTCCTGCCCCCTCCTCCCTTTGCATGGAGACTGGCTGGGCACCAGTTCTCTTGGGGGAAGTTGTACATGATTACCTTCACATTGCTTCTGTTGTTTTTTGTTGTGGGTGTGGTGTTTAATTCCTCTTCTTTCACTTACTAAACTGTCTTACTCACAAATTTTCTTGAATTTTTGTTCTTCCATTCATGTCTGACTGAGAGAGGTGAGCAAGTGGCTCTGTGGGGTTTAGCTTCTGCCTGGGGTTAAATTACTACAGGCGATCCCCACCTGTAATTGATAAAAAAGTGCAAATAAGCATTTCTTGGTCTTTCCCATACTGATCTTACTCTTTCTTGGAATTACAGGCATTTAAAGAATTCCATACTTCTTGTAGATCCTGCCTTAAAGTGCCTCGATGTAGTGCTTTTACAAATCCTAGAGTTTTACCATGCTGAAACTCTACAGCCTTCTGCTTTGATTTCTATTTCTGCTTTGTCTTCTCTGCACTATCTCCCTGTTTGATCTTGTACTTGAGGTAAAATTTCTGTGGGTTATATGTCCTTTTTTCCAAGAAATGGCACACTGAAGACTGGTCAGTGAGTCATAATGCAAGTCTGTCTCAAATGAAATAGGAAAGAAGGAAACAAGCATACGTATATGTACACTTCCACTTTACTATCTCAGTAGCAGCTAAAATTGTAGCACTTATGACAAAGGCATAAATAGAAAAGAATGATTTTTTTTGTTTGTTTCCTCTGTTACATAGTGGGAAAATTATATTTTATTGAAAATAGATTGTCTCAGAAGTAAATTCTGTATTCAAAGAGTAGTTTAATTTTCTCTTGGCACTTTTTTAAAAAATAAAAAGCCCTAACAATTCGTTTTAGTGAGAAATGTTATCATTTTTGGCACGCTGAACTGGCAGGAATTTGACTAGTCTTGGGTAGTCACAGTTAACCACATTTTGCTTAGATAAAGCTTTTTTTCTTTCTTAGCAATTGAATGAGTACAGTATGATTGTAACATGTCCATCAGACCTCAAATAGACTGATGCTGTCTGCATTCAGTTGTTGTGCTGTATCTCATCTATATTTTCCTTTTGATGAGGTTCAAACTAGTTTCTGAAGCAGCTGAGCTGGTTTAATGGCTCCCTGCTGCTGAAAGAAGATCCAGGTGTGTCCCTTTGCTAGGGGCTGTCTCTGCTGTTGGTACTCTGATTTGTTTCAGCTCAAGAGCTCTGTGCCAGGTTACCTTTCAGCCTTTGTGCATGCAGAGTAGTTTTCTCTTGAACTGGGTGCTGTTTTATGGGTGGCTTCTGTGACTGTACTCACTGGTGTAATCTTGTGGGTGTACTTACTGGTGTAGTCTGTGCTGTGCTCCAGAAGCTGGACCCTCTTCTGTGGAGAGTGGTGACCCTGTAGATCAGCAGAGTCCACCTTACAAACCACATCTTGGTTTAGCTGACTGCATTAGCAGGCTCTACATCAGCCATCCCATTCAGTCTCAACTGACTGCAATGAAAATGCAGCTTTTTCAGATAATTGGAAGTGAGGAGAATATGGGGTACCTCAAATAGGACTGTTGAAGATTACAGCCTATGCAAAAGGGCAGATGCCACAGCTGGCTGTTTGCAGAGTCATCTTGGTCCTGGGTAATAATGAGGTTTACATGGAGTTGAGCTTTTAGAAAATGAGTAGGAAATGAATGCCCTGAGGGGGTTATGACCTGCTTTCAGCTCTGGTTTGAAACTAATGACTGGTTCTTTCATTAAAAAAAGTGGCTTTCTGTGGCTTGCAGATTTCAGCTTCTCTTGTTTGTGTTCTAAGTACACCAGCTCTGGATGTATGTATATAACTGTTGTGGACTTTTTCTTTTGCAGTTGCTGCGGGAGCTCAAGCATCCAAATGTCATTTCTCTGCAAAAGGTGTTCCTTTCTCATGCTGACAGGAAAGTGTGGCTTCTCTTTGACTACGCTGAGCATGACCTCTGGGTAAGGTGAATTGTTTGTAGGTACCAGGCTTTGAGTTTTAATTGCAGCAGAGGGACAGTGTCAGGGGAGATGCACAAGTTTTAAGCACAACATAGCTGCTTACTCCATGTTTGTTGGAAGCATTTTCAGTACTAAAGGAAAAGCAATGGAAAATGTTAAGTAAACACACCACACAGTTAAACCTGTGATCTCTTTAAGAAGATAAAAAACTCCAAAAAATCTGCAGAAATCGGCTCTCAGTAGCTAGAAGTCTACTTAAATAAATGTAGATATAAACCCCTATTACAGCAAAAGTAGGGTGCAGGAAAATGTATTGATTATGCAGGTGAATTTCCTTTTAAAATCTTTTTTTTTCAATAGGACAGTTCAGAGTTTTAGTTGCATTGGTTGTCATCCATGAATACATGAAATGAGAGTAGTGCCACTGTATATTTAATTCATACATTTCAGTGGGAAAAATTTTTCTCAACTCGTCTGCAGAAATTCTGTGTATTTGGGAGGAAAGCTATTTATTCCTAATTGCAAGATACAGCTTTCAAATATAAACCTGTTGGAGGCAAAGTAAATTTATTTTAAGACACAAGCTGAATTCCTCTGTTAACTCAATGTTTGTAAGCTTAATATCCATTTGGAATGCTTAAAAAATAAAATAGCATGGTAAAATGAAAAATACCATGCAGCCACGACTTCCCTGAAAAAAGGTGAGTGTGCCTCAAATTAATGCTGACGTACATAAGGAGAATTGCTCTCAGTGCTACAAATGCTAACCTGAAAAGATGCTAAGATTCAAATCAAAGGGTGCAACAGAAACAATTTGTAACGAGGGAAAATTATGAATGTGTACATGTGAAAATTGCACACTGAATCATGAGTTGTTTTTTTGTCAGCATGTCACTTAGTAAAAATCAAAACAAAACTAATTTTTTTTAAAAATTGTTTTCTTATAGTTTGGAATTATTTGATTTGTCTAAGAACTAGTGTGTCAGTTTTCTTTTTGCTAAGCTAAATGAAAGATGTTTTCTTACTGTTAAATGTCTTGGAAGTTCTGATACTTGTTATTGAGGTTTTGTTACCAAAATAAAATTAGAGACAAAAAAGGTAGCCAACAGCTGAAATGTTGAGACATTCTTAAGGCTGATAAACAGAAACAACATCACCTTGAGGAAATGGAGTACAGTTGTTTTGTTTTGTTTTTATTTTAATATGATGGAAAAATAAGAGCACTCTTTTTTCCACTACTCCCCCATATTTATGATATGCTGAGCTACTGAGGTCTAGGAATGTTTGAGAGTTTTTTGTTTCAAAATGTGCTACAAGGCTTCATATTTGTTAGGGCTATTATTACTATGACGTGTTCTTGTTTGTATTTATATGTTTCTGCTTTGTTTCATACTTAACCTAAATCACCACAGAAGTATTTCTGTTAATGAAACAGTGGTTTGTATGTAACTAACTTAGGAGTGGCCCTCAATTTTTAGCTTTATGCTTGCATGCATGTACCTGTATGAACCCCAGAATTCCCCAGCTGCACCAACTCCTGGTTACTCACTCTATCTGGATGTGAGAGACTTGGTTGCAATGACTGGGACTGGCTCTGTGCCCCAGAGAGCTGGCCGTGGATCAAGTGCTCCAGCACTTGTGTATTTAGGACAGCAGGTTTTAAGTAAGGCTGGGAAAGGGCTAGATAATACAGAGTGTATTAGAGCAGGAGCAAAAGAAGTCTGGGACAACCATCCGTTTTCTTTCCTGTCTCTGAGAGTCACTTCTCTCTGTCCATTGTATGAAAATAACATTTATTATGGAGCTGGTGGAAGTGAGAGGTGAGAAGAGGTAAAACTTGTCGCTCAGGCTGAGGGATGCTTCTGCATGTGGTGCTTGGCTGAGAGTGCAGGGACTGTCCCATTTTCATCAATGTTTTTTTGCTCTGTGTATCTCCATTTTTACCTTTGACAGGGCAGAAATGTGCCTGTTCCTGCCAGGAAAGCCAAACCTGGCTGCCTGAAGCGGAGGAGGGCAGGCTGTATGGAGCTGGGCTGCAGCAGGAGAGCAAAGGCAGTTTCCCAAAGGATGTTAGGTAGCTGGGTTAGCTAATTGGCACCTGGAACATGAGGAGTCATGAACGTAGGAAGAGCAGACGATAGAAGTTTGGTGCCAGGTTTTGGTAGACAAGAGCTGGGCTGTTTTGATGATCACACAAGTGCGAGCCATTACAGAAAAAAAGTGTGAATATATTAGGAAGTTTGTTCTAGAAATTGCTTCTGTGTTTGAAGGAGGCAAACATGGAAATGGTTACCATGACTATGGCACACCTTGTTGTTGAACTTAGTGACACCTGGGGCTCAAGTACTAAGACAACACATCCTTTTGGGCTCCTCCTCAGTGCCAGACATCAATCCTTGTGTCTAAATTTAGAATTACTAAAGGTTCTTTTTCTGTGTCTGACTTGGTGGCTGACTTTCAGATGGACAGATTTGTAGACTTGCTCTGTCAACAGCTTCTGTTCTGAGAGTACTGTGCTACAAGGATATAATAAATAAAGAAGGAATAATCTGGGCTTCTGATTTAAATGTATAAAATTTCTAATACAGTTTGCAAAAATTCCTGCTTGGCATTAGCTGTTGAATGTTACAGTCATTATTACTGTAGGAGGAAACTTAGAAGTAAAATAATGTAGGAGGTAATACACTTGTAATTCTGTGATTTGATGTACAGGATATCAGCCTATCTTAACAAAATGACTCCCGAAACAAAAATACCTCTAAAACCTGAAAGATCAGTGATCTAAAAGGAAATGTGTTTTGATGGTCATATTGGTTTTGTATTCCTCATACTTTGCAGGGCTTAGCTGCTTTCTGGGGTTAAACCACAGCAAAAACCAGCTTAATTTTTGAGAGATTGCTTTGGGATGGTGATCACTTTACTAAGTACAGTATTAATTTTTTTAGTACTACAGGCCCATGTTTCTAGTTTGGAAAACAAATCATGAAAGGTTGAAAAACCCCTAAGAAGTTTGTATAAGGAGTTGATGGCAATCTTTTTGTGTAAACATTGCACTTCTTTTATTTTCATTTCTTTTTTCCCCTTTGCAGCATATAATCAAGTTTCACAGGGCTTCTAAAGCAAACAAGAAACCAGTTCAGTTACCTCGGGGAATGGTGAAGTCGCTGTTATATCAGATCCTAGATGGTATTCACTACCTGCATGCTAACTGGGTGTTACACAGGGATTTGGTAAGTGGATCCTCAATGGGTTTTAGCACTGGGATGATGATGGAGGGCAAGGGTTGTTTTTCTTAATGAAAAACCACTGGGAAACAAAAGCCTTGGTGCTAAGAGCACGTACTAATAAATATATATTTTTACACTGCAGTCAGACGGCCTTGATTAGTAGAGTGGATTTTAAAAGCTGGCTGTGATCTGATATGCTTATGTGAGCAAGTGTATCAGATGGCTGTTTATGTTTTTTGATTTTCTAAATAAACTATTTTAAATGGGTTATTTAAATAACAGGCACATTGAGGTACAGAAAATGCCTGTAGTATCACTGCAGGCAAGAGAAATAACTAAATACAGGTTTGGTGTAGGTGGGGGAGAATGACTGGCTGTAAGAATTGCTGAAAAAAGATTTTTTTTCTGAAATCATCAGTTTAATGTAGGAAAGTGATTTTTCAAAGCCATTATTGTTTCCTAATGTTTATAATCTACCAGCAGTATAGCCACACCAACTTTAGATGATTTCTGCAAGTAGACTAATGTTCATTCAAACTACAATATAAGGAAAACATCTTTAACCTGAGTTAGTGTCTTTAACCAGCAAATTCTTTTCAACTGGTGAATCACAGCAATTGTTATATATTTGCCTTCAAAACAGGCCCACAGTAACTGGTCTTTTTTGTCTGTTGTCTTGAAATTGGGTAATTTCTCTGATCCACTTGTCTGTAGCTCTTACTCTTTGATAGCATTCTTTTTTTTCAATTTAATTCTAAGTGTGCCACTTATATATGATACTCTTATGTTAGTTTGACCTTTCATTCCTATGAGTCAGTATTGCCAGTGATATTCTGTGTTTAGTGAAGTAAGTCTGGCTTCCTTACTACTCCTCCAGAGTCACTTTTTGTCTTTGAAATAGCTTTAATAGTGTTCCTGGAAATGTGGTCAAGGACTAGTTTTTTGACATCTATTTTCATGCCTGATAAATGCTTTTACAGAGTGCCAGTTTCTCCATTTGGATGGAAGGCAAAAGGTATCCCTCTGATAAATAGCATTTTCAGAACTGAAGTACAAGGAAACTTTGCTTTATTGCAGTGATTGTGTGGATGATTTTAATTTGCTCCTGGTTTTAGAAATGGAACAAAAGCCTCAGCACTGAGGGGAAAAAGTCAAAAAGATTCTGGTGGTTTTGTCATGACTCATGAAGTAGTGGAGCAAAACATAATATAGAAATACATAGTGCATGTTACTACTTAGCCAACTTTATTTTTAAGAGGCATACAGGTAGCAGATGATTTGTCATCAAGAATATAAATTTTTCTAATGTTTTACTTTTCTACAGTTTTGGAAAATTTAGGAACGTGAAATAATGCTTAAAAGAAAACCAAGCATGTTGTTAACTGGATGGCTCAGGAGATTGGTAATTTATTACAGAGCCTTTCACATCTAGGGCTGTAGCTCAGATACGGTTTAAGTTGCCAACTGCAAAAAAACTACTGCCATCTTATTTTTTGTGAAATGAGTTGGTGGTCTCAGTCCAGCATGAAATTTCCTTCCAGCAGAAAATCCACCATCACAATTGGCTGTCTTTTGGTAATCTGAGGAAGAGACCAAAAGCTTGAGGCAGAGACTGAGAGGTCTTCCCACTGGAACCCTGTCAAGCTGTGTTGGTGAGAATCCTGTAAGAGCTGTACAAGGGGCTGCCTGTGCTGCCTTGTCCATGGAAACCTTTGGACTTGTTATTTCAAAACTCTCCAGTTTGAGCTGATTTCAGAAGGCACATGTTTCCTGCAGAACAAAAGACAATTGCACCTGCCAATGCTTACTTTCTTTTATCAGGGTCTGGAAACAACCCGAGTAAGAGAAGGGATTCTACTTAGTGTTTTGTCTTGGAAAGACAGGGACCCGGTGGTTAAGATTGAGAACTGGGACTTCACTAACATTCTGATTCAAAGCAGCATAACTGACATGAATGCTTAGGTGTGGCTTTCTATTCCAGGATACCTGTAACAATATTCTTCAGGAATATCAGTGTTAGATCATCAATTTCAACTCCTATTGTGCCTTTAAATGATAGGTATTGCTGTAGTTTCTAGATATTTTGTTTTCCCGGGTTTAGATGAACCCCACAGAGCTGCTGAAGTAACATGCTTGCTTTCATGTCATATACTCTATTATTAGAGTGATGAGAGTGATGATGCTTGGGGCTGGTAGGAGTATAGTACTTGGCAAAAAAATCTATTATTCTCTCATTGGATAAGGATTTTTTTAATAGGTATGGATTATCTATATAATTATCTTCTGTCTAACTGCAGATTTTTCTGTTGGTTTTTTTTTTTGTGTGTGTGTTTTTTTAAGACATCTGAGTCGAGTTAGCTTTTAGGTAGCTAATTTTTTGGAGTTTTTTTTAGATTTTGACTTCTCTAATCAGAAACAAAATATGGCATAAACCAACTCCTTTCTTGCTACAACCTGGGCAGTAAAATGTAGCAGCTGTTGAAATCACACAAACTTAGACTGAAATTTTTCTTCACAATGTGGAAATCAAGAAATCTCAACTCATGTAAGGTTTGTATAAAATGACTGAATTCTGCATGAAACAGTAAAATCTGTTGGAAGACAACAATTGTCTTTTGTGGGGTTTGTGGTCATGGTGTGCCTTTTACAAAGGAAATGTGTACAAATCTTTGCAGTAACTTAAAATACTTGACTGTTTTCTTCCACTGGGTACCTGAAAACCAATTCACAATTTCCATCAGAGCAGGGAGATGTTGATTGTATTTGCCTTTGAATACTGCCTTGAATACTACTGTGCTTGAGTAGTTAACTTTTCTGTAAGTTGTTGAAATGTACCAGTAAAATTTTTCAACAAATAAATGCTAGCCCTTTTAAAATTTCTTGTTTGACTTGCGTATTCTTCAGCCTCTTTAAATTTCATGGCTGAGAGCAATTGAAAGCAGATTGTTTATTCATGCTCTGACTGTAGCAGGAAGGAAATAAGAACACTTCATATAATTACCACAAAGTGCATCAATTATAGTTTTAATAATATTTTGAATTCAGTTATCAAGCATGCTTGTAACATACTGCATTTTGCTGACTACTTTTTTGAGTATTTTTTCCAGTTTATAATATGCAGCTATCATGCTTCTTCCTTTACTCAAAGTTCTTATTCCACACTAAAAATAAGCATAAGCCGAAGATTTGCCATAGATGTGTTTTCATCAATATGCAACTTCAACAGCAAGGGAAAAGACAGCATGCACTTCACAGCGTGCTTGGAAGGTTTTTTCAAGTAATGGGCTCAAAGTAGAGGTCCTTTTGCATGGTACAATAACTTTTAAGCTATGCCTGTTAGCATTTGAAACTGCATCTCTAATTGGTTTGGTAGTAGTCCTATCTACACAGTCAGGATCCAGTTTTAGGTAAAGATGAGCACCCCTCCGCAGCTTCTGTGTGGTGAGAGTAAGTAAGATTAGTCTACAATTTACATTAATAATGGAATTGGCACCTAAGCTATTTGAAATACTTCCATGGTGCAGCAGTGCTTAAAAGCATACCACCACCCCCCCAAAAAAACTCCAGCAAAAAAAAACCTAGAGGAAATCTCACATGCCTTGTAGTACTGAATCTGGGACAGTAGTATAAAATTATTTTTGTTCCTAAATCTTCAGGCTCCATTCTCTGGCTTATTTCTTTGTGCCTGGTGTGAGTGGGTGTTGAACAGATGAATTACCACTTGGCAAGTGAGGTGTGGAAGTAGGAAACAGAGTGCTGGACTTCTGCTTCCTATTCTTCTCCTCCTGTCTCTTGCCAAAGGAATTAACAGTCTCTTAGCCTTTG
This sequence comes from Melospiza melodia melodia, assembly GCF_035770615.1. NCBI lineage: Eukaryota > Metazoa > Chordata > Aves > Passeriformes > Passerellidae > Melospiza > Melospiza melodia. The sequence goes on from NC_086195.1 coordinate 82,288,151, forward strand.
TCAATAACATCCCTGTCCTAGTTAGCCTGGGATTGTGTCACTGTGGTGATTTGCAGAGTGGCAGCAGTGCAGTGTGGGGAAGGTGTTCCTATGGAGCAGCTCAGCTCAGCTCGAGGGCTGCTCTGGGACGAGCACTGGCTTTTAAAAAGCTTTGAGGCAGTCAGGCTTTATTACAGTTGGTGCGGCGCTTCCTGAGATCTGGACTCTTCCCAGGGATACCTGCTACCATGTTTGGGATTAGTGAGAACATTAAAGATGTTCTTTTAACAAGGAATGAGGAAAAGCCTCTGCCAGAGTCTTTGTTTAGACAGGATCTTAGTTACTTTACAGGCTCTGTAAAGTGAATCACTTAAATATGTCCTTTAGGCAAAGTTAAATATATGGAATTTTTACCTTGGCAATTAACAATTTTCCTCATTAGCACTCTAGAATCCAAGGATGTCTCCCTGTCAATTTTAAGGATTATTTTACAAATAAAGTAATGTTCTTCTGTCTTCCTGTAAAACTTTCAAAACTGTGGTCATTTGAAAGATTGAACCTAAATCCTTGAAAAGAAGAAAGTAATAATAGTGCACATTACTAGAAATAAGTTTGCAGCTTTAAAAAGTAGGGTGATGTTTCTACTCCAAGTAGATCGACAAGTAATGGGTGTTATTTCCCAAAAGGTGTTATAATGACTTGCTGATGATTTGCTTTCAGAAGAGAAAAAAACTCCCAGCAATCCAAACCCAATCACTCTTCTGGTTGTCAGCTGTTACATTTCCCAAGATTTTTGTTTTCAAGGTGTTTTTCATTAGGTATGTACTTTCATGAGATCACAAAAGAACAGTGTGTCTGGCAGAACTTTATTTTCTTGCATGTGCTTCTAATCACATGCTTTCCTGTAAGTTGTACTTTACTATAGTTCTAAATATTCCATAGTTGAAATAATATTATCTAGGGCTTCTTAATTTTTCTGTTTAAAGGGAGCATGACTACTCCCTTGCCTGCCTTTCTGAGCACCTTCTTAATGTATTAGATTACACTTTCAAACCAGTAAGTAATGAAAATGTAGAAGTTATCAAAAGAGACTGCAAAATTTCAGTATTTGGTGTTCGTGCCAGTGATTAAAAAAAAAAAAAGAGAAGTAATCCAAAAACTCTGAAAAAAATAGCTGATTAGGTGAAACTTTTGACTGAGTAATGTATGTCAGTTTTGTACAAATGCATGTTTAAAGGTAGAAATAGAGAATATTGTTGAATTGCTTCCAGTCTCCTAGTTGGAAAAGCAGTGAGAGATCTTTGAGTTCACTGTAGAGAAGCCCATAGAGATATATCAAATCTTGTGCTTCATATTCATATATGCAACTAATTGTGAGACCACTCTCTTTGAAAGGTCATAGCCATCAGGGGAAGCTCCTGAGGAGAAGAAAGCAAATGTCACTCTAGTCTTCAAGGAGGGTCTGGGAAATTACATTCCCAGTCACTCTTGCCTTGATCCCTGGAAAAGTGATCACATCCTCCCGGAAGCCATTTTCAAACATTTGGAAGATAGCAAGGTGATTGAGAGTAGTCAGCTTGGATTTTTATGCAGGGGAGATTGTGCCTGGCCTGAAAGCCTTCAATGACGAGCTCGATGGATGGGCTAACAGCAGGGAGTGTTGCTTACTGCAGTAAGGCTTTCAGCCCTGCATCCCATCCAGCCCTGCAGACAAGCTAGGGAAGTACACACCAGGAAGTGCGCAGTGAAGGGCATGGAAATTGGGAGCAGTTAAAGGGCTCAAAGGATTGTGACCAGTGCCGCCAAGTTAAACTGGACACCAGTCACTGGTGGAGTGTCCCACGGGCTGATTCTGAGTTCAGTGCTGTTATAAATGATCAAATTGATAGCCAAATTTATAAAAATTTAACAATGATTTATTGGGTCAATTACAAAAAAATATAGAATTTCGAGCAACCACTACAGTCAGGACAGCGTCAGTCCCGGGAACAGGCGCCAGGTGAAACCAGAGGTTTGCCCGACAGAGAGACAGCGTTCCCCCAAAGGTTCACCCCGAGTGTTTCCAGCATCCAGTTTATATACAGTTTATTCTGCCTGAGGCACAGATGACCACATCTTTCTATTCACTTCTTCCGCTGCAAATCCATTTCTATACATATGTTGAAATAGACAAAGATGGGTCCAGTTTTCAGACAAGTGTCTGAGCATCCAGGCAAAGTTTGTTTTCACATGTAATAAGTTGGTATCGGTTCCGAGTTCCACAGATGCAATCAGGGCAGGTCTGAGTCTCCTGAAGTTCTTGGGACACTGCAGTTAATCATGGGCCAGGAAGGCCCCGATGTTATCTCCCAGGTGTAGGTGCCAAGGAAGTCATCGCTGATTGTCCAGGATGGTCCCATTTACAGGCCTGATATTATCTGGACCGCTGCCTGGAATTAGTTACAATTTGAATAGAACTCTGCTCCTGGCTGGAGTGGTTAGAAGGCATAACTTCTACAATATTTTATACCCACACATATCTACTGCTACAGCATGAATTAACTCTATTGCATATCACAAGTGCTGTTTAATATCATCATTAGTAACCTGAACAATGAGATGGAGCACACCCTCAGCAAGCTGGCAGATGATTTCCAGCGGCACCTTCCAGCCTCGGCCATTCTGTGGATAACTTGTATATTCGCCATTTGATTTGTCCTGAAAAATTCAATTACTGCTCTTTCAAAGTCTAAAATCCAACTTATGACAAATCAAGAGAAGAGATGCCAGGTACCAAGGGTGGGCTGTGTGGGAGCAGGTGTAACATGAGTATGAAAGATCAAATAGCTCCCAAGGAATAAGGAACAGTGTTATGACATGGTGCCATTTTCTTTTCCTGAGTAATACAATGATGTATTCCCTAAAACCTTTCTGGAAGCAGTATGGTCAAAAAATGAAAGATACACTTCTACTGGATCATCACTTGTTTGGTATGAAACATTTGTGTAATGGCAATATCTCTAGAAAGCTATACCCAAGCCTTAAGCTATCAGGCCTTTATTTTTCATTCTTCACTGAAGGTGCTCAGTACTAAGATGAAATGGAGAATATAAATGAAAAGAAGCTATTCAGTCTATTCTTCCAGTTGTGTTTGGACCATCACTGCAAGACTTCCTGGTGATTTTGTAAATCAACCTTTAAAGGTAGTGAAATGATTTTATTTTGTTTTAATTCACAGGCTTGTCCCTTTAAGCAATTTTTGAATCTGCATGTAGTCTTTCACAGCTTTTTACAGATTGATCATCTTTAGCTTTAGGACTTAAAAGAAAAGGCAAGGCCATTTAACAAGTTTTAAGTTAGGATTGTGAAAGAGTAGTAAAGACTCCAAGATGTATGTAATACATGAGATGAACAGATAACACTTGAAAATTTTTATTCAAGCAACTGGTGTTTAGAAAAAATGCTAAATCAGTCCTAAAAGTTATTTGATAATCTTTTATCACACAATGCTGTTGGATTCCAGTTTATACAAAGATGAAGTTGAAGTGCTGAATAGGGGAACATTTGATGCAAGTGAAAAGCTGATTGCAAGTGAAAAGCTCATTTATTTTCTTGATTTAAGTGAAAGTAGGGGTGCAAGGAAAGGTCAGAAATATCTCTTCCAGGTACAGGTTTTTCAAATCTACCTTTCTTAGACTGCTGCTTTTTTTCAAAGCCCCATTTGCTTGATTGCCAAGTCCAGCCCTGTTTGTAATTTTTGTAGCCTTTTATTATCTTCTGCAGGTATTCCAAAAGGCCTGACTACATCATTGTCTGGGTTACTGACTTGCATTTTGTCTGGTGGAACCTAAATTTAGTTTTTCTTCTTGTTAGCTCAGTATTTTTTTACCATCAATAATTCTCAAAATAATTAATTCTCTGTGGTAATAAAACCCAATTCTCACAACCTTCATGTTTAAAACTGGCAGTCATACTGACATAATTTTTTTTTCTCTATTGATGGATATATCTTGTTTTGAAACTAGAGTAAATACAATTTTTGTCCAAAGTTTAAAGAGAAGGTCAAGGTGGAACAATATATGTATTATAAAAGGGGCTTTGCTAAAGTGCAGGTAAAGTCTCTGACTTTGGCATTCCAAAATCATTATAGACTTTGACATGAAAGAAGTACAAGGTGCAGAAAATAAATGGAAGAAGTAAGACTAATTATTGAACTGCCACCGGATATGTTAGGAACAGACAAGTACAACACCGATGAGGATTTGTAGTCATGAAATTGCATTACATTATTATTGATGTTTTAGTGAGATATTTTTGCCTTATCTGCTGCAGAACTGTCAGACACAAGAAACAATGGAAGCAGACAATTTTTTTCCCCTGACATTTGTACATCATTATACATGGAATAATTTTAACCAGCAGTCTTGGACCAGTTAACAGGCAGTGAAAACTGTTGCAAAAGAGAAATTCCAAATTTGAATATTTTTCCTCATTCCTCTGGAGTCCTTCAGGACTAAATTGAATGTTTCAGAACTGATCTTTATAACTATTTGCATCTTTGCCTTACAGGATATGTAATCAATACAGGCCTTTTCTGTGCCTTTAGGAAATTTGTCCTTGTCCGGTGGAATATGCATTTAATTACAGCACCAGAAACACATGTGTCTTCATATTGCATATTGATTTCTAAGCTGGAGACAAAGTGGTGCTTTAGAATTGTAGATGTGCAAAATGATAGCATGGCTTCTACAGTCTCTAGGAAAAAATAGTTTAGAAAATGCAAGTTGTGTTGCATGTTTTATAATAAAAAGAAAGTTATGTTGGCCTGTTGATATTGTGTGATTGCTTAAGGAGGCTTACCTGGGCATGCTGGTTCTTAGTTTCCTCAAGTGATCTTTGTATCTGTTAGCAAATTTCAGGTGCCTTTGGTAGAAAGATGCGGTATCAAAACAGACCATTTCTTTCAAATGTCATGAAAAGCAAATGTCATACAGAGGAGGGCACGTCTTCTGGGAGAAGTGTATTGATGGTGGAACCAGGGACAAATGCTGAAATACTTATTTTGATTTTTTTCAAGCTTAGAAATATTTTGACTTTTTAAAATTCCAGGTCATTTTAAGTAAATTGATAACTGAAGTAGAATAGTGTAATATAAGTAATATATTGAGGAATATAATTTGTAGATGATTACTTATATCTATCTGCATATATATGACACATGGAGGGAGGAAAATACGTCAGCTACTGGGCAGACTGTATTAGATTTCTTTATTTTCTGTAGCTATAAATTTGTTCTTTTGTTACTACGCTGTTATTTTTCATGTGCTGGCTTTCCAAGATGGCCAGATACCTGATTGTGGTGCTGGGAAGAGTAATGTAAGTAATCCTTCACTGTTTGAAGGCAGACTCAGTCATCCCAGTGGTTACACTAAACTGGCTGCAGGAGCTCTCATATCTATGTATGTAAATACAAATAGAGGTAAGAGTTCTGCAGAGGAAAGGTGTGCTAGAAATTTCAGATCTAATTCCTGCCATAAAGGTGATGAGCTGTACTAGCTGGAAAAAATACCAGCATAACTTGTGGTTCTGACCTAAGAGAAGTATGGAGCACCAGAAGCTTTTTGATCATAAATGTGCCTGTAAAGTAAGTTTAGTCAATAAAAACCCTTCAGCAGGATTTAGTAAAAACCCTAGGGTATGATTTTAGAGACACCTCCTAAGTACCTCGTTAAGGTTCTGGAAAAGATTGTTCAGAATATGGGAAATAGCCATAAGAAGTGTTTTCACTGCAGTCTGCTGTACAAAGAAAATGCTATATTCTGTATGAATGATCTATATTCATGATATAGTGGACAGGATGATGAGAAAACAGTCCTTTGAGTAACTCTAATCCAAGGAGATTTAAAAAATCATTATGAATAGGACACATCCTATGTAAAAGCTTACTCTTTATGAGCTCCCAGGTTCATCTGTCTTACTGTGACTGTGAGTGACACAAAAGGGATACTTGGGATGTAGTTTGAAATACTGTATTTGTTCTGTGCACAGAAGTGCTCTTAACACAGGCAAGGCCCATGCAACCACTGGAAAGTGCATAGTAGTAAATTACATAAGCTTTTCACCTTTGGTATTTTTTCTTAATCCAGATGAGGGAGAAGTTGTTTATAGTCCGTACAAGTAGGGTGGTATGGAAGTAATGAAACTATTATTTAAATTAAAAACAACAACAAAGTAGGGCTTTTAAAGAAAATGGCAAGGGTTAACACTCCTCCATGCAAACCAATGAATAAATAAGACAATTCTCTGCCTTTGTGTGAAAGTTTTGGGATGTGTGAGATTACTACTGAATGCCTGTCACCCCATGGAAACTGCTCTAACAAAATTACTGAGCACAAATAGTACTGAGCTTTTATTACACATTTCAAATCCTTACTTTGTGAGGCAGAACTTTGAATTTAAAAGGGAGATGGAATTATATATAGAATAACATACTACCTAAAAACTGGTTTCAGAGCATGTTCTCCTCTTGCATTTGATCCTGCTCTGATGTGTCCACAGCATCCAGAGTCATTCTAACCTATGGACAGAGTAATCGCTGCAGTAGCAAAACCCATAGGAAATACATTTCTTCATGTTCATTTTAATGTATTAAGCTTGTTAATGATGTTTGACATGGTATATTTTCCTGCTATAATAATATTTTTGCCTATGATAGCTGCTTTTCCTTGCTTTGAGGCTTGGTACAGAAAGCCATGCCCTGCTACTTGTGCTGACATTTCTAGGGAGTGAAAGAGTTGGCCTGAAAAGAGTAATTAATTTTTTTATTCGGCTTGAGTTCCAGTGAAAGTGAGAAAAGTCTGTGTATTAGGCAGTGTGCAAGCTTTTAATAAGTTACAGTGCCCCAAGTTGGCAGTAATTGAGTGACAGCAGTGAAAGAAAATTTTTGGAGTGTGTTCAGAGCCTAAAAACATAGTAGTGAGACTAACAGCTTTCATCAGGCTGAAACAGAGATAAAATATGGTTGATGGTAACTAGCAGAAGGCCTCCTTGGCATAGATACAGCATCCCTCTATTTTCTATCCTATCCAAATACTTCCTGTACTTTTAAAATTTTTGGACATGTGTGCTTTGATAATTTAGGGGTTTGTTTTTGTTTGGCTGTAACTGGTAATTTTAATGGCTCTTAGTTTTAAAGAGAATTTTATTTAGATGCTCAATTTATTTGTTTTAAAGAGCTCTGGGATGTTCTTTATAAGAAGATAATGCACAGGAAGTATTACATTAAAACAGGCCTTCTTAATTTTGCAGTGCTTTTTACAATTTGTTATGTAATCAGAAAACATGTATTAAATCTGAATATTAAAATATTCTATGGAGCCGTTGTTTTCACCAGTGTTTGTAGTGGTCTTTTGATTATAATATGTTTTAAAGCCCCAGTCAGTTGCAAAAGAAAATGAACATCTTTGAATTCAAGGAAAGCAATTAACTTCAGAAAAATGCTGATAGTATCATTTGAATAAGGTTATATTGTCACTGCTGTTGTGCTAGAGTACTATTTAGTGTTGAAGTAGTCAGTTTTGTTAAAGTGGAAAGAAAAGTTAATTATTTTGGAATGAAAATGAAATTATCTTCTCTAACTTTAAACTGATCCAAAAGGACAGCCAGCTGCAGTCCTTAAGAATGCAATAAGAGATCATACCACCTTGATAATAAGGAAGTATTGTGATGTAGGTTATGTCTGCTTAAAGATAACAAGGTTGTTAGAGATGTGCTGGAAGAAGCATAAACATTGACTCTTTTGAGAGTCACAGACCTTGAGATGGGGTGTGAATTTTGCAAGCCAAGCTGAAGGCTAGTGGGTTTTGCTGTGCAGCTTTTCTTGTCAGAGGACCTGACTGGGAAGTGATTAACCAGATCAGTATATTACAATTTCTACCACCGTGCCACAAAAGTGTTCTTCTGAGCAGGCTGCAACTTGCTAAGCCCTTGCAGTTGTCTTTCAAAACCTTTTTGAATTTTTTCTTCTCAGCAAGACATTTTTAATTTACTTGTGTTTCATGCTTCACAGACATTTTCTCAAATACAGCTGAAGAAGTTCAGTTATGGTTTTGTATGATTGTGGGGTTGTGTTTTTAAATATATATTGTTTAATATAGATTATAATTCCTATATTGTTTTGTATGATACTTTGAAGTCTAAAGTATAAAGAAGTCTTTCACTATAAATCATAATAGAATCATTGTTGAAGTCATAGTTGCAAAAGCAAAATAATTTAGGGATAAAAGCCCTTTGTCTAGTATGGTTCTTTTAAAGTTAACCTGCTCTTTTTTTTAAAATTGAAAACCAGTATTATGTTCTTATAAATTATCATGGCTCATCACAGGTGGAAATGGATGGCATGGCCGGTTCTGTAAACTGGTCCCACAGCCAGTAAGGATGCACAAATACCAGGAGTTAACAAATATCCCTGGTGTGGCTCACTCCATCATTGTGAATCCTCTAGAGTGTAATGTTTTAGCAGCCCAACTCGTAAGTATTGGATTAGCCAAATGAAAATTGGTTAGGATTATACTAAAACCTTATTAAAAGGTGCGTTAAAAAGGATGTGTAAAGAGTAGGAGTCTGTTTATTAGCATACATAGAAATGTTGCAAGCAGTTAATAATGTGGATGGGGAGGAGGTAGCATTGACAATATCATAGTAGGTAATTCAAAGGAGTTTGGATGACTCACTGATACCAGTGTTTAAAATCTGTCTTTGAAAACTGGTGATTTCAGAAACAGACTAGTAGCAAAGCCTATGTGGAATAGCAGTTCCTGCAGACTGGTTTGATGCTTAAAATACTATGTATCAAAAATTGCAATGGCTAAGCTAAAAATGCCCAGTTCTTTCCTCACTGCTTTGGTGAGTAAAGCTTAGTGAAAGGAGGGCTTAACACCAAAATACTTTTCCAGGAGCATCAGACAATGTCCTAAGATTTCCAGATACCTCATATACAAATTTGGAATAAATAATCATCTCCTGCTTCCATAATAACTTCCTCTGAGCAGCAGGAATGATGTTTTTTTCTTTTTGTCACATCTCATCGTGACATAGGCTGGTATAATTTTAATTTTGTTTGCATTTTTGCCTTCAAGACAGCGATTCAGATAAGTTCTGAAGTCTAATTTCCCTTCTGTGAAAGAACACAAACATTTTCAGTATATGTTAAGAAGCAGTATGTGACTGCAGTGTTTGTTCATAGTAGTAGTTCTGCCAAAAAGATATGAAGAAAATGCACAGCTGGTAACCTTAACATGCATCAATAGCCTTATGCAGTGAGGCAGGATACCATACTGGGATCATACAGAGTGGAAGATGCTGTGCAAGGCATGTAAAATAATCTCTCCACTGCATTTAGCATTAGTGAAGCCTCAGCAGGAGCAGTGTGTAATTTGCAGCACTGGAGTTCAAAGAAATGGGTGGCCCAAGGCAGAGCAGCTAGAGGAAATCAGCAAGAATGAGCATAGATCCCGAAACAAAAATAGCCTACCAAGAAACATAGCAGGAGAGGGCTTCAGGGTTTTTTTTAATCTAGGTAATAGGACTGAAGAGAGATGTTTGTCCCAGGAAGTGTTGGAAGTTCTTGCAGTGAAGGAGTGGCTGTCTGCCTTCTGCTAACGAAGAAGAGGCAAGGGGACTAACCTTGTTTGTGGTGTTAGAAGGAAAGGAGGAACACTGCAATGGAGAAGAGTGAAAGAGACAAGATTGCATGGGAATTGTGCAGCCTTCATCACCAGAGACTTCAGGGTGACCGTGAGCAGTACCATGTGAGATCAGGCAGATAGGTAAAGGTGACTGTCTCAAGTTCTTCACAGATCTGTGAACCTCTTTGGGTTTTTACCTCTCTTGGTTAAAATTAGCCTGCTGTTCAGAATTTCTTTTTGCACTTTGCAAATAATTGTTAAATTAGAAGTACCTAAAGATATATCAGTGTGTTTTCAGCAGTAATAGTGATTAAATACACAAGAGGATTTGTTTAGGAATCATAAAGAGGAGTCCTACAAAGGCAAATACAGGACAAGATAAGATTTAGTGCTGTGCCATTTCATAAGAATGAGCTCTCCCTCTGCTGTTGAGGTGGATTTGGGTGATTTTTCTTGAATTTAGTTCTGTGGGATTGCCAGACACTTTTGTTGGTCTCTGAAATATTCAGCTGTACATCCCTGCATGGCTCTTCACATTTGGTTTAGTTTCATAACAGGTTTCTCATTAGCATTTGTCTGGCATGCACAGATTATTTCACTGGATGACAAAAGTAATTATTCCTTTATTAGTACAAAAATTAGGGACTTTAGTTGGTAATTTGTAGTTATAAAAAAAAATATAGCTGCTTTAAAGTAGAGTATTTTCAGAATACAGTATAAGAATTTCTAAAAGATTTTGCTTCACTTGCGCAGTCCAAGTGATTTGAATAGGCAGTTTCAACTTCAATTTTCTCTGGATAATTAGAATTAAAGTGAAAATCAACAAATTCAACTAATGCTTATCCAAATTTCTCCCTTCTGCTTCTAATGACTGCTTATTTTTCTTTGCAAATAAATTTCTAATGTGTAATGAGTTGCCCAAGTAGACAACTCTGAGGACTTGTTGAGGTTTTTTATCTTCAGATAGTGGACTCGATTAAAAGATGTGTAACAATAATTCCTGACACATGTATTCACTTTTGTTAGTGGACTTCAGTGTTTTTCAGGGATTATTCAAAATGCTTAGTATTTAGGTATATCAATACTACTCCTATACTGATTTCTAGTAGATATCCCCCTATTAAATTAAAGTTGAATGGTCTTGTTTGGAAAATTTTTTGAACAAAAAATTGTTCCAGTCTCTGCATACAATGATTTTAGAAATGGAAGACTCCAGAATAAGCCATATAATTTACTTTTTTTTTTTTTTAACTCTGGTATATTTTTACAGTGATGTGACTACATAAATATTTTTGTCTGTAGGAAAAATCTTGTGTTCCAAACAGAGCTGTTTTCAGTGAAGGACTTGTGGCTTTAGAAAAAGGTTTACTGAATATTTCAGACCAACTGAGGGTTCTTTTTTATCTTGCTGCTTTAGAATACTCTTACACAGATTTCTGAATTGTCTCTATTGTTAAGTATGTCCTGTAACTTCTGAAATTTGAGTGTGCATCAAGCTGTTGATATGTACTTTGCTGACCAGTACTGTCTTACTGTGCTTTCTCATCTTTACCTGCCTTGACCTTAGGGTAGGAGATCTTTGGTGCAGGAATTGTTACCCAGTGCTGGGCTTATTAGTCATATGGTATAATACATTTGACAGTCTTTGTGTGAATAGGACTTCTTGTCCTTACCAAAATCCAAACAGTAAAATATTTTAAGGTGGAAATATCATGAAGGTGTTAAAAGCATTTTTGTAGAGTATTATGAACCTGTGAACTTGAAGGGGGAAAAATGGTGCTTGATGTATTATGTCCATATGTTATATATCTGAAAAATTCTAGTGCCTGTGTAATATATTGTTAACTCTAATGAAAACATGATAATTAGACATGTATCTTAACACCCCATATATATTGAAGCAGGTTTTGTAAAAGATGTGAATTTGTTCTTTGAGTCACAGTGTAGCAATAGAAAGATTTCTTTGGTGAAATGATGTATTTTCATAACTAGCGGATTGAATTGCCATAAAGTTCAGCACTAACTATGAATTTAAAGATGTATGCTGTTTGTTTATTTCTAGGACTTTTGTAGAGGCAATCTAAATTAAATGCTTTGAGAGCTGTGTGCCCACATTCGGAATTTTTTTAATGTTGAAGCAATACTTATCTGGAGTATATGCCTTTATTAAAAAAAAAAGCAAAAGGGGGTGGTGGCGGTGTGGGGAACAGTTTCTTCTGGAAATCACAGAGCTAATACAGCACAAGCTGGATCTGTTCTTCTTGCTGTTGGAAAGACAATGAAGTATATTTCACCTTTTTTGACCACATTTTTGATAAGATTTTCTATCCTTAACCTGTTCTCAGAAATGCAATGCCTCAGGTTCTTTTTACATATTTTGTCCAAGGATTGTAGAGTTTCAGAAATCCATTTTGCAGCCTTTCATAAACAACAATAATTTAATTTCTCAAGGAAAATTTTTGCTCAAGTGCTAATATTTTCTACCTTGTTTTTACATAATAGCAGTTACTTCTAGGTTGATATCATGTTGTGGTGTTCTGCTTCTTTGCATGTGTGTTTACATTAGAGCCTGATAGATTCAGGAAGACTTGGGAATATCCTAGAATGTGTTTAGAAAACCACACAAAGATAGTAGAATTTATTACGTTAACTTTTAGGTGGTCTGAGCTGTTCTGCTCAGGTACTCTTACCTTCAGATCTGTTTAAACTGGAAAAGCAAAGCAAGAGCTGTAACTCAACCGTACTACAATCTTAGAGGTCACAACTGAATAGGAATCCCTATTTTGTCCAGGATTTACAGAACTAATGGGTATCTAAATCACTCCATTAGAGAACAAGTCTGGCATACATTGTCAGCTTTACTTGTGAGTTTCTTTTTTCCCTCCAAATAAGCACTGTAGGTTTCATTATGTAAACTGTGTTAGGAGTTGAGGAATCCTGTGACTACAGATGCTGAGAATGGATTATGAGAAACAGGACAGCAGAAAATAGAGGATTATGAAGTGAGTTATCATCTTTCTAGCCAGCCAAACTCTAGCTCAGTTCTTTAACTTGCCTCCGTAGTAAAAGAAAAAAAGGAAAGACAGAAGAATAACGTAAAGGCAGTGCTTTCCAGTTTTGCAGCTGTGTGAATTGGTAAACACTTGTAAATAGGAAGAATTTAGATGAGTGTTCTCTCCAAAATCAAGTGATACGGTATTCTCTCCAATATCGAGTGATATGTTTCATCTGTATCTCACTTGTGTATTTTTATGTGCAATGTGTGTGCAAATGTGCCTAATAACCCTGGGAAAAGCTTGCTGTAGAGCTGGCTTCCCATCCCTGTGGTTGGGGTGGTGGGCAGCAGTGGGACTGCTTCCCACTGAAAGGATCTAGGGCAATTTGGGTAGAAATCTCAGCAGTTGGGTGGCTGCCAGCTGGTGCATGTTGAGGACAGACACTAGGGTGTGAGTAGGGAATGTGCTGCTGGAGCACAGCAATGCCCAGAAGAAACGAGAGGAGGATGCAGTCAGGGAGAGCCTGTGTCTGGGTCCTTGCACAGCGTTACTGTGACAGCCAAACTTGTCATTTTTATCAAAACAAAGTTGGTTTAAAACTGGCAAAACAAAACTTAATTAACTTTTCAGAGACTAATGTTTAGGTTTATCGTGGTATATGTATTGTATATTTATTTTTTTTTCCACAGAAACCTGCTAATATTTTAGTTATGGGTGAAGGTCCTGAGCGAGGAAGAGTAAAAATTGGTATGTTTATATCTTTGATAAGTCCCAGTGTAGCATTTAAGTTAGAATGTTCTGAAGGTGCAGCTGTACCACCTAAAGTAGTCACTGTATAATACCAGTATGTGCCTGGGCACATTGCCTAAATGCTGTTTTCTGAGTGACTGGCTTCATCATATTAGCCCCATGTAACAGTTCTGACAATGAAATGCTGTTGCCTCATCAATAGAAAGTGGAAATTGTCATTATGTTTTGCTTAAGTGGGTTTTTTTTTTGTGGGGTGGGGCATTTTGATGTGGGGTTAAAGATGACAGCTAGCTAGGAGGAAAGGAGGAGAAAAATGGGATTTTAAAATTTCCTCCATTTACCTCTAATGCCATGACATCTTGCTGCTGTTTATAAAAATCTAAATAGGGAACTACTCATTGCTACAAACCTTAAATCTTATAATGGAATCAAAGATGACAGTCAGCTTGCAAGGTATTTTTGAAGGAGTAGGCAGGTCCCTTGGAGATGAACACAAGGGATCTTAAAAGTGCAGAAACCACAGAAATCCATGCAAAATGTTTAGTGAGAGTGAATAGCTAATGCTAAATGCCCAGCCTGGGGTGTACCAGGTTAGAAAGGACCCAACACTCCACACTATTGTAACATTTTCTGGTGGGAGTTACTGTTTACAGTGAGAGGATGGTTTGTAGAAGTTCAATTGTTTTAAACTAAATACATAAATAAAAATTAACAGTAGTCTAAAAATAATAAACTGTACCAGGCTGTGCTTTATCATGGCAGTGCTACTAATGCACAGCCTGCTTACATTTGTTATGGTAATGCAGCCCCATTTAGAAGGGTTTTTTAAGGCTAGTTCATCTTTTTGACTTCCCCCTGGTTTTCTTTTGTGAGAGTACTCTTCTGCATTGTTGCTCTGTTCTCTTACTGTTTTGTTGATCTGAACTATATTGTTAGTCGCTAGTAGAAAGATTCAGGGTAGGATTTTCTGGGAGCATTCAGTGCTGCTCTAGGCCTTCCCTTGTGGAATCCAAGGAGTGATGGGCCAGGGTTGAATGTTTCTGCAGATCCTACTCTGAAAGTTTCTAATGCCTTTCTGAGCTTTTAAGGTTGGCAGTAGGGATTGAGGTCTGCATAGAAAACAGGTACAGCACGGACAACAAAAGGGAAAATTTCTTCATATTACCTTACTCTTCAGGAGGGTTTCTTCCAAAACAGAGCACATAGGTCATCCTCTGGACTCACTTTTGACAGTGGTGGTGATATTTGCTGTACACAACTACTTGCTAGTAATTGCACATAGACCACCCATTTATTTCTTAATTCATCGTTTTGAATTAATTTGAGAATAACTTAGTAAACAACTAAATTAAGTCAGACTCCTTTAATGGACAGGTGAAAGATTCTGTATTGGGCCACCAGTCCTCTGAGCCATCCATTCCCAGCAGGGAAAGAGGGAGGGGAACTTTGGATTTTGAAGTGTGTTATCAAAATGTAGATTTTCTTTTTCTTATTTTCTTAAGATTGTCACAGCCATAAAAGAATGCAGAAGTTATACACATACCAAGGGCTTCCACTTTTCCAGTGTAACTAATTTTTCTAAAAAATACATAACTGGTATTTTAACTTAAAATAATTTTTATAGTCTTTTTGTGTCACTTTGGGTCATAAATTCACTTTCTGCCAACAATTTTCCTCATTATTCATAGTTATTAGTGACTTGACCAATTTTGAGTAATTGATATTTTAATGTAGAAAACTGTAAAACGTTTCTCTTTTTAAATGCCTTAAAGCAATCATAAATAGGAATGCATATGAAAAAATAATTAAGGATTGTGTAGTCAAGTTAGAGACCTATATTTACACTGCAGTGTTTCCTCATTGGGCCATAGCATGTAGGTCCTTTTCCTTCAGGGTAGCTACTCATCTCATTTCATTCAAGTTTTTCTCAGCATATGAATATCCCTACATGAGAGAGTCACTCTATCTTGGGATTTGGGGGTTGGTGGGTCAGGAAAGCAATTTCATGGGAGAAGCTGTACATTTTAGTCTCTGCCCATTTTTTCCTGTATGACTTATATTTAGTTGTTCAGACAACTTCCTAGGCAGTTGTACGCTACAACTTTTAGAAAGCAGTTTTTAATGATATAATGCCCACAACCAAAATTTTAAAATCATAGCCTGAATGGTATTCAGCACTGATATATTGGTATTGGAAATGCATCTTGATAGAAAATCAGCAAGGAGGCAGATGCTGTTAGGCTTAGGTGCTGTTTTTGTGTGAAGGAAGTCTTGCCACAGCTAACTCCATGAAGAGGGAGATTTTGTCATGTACACGTATGTATTATAAATCATTCTAACCTTTGCAGAATCTGCATTTTGCTTGCTTTAAAAATTGCTGCTTTGTGAAAAAAACATCCTGTAATAATGGGAATATTTTGCCAGAGAACATCAGGTAAAATGAGTCAGGATTTACCAGTGTCCTGAGGAGTTGATGCACTTCTTCAGAACAATGGTTAATTCATTGTTGTAAATGACTCATGTTAGTAATGATTTATAATGATATACTCCATAGGTGATGCCATCCAGTAACTTCTACAGAAAGAAAATCTGCTCAGAGAGTTCATATCTGCTACAGTCTGCCTTTGCATTTTATTTAGGAATGATGATAGTGCTAACAAGTAAACTCAATCAGTTTGTTCATAAAAAAAAAAAGATTATTAGTTTCCCTCAAATTTTAAAGCGTCTCTCTTTGAATTTTGCAGCTGACATGGGCTTTGCCCGATTATTTAATTCACCTCTGAAGCCTTTAGCAGACTTGGATCCAGTAGTTGTAACCTTCTGGTATCGAGCTCCAGAGTTGCTTCTTGGAGCAAGGCATTATACCAAAGCTATTGGTAAGTAAATTGGACAAAAATGTACTGTTTTGTTCTTTATGAAAACTGTACCCAAATATTAAAGCTTTGATAAATTGTTCAAAGGACTGTAGCTAAGTTAAAGGTATGTTCCTTGTTTCTTGAAGAAACATTAATGTTTGACAAATTGATTAGTTTCCTGGGGTCTCAGGCTATATATAGAAATGAAATATATTGCTGGGTTTTATCTCCAAATGCCCTGCAATGCAATCTAAGTTTGTGGCTTTCACACAGGACTTTCATAAATGCTGTTAGAGGCTATAAAAATATGGAAGCATCTTTGAACTGCTAGTAGAATTCATATTAGGATGACTTTGAGGCACAGTGCATTAAATTTATTGCAGAGGTTATTACCTAGTGTAATAAAGATATGCAATAAAGAATGTACAGAATGGAAAATATAGTGGCTTCACTGAAGCTAAAATGTAAAATTAAGCTGCATTTTAGCCTCTCTGTGTCTTTGAAAAAGACAGCTGACAGATGGCCAGAGCTTTTGTGGGCTGTATAAGGGGAGCAGCCCAGCAGCAAACTGGAGGGAGATTAGATTCACTTCTACTGCATTGATCAGCTTTGCTGTGGAAGGGAGAGAGACTGTAGGGAAAAGCACTGGGAAGATTTCTCTTGCTGCCTGGTTTAAAAGATGTGTTAAAGGCTGGCAACCAATTCTGGGAGCAAGTAACTTCCCTGGCAGCTACTCCACTTTGCACAGACATGGAGGTTGTATGTCAGCATGCTGTGTTGTTTCTGTAACCTGACAGTCTTCCTCAGAACTCAATCTTTTTTTCTTGTTTTGTTTTGTTTTTTTTTTAAGATCCTGTCTGTGTTTCTGTCAGCAATTCTCATGTTTATGCCTTAAATGTATTCGTTTACTTTTCTGTTAATACCGTGTTTCTTTTATAGATCAGATAAATTTGTTTATGTTCCTTCAAACTGCTTAATTTGTTGTATTTTCATGTTCTCTCACTTTACTGCTGTTTCTTCTGATGGCAGCGTGTGAAACTGCATGGGCAGTCATAGCCTTCAGTGCACAGTTTTTTCAATGTAGATAAAAAATTACTGTGTACAAACACTGAGTAATGGAGTTATGCTGTTTGCATTATTTGCTTTTGTCCTTGTTTATGACTTTGTTCATTCAAGGCTCAGAGTAGCACCACTTTGAGTTTAAAATTGTGTTTGTATATACTAGGAAAGAATTGAGAAAACAACTGGGAAGATTCAGGAGATCTGAATATTAGATAGGAAAGCAACAGTGAAAAGAGAAAGGTTGTGGGATTTGGGTTTTTTTTTTTAATGAATGTTGTGGAAAAGTTGTGAGGTGTATGGGCTTGTAGCAATTTGTATGTTACTCTCTTTCAAGGTGTAATTTGGTTTTTACCAACACCATTACTTGTCAGCTTGTATTTTTGGGGTCATTTACTCCTTAAACTTGGCTGATGAGCAATTGCACATTTCTTGATCAGGACAATGTGGCACTGAAAGGACAAGATGCCGGTTGGCTTTACTTTCTTGATGTTTTGTGTGTTGACCATTATCCCAATAGTTTCCTTCACTTTTATTCTTAACCAGAATAATTTTTTACAATGTTAAATGGTAACTACACTTCAAAAACCCCACAAAAACTCGTATGCTCTTCTCTCAGCTCCTCTGTAGTTTCTGAATTGGGTACCTCCATTCAAAGCTAAAAGAAAAAGTTGAGGAAGTATTGCACTTCTACAAAGTAGAAACTTGACCTTATCTCTGATAAGCTAAACACTAACATTCTACCTCATCCAGATGGTTTTGGAAAGATTCATTTGTTGTTCTTTTTATTTCTGTTCTCCTTTTTTAAAGATATTTGGGCCATAGGGTGTATATTTGCAGAGCTGCTAACATCAGAGCCAATATTCCATTGTCGACAAGAAGATATCAAAACTAGTAATCCTTATCACCATGACCAGCTGGACAGAATATTCAATGTAATGGGATTTCCTGCAGGTACATACTGTTTTTTTTTATCACTGCTGTTCAAAGAAAGATATCCATATTGCTTTCTTTGCATATGAAGGTGGCAGCTGATCAAAGCAGCAAAGCTGTTCAAACACAATCTTTATTTCATGAGTTATAGATCTAGAATCCAATGGTCAAATTAGGTATGTTCCCTTTTATTGATGATAGGGTTATCTTTGTGTATACATATACCAATGCTGTATTATTTTAAAAGAGTGTATTTAATGCTGGGTGATTAAAAATGAGAAGGAGTATTTCTACATTGCTTCAGTACTGATTATTGATTTGCAAGGTGACTGATGATTTATGAATCCAGGCAAAAAATATATACATTTAGTGAATATTATGCATTTGTTTAGCTCATGCCAAATTAAATGTAGCGTTTGGAAGTAAATGGAGGGTATTAATCCCCCCCCACACACCTGGTGGAAAGCTGGTGTATAGAAAAAATTTCTTTCTTCCAAGAACTGGTTGTATGAACCAAAACAAATTATAGTGGGAATATCACTTGTTGCATTTTCCCCTCAGTGTTGGTCACACTTTGTTTTTATGCAGGCTGCCTTGTTTCTTCAGTTAATACTTTGTCTTCTAGTGTTCACAGGATTGCAGGAGTCAGAGTAACAGGGGCCTTATTTTTGTTTTAAACTTTTTGTTTATCTTTCTCCTCACTGCTTGTGTTCCCTGCTCCACTATTAATTGTTTGGTTTTTTTTTCCTGAACTTGCCTCTTCCTTTCACATGACTTTTGTGGTCTATATGTTGGTGTTGGTTCTGGAATTTTGTTATTAAACATGCTGTTATTTTTGCTTTTGCCTTTTTTTGTGTGTGTACGTGCTTCATTGCTTCTGTATTGATCTGTGAGATTCATGGAAATGTTGCCTTTGCATATTGTCTCCTTAGTTTTGCTTCTTTGAGCAATACTGTCCCCTTCTGCTTTTGAACTAGAAATTTACCCTGTTATACTTTTCTTAGTTCATTTGGGTTTTATATTGGTTCTGTATAGCTTATATAAGTAGATCATACTCTCATTTTGGTTTTCTGATTGGATTAATGAATCCTTTCTAATGGTCTGTGTTTGACCTTTGGAGTTCTTTGGTTTTTTCAAGAAATGCTTTTCCTTCAATTGCAGCATTTTTTTGCGTTTTAATTGACACTTAAACTAAGTGTTCTGCAGTAGTGATCAGACTTAGTAAATATTTGAATTGAACCAAATTAGTTGGCCACAGAGCTTTTTCAAGAGTTGGAGCTTAACACATTTGAAGTTAGGTGCTGGTAGTAAATTTTTTGTTTTATTTTAAAATCCATTTTAGGCTTAGTCTACTTTGAGGTGAATTATTCTTCATTTTGAGTGTGCATACTTTACTTTTTCTTAACTTTTTGTTTAATAGCAGTATATTTTACTTTGCTGAAGTACCTCTGGGCAGTTTCTTGTTACTAAAAGTGCTGTCAAAACAGACAATCCATTAGAAGGAGACAGGGTTTGCTGGAGGTCTGTGTACTCCTGTCCTGAGATCACAGCTGTGTCTAAATAAATTAAGTAACAGTCCTGAAGGGTTCAAGCTCAAGCCTGATGTGTTTTTCTTCAGCATTGTTTTTTGCCCACTGTAGCTGGCATCTTTTTTCAAAATTCTTGAGTTAATCAGCACACACAGCTGGAACCTCTTAGGTTTTGGTATGATTTATCGTGAAGAGATGATGAAGGAGTAGGAGCTAGGGAGTACAAAGGCATAAGACTACAAGGTTAGAGAGGTAGAATTTAAAAAAACAAATATCAAGGCTGTGGAGATACTTGGAAATGCTTTGTTTTACTCAGAGAGAAAGGGAAAAAATAATTAATACTGCTTTGCAGATAAAGACTGGGAAGACATAAAAAAGATGCCAGAGCATTCAACCTTAATGAAAGATTTCCGGAGAAACACGTAAGTCTGGGTTGAGCTTTCTTAAGAAAGCTTATTTTATATCTCTTTCCTACACTAAATTTCTGAAGTTTGAGTAGTTTTCTATGTAGATGCCAAACAAGGACTATGAAATTGTTATGGCTTGGATTATGAAAAATAAAGTTGTTTCATAATGGTGAACTTGGCCTGTTGAAGTGGTGTGTATCAGAGGAGTAGCCAGAGGCTGTAAAGGGTAAGGGTGGCAGCTTTGAAACAGGTCATGCCAGTAAGACCTCAAGCAGCTCTGCAGTTTGCAAAGCACAGTGTGTCAAAGCACAGCTGTTCCCAAATCTGTGGTACTGGCAGTGATTTTCTGTAATAGCTGCTTAAAAGGGGTCTGGTAACCTTACACCATTTCCAGCAAACAGTGGGTATAATTGTCAGGTTTGGTGTCTAGGGTAACTTACAGTGACTGAAGAGGAAAATGTCCTTCAGCTTTGCTGTCACATTGCCACAGGCTAATACCTGCACTTAAAATGCCACCCCATTGCCTGATTTCTGTGCTGAGGCATTTGGGGCTGTATAGTTACAGGCATTTCTTGTATCTGCCATGTTATTGCATCCATTTAGAAACTTCTTTTTTCAGCTTCTCTTCAAAAAGTAAATACGTGAATGTTCTTGTAGCAACCTGTAGGTTGCAGGAGAGCATTCAGATGAGCTTATTTTATATCTTCACTGCCATGAGAAATACACAGAATCAAACAGTATAGTAGTAAAATTGCTACCAGGCAGTTTAAATCCAGTTGATAGTTTGCTGTCTGCACACTCTGCGTTCCAAGTGTGCTTTTGGTGTGGATGTTATACGCTTTTATAAGGATGTGAGGGAAACATGCCTTTCTGCAGTTCTCTTAAGCAATCTCTGGTGTTGATAGTTGAGGTTTTTCCCTGCTTATTGGGTTAGCAGGGAGACTAAACTGTCCTTATTAATATGTTTTGTGACTACCAGGAAAACTTTGCAGTATCAATGTTTTGCATATTAGAAATATCACTTCTGTTTACTTTTCTAGGTATACCAACTGCAGCCTTATCAAATATATGGAAAAACACAAAGTTAAACCAGATAGTAAGGCATTCCACTTGGTAAGTTCCTGCAGACATAAAAAAATCCCTTATATATGTTACAGTTGTTTCAAGTAAGAGTTGAGCTAGTGTCAAGTCCAATGTAACTAACTTTATAAATAAATTTAGGAATAACTGATACTCTGCACTCTGACAATTGCAAAATCACTATCTTCTCACATTGATGAAGTATCTTCTCACATGGGTAAAATGATTCTGAGTTTCATTCACTGGATTAGGTTCACTAACAAGTAATTCTGAAGTTTTTGTTCTTGAAGTTGTGTTATAGTTGTGTTAGCCTGTAGTTACATTTGCAGTGTTGCTGCAATCCTTATTCATTTTGCTGCTTTGCATACTTTCAATAGTTTATTTTTACTTTTAAAAATTCCTATATGCCTGATTTTTTTTGATCATCCATGTGGTTACTTTGGTCCATATAAGCTGTAATGATTGTCCCATCAATAGATGATATATGAAGTTTACTGCATATTTATTGTGTCATTTAGTCAGGTGATCTTTACATCAAGCAGTTTTTAAAATAGAAAATATTTGTAATAATATATAGAATGTTCACTTCTGTGTGGCATCTGTACAAGGGGGCAGAACTGAAGTTTTGATCCCCTGGGTGGATAATGGTTGCACAGTCATTTTGATTTCTTTTTGTATGGCTGATTATGACCAAGACTTGTCATCCTGTAATGGACAGCTCTAGAATCCAGTCATCACAAACTATGCTAGTATTTTGCAGTGCTTTTCATTTGTGTTTTTCAGTGTGTTGGCAGTTCTTTGTCATGTTTTGCCTTATCCTTTTCTGGCTCTTGGCAATGCTTTTTGAGAGAGTAAGAATTGGCTTGTTCAGCATGCTATTCTATAAAAATTTCATGTAGACTCAGAGAGCTGTGAGTTCTTGTGGATGATGTGAAAAACAAAACTGAATTGATGGTGGTAATTCGTAGTTATCAAGTTTCAACCATGCTGTCAAAACTGAAGGCTGAGGAGGGAAATGTACTTTCTCAACCTCAGCTTTTGAAGTATAGAGATTTGCATTGCAGTTATGAATTCTCACATGTAGTTATGAATTTCTCCTAGTGAAAGAAGACCAGTTCATGATACTGGATCTTTTTAAAAAGGTGAAATGTATGAATCCTATAAAAAGCATGAGTAGGAAATGTAAATTAATTTTATTTACATACGTATTTTCTTGTTTAAAAATACACACTGCAGATTAAAAGTGAAGCATTTGTCATAAAGTCTTGGATGATATGTCATGGTGTAGTTTTGCTTTGGACAGTTCATTGTATTGTTGAAACATGAAAACTCACTATTTTTCTGTGTGGTATCTGAAGGTTATCTCATGTTGCTTGCCCAGCACAGCTGTATTCCACACAGCTGCTAGGGTGGATGGAGAGAAGTATCTGCATGTACAGCAGACTTTTTGAATAAAAACCATGTAGTTTAAGAATGCATCGCTGCAACTCAGCACTAGAGCTAAATAAAATAGTTATGGTCTGGTGTTCCTAGTTCACAAGGCCTCGTCTGGGGTGTTGTGTCCAGAGGAGGACCATAAAGGTGATCAGAGGTCTGGAGCACCTCTCCTCTGAAGACAGGCTCAGAGAGCAGGGCTTGTTCAGCCTGGAGAAGAGGAGGCTCCCACAAGACCTTATAACACCTTTCAGTACTTGGAAGGGAGTCTCCAAGAAAGCTGGAGAGGAACATTCTTTTGATAGAACAAGAGATAATGGCTTTTTAATGAAGGAAGGTAGATTTAGATTGGACATTAGGAAGAAATTCTTTATTCAGAGAGTGATGAGGCACTGGAACGTGTTGCACAAACACGTTCAGGATGCCCCACCATTGGAAGTGTTCAAGGTCAGGCTGGACAAGGTGCTGAGTAACCTGGTCTAGTTAAAGATGTCCCTGCCCATGGCAGGGGGCTGGACTAATTGACCTTGAAAGGGCCCTTGCAACCCAAATTATTTTGTGATTAAAGGTGCTAGTACATTGTGGAAACTTTTTGAATGGTTTTGATAGAACACTGGTGACTGGAACTGAATGTCCTGGTCTTTGCAAGTGAAAATAGGTGTCCTTTGATAGGAAATAAAGTCACTATTTTAACAGGGCAGAAGAATGTGGGTATGCCATTTATGGTTAGGCTTTTGAGTTCACACACATTTGTATCATCTTAACTTTCAGGAATACAGTGAAGTTTCTATAAATGGTTTTGGTAATGTAAAGGTGTTTTTTTCTTTCTTTTTTCTTTTTTTTTTCTTTTCAGCTTCAGAAATTGCTCACTATGGATCCAATAAAGAGAATTACCTCAGAACAGGCTATGCAGGATCCTTACTTCTTGGAAGATCCTCTTCCCACATCCGAGTAAGTGGTCTGTTTATTAACTTATCAGTGCATTCAGAGATGCTTTAGAGCTGTGCCTTCTCTCTGCCCGAAGTATGTTTGTGAATATTGAGCTAAATACTGGCTAACAACCGAAGAGAGCTATAACCACTAAAATGCCATTCGTGGTTTTTAAAATTAAGTAGCATTTTTATTAATCTCTTGCTTTATGGAACTTTGATCCTATTAGTTGCAGCACTAATCTTGTTACTCACTGACAGGTTGATTATGCATGCTACAGATCTTGTAGACAACTGCTAAGTGCCCGCAGGTCCGCTTCTCTGCCTCAGAATGCCAGATGACAGTCTCTAATTAGTTTACATTTTTGTCTTAGCCTTTGTTGTAAATTCACTGGGTGGGGAAAGTCAAGTCTGTGTCTCTGTGCTGTCATCCTTAACAACTTAAATCCATTTTCTGTAGACACTCCTCTGTTTTGTTTGCACAGGCGGATTTACAAAAGGGAGAGAATTTATGGACAGTGAATGATTTCATTAAAAATTAAGCCCTTCTTCCAAAAGGCTAGCCAGAGAAGAGCATGACTGTACACCCTTTTAGGAAAGCTATTAGTACATCCTGTCTGTGATTCTCTGCTCTTATGTAGGGAAGAATTTATAAAATATGTATACTTATAAGGAATTAATTAAAAATGAAATTATTTCACGAAAGCCTGCTGGATTATTTATAGCATTTCCTGAACTGTCTCTGTGATTTAAAGTCATGCAAACAATTGACTGTTGCAGAAACTGCTTTTAGGATAGTGTTTGGCATTTTTCTCAAATTTAGGTTGACGTTTTAATGTGAATGCACAGTGAGTGTTGCTAACAGGTGTACAGAGACTTTATTATAAATACATTCTACTGATGAAGGGCAGGTAAATATTAGCTTGCACTAGAAGTAGCAAATCCATGTGGACTGTGAGGTATGAGTTGACAGGTGAAATTTCTAGTTACTTTTAAACTTTTTTCCAGGTGTTTTTTTTTTTAATAGTCAGTGAAGTTTCCAGGAATATTTATAGTTAGTCCTGAAACTGTGAATTACAGAATAGCTATAAGTGAGATAGCTCTTTGTGCCCTTGTGGATACCTAACAAGTGATGGACCAACAAAAAAATTACTGGGAGCTTAAGTTAGTGTGTAAGAGTCAAATGAACATTGAAATCGAGTATGTAAAAATGATTATGTTTTTGCAAAGTTTAGAATATGGTGATAGTCAGTCAGGGAGAACTTCTCCCTTAGTTACAGGTATGAAATGATGGCTTAGGCAGCTTGAAACTATCATGGGTAAAGTGTGAATCTTACAGGTCTTACCCTTCTGTTCTAATACAGTGATAAATAGACTTTTCTGGGGGACAGTGTTTTTGCAGGTTGTCAAATCCCTTACCCAAAACGAGAATTTTTAACAGAAGAAGAACCAGATGATAAAGGAGACAAAGTAAGTACTAGAAGAACAGTATCATCATGTTTCACTGGCTTTTACACTATTTCCTGATTTTATGTTATTTCATGTACTGTTTTTGAGTTGAATTTTTTCTTTGTGTTCAAACAATTGAGAAGAACCAGCAGCAGCAGCAGGGCAATAACCATACTAATGGAACTGGTCATCCAGGGAACCAAGACAACAGTCACACACAGGGACCCCCACTGAAAAAAGTGAGAGTTGTTCCTCCTACCACTACCTCAGGTGGACTTATTATGACCTCAGACTATCAGGTATTTTGTTTTATTCACATATTGTGTAATTTTTTTTCATGTTTAGAGCAGTGTTTCTTCAAACTGAAAAAGTAATTTTGTAAATGTCACTGTATTAATTGTTAATTTTTGGCTTTTTTAAAATTCATTTAGCTGATGATTTGTTAATATCCTGATGTTCTTTAGGTTAGCAGTAAGAGAATTAGGATCAGACATTATTAGAGTTACTACCAATTCCTTTCATATTAGGGAATGCTAATGGTTATGGACCAGGAGCCTGTTATGCTGTGTTCTGTATCACCTAAAAATGCCATTTCTTGCTTGAACAAACCTGCAGTGGTAGGAGGCAGGATGTTGCAGTAAAAAAGCTGTGAAATAAGAATCTGAACAAGTGTTTTAGTCGGTTAATGGATGTGGAAACAGTGTTTTGGATGACAAAGACTTGGCATGATGCTGTCATAATCTCATTTGAAGATCAAGGGAGATTCCAGGTTGAGTAAGCCAAATATTGCAGATCTGAAGACAGGTGAGGTGGTGGCAGTCAATGAGTGAGGAAGATGAGGAGGCACATTGGGAAAAAGCACTTGCGGAAAACATGAAAAATGTGTTCTGGCCTTCCTGCATTTGAGCTTGTGGTCAGACATTAAGAAATCAGAGCATGGAGTATAAGAATATCTTTGTCATCCCAGCAAATGACACCTGAGTTTTTGGGTTTGGATAAGCCTACTACTGGAGATGGGGGAGAAGAGAGTCAAGGACAGAACCTTTGGTTAATACAAGCTTAGAAGTTATAAAAGAGGAGCAGAGAAGACTTCAAATGATTCACAAGAGCAGTTAGAGAACAGCAGATTTTTGCCAGCCTAGGGAATAGGGGATTTCAAGAGGAGGCATGCTGCTGGAAGTGTTAGCCTGCAGGAACTGACCATTACATACTGGTTTGCATGGAATGCACGGTACAGGGGGCCAGACAGTCTTGGATGAAATCAAAGGGTGGGGAAGTTGGAAACTACTGGCAGTGTTTTGAGTTAATTTAAAGGTTGCTGTGTAAATGTGAGACCCTGATAATGGAAACCCACTTAGCTGGGCTTACAGTCTGTAGCAAAACATGGGGAGAGTTAAAAACAGAGTCAGTAAAGCTGCTGCTGTCAAGTTGCCTTTCAGTTTGATACAGCTTCTCCATGAAGCACCAGTGGGCTTTGAAATCTTGTGTTTCAGAGTTTGTTCCTCAGAGAACCAGATAGCCTCAGAAGCTGCCTGGGGGGCATTACCTTCATCCTTATCTAAATCTGTGTACTCTCAGCATTGGCCAAAACTTGAAAGTACTACAAAAATGTAAAATAAGATCATTTTCAGGAGCTTTATTGTGAGACTCTTCATGTAGTCACCAAGTGCCTTTGTTCAGTTTATCCCAGGATATCAATAACACATCAGTTTGCAAGTCATTCTCCTTGAACAATATACATTTTTAGAGCTGTTTGAGACAGTGGTGAGCCTTAATTATCGTTCTGCAGGGTGGGGTGCCTCTAAGTATAAATGCCATCTTTTAGCAGGATTATCCATCACAGGCACACTTACAGGAGTTTCATCCCTTTCAACCTGGCAAGCTGCAGTCAATTGCTTTTTTGGCCTTTTAACTGGCTCTTTCTTCCACTTCTTAAAAACACACACAGAGCAGAAGGCAAATGCAGCTGTAACTTTCTTAATGTTGCCCTCGGGTGGAGTCACACGTCTAAGGAGGTTGATTCAGAGGCTGTGTGTACTGTGTCAGGGTGCCCCATTTACATGCCCTATTTACATGCCCTTCACCTCATTTTGCTGCTGCATTGGGGCGTTTTGAATTAACTTCAGCTCCCAGTTTTGTGAGCCAGAGCTGAGGTTTGCCGGCTGACAAGTAAGAGGAATCAAATTGCTTGGCCAGAATTGGCATTGGTTTGTTTTCAGTTCATGCCCATCAGAATTTTTGCATTTGCAGATATCCATCCTGGGATTACAGCTGGGGACAGCCCTTGTTAACAAAAACAATTTCAGAATACTTCTCCCTTAAAATAATGATAACTGCTGCTTTTCTGTCTCAGGAGCTCTTACTGCTAACTTGACTACTCCTGACCAGTCTTTCTGCTGTCTCTCTAGGAGGGAAAATGCCTGGTTTTCAAAAAAATATATCCTTTCACCCCTAGCCTTGCAAAGAGACAGTCCATAGATTTGTTCTGATTAAGGTGTCTGGAAAACATGATAATCAAAGAGAGGAGACCTGAACTTGCCAGCACTAGAACAAAAGCAGTTAAGAGTTTCCCACTGATGGTTTCAGATCTCCCTGAAAAAAATTCCTCACATTTTTTGCTTCTGATCCAGCAGCTTGAGGAGAGGGAAAAAAAACATTACAATACAGCCCTCTGTTTTAATCAAGCACCTGTTCCTTTGTTCTTCATTTGATTT
This sequence comes from Melospiza melodia melodia, assembly GCF_035770615.1. NCBI lineage: Eukaryota > Metazoa > Chordata > Aves > Passeriformes > Passerellidae > Melospiza > Melospiza melodia. The sequence continues at coordinate 82,315,930 of NC_086195.1, forward strand.
GCTCAAATTCCCCATATAAAGCTTGTGAAGGAGGATTGCCATCTCCTGGGCAAGGCACACTAAGACAGTTTCTGCATTCACTCAGAAGTCAAATCACTCTCTGCAGGGCACATTGACCTCATATCCTTTTCTGCCATGCATAAAAATAGTAGACACATGGCACACAGACTTGCCTCCTTGTTTAAATCTGCAATGTGACACTCCCAAAGGCAATGTGATTAAGCAGGCTGGAGCAATTCCACTACCCTGAGCTTTTGCTTGGGATAACCCTCTGGGTGCTTAATGGTATTTAGAAAGGACTGGATATTTACTTTTTTTCTTAAACAAAAGCCATTTGTTGCTCTGAGTGTCATGAAGGAATCTGATTTTTCATTGCCTCTGTCTTAAAATAAGATCTGTTTTAGAAGTCAGGATGCAGGGAGTGTTTTCCAACTGAAATGAGTGGTCAGTTTTAGATGGTTAAACTTGTGACAGTTTCCTACACACAGGAGCCACACACAGGCAGAACCAGCATTTGCTATTTGAAGTATATCCTGTATTTGTAACATGGAGAAGGGTGACCCCGAGCTGTGACCCTTCTGTTGATGAGTGCCTCAGTGTTCCTCTCAAGGCTGAAGGCAAATGTCAGCAAAGTTCAGTCACTGTGCTAACGGTGTGGATCTGCAGTGCTGGTTTGCTCCCACTGACATGAAGTGCTGGTCCAGCCATTTCTCCCCCTTTTCTCTAGAGGTGTTAGCTCAGCCCTCTGAGTGTGTGTTAACAAATAGGATATGCCTTTTTTATTTCTGCCATCATCTCAGCTTCCTGGGTATAGCTTCTGTTCTAAATGCTGTACAAGAAAAAATTAGGGTTTTTGTTTTATGTTGTGACTTAATATTTTACTTTCTCAGGGTGTTGGTTCACCACAGTTTTTTCCTATTCAGGTGTCAGTAGCAATGCCCTAGTCCTGGAATAGTTACTTTTTAGAAGTTTCCAGACCTCTTCTAGGAGCAGCTTTTCCTAAAAAACATAGTATGTCCTGTGATATCAAGAATTCAGAAGCTACACAGTTTCTAAATGCTCCAAAGTTTGTGAGGGCATGTAAACCTTAATGTGGATGTAAACCAGCACAGTAATGTACTGAAATTGTGTTAATTTAATGAAATGTTCAGTGCTACTAAGTGATCAGATACTTACTGAAATTCTCACAGGCTGTCCTTCTTTCCTTTATAACACATCATCAGTAAATAATAACTTTTAGGTTAAAATTGAAGTAGGCAGTTCCTGGTTTGTGGAGAGCTTCTTGCAATGATGAATGTTCCACTCAAATAATTGTGGGAATGCTGGTTGAAAGGGACCTCTGGAAACCATTTAGCCAAGTCTCCCACTTGGAGCAGGGCTGTTGGTAGTTCTCACTCAGGTTAGCATGGCTTTGTTGAGTCTTAAAAGCCTTCCTAGAGAGAGAGCCCTCACAGACTCTATGGGCAGGTTCTTCCAGTGCTGTACTGGCTCCTTGGTGGTCCCTCCTCCAGTGTCCCACCTGAACCTTCCAAGCCACAAACTAAGGACATTTTTGCCTGAAATATCTGGTTCCACTGAGGAACATGTCACTGTTGTCCTTAAACTCTCTTTTGAGCATTTTAAGGCTGCTGATGGATGACACCTTAGCCCAGCCACAGTACTGCCAGCCTGTGGTTACACAGAAGGGTAGCAAGTATATCCTCTATGTGTGAAAATCTCCAGAATAAGGCAGAGTGGCTCATCAGCAGTAAGATGCCTCACCTGGACCTCCACCCCAGCCTGCTTTCCTGCTAGGAGAAGGGAGCAAGTGGAGAAAACCACTGCCATGAGCGGTGGTAGCCCAGTGTCACGTGCAGGTGCACAGTAGCCCTCTGGAGGGTTGGCTGGAGGTTTGACTGTGATGGGTGAAGATTCCCATTAGGGTAGATAGCAGAAGGCTGGCAGGTCTCACTTTCTTATCTGGTATTCCTGATGTCTGTTACCTGCTGTAATCAAAGTGGAACAAAGCCTGGAAGTGCAGCTGCTTTGAGACTGTGTGTGCTGGGTGCCTCTTGAGGAAAGGAGTCAGTAGGCGAAACCGTCTCTCCGTGTCCGTGTTACGAAGGGCTGTGTGTCTGTGCTTCCCCCCTGCAGCGTTCCAACCCCCATGCTGCCTACCCCAACCCCGGACCAAGCACATCGCAGCCCCAGAGCAGCATGGGCTACTCAGCTACCTCCCAGCAGCCGCCGCAGTACTCGCACCAGACGCACCGGTACTGAGCCGCAGCCGGAGCCCGCCCTGGGCCGCAGAATGTACTGTACAACCACACCTCCCACCGTCCCGCCACGGCGCCGGGGCTCCCACCTTGTACCTGGTCTTGGGGTTAGACTTGAAAAGGAAGCGCTAGCACGGTTTGTGTTGTGGATATGCTACTTCTGTAGTTTACTTGACATGGTTCAGACTGAGCGATGCATTTTTTTCAGTGACAGTCTGTAGCAGGTGAGGCTGTGAAATGTGCTAGGGGCAAGCATTTTTGTTGTCGTATGTGGTGAATTCTCTTGATGTAACAACTTCATCTGACTGGTAGTACGCGACATCTTTGAACTGGTACTTGAAGCATACAGTATATGTTACCATGGCAAAAAAAGCAAACTAACCGTAACTCTCAGACAGTTTTGATAGACATTTATTTTTAGTGACTTTTGTGGGTTGGTTCATTTTTCAGCTAGATCGATGTTTTATGACCGACATGATTGCTACGATGAGATTTTTTTAAGAACATGGAAGCGTTTGCATTTTTTCCCAGCAATTACAAGCGTCCCAAAGATTTATTTCCAACATAAGTTTTTGTTTTTGTTTTGAAATCTATGACTTGACTGGTATTAAAGCTGCTATTTGATAGTTAAATAAGTATGTTGTCATTGATATAAACATGTTTGGTTCAGCAAACAAACTAAAATGATTGTCATAGACAGTGTTTTATTTTTTTCCTGTTGGTGTTAATGATTTGTGAGCATGCTTTGGGATTAAAAAAAGCATGAATGATATTTCCTAAAAAGGTGCGGCATCCATTCAGATATTTTGTCATGATTTTTGAGAACCAGCTTGGTGTAGTGGGTTTTAAATTTTGTTCAGTTTGTTTTTTTTTTTTAAATGTTCACACGTTGTTTAGGGGTGCCATTCCTACTGCAGAGGAACAAGATGTTAGGAGAGCCTTAGAATTTATGAGGAAAAACTTACATACAATGTACTGTATCAAACTATTTTACATGAATGACACAAGTATTCTGAGTAAAAAAAAAAAAGTCAAACATTGTTAAAACAAGGTGTTATGTAATAAATTTATTTTTCATAAATCTGCATTATGACCTTTGCCTGTATTCCTTTTCATCATTGAAAACCCCCTGCTCCCCCATTCATACATCTATATCAGGTTGTGTTCTGAGAAACAGCATTCAGCAGGAATTTTTCTTGCAAGGCAGGCTTCCATTATTTGGTGAGAAGGATAATTTTTCTTTTAAACAGCAGGAAAAAAAGGGCATTACTCCTGTTCTGTTCATGTAGCTGATGAGCTGGAGATACTCTAAAAGTGGGTTTATTCCTAGTGACATTTCCTAGATCTGACAGTTCCTTATCACCTACAAAATCCAGAAGCATTCCTGTCTGGATGTTCTTCTGAGGTTTCTGTAGCTCATTCTTATTTTGGTAGGTAATACCACACCATGATTTTGACATAAATATATGCAATACACGCCGGATATTTTTCTGCAGGTGCTTCATGTAGTGTGAATATCAACTGGTGTGATTCATCTCCATGCACTGAGATGCCAGTGGGGGGCAAAACAAAACCCAAATCGTTAGTCTGCCTGAAAGGCAAACCATGTTTGAAGTGAAGATTAAACTGCCTGACTGGATGGACTACAGGCTCAAGTATTCAGAAGGCTTAAAACTGAAGAAGAAAATCTGAGTGCAGAATTTATGCTGCTTTTGTGATACTGTATGATGCCCTCTTAATTTTGACATAAAAGATGTCAAAATCTGTCTTTGTTTCTGAAACACATTAATGTATATGTGGGAGTGCATTAAACTTTTTGGTTTGCTTTTCAAGTGAAAGCATTTTCAGTTTTTATTCTTAATATATATATATAGGCTTTAAGTTTGCCTGTTCAGTATTGTCCAGGCTGTTCCCAAGTACTCAGATGGTGCCAAGAGTAACTTTTTTTTTGCTAAAATGCTGTTGGCCCAGATTTTTGTTTCCTATTGATGTATATTCATATTAATGCATAATAGATAATATTATTAATGTAATAGCAGACTTTATTTGATACCACTATATTGTGATGTCTGCAGTTGAAAAGTAGCAGGCCTGCTTCAGTTTCATTTTTGCAAAAGGAAATGCATCCAGTGCTTTTGACTAATGACAAAAGGTGCTCTTGCCATTAGTTTATGCTTGAATTTAATTTTCTTATTAAGAATGTATTTGAGACAAAGATGCAGCTTATCAAATAATTATAATAAAACTAAATTGTATTCTGCATTTAGTTTTGAATAGCCTGCTACTCTCAATTTCATTCACTTGTGTTCTCATTTTTAGTAGATATATTGCAGATTACATGAACAAACAGGGAAGTAAAATCCTAATATTTGACTTGTACTGATGTCTCTGTCATCTCGGCATTTGTTAGGAGGTCCTTGAGATTTTTTTCTCTAGGACTTTGGAAAGAAAAGGTTTTTCAATGCTTGGTAAAACCTTTGGTACCTCAAAGACAGAGTATGATTCTGTATTGCAGATAAGGTCAATCACATCATATTCATGATAATTTTAAGGGATCTTCTGCATCAAATAAGCTTTTTAATACTGGCTTTAGGAATACTGAGGGCAAGGCTCTAAATTGCTTTCCTGAACTGTATAAAAACATTAATCCTGTTGTTATGCTCTTGCTGGGGCTTTTACATGAGGGTTACAGAGAGGGGAGGAGAAGAAAGCACTTTTGAGAAGGGTTTAATAGAAGAGTTACAAATTCCTGTGAGGAGATAGCAGCCAGCCTGCCAGCCATGCCTCTTTCCTCACATGGCTCAGCTTTTGTTACTGGATTCAAGAACTTCAAAGCTTTTCCTTAGTCACCAACAATTATCTGGACCCATCTGAGTGCATTTAAAATAGCTGGAGTCTGGGAGCCTGTCTTTGTTGCTGTGATTAAAGGACAAATTGTTTTGCTAGAGTAGGCTTATGTTGAAAATGGGCTACAAGCTTAGCTTGATTGTGAGGATAAATGTGCCATTGCACCTTAACCTTGGCACTCTCAGCAAGCCTGGCCTGTGGCAGCTCTGCATTTATCATACCAAATAAAGACCCAGCTGCTTTTAGAAGAAATAAATAACTTTTGCACTGATCCCTTTTGAAGAGGGTTTCAGCATTAGTGGTGGGAGGAGCAGTCCCACCTTCCTAGAAGGAAGAACTAAAAGATTGGTTTTGTCCTGTTCTTTCCTGTTCATATATATATGTAAATAGCAAAATAGTGCACTCACTGAGTTGCCCATGGCAGTGCCCAAGCAATGCCCAGTTGAGAGGTGGGCCAGTGTTCAGGTTTCCTTTTAGCTTTTTTTTTTAGGGAAGGTTTAGGCTGGATGTTAGGAAAAGATTCTTCATCCAGAGGGTTGCTGGACAGTGGAACAGGTTTTCCAGAGAAATGGCCATGGCACTAAGCCTGCCAGAGCTCAAGGACTTGGATAATGCTCTCAGTTATGTGCTGTGAGTTTTGGGGTTGTTCTGTACAGGGCCAGGAGTTGGGCATTGATGATCTTTGTGAGTCCCTTCCAACTCAGGATATTCTATGATTCCTTTATTCTGAAGCCACTGCTGGGCACACCCTCTTCTGGCTTCACTGAAAGGCCACCAGTGATCTCTGCCTTTCATGCCTGGTGCCTGTTGATCATTTTATGGGCATGATTAGGCACTTTGGCTGCCACCAATGGAGCCTGCAGGATCTCACAGGACTTACTGTGTGTCAGCAAGAAAAGACACATAGTTTTCTTGGAGCCAGGGGTGAAGTTGCAGACCTGCTATTTGGAGTAAATATTGTTGCTGTGGCTAAGATGAGCCTCATTTCTGTAGAAAGAATGAGTAATGTGGTGGTTCCTTCATCATATTTTAGTTCCTCCCCCGAGTACAGCCTTTTTTTGTTGAGTAGGGAAGCCATCCCAGCATCTTCTTTCAGGCTGAGCGGTGACAGTGCTTCAGACTGCCAGTTCTGAGAGAGTTTAATATCCAGCTTCCCTGGAGACCAAGGTAGATGAGCCTAAATCAGTGTAATTTGCTTGTCACAGCTATGGATAAAGAACACTCTGTGAAATAATTTGTCAGACATCTGAATGATGGGATGTACAAACTGTACTCCAACAGTAGGATAGGGAGAGAAAAAGGTGCTTACCCTTTGAAAGCAAAACAGAAACACAGCTGCTGCTGTTTCCACCAGGTCTCTTGTGATAAGTTCCTCTCCTCAAGGATTTCAGGCAGCCTTTATCTTGGTGGTTGGCTTCAGTGATGGCAGGAGCAAGTCTCCGGAGGACTGTCTGTACTTGCAGGGATCCTGTGCTGGAGAACTGGGCACTGGCACTGATGTTAATGAAGCCATTGCCCTGGGGTGATTCACGCCAGCTCCAGCCCAGGATGGGACTCTGGATGAGCTCCATCACTGCTCTGAAAGCTCCCATGTCACAAGATGTTGAAAAGCACTTTTCAGCCTGCCAGGGTTAGGGTGCCTTTCCTTGGCTCTCAAGGAGTTTAATTATCCCTGAATTTAACTATCCCTCCTCATTTCTGGACCTACCTAAGTGGACTGGGTAGTGCCCTGGGCCAGGGCAGGTGGTGGAAGGGTGGGTGCAGGGGTGGTTGTTACTTCAGCTGCTCAGCACACCTTGGCACATAGCCCTTGAGCCCACAGAGCCACCAAGGACAGCCTTTACAACATGTGCTTTTGGGAAGTGTTTCCATTTGCTCAGCTGGGGATGTGGGAAGGCTGCCATATCCTTGGAGCAAGGCTTTGTTTAATGTTTGTGGGGCTGTGAACTTGCACAGTGTGTCACCCAGAGCGAGTGAAGCGCAGCCGCCTCTGCCGCCCCGTTAGGTACAGATGGAATGCAGCATCTGAGGGAGGTGAAGTAGGGATTTGTGTACAGACAGTGCTTACAGGAGGGCTGAGACAGAGGTGAAAAGCCCTTGAGCAGATGCTTATAGACGGCCCATGATTACACTGAGAAGGGCCAGAGGTATTGTCTTGCCCTGAGATGTAAAGAGCACCTGTCTTTCATGGGAGCTCATTCATTCTCTGACCCACTGTGCCAAAATCTGACCATGTCCTGTATTGCTTTATGCAGGATTGCCTTTAGTATTTGGCTGGCCAGGCTTGCTAAGAGCTGCTCTTATTGATCACCTTTTAAAATAAAAATTCTGTTTCTGTTTCTAGTGTTTCTCAGGTATACTCAGGGACCTGTGAAGTTCCTACATTAGCCAGGCTCCACCTTAGTGAATTTGTGCTCTTACCTGGGCAGGGGAGACAGTAGGATAGTGTTTGGCATTCTTCACAACTGCTTCAGCCATGTGCTCCTGTAGATCAGAATGTGGAGATACTCAGCAAACTGTGGAGAAGGATTCTTTGGGGATAAATCCTGCATTTGGCTGCCAGCAATGATCCTTACGGGAGGGGGGGTTTGTTTTGAGGTGTGCTCAGCTCAATGCATACAGCTCATACACACCTTGGGCATTCCTGATATCCTCTGCATCTGCTTTGCTCTGGTGCTCTGCCCCATCTTGCTTTCAGACCAAGAAAAGGTGAAAGGAATGTGATATCCCAGCCCAGGAAATCCCTGTATAAACTCCTAAAATATATTCCACTGCCACCAGCCACACAGGTATGCAATACAGCTGCGTAATTTACTTGCACACCAGACAGAACCAGCTGGTTTGAAAATCCCCTCAGTGTCTTTGGAGGCCTTGCTGGGAGAACCCTGCGGGGACTTGTGACACAGGGCAGCCTGTGGCTCCTGAGTGATGGGCAGACAATGCTCAGGACTGACGAGCAGCTGCTTGATCAGATCTCATCCAGCCCCCATTCCATGGGTGAAGAGGTGAGGCTGTCATTTGCCATCACACGCTTCTCCAGCTCCCCAGGAGGAGGAGGAGAGGGGAGGCTCAGGCAGTGCTGTGCAGGTCTGAGGGGAGGAGGGAAGGTGGTGGCTGTGGGCAATGACATGCTGGTCAGTAAGGCTGGCTGGTCTGGTGCTCTGGGCTCAGCAGGACATCAATGGCCCGGGATGCTGTGGGGACCCACAGAAGGGACATTTCTTCCTCTGCTGGAAAACCTCCTTTTGTCCGACTGAAAAGTTGCAGAGCGTGTGGGCACTCGAAGGCAGATCTAATGGGCTGTGGGAGGAGCCCAGCTCACGTCCTGCAGCTGCCTTACTCAACACCTGGTTCCTCACGGTGCTTCCAGTGTCTGCCGGGATCTGCAATCCTGTGTCCAGCCCCCTGGGGATTTATTGCTGTGCCCAGGCCCACGAAACATCAATGAGTGCAGCATCCCAAGTGTGTGGACAGTGAGACAGTCATGGGGTAAGTTGGTGACACAGGTGCCAAACCACTGCTCTAATGAACCACACACTGGGTTGTGTTTACAGGAGATTGATTGTGTTTACAGGAGATTCTCGTTTCCACCAGGAAAGAATGCAGGGAAAATAGATCAACATAAAACATTATCATGAAAGCTTATCTGTCACACTTTTCCATCTGATGGTGTTTTCTTTAAAATAGTGAATAAAAAGTATGAAATCCAGTTCACTGGGAACAAGAAGGAATGGAATCTCAGAGTTTCATGTTTTAATGGAGTAACCTATGCTGCACCATGCAGTGTCCAAAAACCAGCAACATGCACATGCCTCAAAGGAATGAGGAAAAGCCAAGCTGGAATCTGGATTTGGAGGACAAAGTGGGTGTTACAAACCTGCAGTTTGAACAAAAGGCCACAAAAGGGGAGCTGCTCCTGGTTTGGTTCCAGCACACTGTACACCCGTGCCCAGGGGCAGTGACCGATCCCACTGTGCACGGCAGCCCAGGCGTGCTGCAGCCACAGGTGCTGCTCCTGGGGTTCAGTCCTGCAGAGTGCAGGGCCACAGGCAGCAGAAGGGGGTGCAGCTTTTGTTTCCTCTGCCTTTCTATACAGAACATTGCAAAATGGGGCAGAGAAGCCCCAGTGTCCTCCCCAGAGGACACTGGAATATAGAGGTGTCATCACTGTTATTGAATCTGCAGGAGGTTATTCCTTAATAAAAGGTATTTCCAGAGAAAAGAGTTAAACATCCACACTGAAAACCATTTTCACTGGCTGGAACCTCATTAATGGATTGTAAAAATTACTTTCCTTGACAGCAGCACCTTAAACAGTAGTATACAAACAGGGTAGTTTATGCTCCATGAGGTTACAAATACATCTTTGCTGATTGTTGTGTAATTCTTAGTAATGCCAGGAAATAAGATCTTGATTATGCTTATTATTTATAAAATGTTAATATCCAAGAACAATACTAATTAATTAATATTAATTTCTTCTGGATTAATATTCAGAACAAAATCCTGTGCATAAGGAGCAATGATGCAGAACATGGCCTGTCCTGAGAGGTTATTGATCTTCACAGTGATGTATCAGGGCAGATTACTGTATATATGCATATTTTTTTTTCCATTGGTATTTCAGTTAGTCTTCTGATCTGAAAATTTTACAGCATCAATTGCTTGCAGCAGATGCAGTTGGGGATCAGGATCTCCCAAATAAAGCACCACACACCCCCTCAGGCTTCCAAGTCACACAGGGAGGGGAAGAAAATCCCCTTAAAACCTGAGACACATCAAACCACGGAGCAGGAAAGGTTATACATGGATTTACCATGGACTCTGAAAATACCAAAGCTGAGGCCACGGTAAAAGAAGTTAAAAGTTGTGCCAGAATGAAACCTACCTGGAGAGAAAAGCAAACCAATATTTTGAGGTATTTTGGAGGGGCATGAATGCAAGGGTGCTGCAGGGCGAGCAGGCAGTGACGTGGTTTGGGGCTGGGCAGTACCAGGACCTGCTGTTCCCCCCCATGCCGGGGGCTGAGCCCGCAGCTGAGTCCCCTTTGCATTCCCAGATGGCATCAACATTTCCTAGTGCTGCTCCTGCCCAAATCAAGCTCCCCTCGCTCCCAAAATGTCCCTCTCGAGCTGGTGCCTGGCAGGGGCCCACTGGGGAGTGAGCCCAGGGAGGGCACTGTCCCTGCTGTGCCAGGGGCTGGGCAGAGGTGGGTGTCAGGGCCGGGTGGTTGCCAGCGCTCATCTCCTCTTAGTGCCACACTGCATGGAAGAGAATCTGATACAAATCAGAGCAAATGCAGCTCTCAGGCTCTTACTGATCAAGCCTCACACAGAGGGTGCTATTTCTAATAAATATTTTAGGCAGTAAAACATCCTTCAGAGAGGGCTGCTACATTCCTGTTGTGTGTCTTCTTGCTGGGAGAAGCCTGCCTTAGCTGCTTCAAATATTCAAATGCTTGATATATAGTTACTGTTTTATGGAAAAATGCCTCTGGGTGAGATGTGTTTAATAGAGAGAGGCTAATATGTGAGTGATTTATCTCATTTTGCCAAGTTCATGCCTATAATTCAATAACCCCATGAGCTACACTTAACTGTATTCAATAAAGATGATCTAGAGGAGATGTTCGTGCAGGTGAAGGATTCAAGAACTGGAGGAAAGGTTGTTATAAATAACTGGGTTTGAAGTAAACAGGGAGCTCAGGCAGAACTCTTCCCCAGGATAAATGTCTTGAGCATCATTAAACCAGTACAAATGGCTCTGTGAGCTGCAAAGATTTCTTCCTCTGAAAGGAAAAAGCTGTGAGAGAGACTTTCATTAGGGAGAAAATGGCACCCTGTGCTCCGGCCGTGACCCAAATCCTGCAGCAATCCTTCGCGAGCTGTCATCGTGGGGAGCATCCCCAGCAGAGCGTGCCGGCTCCTCTGGCAATGAGGCAGTGTTACCAAGGGCACAGCAAGGTGCTTTTACAAGCAGACAGAGGAAAGAGGTGTGACAGCCCAGGGCTTTATTCTCCATCTGCTTTAGAAAACCTTCAGACACGTACCTGGGTGTGCAAAGTGCTTTATAGACAGCGCTGCCTGCAAACTCTGACAGCATGACAAGGAAATGCAGACTCTAAAAGCTGTTCAGGGCTGTAATTGCCCAGTTTGATTGTAAAACTAAAGTAAACAGCACTGGCAGCTGAGTCACCCTAATGCAGACCTGAAGCACTTCTAAGTTAGGTCTAAAAATATCTTGTATGCTTCTAAGTTACTGGCTCAATGGAGAAGAAAAGGGCACTGAGAAGTAAAGGCATCAGAGCACTGGCAGTGACTGCACAAGGCTTTGGGGTGAGGTGTGAGTGCTGTCCCTTGCCCAGCCCTGTGGCCAGCATCACATCCAGCACTGGTGGCTAGCTGAGTGCAGCTGCAGGTGCCAGCCTGGGCCAGGAATGGGCTCTCAGCCTCTGCCCCACAGCCAAGTGCGACAGCCCACCCCAGACAGCCAGTTCCTGGTTAAAGGCGTAGAGCAGTTGCAAGAGCAGGGAAAAGGGAGTGGTTTTCAGCCAAAAAGCTGATGGAAGAGGCCTGGGGAAAGCAAATAGGCCATAGCCATTCATTGCCTTTTCCCAGCCAACACCTTGGAGGCATGGAGCAGCTTGGAGGCAGGAGGCAGCAGCTTCAAACAGAGAGGTGCTTTCACACTGCATGTCATTACACAGTGGGGCTCTGCCATGGGAGCCTGCCAGTGCCAGCCACAGCTTCAAAACATGGCAGGAAAAAGTCATGAAAGGAAAATAATTTAAACTCTATTGCCTACAGAGATAATAACTCTGGCCCAGGAGGTTGCATGGATCCCCATGGGTGGGGAGAAGACGCTGGGAAGGTGCTGGAGTGGGTTCACCCTGTCCTCACCCTCCTCTCATGGCATCTGTGGCTGGTAGGGACAAGCTGTGGGGTCAGATGGACATTTGGTGTGACCAAGGGAGGCTGCTCCTCTATGACAGGCAGTCTCACACAGTAGGGGCAGCTGTCCCTGAGCCACCACATGAAGGTCACTCTGTGGCTGCAGCCTGGCAAATGTGCTCTGCTCAGCTCCCTCAGTCCTCAGTGTGGCCACTTGCCCAGCACAGCTGGAGCCTTTTGATATGGGATGCCTTTGCCTGATCATTGCCTGACAGTCAAGGCCTGAAATCTTCAAAAATTTGGAAATATCAGCCTTAGAGCAAAGTGAGGGAGAGGCGACACTGAGCTGGCAGGGTTAGAGGAGGAGATGAGAGAGCAAAGGTGCCAGAACCCCTGGGGCACTGGCTGCTGTTACCACAGCTCCTGGTGCAGGTACCACCAATAGTGTGGGCATTGCTGAAGGGAGTGGGAAGGGCCTAGGGAGCTGTGGAATTGTTGGCAGAGACAGAAAGGAGAGCAGATGGAGGAAAGGACAAACATGAGCAGTGGGAGCACCCCAATCTGTGCAGCCCACCATCGTATACATGCTACTAGCTCCTGGTTTTGACTTCTCTTCCCAATAATTATTGCATTGGAATAAACAAACCAGCTCTTACCCCCTGCAGAGTCTCTGGTGTTTCTGGTGCCCACAGTCCTCTTCAAAGACCCAGCAGGCAGAGCAGAAAAGGAGCTACAGATCTTGTTTCTATCCTGACGCATCATTGCCACAGATGGGGCTGGCAGTAGCAGCCTGGGCTGAGGCACAGCCAGCTGCTCAGCCTGTCTGGGATGGAGCTTGGGATGACAGGAGCACTGGAAGGGATTTTCCAAAGCATGTGTCACAAAGCTGACAGTTTTTTGTTTTCCTGCTAGTTTCAGAAGAGACTTTGCTTGGCATGAGCTCATCTGTTTGTCTGGTTTGGCAGGGGCAGCCAAAGCACTCAGCCTGCGTGGGCTGCACGCAGCCTCACAGCACCTCTCCTGGTCCTTGCCAGGGCCAAAGGAGATGCCTGGCCCTGGCATCCCACACCCCTTTCCAGCCTCTCCAATAGGCCAAGTGCCTCAGCAGGAAGCCTAAATATACTCAGGTCTGTGGGGTGCAAATTTGGAGGGACATGTTAAAGCACTACAGCTACATCTGAGGAAACAAGTCTGTCTGAGCCTTGAGTCCAGGACCACCTCCAAGGGTTTCTTTAGGTCAGTCACTCTTGTGCCTTTCCAAATGTTCAGGAAAGGTCATTTTTTCCAGCTGATTCAAACAAAGACTAATGCTGATGTTTTCCTAAAAGCTTTCTAAATAGGTTTTTGAGCAAAGCTATACAGGCCAGGAGTGGGAGTAACAGAGATGTGCAAAAGGCTCGAGAGAGAAGAAAAACTCTTCTGGGTTGCATTTGTTCCTCAGTCTTTCCATAAAGTAGCTAATTGGGCTTTTAGTTTTTTCTTTTTGGTTGTTGATATGTTTGTAGCTGCCATTTATGTAAAACACCCTGCTAAAATTTATCCCAGTTTTCTTTTCACTCAAAAGCCACAGAAATTTGATGTATTATATCAGGCACTGATCTACCACCTCAGTGATCTCCCCCCTTCACATACTTTGCAGTTCTATGTTTGGCATCTCTGTTTGCTGTGTTGCTTGCACACACTGGAACTATTTTGCATCCCATCTGCCTATAGCAGTGGTACCCTGGTCACCTGCACCAGCATCCATGCAGGGAAAAGTCTGGGGTAATCTGAAAGAGACAGTAAAAATAGCAAATCCCTCTCTCTCTCTCTCTCTGGATCTGAATAAACCAGCCCTTATAAATATGCAGAGTAATAAACCCTTAATGCAGTGTGATTAAAAAGTTACGGTTCCCTCAGCAACCCTCACGCATGCCGAGGCTCCGAGATGGCTTTGCTGGGAAATTAATGCCTCCGTCTGCCTCCCTGCGCCGCACCGGGGCCAGGGTTGCCATGGGAATGGGAGGTCAGGCTCTGCCTGGTGGGAATGCTGAGAAACTCTCAGCTCCCCTGCCCTGCCCTGCTCTCCCGTGCTTGGTGACTGGCAGTGCCTCCTGCAGCACCCTGCTCCCAGCACCTGAGAGCAGCTTCCTGGCCCCCAGTCCAGGCACAGAGTTCCCCCCAGCTGGCATCTCTGTTTCAAACCCCTTTTTCTTATCTCTCCCTCAGCACTCGGTGCTTCCCAAAATGGGCTCTTTTTGTTTTGGTTTCTTTCAGTCCTCAGTCCCCAGTGAGGCTTGTCACACTGCCAGCAGTCTTTTCCTTAATCAGCTCTGGGTCAGCCCTCTCAGCTCTCCCTCTCCTTCTTGCTTTTCCCTGTACAGCCTTACTGGGAGCACAGGCACCTGCTGAACCCTTTTAGATGAGGGCTCAGCAAATCATTTGTGTAAAATATATTGGATGAATGTCCTGAATACTCTGGGTGGGTGATCCCATGCCCCTTGTTTGCTCAGGGAAATGGGTGAATCTAGTGCACAACCAGCACTGGTCTCCAAGCCTGTCAAACACTGGTACAATGAAATATGAGGTTTGGTTTTTGGAGGAGAGCTCTGGAAGTAACGCAGGTAAGGAACCCTGTGGGCAGGAGCAAACCCAAAGCGACAATAAGGTATGAATTCTGTGAGAGGCATCAGCCCTTGGGAGCTCTCAGCCGGGATTTATGACAAACATCAGGATTTTAATGAAGACAGAGTGTCTTTCTCCCAGATTCCCTCCTGCTCAGGCAGGAATTGCTGGGCTGGATGTGGGAGCTCCCAGCTGCAGTTTTATGGCCAGTTACACAGGAGGGTGGGTAGCTGATGGCAATGGCCCCTCAGCCTTCCCAGTTATGACTCTGAATTTCCAGCTGCTCGTTCCCTTGTAGTAGGTGTCATTTACACAGAATGGAATGTCACCCAGTCGGTGGCCGGGAGCAATGCCACGTGGCTGCCAGTGCTGGGAGAGGCAGCTTGCCACTGGCAGCCCCCAGCCTGCTGCATGCAGCTTCCATCACTGCAGCTCCTAAAAACTCCCTTGGGAGGAGTTGGTCACACAAAGAAATCTGAATGATCCAAACGCTCCCTCCAGGTGCGACAGAGAGCTCCCACACACCTGTGCTCTGGGAGCATGAACAAAATACTTGGTGGTTTTCACAAATCTCTTTGCAGGTGTTTCTCTTCCCTCTCCATCACCACCTCCCCTAGCAGCAGAAATCCTTCTTGCTCTTCTTTCCCCCCCACACACTTTCCCTGCTAAATTACGACTTCAGTTGTCTACCTCTGCTTGCTCGGCCATGACTATCCATTAAATTCCATATCGTCTGTTTTATTTTCATCAATTTTATCAGTAGGTAGCATTACTCAGAGACTGTTACTCCAGAATAGCAAATAAACACTCAGATTTTCTTTTCTTTTTTCCCTGTAATTTCAGTGTAATTAGAGATGTACCCTATTAAGCCAAAATAGACAAGAGGTTGATGAGAAGTCGTGCTTTAACTCCACACGGAGGGCAGGCAGGGTTGCAAGGGATCTTTCTCCTGCAGAATACATGCTGCAGTGAATGCTGACCTTTTACTGAGCAAGACTGGGAGCCTGGAGGAATTACTGAAAATGAGGATCCAGGATTTGCAGATTCCCACCTCCTCCTTTCTGGCTTGGTTTTGTGGGGATCAACAGGTCTCTGGGTCCTGGGATTTCACGTAGAGAGCAACATGACTGGTGCAGCAGCACTGCCCAGGTGTGGTGTCTCCTGGCAGAGCTAGAGGGAAGGTGCCTGGACAGTTTGGAAGTGAGTTATTTCCTCCACCCCACTCCCTGTGTTAATGGGATGTTGGAAGCTAGGCTGCTGTTGCTAGTCTGTAAATTCATGCCATTACAGGAGAACTGCAGCTTTCACTTTTTTGCAAAAAGTGGGAAAACTTGTAAATAGAAGACCTCATGTGTTTTGGAATTCACCTTGAGATTCATTATCTTTATTGCTGATTTGTTGAGCAAGGAGCCTTCACACTGTTAAGAATGTACCCAACAAAAGGAACGGCACTTAAGCACTTGGCCACTCTTCAGGATTGTGAAGGGATGAGGAAAGCCAAAATATAAACCCCGGTTCAACTTTTTTCAGCTTTTCTCATTAACTCCTGCTGCAGTGCATCAAGATGATTTAATCCAGGGGTAAAATAGGCAGACAAGGACTAGGCCCAGGAGCAGCCTGTGAAATCCAGCCCCAGCCAGCAACCCCTGGATAGCTCTCAGATCCATCTCAAAGGATGAGCACCTGGCTGTAAGGTGTATTTAATAAGTGTCAGATTAGCTGAGCTCTGGGAGGTGCTGTTGGGGTGTGGGAAGCAGAGAGGAGCTCTGTGGAGGGTCAGTGCCTCTGCCACAGGCTGTGCCCACATTGTGAGCTCCTGGCACCTGCGTGTGGCACCTGCGTGTGGCACCTGCCCCTGCACTGCTGCTGAGCGCTGCGCTTGAACTACATTTGTGAGTGCTGCTTGTGTCAACCGGACACAGTCTGGCTTTAAAGTAATCAGTCAGACCTGGAGAGGTCTATGAAAATCATGGAGTGTGAAGAGCAAATGGGACAGCTTAGTTTTTGAATTAATGTAACCATATTCACTGTAAATTCTTATTAACCTCAGTTGGCTTTTCTCTCTAAATATTCCTCATGAAGTGATCTCTCCTCAGTTGCCCTGAGCTCTGCAAACAATGCACTCAGTCACCCGAACACTTTGCATTCCTCTTTGAAGGCTGGTGCATGGACATAGCAGCAACTGTTCCATGAAGGTTTCCCATTTATCAGGTTGGTGATGGAAACCAGGATCAGCCTCTGTGCCTGACTGGTCTGGGGCTGCTGTGCCGGAGGCTCTGGGCTCGCACCTCCAGGGCACCTAGGCAGCCGAGTGTTTTGGGGAAGGGGCTGGGCAGGAGCCGGGCACAGGCCGGCTTCCCTCCAGGGCCTGCGGGAGGAGGTCCTGGAGCCGCTTTCCCGGCCGACAGGGAGCTGCTGTGCTTCCCGGACAGATAGCGATAGAGGCCTCTCCACGGGGCAACACCGCACTGCCCGGCCGGCCAGCCCTGCCCCAGCCTTCCCGGCACTCCCTGCAGCTGCAAGGATGGTTTTGGCAGGCTGTGTTGACTTCTTCCCCGCGCAGGCATCAGGCGGAGATGCCAAGGTCTGCCTCGGCGATCATAGCGGGGCTGTAGGCCGGGGCCGAGAGCCGGGGCCGAGAGCCGGGGCTGAGAGCCGGGACTGTGAGCCGGGGCCGTGAGCCGGGGCCGACAGCCGGGACTGTGAGCCGGGGCCGAGAGCTGAGGCTGAGAGCAGGGACTGTGAGCCGGGGCCGAGAGCTGAGGCTGAGAGCCGGGGCCGTGAGCCGGGGCTGAGGGCACAGCGCCTTCCCCGGCTGCTGCCCACAGCCACAGCCCCCGCTCCAGAGAGAGCCTCGCAGGCCCTGCCAGGCAGAGCAGCTCTGCCAACAAGAAATACACGGAATTTGTGAGAGTTTGGGTGGGCTGGTGAGGGCGATGCCCCCAGCCTCAGCAGCGAGTGCTGCCAGGTGAGTGCTCACCTGTGCTGTGACAGAGCTGTGCCACTCCCTCACCTTGCGGAGGGACCTTGTGCCCCAGAACAGCCTTCGGGAAAAGGAAGAATTTTTTTAGATTTGGTGTGGAAAGGACTGTCTGGAAGCTCTGCATTACTGATTCCAGTACTCAGTAGCAGCCGCGGGTGATCACTGCCTCCCATTTCCCTCGGAGACTGATCATCGTCATCATCGCCTTTCTGCCCTCGTTCTCCTCCCCAGCAGCCATCCCCTCTTCCATCTCCCAGCCCATGCCCGTGTGAGATCCCTCTTGCTGTGGTTTTGCTGCCGAGCCTCCCGCCTGCCCGCTCCAGCGAGCCCCGGGGAGCTGGGAGAGGCGCACCCGAGTGCAGTACGGGATCGCACCGTAAGAGGGAGATGATTCCCTGTGGATTTCCTGGGGGACATGGAGCCTTGTCCTGACTGGTGGGTGCCAGTGGAAAAGGTGGGCTATGGTGGGCACAGAGCTCTGGCAGAGAGAAGAAGAAGGGAATATCTCAAGATCCCTCACCTTCGGAGCGTGGTGTCCTTTTCATGGGTTTATCCCAGGAGGTTGTCAATAGGTCTTGGGAAGGCTGCTATACCTGAAGGATAATTTCAGTTATAATTTCAGTTATTCTAGTGCGTTGCAACACAAAAATGGCTGCAATGTCTTCCAGCCAAAGTGTTTTAAATATTATTCACTGTAAAGTCAGTTTCTAACAGCGCCACAGAAGAAAAATATTAATTTTCTCTCAAAACCAGTTTTCCTCCTCCAAGGGAAGGAACTTTTTTTCCCAAGGTCTGAAGTGCAAACTTAGACCTTTTGAACCATGCTTTTTGTACTTCAACAAAAGAAAACAGATCAACCAAAACATATGTACCAGTGCTAGTATCTTGCATTATGACCCCGGCTGCCTGGAAAACAGCACCACAGTCCTCCGTGTTCATTTCTGGAAGAGATCTGAATTCAGGGACAAGGTGCGAGACATTTTGAAAAGTCTTCATTAAAGTGCTGAGATATTTCCCACCCCCTCCTCCTCTTCCCATCACACCTTTTTTTCCCCCCTTCCTCCTCTCTGAGCCTTGTCACAGTAGGTTAAGGAGCAGAATTATATTAACTCCCTCTTTCTTCCAGCCCACAGCAACCTCCCGAGTGGCAGACACTGTTTTTGCCAAGACTGTTTGAAGCTGGAAAGGGCCTGAACTTTGCCAAGCTCAGAAGTTCCTGTGATGGCCCAAGAACAGACTGAAGTGTCCAACACACAGCAGCCTGCTCTTCCCCTCCTGTGCCCTGGTGCTTCCAGCAAATGTTTTCAAGCCACAAAAAATCTTGCCTGAGGCTGGCTCTTGGCTCCATGGAATGTGCATGGCCTCCCAAGGCATTGGGGAGAAGGCAAAGAGGAGGAGAGCAGCCTGCTATGAGAGGCTACGGTGGAATCCCCTCAGCATCCTTGCTGAGCCAAAGGTTTTGGGCTGCCAGGCTTTTGAGGGAAGCAGATGGGAAGCAGGGACTCAAGAGGTGCCAGAGAAAGTCCATGGGCAGGCAGCAAGCAAGAAAGTCTCTTGCCAGGGTAAAGCTGTGGGATGGTGTTCAGCAGGAGGGATGGGAGCAGGGAAATCCTTGAGGGTGGGACTGTGAGGGGAGAATGGAGCAGGTCTTGTGTAGCTTTGGTCTCCCCCACATTCCCCTCCCAAGAACCTTGTGTCCATAGGCTGTGTCCTGCACAGTGAGAGATGAGGAGGTGAGAATGTTGCAGCCCTCCAGTTGAACATGGAGCACTGGCAGGAGAGGGAAGGATCCCCTCTCCAGACCTCAGAGGGCATCACATCGAAGCCCAAAGTGAAGATTGCTGCACCATAGCTAGTAGCAGATTTGCTCAGGGGGATGAAGGTAAACTCATAGATTTCTTGCCTTCCCTGTTGGCCAGGAAGTCAGAGTTGGGAGCACTGGTTCTCTAGAGCTAAAGCCATAAGCACCAAGGGAGCTCCATTTCTAGTTTGCTGCTTGAGAAAGTGGCTGGGAAAGCAGCCTACCAGAAAGCTTCCCAAAAGGTAGGATCACCCTCTTCCTCTAGTGAGCACCTGCCTAGTTCAGAACTGCTTTATGTTAGACATGTTACCAAAGGACAATTGCTTTTCTGAAGAGCTTGTGTAAACATCATCTTCTGCTTTCTTCTTTTATTTCTTTTTGCATTTCTTTCTAGGATACCTTCTGAAAGAAAATAAACAAAAAACCAAAAAACAAAAACAAAAAAAACCCCCCAAACCTTGAAACAAGGAATCAAAAAACCTCAACCAACAACAAAACCCAAGAAACCAAAACCAAGCTACCCTAAACATCATCGTGTGAAATTCTGTACAAATATCAAAAGAAGAGTTGCTCCCTATGCTAAGGTGCTGCAGTCAGTGTACATGAAAGCAACAACCACAGGGATGTGTCCAAGGGGCTCACTGAAGAGCCAGGAGAATGTGGGACATGACTAAGGCTATTTGGGCAGTGCCAGATTTTGTTTCCAGAAACACATGGTTCCTGCTTTGCCTTTTTGAGAAAGTTGAATCATTTTGATGGAGGACAAGAGGGTGATTGAGCCCTTGGTGCAGGCAGGCAGAGCACTCACATAGATCTCCTCTATTTCTGAGAAAGAAGAAGGAGGACCTCCATGATACCCACACAGATTGAAAAAAAATCCAAAACCAACACCTAAAAAATTCAACATCATTGCTTTTGGACAGTGAACTTCTTATTAAATGCACATTAATTTTCAGTGATGTTTTGAGCCCAAAGAAATTAATTTTCTTTTTATGAAAATATTTTCCTTGTAACTCCAGAGGACTATCCATTGAAGTATCTCTTTTCTAAGAAAAAAATGGGATTGGGTGACAAATGTCTACAATGTCAGAAATAAAAGAGAAAGAGAAATCAATACTTTCTCACCAAACTATAGTTTTCAAATTGAATTCCCCTTCCCAGCTGTGCCCTTGACCCAGTTAAGGAATGATGGGAGGTGCTCAATAGTCTATCAGCTGGACTGGGGCTCTGGTGACCCTGGGATTCATCACATCTCCATGAGAAAACAGTCAGCTCTGCACTTACTTGAGATCAAATAAGTTCATGAGGGCTTAAATCCATCCTCACCTCATCTGCCACTGCCACCCTTCCAGGCTCTCCTTTAATGTCCTGGTCAGACTTCATCGACCAGGCTTTGGGGCTGCTGCTCAGGAAGAACAAAGTGTATCACCTTCAGGGAGGGAAAAGGCTCCTTTGCCAAGCTTCAGAATTTGACAATTCAGAGTTTGACTGCCTGAAGCTCCCCTAAATTATAGAGAAGGATCCTGGGAAGAGTGTTGAAAGTCCGTGGGAAACTCCATGGAGCTGATCAGGAGATTCACTTTCTCTAAAGCTCGCTTGTGGTCCAAACCAGAACAATAGTGTAGTCACATCCTTTGCAGCTGCCAACCATCCAACACATCTAAGCTAATGTTCACTTTAAGAGAAGTAAAATTGTCCCCAAAAGCCAGAGACTGCCTTGAATACAAGGGCAGAGCAGGCACCTTGCTCACAGGCAGATCCTTGTGGAACACTCAGATATTCCTCCACCATCCTGCACACCCCAGCACACTCAGTGTCCCTGCACACAGCTGGGCCCAGCTGTGCTTTCAACTCTGCCTTTTGTGCTCCCACAGCTTTCGCCCAGAGTACACCACAGCTGTGTGTCTGCAGGGATGCAAGATCTGAGTCAAGCATGCTCTTCAGTCCTCCAAATGCACCTCTCTGTGCCTGTGCAAGGCCACTGGACTCCTTCCAAATGAGCTGAGCTCTCTGGGATGGAGAAAAGTCCCCATGGGCCTGTTTTGCCGTACAGCTATTTCACTCTGTTTATGTGCTGGCTGTCCATCTGCAAATGCAATGCAGAACTGGCCCCTCAAAGAGAGTTTGAGTCAGTGGTTGAAACGTTCTTACTTAAATGAGCTTGTAGACAAAGACAAACAAAAGAGACTCTCTGGAGTCCATTAATTAACAGCATTATGTCATCTACAAGACTGCAGTAGGTAAGTACTGTCCAAGTGTTCTCAGCATTTCAGCCTCAGAGCACTGTAATTCTGCTTTGGTTAGGAAAAAGCCGACTTTCCAGGGTTGTTCTCTGTTAATAAGGCTTCTGCTACTGCACAAATTTGGGTGATCTAATTATGCACGCCTTTTGTTTGAAAGTTTATGTAACTAGCAAGTCAGAGCTTCTTTTCAGAGTCTTTGAATGGTATCTCTTCAAGAGGTCAAGGGAGGAAATGTGAGATAATTGAGCAAAAAACAAATCAGAATCAGCTGCTTTCAAGTGTATCCAGGGGTTACAGTGGTTTCAGCCTGATTTGGGAACCAAGGAATTTCTCAATTTCTCAGACAGAAATTGATGTAGTAAAAGAGACAAAGATACAGGAAGGAGCTTATGAATAAAAACAATAGATGCTGCAGAGTGGCTGCTGATAATATCTTTGCAGAATTAGGACTTTATTATTCCTGGTGCTCAAAGCTCATATGCTGTTTTTTGTTTGGCTTTTTGTGATTTTTGTTGGTTTGGTTTCGTTTTTTGGGGGTTTTCATGTTCATTTGTTTTGTTTTGCTTTTGTTTTTGTTTTTTGTTGTTTTTGTTTGTTTATTTGTTTTTTGTTTTTTTTTTTTTTTTTTTTTTTGTTGGAAAAGGTTTTCTGTGTATTTTTTCTCTTGAAGTTACAGCTTTGCTGCTGAAGTGAGCTTTCTGGTATCCCTCTAGCTCCATCAAGGAATATAACATAACATACAGCCCATGTAGCCTCTTCCTTTAGCTAACATGGGGGTAAACATGTGAGCGCTTTTCAATTGTGGATGTAGTGCTCAAACTAGGAGCTGGGAGGGAATTTCACAGCCATTAGCCAGCCCACTGAAATCGAAGCAGTAAAACTTACCCAAGCACTCACAGCCTGTAATTCTCCAAGTGGCATGTTATCCAAGGGAATTTATACACATTTACCAGGGAGGTGTCAGTCAGGAAATTTATCATATCTCTTAAACCCAGCCTTTTTAAAACACAATTATTTCGCTCTGTCTGCTCTGCGGAGAACTGGAGTGCAGTAGGATGGTGCTGCAGGAGCTCACCATTGCTGCAACAATGCTCTGCTCCCTTCTGCCTCCTCTCTGTCCTCCCTGAGCACGAATTGTCCCCATCCTTCTTTCTGCAGGCTCCATCCCTCCCCTGAGCCCCCTGCCAGAGCCCATTAACTCCAGTGGGTCAGCAGGACAACATTCCCTGCTTGCTTTGTCTGTGAAGACTGACTTTAGGGCCTGGAAAATGGCGAGCCAAGGCCTGAATGTCTGACCCATTTCACATTGTCATTTTCAGCCAAAGTGACCTAGAGATTTCACCCTGGGGTGATAGCCAAAGCTGATCCATGTTTATTCAACTGGCTTAATTCTCCTCCCTCGTGAAACTTTCTAGCCACAGCCCAGTGATATTATTTGGGTTACTTCATGCTCTCAGAGGAAAACAAGGCCTTCAGAAACTCTGTTGTGCTGATTGTGACATTTGCTGGAGGGAGAGGGATGGAAATAAGGAAATATATAAACGGGCATCTGGGCTGCAAGTAGACAGCAAAATACATGCGTTTCACCATTTTTTCCCTTGTGATCAGTTACAGGACATAAGATGCTATAGCAATGTATTACATTATCTGGTCTGGACACCAGGGAAAAGACACTCTGTAGGTATTTCAGGTAGTCCTTAGTCTGACTCCTAAATATCCTCCTCAGCATTTTCTTTTTAACATCTGACTCCAGTCCTAAGGTCTATAAACCAGCTCCACCCTGGGGAAGTGGTTTCTGCTTCTGGATTGCAGAGGTTGACAGCATGATGGTGGGATGGTGCCTCCAGCCCTTTCTTCTGAGAGCAGAGATATGTTTTAGGGAAGAGAGTCTAAGCAAACAGACACATCAGTGTTGCAGGGCTGAGATTAAAACTGTACTTATGCTTTGCTGGCAAATCATCTAACAGAAACCCGAACTTATCTCTTGCTGGGTAAATGGGGCTTTGTCTTGCCAGCAGTGTCTGTGTTTACTCTTGGGGTGGGCTCAGAGGGGCCTGATGAGGGTGAGTTGCCAATCTGCAGGTATCACAAACACTTTAAAAGGAGAGGAGAGATGTGAGGGTGCCTTCACTCTGAGACACAATCACCTCCCTAAGGACTCATGGAATATCTGGAAAAGGCTATTCCTAGGGCTGGTATCTCTTAATGCTGAGTAATGGTGGTAAACTGTCCTCAGCAAGCAGAAGCAACATCTTTTCCAGCCTCTCTTCTCCTCTAGTCAGGACTAGTCAGTGAAATGTCTCCCACTGTTCACAGCCAGCCTGAAGTGTCACAGCCTGAAGTCGTGTTTGTTTGCAGGGGACATGGAAGTCACAGCTTGCTGGTCAAGCTTCATGTGGCCAGCCATTCAAAGATGACAGTAAAGACATTATTCTGCAAGTGGTGTTTAATGTCTTGTTCATATAGGTTTCATGATGTCTTCTGGGGTTCTCTGCTGCTGTGGAGCACTTTGCTAACTGGGGAAATCTAGGAAATACCTAGAATATAAGGGCTGCCAAAACAGACCTTGCTGCCCAAAGATGCCTCATACCTGCATAGCTGCATGTGCCACAAATCTCTGAAAACCACAGGTACCACTTCCTATAGAAATCAAAATAAAAGTTCTATGTTAGGATGTGTTAGGAAAGCATATTGTACTTAAGAAATTACTTAAGTAGGCAAATATTAGTACTAAAAGAGGAGGAAATTACACAAAGGACCCTCCTTACTTCTGTTATATTGCAATGAATCAGAGCCTGAGTAAAACTTCTGCTAGATTTACTCTTGACCAATCACACAAAAATTACTGGCAGAGGCTACAGATTTCCAGAAAGCAAAGGAAGCATTTTCTGTAGATTTTTTCAGCCCTCTCACAAAGTCTTGTAGTTCCTTTTTTTCTGCAACTGAATTTCTCATCTTGTCAGAACACTACAGCAATGCATTTTGAAGGAAAAATAATCCAAAGAATTTTTCTGAAAATATGACTTTTTCTCAACCAATCTTACTCGTATTTAAAATGATATATGATGATCTATCCTCCAAAGCATTTGGAGACCTTTATAATATTGATTAACTATGAGCTACCTTCTAATTGTATCACCTCTATATTTAACCTCATTAGGAACACATTAGCTTTACAGAACCTTACAAAATTTGGTCTTGAAAAATAAATCTTAAGTCATGAACACCATATCAACTTGACTGCCTAGTCTGAGATCATTCCACTCAATGAAATTATCAGATCACAAAAGTTTATTGACCAGTTCAATTAAATACAGCTAATGATTGCTAGGGAAAAGGTGGATCATTCACATTCATATTCCTGTTTCTGTTTTCTTTCTATATATATTACCAGAGTTTGAGAAACTTTTCTTGTCTGAATACAGGCCATGTTTTGGGTCAGTTCTCCATGATGTAGATGAAGATCTTGCTTGCATGATTCCTTCTTTCTCATTGTACTAAGGTGAGAAAAAAGACATGACATATAAGGCAGTGGGGTTTCAGCTATGGTATAAAGTGGGTTTATAAACAAGGTAAACCAGAGACTCCTCAAAAGGCACTGGATATCATTTCTTTAGAGGAAAGAAATATCCTGATTGGGGGAAAGAAAAAATCATACTGGAACAGAGAAGAGGAAAAGCTTAGCTGTTTAACTGTAACACTTGAGAGGATGCATTGGGTACTGATACAATGCAGAATAATCTGTGTGCCAAGTACCAAAGATCCTGGGCAATTGCATGTGGTCTCTGAATAATGGCTCTGCAGCAGAGCTCAGCACTCCTCCATCCTTGGGAGGCCCTTGGTGACAACAACTAATGTGTCTGGAGAGATTCATTGATGGGCAAACTCAACGAAACCAATATCACACATCAAAATAAATTTGGGTTTCACCAATCTGAATCCTGTGTGGGTTTGACCAGTATCATAATTAGGAGCAAACCAAAGCTTTAACCTGAAGAAACAGCAGATCTATCTGTTTTGAATCCCGCCTGTGTGATTCTGTGCAGCAATTCTCTGTGCACACCCACACCCCTCCTTAGAGGTAAGAGATGATGCATTTCTTGCCTAGGAAAATTGTAAAATGCAAATTCTTTACCAGAGAAATGATCTATTGTGAGGCAAAGGTGCACCTCCCCAGTCCATCCGAGGCTGACACAGATTATACACTCCTATCTGAGCCTCAGACTGCTTTGGGTAAAGCCCATCCATTTAATTCAAATAATCTTCTGTTTTATCAGGAAAAAAGATCAGATATCTGGAATGGAAAAGTGCATTTTGAAGCAATTAATTGCAGGTGTCTGTTTTGCTTGCTAAAGTTATTTGTATCTTAAAAGATGGCATACAATGGTTTGAGTCATTGCTGAACAGCTGAGTTATAAAATTACTAATCCAAGGGCTAATTGCACTGACGGTTTATCATGTCAGGTTGTATTATACATGTGGGGTTTATTTGTTGCCTGACACAAACAAGGATGATTTTTCCTGGCACCACCCACTCATACCTTGTACTTACTGCCACTAGGGACTTGAAAAAAAGCTGCAGTAATAAAATTTTAAATATTCTTACTGTAATCTCTTGCTTGAGGGGCTAATGCTGCTAAACACAGAAGGCTTTGTAAAGTGTTTTGTGTAATGAAGGATGAGCTACAAGAACAGAATTGAAGGAACAATACCATTATCACAAATTGCAAACTTCTTCAGAGTGATGCTTGGCAGTAAATTACAGGCTGTCTGCGACTTCCTTTCTGCAGCTGTGTGACATTTACTATCAGAACATGCAACCTTAAATTAAAGGGCAGGAAGAAAGCTGGGAAACACAAGGAAAATGCAGGCACATTGTGAAGGCATATACACTGTGCGTAAGGGATTGATCTCCTGACCCAAGCACTATTCATTCCCCACTCAAATTCCTCTTTAATTCACTTTTTCTGCAAAGGATTTAGGTGATAATCTGCCAGTGAAAACTTTTTTTGGTACACATTCATAATTAGAATTTGGTTTTCTCACAAAGGCAACCTAAAAATCTATACAGCAGCCAGGTTGGACAGACTTTTCTCCAGGGAATGTCACATCTCTCAGAAAACTATTCTTCAATTTCTTTCACCAATATCCTCTGCAGTTTGTCTTTTGCCTGTGGTTTTGTTCCTTGTTGGACTCTCAGAGGCACTGAATTCCCACTGGAGCTGCTGATATTGAGTGAGATTTGCAGGTAGCAGCTTTGGAAATGCAGTGAATTATCTCAGTGCTTATAGAAGGAAATGCTGGCATTTTGTCTCCTAAATTACTCAATTCTATCAGAGATCTGGAAATTTTCTATGAAATGTTGGAAGGGCTGAAATAACCAGGGGAAAAAATATTCCAAGTAATCACTAGTAGAGGGAGGAGTGTCCCAAGGAGTGTGGGGTATTTTCAGCAAGGTTGTACTTGTATCTAGATACTCAAATCCTTTTGAAACTCCAGGTCACTGGCCTCATTTCTTGGTGATGCTGCACCTGCTTCAAATTGCTCTCCTCAGGCAAAATGACCGTAACCCCAGAACAGCTAAGAGCTGACTCTGCCTCTGTGGGCAAGGAACAGAGATAATGCATCCTACATGTCCCATATCGGCTGGGGATTTCTTCTGCTCTGTGGTGCTTGGCTAAAAACCATCTCAGCACAGTGTTACAGCCCCTTTGCTACAGTGCAAAACCAAGGGGGCTGGGGGTGATCTCACACTCCTCAGGACCTTGTTCTGTCATACTCAGAAAAGCACATTAAAACACATAGCATAGAGCTGTTAGGAGCTGATGGGAATTATCTGCATGCACTGGAGCGGCATGGGGAAAAGTGAGGTTTCTTACTGGAAATAGAAATCCTCTCTAGCAGGGAGGTTATGTAGGGCTTCAGTGAAAGTGCTACTCCAGCCCAGTGACTGTAATGGCTGCTCTGCAACTGCTGAGCATCTCTTCCCCACTCCTACTCACATTGCTCTGGGAAAATGGTGAGAATGTTAGTGCCTTCAGGTGCCTGTGTGCAGCTGTTAACAGAGAGAGAAATCAGAAATTCCCTCAGTCCCCAAAGTATCAGGGACTTATTGAACATGTTAAACTCAAAATCTTGTTATGGACAAAAAGGAAGCACTCTGGGTAGGGGTAAGAATCTGCTGTTAGTATAATTGAAATCTAAATGATCTGATCAAAAGAATTCTTATTAATCCAGATCTAATTAATATAGAAAAGAAAGGAAATAAAAGCAGAAAATATTTCTATAGAAAAAGTTTCAATAAGAACAATACAGCTAAAATTGTTGTATCCTCTCCTAGTGTCTGGTCTTTCTTCCAGTGTTTTGCAATCCCTTCCACTGCCCTTCTGGGTGCTCAGATTGATGGTTTCATACAGAGGGGACGGGGACAAACATCCCCCTGTGCACTTTGTCAGGTTGCTGGTGTCTCCCTCCTCCCCTTAGGAGACAATTGGGATAATTTCTGTAAATTTGCTAATTTGGGTCACACCTTGATTTGCCACTCTGCATTGCAACTTTATCTTACTTATGTTAGATACTTTTTCTGTGCTGTTTTCTACCCCTGACATGTGCTTTGTGCAGCTCCCAGGTCTTCATTTCTGTAACTGCCCATTGGTGAGTTGTTTACAGCCCTGGGCTCTGCCATGTCAGACTCTGCCCTTTTTCCTATCATCCTGCCTTCCTCTACACCACTTCACTGTGCTTAGACATGGGGGCTTCATTCTGCATGGAATAGCTCTTCGTTGCTGCTGTCAGTGTAAACAATGGTTATAGCCTGCAAAAACAAGCAAAAGGAAAACTAGTCAAGCTTAGCTGCCTGGTCATTAGGGGAAAAGAAAAAAAAAATAGCAGATACAACTAACCATGCTTAAAAGAAAGCCCTAGTCAGATTAAGGAAAGTTCAGACAAAAAAAGGCAAATGAACCTCAACCCTGAGACCTTGGAAACTCAGCACTGCACTTAAGGGCCCATTATGAGCACTGATAGCCCAAAGAGCTCTGATGACTGCAGTCATTTCCACATGAACAGTACCCACAGCCTTCCCAAACCCAGGCTTCCTGAAGGGCCAAGCAAAGTAAAAAGAACTCAGATCACCTGTGGAGTTGAAAGAACCACCCCCCCATCCCCAACTGCTAGGGGATATATGGGGTGGGAACTGGAAGGAGTGGGTTATAACTCCAGAGTAGACTGTGTGTATATATATATATATATATATATATATAAAAATAATAACAGCCTGCTAAGAATAACATATTAATAAGGAGAACCATGACACTGGTAAGGAAGAACCTAGACACTGAAGAACCCAAGAAATCTTTCCAAGATAAAAATGCAATATACAAAAAAAAATATCCAAAGAGTGAGAAATAAGAAATTGGCCAATTATGCTGAAGGTGTAGAAAAGACAAGAAAAAAAGGCAGATTTCTTGCTAAGAGAAAAAGTAGTTAAAGAACACCAGTGAGAAAAGGTTATTATCCATTGTTTTGCATTTCTGAAGCAGCTAGCTCAAAATTTTCTCAGTGCTTGGATGTAGGTGTGAGGACAGCACCACTGGAGATCTCAAGGTGGAAATACAAGTGCCCAGGAGGTCTAGACAAGAGCAGAACAGCCTAGGATAGTCTCAGAGAGCTCAGGTCAGACTAGCTCTTCTGCAACATGTGCAGAAATGGCAGCAGAGGAGGTTAGAATAATTCTGATCCAAATGCTGCCTGTAAAAATTCATTGGCCCTCCAGCACTGGCTGAAGACAGACATTATGTAGGTGAAAAAAGGCTTCTGGGAACCTCCAGAAGAGCTCAGAGTACGATCTTTTATTCAAGTTACTTGCATAAACCTGTCTCAGTAAAACCCAGCACTTGGAGGGCTGGCTGAAGCACACACATTTCCTCTTCTCAGCTGGTTGTGTAATTCTTGGTGACAGAATAGGTTAAGCTTTGCAAATGTTGTGTTGGCCAAGCAGAAATTGCCAAATGCTGTGTGATCACTCCAGGTTTTAGGAGTTGGCAGGCAGCTGTGCTGTGCCTCAGAACTGGGCTTTGTCCTTCATACTTCATGCAGGGAATGTTGGAAATATTTTTGGGCACAGCTGGGTAAGTGCACCTCGTGCTTCTGCCCACAGCAACCTGAGGCACAGCCAGGTCACATTTATGGAGCGGAAAAGGAAGCTCTGTTCATCCCTTCCTGAAGGATACTAGCAGGGAGAGAGGACTTGGGCAGCAGGGTAGGAGACACTCTGCTAAAGTATGCATTGAAAGAGAAGGTAATTATGAAGCTAAACCAGTAGGAGTGATCTGGGCCTGTGTTGTGCTGTCTTGGAAAACTTTCAAAGCCTTTTAAAGCAATTGGCATAAAGCTTTCTGCTGGCTATAAAAATGCCTTTTGAGAATCATCTCCCATTTGTACTTCTGCAATTCATGCTTTTAATGTCAAAAGTGCAAGTTTGCTTGACAGCCTGAGATAATGGAGTTCAGCCCAGGCAACATCAGTAGCATCTCAGCATTATTCCTGCCCTGCAAGTCTCAACCCTGCCTCAGAGAGAAGTGTCTTGGGGTGAAAAGCAGGTCTGTTGGTCAGGCTGCTCCCACCCGTTGTGTGGCTGCCGAGCAGGTATGAACTGAATCTGGGTTGTCATAGCAGCTCTGATTGTGATATCTGTTGAGATGGAGCTGCCCACAGCCAATAGGTGAATTTCACACTGACACAGTAGGGCTAGGTAACTCTCCTTCTTGGCTGGGTTGGAGCCAGCAGGCACAGCCATGAGGCAGGAAGCCATTCCACTGGGAAAGCATTGGGTGTATGGTGCACTTTACACAAGTTTCTGCTCCACTGAAGCGGAAGGGAGTTCGGCGTGTAAATGAGAGCTCCTCTGAATAAAGATGGATTTTAGTGCCTAGTTCAATACTCCTGAAACTGGAAATGTAGTTATGCAAGACTACAGACTTCAACCTCTATTTCTTTCTTGATGATCTGCATCACTTAGAATGCAGAAAGTTGTCTTTATGAGTCATCACTAGAACTCTCTCTATCCTGGAGCTGAGGAAAGGAGTCAGCACCCTCCATGCTGGCACCACAGCATGAGCACAAGGCTTCCCTGTGCTACAGCAGCCCCAGGGTGTTAATTTGACTCCCGAGACAGCTGAAAATACATCAGAGTAGGCCTGAGGCTCTGCTCAACTTCAACCATCTTTTCAGGAGGTGAGGCTTCTGTACTCAGCAGAGAAAGAGCAAAACAGTAAAGTGAGCCCCTGCTCTGGCTCAGTCAGAGGAGATCCCGGTGTTTCTCCATTCGCAATAGCAGGACTCTAATCAGACATGCCAGCTGATTGAGTTCCCTAAAACTGTGGTGTCAGCATCCCTCCTGTGCACCCAGATGTGCTCTTGTGCGAAGCCCAGCTTGAATAATCTGGACCTCTATATTCCATTAACAATCCTTTAAGTTCGCCAATCTTCTCTTTTGAATGTAATGCATTTTTAATATTGCAAACATGAGTGTGTAATTCAGTGCATATGTTTTGGGAGTGGGGAGTCTATGAGAATGCCAAGCAAATCAATAAAGGTTTAGCACATCATTATTCATTGTTGCGATGCCATGAGGCATTTTGTACGCCCTTTAGTAGGGAGGGGGAAAAAAGAGGAAAGCTGTTACACGAGTAGTAAAATTTGATTTGAGAGGAAGAGTTTGCATCTGAATTGCATGAAGTCTATTAAAATTTTGGTCTTCTTCAGACTAAGAGGATTATGCCATTCCCAAACTGATTGTTTCTAAGCAACGATGCAGATCCGAGTATGTGTTGGCTTATCTCTTTAGTTTGCTGCTAAACCAGAGAAGCTTCCAAAGATAGCTGCAAAACTGATGATATCAGGTGTAATACATAATTTTGAAGACATTGTTTCAAAAAGATGGTCCATTTATCTTCTATTTGGAAGCTGTAAGAGTGCATTGGTACTTGTGTAAGGCAGCTGGAAAGTGATTTTTATTTAATTTTCTTTAACAAAGGAAATGACCTGCACTGTCACCAGCATGGAGTGCTCCAGTATGCCATTTCCACTTGTACACAAACACCTTACTGCATTCAGGGGGAGCTGCTCTCTCTGAGGAACAAATCCTAAATTGTAGCTATGAATACCATTGCAAGGCTTCAGATACTGCTGTTCCACAAGGCTTTCCAAATACTCTCCAGCATGGCTGCCTAAAGGGTCAAATCTTCACTACTTTACTAATTAAAAGCTTCCTTCATGTATTATAAAGGAAGGCATAGCTATATAGACTGTATACTAAATAATAAATAGCCAGTTGGAAACGAAGTTGCCATTTTATATTCAGAACTGTCCAAGTTGTGTGGAGATTTTGAAAGGTGCATTAGGGGGAGATTAGAGTATTTTCTCTCTTTTCTGGATGTTTTTGGATTTGATGACATAATGGGATAAATATCATTTAGGAATCTATGCTTACTCTTCTGGCATTTAAAAAGGCTGCTTGAAGAACTCCGTTGCTTAACATCATTCATACATTTTCTTTATAGTAAAAAATTGTGCATTTATACATAATTTAATATGAAGAAATGGCTTTTTAGAGTTCTCTGACAGTTGCATAAAGAGCACACTGCAGCTTTGCAGACATCTGAATTTCCATAGGAAGCAATTGATCTTCTCAGAAGAGAAATACATACGCTATTTAGTGGTATAAAGCAACAAAGAACAAAGTTTAGGATGGTAAGTGAAAAATACTACTATTGATAGAAATTTTAAAAGGAATTTATTGTGGCAGAATGTAATTACCCAACTGGATGGAGTGCTGTGATTTATGTTTATGCCCGCGTAAAGTGCTTTGAGATGATTAATAACTGGCTCGATCCTTTATATTCATAACAACACTTTTGGCACAATAGCACTGTAGTGATCTGTCACTCCAGCTATAGTGTTAGTGGATATATAAGACCCCTGCATTAGGCAAGCATGGAGTCTTGGGGCTGGTGAGCAGGCAGATGCAGTCCCTTTGCTATTTGCATTGCAGCCTTGCCAGGGATCTAATAAGGGCTCAGAGTCCTGCTGGGCCAGATGCTGAGCAGTACTTGAAATGAAAGATGGCTTTCCCTTTCAGAGTTCACAATTTAATTATGTGATGGGAATCAATAGAGAGACAGAGCAGAAAAGGAGGGCTGTATCATCGGAGTTGTTGAACTTCATATAGTAAACACCAGCCAGAGTCCATCATCTGTTTTCATCTCTTACAAGACACACTATTTGATGAGAAATGAAATTCTCTTGTGTACAAATTGAAGGCAGATAATTTATTCTCATTTGTACTTCAGCAGTAGCCAAAGATAACTGAGATTGTACTGTTCAGAGTTTGACTGCCCCATGATTTGCAGTCAAATAAAGTAAAATATAAGAGAGAGACCCTGAAAACATCCTATATGATATGATGGTATCCCCCTTAATTTGGCTTCCTGGTTCTTTGAAGGAAGTAGAGCACTGTGGAAAAGGCAGTGAGGCTAGAACATTTTCTCTTCTTTGGCTGGTTTAATGGTGGTGCACAATGACTAAAAAGATAAACAGAGTGAGCAAGATGATGCACAGAAGTGAGAATATAGTGGAGGAGAGAGGGAAGCGAGAATATAGTGGAGGAGAGGGAGAAATGAGAATATAGTGGAAGAGAGGGAGAAGTGAGAATGTAGTGGAGGAGAGGGAGGCAGGGATTGTTGTAAAGAGAGGGAGGCAGGGATTGTTGTAAAGAGAGTAAGGCTGAGATGAAGATTTTGCAGGGGATTGTGAGGAACCTATGAGCAGAGATTGAGTGTCCCAAGGGAAATTAGCAGTGTAATGATACCTAGTGTCTGATAGCCTTTGAAGACTGTTTCATGCAGTTGTTTAAGCCAGCCTGGCTGCCTTGGCTCTGAAGCTGGCACTTCCCATACTGAACAACAGGACCTGACATTTGCAAGCAAAATTACCTGGTTCCTGAAAGAAGTGATAATGTGCTCAGGGTTTCCACCATGCCAGTGAAAGAAAATAATATTTGTCAGATAAAGAAACAATACAGAGGGAGAAGCAGATTTTTTTTTTCTTTAAAATGTATATTTTTTTTAATAAAATCACCAAGGTCAAATTTGTGCTCTCTGGCACTGTAAAGAGAAAACAGTTATACTGGAAGAGTATACCTGGATTTACACTAGTGGCAATGAGGAACATTTGGCTGATGCTGTCTCCCTGAGGAAGGCCACGGTTATGAGTAGCTGTGTGGTTAGAACGGTCTAGAACTGATTTTATTTTGCACATGATTACATGATTTTGGCTGATGCTTCCTCTCTTGGCTGAAGTGCACACTGCTCTATTTCTCTTCCTTATTTTTGTGCTTTGCTTGCATCAAGGTCTCCTCCCCCCTCCTCCTCCTCGTTTTCAAAATTAGCAAAAAAAAAAAAAAAAAAAAAAAAAAAAAAAAAAAAGAAAAAAGAAAAAAGAAGAAAGAAGAGAAAAATAACAGAATAACAGAAAGAAAACTGACAACCAATTTCACATTGCCCTTTTCAAAGGACATGACAAGTTACAGAAAATACAGCGGAGCGCTGGCAATAAAGGCATGCAGAGCAAAGAAAGCCGAGCCAGCCAGCTCCCTTCCCGCCGGCTGCCGGGCGGTCCCGCGGGGATGGGGCGGCGGTCTCGGGGGTCCATGGGGCGGGCAGCCCCTCTCCCGGCCTGCCCGTCCCCTCCCTGCCATCCCTCCGTGTCCCCGTCCCGCCCGGCGCTCCCTGTCCATGGTGCTGAGCGGCGGCTCCAGCCTCGCTCCTCGCCCCGCG
This sequence comes from Melospiza melodia melodia, assembly GCF_035770615.1. Taxonomy (NCBI): domain Eukaryota; kingdom Metazoa; phylum Chordata; class Aves; order Passeriformes; family Passerellidae; genus Melospiza; species Melospiza melodia. Next base: position 82,350,389 of record NC_086195.1, read on the forward strand.
CCGGCGGCACGGGAAGCATTTTCCCTTCAGGTTCTGTAAGCTTCTACCTTGAGCTGCTGCTGCCTCCGCAGTGCAACAGATGTTTTCCAGCGTGGATTTTCCTCTTTTAGCCACCCTAAGAAGGCAGGGAGATTAATTAAAGCCAGAGTCTGCATAGGTGAATTGGCTCCCCACACGCTCGGGGGGCTCTCTCACTGTCCCTGGCTGTATCTTCATCAGTTGCTTGCATAGGAGAGAGGATTAGATGAACACTGAAAACGCCTTCTGCCTTGATTTTTTTGTGTGTTTACTTTTAATTTTTAGGATATCTGCAGAAATAATGAGAAACAGCAGGGAACGAGAAACTGATTGAGATTGATCGTTTTGTGTATTTGGCTTGTGATGACCTTTGGGGAAAGTGGGTATTTAATTTTTACTGATGCTGTAAAGGCACAGACAAAGTCCTGACCTTTCTGATCCGGGGTGACCACTATGAGCATCCCACTGAGAATTAATTACAATTGCCTGGAGCGGCTCCAAGCAGCATTTATTAGAGCACTATAAATGTGGTAAAAGCGATCAGTATGCCTGGGAGAAGCCATTCCACGTGCCTGCTGTGATACCAAAGAGAAGCTCAGACTTGTCGGTTTGTTGTATTGTTTTGCTGTTCATTAACAAGACTGAAATAGGAGAGACAGCATTAGAACTCGAGGGCAAGCATTTCCCATCATTCTGCTCTCCACACAGATACTTTTGTATTAGATTAAGGCACAATAGATAGAACTAGGCAGAACAAAAATCAAACGCCTCCCCAAGAGACAGGACATGGTGCAATTCTCTGATTGTACAAAGCACCATGCAACAGCTTCTTCTAGCAACCTCCTAGAAATGTAAAGTGGAAGCGAACAGAATGCTCCACACAAGAACTCTGTACAAGGAAGTATTTAACACTCAAGGTATGCTATGATGCCATTATACTTTAGCATCTAGCACAAAGCTGGGACTATTAATCCCCTGGGATCTTAAGTCCTTTTCCCCAGAGGCTGCCTAAAAATGGAAGATCAGTTACATGTTCGAAGTTTAGGCAGAACTATTTTCTATGATGATTTTGTCTGATACTCTGAAAAAAGAACTGGAATTGAATAAGAAAGTTTGAATACAAATTGTAAAACCATCATTTTTAAGAAATATTTAATTGGGAATGAAGATGAAAAAGCTAGAAATGTGGATTAACCTAAAATTGAAAGGACAGCCAAGTTACAGCAGATGGCTTTTTCTTGTTCTTTGAGTGCCTTATAATGAGGAAAATATGCTATATAATGACAGTTGTTTCTAAACTGACTTTTTTTTTCTTTTCAGTTGGGGGAGCCTGTGTGAGATGTGGTTTCCCATGCTGCACTGGTTGAAAAAGGAGAATAAAAAAGACATGGCTGCAGACAGTCTGTATTGAACTGTTTTTGTTGCAGAGTTCTGGAGCTCAGTTTGATGTATGATAGGAAAGACAGACATCTCCCACTCCAGCTAAAACTGAACGAGAAAATAGCCTCTATTTCTCCTTGCTGCCTCGCTTCCCTGAGCATCTACATTGCATAAAGGCTCTGCTATTCTCTTTCTGCAACAGAGCCTCCCAATAGCCTTCTCTGTGGGTTGACCAAGGTTTCTTTATTCTGACAGGTTTTTGTTCTCTCTTGCTGTTGGTTGCTGTTATTTCCTTCCGGTGTCAGTTAAGAATTCCTCCTGTAATGCTGTTATCCAAACAACGTATTTCCCTACAGCTGAAAAACTGCTGTTAAGAATTACTTAAAATCTCCTCCTCATTCCATTTTTTTTATTCCTTCCTATCCAAAATGGGGTTGAGAGGGGGAGGCAGTGAAAGAAAACAGAAGAGGCAGCCTATTCTACATGACATACGCTTGATTTCCCAGCAAGGCCTAATTACCATTGGGAGTAAGGACTCCTGTTCCTTTTGACACAGCGAGCATGCAGAGAGCAGCCAGAGCCTCTTGCCTACTCCAGTTTGCATGCGCTCGGATGAGATTTGATTGCGCACTGGGGCACGTGTGAACACAATATGAATTGTATATGAGAAGGGAGAGCCTAGGCATGTCCCCTGAAGGCCCCAAGCGCCCATGCAGCTTTCAGGCAGATGTAAGAGCCACAGAAAGTGATACTTTTCGTGCTCTTTTCATATCAGGTTTCATCTTGCAAAGAAATGAGCATACTGATGCAGAAAGTGTAGGTGGAACTTTGAAAGTCCCATGTGGCTCAGGCAGTAGTAGGGCCTATGATAACACAAAGGCAAGGGAGCCTTGCAGGACTGAGCTCGTGACTGATATCTGAAGGGACTCGTGCTTCATGCTTCATGGGTACTCAAGTCTAATTGGAGACAACAGGAGGCTTAGGACATAATGTGCAAGATGGAAACCCATCACGGTGATTGCTCTTCAACTTTGCATAAAGACATGCATTGTGCTTTGAGGAGGAGCATGATTTCCCTTGCTTTTGACTCTAAAATGTAGCCAAATTCTGTCAGCTCTAGCCAAAAAGAATAAAAGCTAGAGAATTCACATGCTGAAGCTATGTTGTTAAGGACAATAAAGAATAAGCTTCAAAAAAAGGAAACTAATAAATACAAAATTCTAAAACTTCATTAAAAAGAAAACTGTCATTTTCAAGATCAATCATAGTGATGTGGATCCTCAGTTATGTGAGCAAACACTCACATACAAATTACTTACTGGTGCTCAAAATCTAAGGACTATCTTTGAGTGAAAATCCAACTTTTCCCTGCCTGGTATCCAAAATGCCCAGCTTTCACTGTCTCTTCTGAAATATGGTTTTGCCTCTCTCAGAAAAATACTAAATGTTCCATAACAGAAATAAGAGATAAGCAATCAAATTAAATATACTCATGAATTTAAAGGAAATTCTTAACTTCAGCTCCCTTTAAAACATTGGTATAGAAGAGAGATTTTTAACATTGCTAGATGTTCTTTTAAGAAGCTATAGAAAATTATTTTCTATAATTTTCTATTATTTTAGGAAAGCGGTGATCAGGTAATAGTTAGCAAAGGTTCACTACTGCAGTGGAAAACTGCTGCCTGATATTCTCCAGGGATATGTTCTGAGTTTGGTAATGTTTTGTATTTACTTCAGGGACCTGGATGATGAAGTAGGAAGTATGTTTAGCACATTTGCAGATGTCACAAAGCTGGTGGAGTAGCAATCAAAGTGATCCTGACAAATGGGACAGCTGGCCAAAAAAACTAGGATGAACTTACTTCAAAGAGGAGAACGCAAGGTCTGCACTTAATCTGGAAAAATCAAGTGCATTAACACAGAATGAGAAACAGCTGACTAGGCAGCAACTTTGCTGAAAAAGATGTTGAGGTTGCAGTGACTCACAAGTGGGATATGTATCAACAGTGTCATACTATTACAGTAAAAGGAAACATGAGGCTTTGCTGTTGAGAGCTGCATGGTTAGTTCTGGGCAGTGAACTTCACCATATGTGGAGGCAATTCAAAAGACAGAAAGGAAAGTGACCAGAGAATTAGAAAACATGTCCAATGAGGCAAGAAAGAAAGAGCTAGGGCTTTAGTTTATTGAATTAATAACTGGAGAGACTGAGAAGCTTTCAAATAATCACAGATTGTCATCTGTTCTCTGTATCCATTGTGGATATCAAGAGAAAAGAATGTGCTAAAATTACATCATGGAAGAGTTACATTAGATATTAGCAAAAAGTTTTTGACAATAGAAACTAGGCAAGAATACATGGGGACATGGTGAAATTCTCTGCTTTAGATTAAATACCTTAAAATAATAAAGCAGGCATCAGTCCATAACCATATCTCTTCCTTTATGCAGGCTTGACACAGGAAGGTAGATTAAGATAACTCTTTCTGCCATTTTGGCCCCATTTTCCATGTCTCTATCACTACTCTCATGATTTAATTCTAGGGTTAACTTTTCTATTTGCAGTTAATTTACATACATTTTTGAAAGGTGGTCTCAGTAAAACTCCATCTCACCTCTATGATTCATATGTTTAATTTTCTTCTGGGGGTCTCCAATTTTTACCTCTACCTTCCCACCTTAATCCTTTACATCTCAGCTTCTTCCCATCTGGGACACCAGATGCCAAGTCCACTGGGCAAACCTAACTGGTGATCCAACTCTGTCTAGAAGCTGGGGACAGGGAGTTGGAGAGTCATGTCTCAATTGGAAAATAAACTCCTTGGTCAAGCTGCTGGAAGGAGAGAGTCTCACTGGCCTTGTGTCACTCCCCTGTCACATAAGAGGATATAACAGCTCGCTTGTCACAGCACTCCTAAGAGGAAGCTGTGTACAATGGGCCAAGGAAAGTTCAGAAACATTTTGTACTCCCTGTTGTGCATCCTTGTACACATGGTCATTTGATCCCTGCCACCTACATGGCTGTGCATAAATAAAAAGAAGCTGATACTTGTGAAGCAGACACTGAGATCAGCAATCAGGGTGCTTCCATGACAGCTTTATTCCCATGAGGTATGTATGGTTGAAAGGGATGGATTTTATATTTTTTCTATTTTTATCCATTTTTTACTGTACTCCTCATGTTTGTTCGCTATGTAATATTCCTCCTAACAATTCCAGGATATGAAAGGAGCATATTTTTTGGCATAATTATTGGCACCTACTATGATTTTTAAAATTGAATTAAAAAAAAAGGAAAAATAATTGAACATAACCCATCCTTTCATCACAGCCATCTCCTTCATTATTCCTCCCTCACCTTACCTCACATACTGGACTGCAGCTGATGTCTGTCCAAAGAAGTGGGATGCTGCTGGGACATTCCAAGGTTTTGAACAAGCTTGGGTTTGACTCTGCAGTTTTGGGCATCCATGTGTCATTCAAAGCACTTTCATATCTAAGGCAAATCACTCTGTCCCCTTGACTTTCCCAAAGTCAGAGATGGAAATGGAGTACAGCATTGAAGCACTCACTCTTTTCAATGGATGAGAAGAGAGATTTCTAAGGGGCCCTAAGGGACCTAGATGATAACCTCTTGCTGAAAGTCAGTGGGAAATGGATGGTTGCAAACTCTGTTGGTAAACTTTACCCTTGAGAGAGACAAGAGGCACAGACAAATCAGATGGAGTGAGGCTACCAGTAACTATTGGACATCAGGCTGGGAGCAACCCAACACAGTTATCATGAATCTTTCAATATCCATGTCTGTTTATGGGCTTAGTAGAGTGAGAAGGCAGCTAGGGACTTCCCAGAATACTGCATAAATCCTTTAACACTGAACAATATGCCTTACCCTTTTATTTTTCTCCAAGAAAGCCCGTTTTTACCTTTTTAAGAGATTTCTTCTGACATTACACCCTTGTTATGATTGGTGGCAATAACACAAGGAAACACAGAAGTTTAGGAAAGGACTGCTGGGTTTGTAAAAAGCTATAGTGAATCCAGCCAGGAGAAAAAAAAAATGAGCTCATCTTTAACTGATGGGAAGGTGTTTGTTACAGTACTTCTTGAAACATTTCACACTGTCCTGTTTACAGAAACCAAACTTTCCTTGTGCCCTTCCCTTCCCTTCCCTTCCCTTCCCTTCCCTTCCCTTCCCTTCCCTTCCCTTCCCTTCCCTTCCCTTCCCTTCCCTTCCCTTCCCTTCCCTTCCCTTCCCTTCCCTTCCCTTCCCTTCCCTTCCCTTCCCTTCCCTTCCCTTCCCCTTCCCCTTCCCCTTCCCCTTCCCCCTGGTTCCCAGTTTTTAGTTTCATCCCATTAGTCCTAGCTGTGCCACACTAAATCAACAGTGCACTACTAAATACAGCTTTCTGCAGATAATTTTTTAATCTCTTAGGGAACTTGGCATCATGTCTTTCCTGTGTTTATTTTTATAAAGGGAGCTTGTTCAACTGGCAATGCTGTAAAACCATTGAGAGAGTCTGTGCACTCCTGCTATAGATCACCAGTCTTTGCTTCATAGGATATCCTGCTACACTGCCCTCCCAAAATGTCAGGGCCAGCAAAGAAAAACGAGTGCTTTGCATAGCAAATAGTTTTTATGGCTTACAGTTAATGGGCCTTACTATTAATTGGCAGAATTACAACTCCTGTTTAGTTGATGAAAGTAGCTGTCTTGAAAAGTTATTAGGCTTCCTTTTGTTCTTGCTTCCCTGCATTTTTTTTTCTCAAGATTGATTACACAGTGACTCTTTGAACTTATGTTGAATGTTTCCTTTGAGGATCTACTTGCATCTTGGTTTCATATTCTTTGTTTAGTCTTTCAGTATTCCAGCAATCCAGGGATAGTAAAAGGAAAACAATAAAGAAAAAGCAAAACAATTAATAGTGTCAAGAAAGTATTCCTGAAAAATGTGAGTCACTTGGTAGTATCAGTAACACTGAAAATAAGAATAGTATGAGAAATACATATGCAGCCTTATCAAGGCTAAAGAGTTTTGTGATAAAGGAAAATAAACTCCCTTGACAGACATGTAGTAATTCAGAGAGCATCTTAGGTTGTGCAGTGTCTGTATCTGCTGGCTATCCTAAATCAATTACTTCAGTCAAGACATGGTTCCCCTTTCTCTGGGGTGCGGCTGTGGATGGAGGGAAAGCAATTTATTTCAAAAGCTGATTCAGCAAGAAACTCTGCAGGGGCCTATCAATGTACCATTAATAATCAGAGATGCTGTAATGATTATCAGAGGTGTTGTAAATCATTTGCACAACACTATTTATTTTAACATTATTCAGCAATTTTGTGTTTCCTGAAAGACAAAAAGGTTTTCATATCATGAAATATGCTCTCCAGCAGGAAGCAACAAGCTGTATAACAGGCTTTCAAAATATTGTTTTTTCTTATGCTGTATCTTTTTTTTTTTTTTTTTGTGTGTGGGAAATTAACTATTCAAGAAGATGAGGTCCTTATAAATTTGATCTACACCAGTGATATTATATGCAGACATTAAGAAAATGTCATGCTCACTTCCACTAACTCATCTTGGTTTCAGTCTCCAATAACCCTCCCTTTTCATTACCCTCTGAAGTCTGGTTCTTCCTTCAAGTGAAATTAATAGAAGATCAATCCTGGATATCTCTTGGTGTGCCAGTCCAAACCTCTATTTACATCATTCAGAGGGCTTATCTGAAGCACAATTTAACTTAAAAATAATATTGGTTCATACAAATGCTGATTCAATTATTCCTTGCATTTCATTTAACCACCTTTCTTTTTCTCTTAATGAAAACTCAATACCAATTCAACACGACTTGTTTGGCAGATTTGCCTTATTTGCAAATTCAAAAGCAAGGTCAAAGCAGCAGTAATAAAGCTGTGCCTGAGCTCCTTTCTTACAAGGAAAGATGTTACTAGAAATGGCATTAAGAATGTCATGAGTACAGAGGAGAAAAATGAAAGCTAAGAAATAATCCAGGAGACTGGGAAGCAGCCGGAATGAAATAAATGCTAATTAATACCTTGCATCACACAGGCTACTTACTTGTATTGATGGAGCAGAAAAAAACTACTGGTAGACATAGATCATGACATTTTGAAATTAATATTTTTAAAACCTCAAGATCCGATTTTCAGCATGAAAAAAGGACCACTGAATGAGTATAAGTGCAGCTGTATTTTAACAATAGCAAGTAATTTTCCTTCTGTTTTGTTTTACAGTCTTTGAAGAGCTTCCATTTGCTGCATATGTATTTCAGGAAAAATACTCTTCTTTTGGATAGAGAACAATTTTTTCTGAAAACCTTGAGACTATTTTGCTCTTAGGAATTTTGTCCCACAAAGCCCTAATACTGAGTAAAAAGCCTACTGCTTCCTTCTTTTAGGGTTATGTTACTTAAAGACTTCTTTTCTGTTTACTTTGCTAGTGATCATAAAACTGTCACCCTCAGCAGTTCAAAGCTGGTGCTTTTTCCCGCGTAATCTGGAGTGATTACAGCAGTGGTTCTCGGCTGTTGCTTCTTACCACGACCGACACAAGTACCTCAAATACAAATAATCTTTTCTGAGAATTATAGGAATCTCACATACTGAGTTTTTGTGGGGTTTTTTGGTGAAAAGGAGGTACTTTTGAGCCTGCAACTTTGCTGTAAGGCAAGATGTGGGTAACTGGAGTGGTTCATCTGGGTTGAGCTCAGTTTTGGTCGCCAATTGACTGGAGATGGTGTTTAAAAAAACTCTACGTTCAACTGTGATTATTTTTATTGACTAAATAGTATTTATTCAATACGACTCCAGAGAGAGTGGCTGCCCCTTCAGCTTTCTACAGCCTGAGACACCACTGCCTCACGGCTCCTTGCGGTCCAAGTGTCTGCAGCGGAGCAGCCCGAGTCCCCATGGATGGGGCCGGCAGCTGAGCTGGTTAGATCGCCTGCTGCCCATCCGTGCCTGCTCCCCTTCTGTAGAGCATTATTCCATGATCATGGCAGTCTTCCTGACCTCTTTGTTCCATGTAAAGAGACTCTATCGATCTGGGCAGCCTGCTGAACGGGGCAGAGCAGCTGATCATCACCTTCATGAGCTCGCTGGTTTTGGGTGTCCTGTGTTAGTTGTCATGAGTTATTGAAGTGAAACCGCCCGGGCCATCAAAATAAATTTAGCAGTTGTTCTACACACCCTGCCCCTCTAAATCGGAATCACGTGATACACTCCCACCTACTTTTTTCCTAAAGGCTTTTCGGCGCGCAACAAAAGCCCCCGCCGCAGGGCCAGCCACAAAGGCCGGCAGCTCAGACGCAGCTGGAAGGGGCACAGCGCTGGGGCTCGGCCGGCAGCTGCAGCCCCGCAATGCACCTGCCCAGCGGGGAGAGAGCCCGTCTGGATAAACAGGGATCTCTTGGGGGCCCGCATGCCCAGGAGCTGGATTCAGTAGGAATTGGGTCGCCAGGGCAAGAAAAGGGCAGCGGGGGTGGGTGTGCTTGTGGCAGTCGGGAATGAGGGCAGAAGCGCCGCAGAGGCCTCTTGCGGGCAGAAAAGGGGCCGGGGCGGTGGGTGGGTGACAGCACCGACCCCGCGGGCTACGTGAGGGAGGCTCCAGATGGCCACGGGGGGACAGCGAGGCACTGGGTACCGCTGTCCCGCAGCCGGGGCCGGCCGGGGAAGGGGCGGCTCGGGCACTGAGGGAGAGGCGCCTGCTCCCGAGGGACGCGTCAGGGAGCCCGAGGGCAGCCGCCACACCCTGGGCGCTTGGGCGGCCTCATGGGGTCAGGCGGGACCCAGGTCAGGGCGGGCAGGGGTCGAAGCGCCGGGTATGGGCCCGCCAGCTGGGAGAGAGATGAAAGGATGAAGGGAGGGAGGGAGGGAGGGAAGGATGAGGGAATGAGGGAGGGAGGAGGGACGGAATCGCCATCCCTCGCTCCCAGCCGCTTGCCAGCCCCAGGTAGGGGCCGATGATTGACAGCTGACACCGCCCCCCCGGCGCTCTCATTGGCCGTTCCCCATGCCGATCAGCGCTCAGCGCCGCCGGCGCCTGCTTCCCATTGGTGGGCTGTGCCCCGCCCCTCGCGCAGGAACCTTAAGGGCGGTGAGGGGGCGGAGCCTGCGGCTGAGGGGGCGGGGCGGCGGCGGCTTAGCCCGCGAAGGCGGCGGCGGCTGGAGCGCTGGAACGGCGGCGGCCGGAGCGGGATGGGACGGAGCGCTGCGTCAGGTGGGTGCGGGGCTCCGCTCCAGCCCCTCGTAGCCACGGTGCAGGGAGGGCAGGAGGGCGGGCGGCCGCGCTCAGAGGGTCCTTTCCCGTCCTGCGAGGAGCGCGGAGGGCGAGCAGTCGCTTTTTAGCGGTCTCCAGCCCGCGGGGATAATCTCGGCGCTGCCCTGCGGGAGCCCCCTTTCTCCTCCCGGCCGCGGCGGGAGCTGCTGGCTGTGCTCCGCTGGCCCGGGCTGAGCTGCCCGTCCTCGGGCCCTCTCGCCTCAGCTTTGTTCCGAGTCCTCCGCCGGCCTCGGCCCCTCGCCCGTCCCCGGAGCCGCGCGGCGCGCTCCCCTTCCCCCCCGCGCTCTCGGGGAGGCTCCGGAGCCCTCCGTGCTGGGGTCGGGGACGGGCCCCCGGCCTGTTCCCCGCGGCGCTCCGATGGGGCAGCGGGAGTACGGCCCATGCCCGGGAGCCGCCCGTGGGGAGCTCGTTCCCCGCTCGTGTTCGGCCCCCGAGAGCGGCCCCCGGCACCGCCGAGGCTTTTTGATGTCCGGCGCTCTTCAAGTATTTAAGAAATAATCGTCTTTGGCTTTGAAGGACGCTGGGAGTCCTTGACAGCTCGGGAACTTTTAAGCTCTTCCCCGCCCCACCACATTCCCCCCCCCCCCTTCTTTTAATTTTTTTGTTTCTACTTGACTCTTTAGTAAATGTGTCGCTGAGAAGAAGTCTGGAGTCTGAGTGCAGGCGTGTGAAGACAGGGATTTATCTCAACTGTTCAATGTCTAACACTGAACTAAAAGCAGTTAAAAAATGCTTTGTTGATTCCCTTTCTTTCCGATATAGTTCAGTATTCGCTGCAGATAACAGAAGAAGGGCTGATAGTTTTAGGTTGAGCAGTAATCAGTGAAGTGGGGCCAGTACTTGAGTGATTGGATACAGTTGTGAGATCCCTTGATAGAAGACACTTCAAAGCACAAATGGTGTAGTGTGTGTGATGTTTGTGCAGGAATAGGAAAAAGCTGTACTTCTTTGTGCCTCTTTTGTAAACTGCAGCGAATGAGGGGACAGTGTTCCTGCTAGAAAAAGATGGGGCAAATTACGAAAGCAGCCAGGAACTTTATGAAACTTTAAATCTGGGGATGAGGAGGTTGTTTATTCTTGCCTATCATGCAAGACCGGCCTTCTTTTTAAAACTTGACATAGGGAATCAAAAAATATTACATTTAGAGGAGACAGACTGTTGTTTTGACTTTGGCTGATACAGTATTTTCCATAAACTAATAGCGAGTGTACTTGTGGAGAGGAATGAAGTAATGGAATAAGGCTGCAGTTCTTATCCTCCAGCAGGCTGTCCCACACTGCAGCGCTCTGTAGTTCAGATGTGAAGTTATGTGGCCTCTAATATACAGAGGCTGACATGATGCAAAATAATTATGCTGCACTAAAGTGCTCAAGCTGGAAATCTGTGCAAGTTACTGGTTACAGTGCTTGCAAACTTCATGATTGAAGATTAAACTCTGTGTTTGAGCAGTGGAACTGAGCTTTGACAGTTGTTATGCTACAGCTTTTTGCCTTTTAAGTTCTCATCAGAAGAAAATATGCTAAGATGGAAGGACAGTTATCTGCCCACGGGCCCCAAGTCATTCTTAGTAAGAATTAGGATGTTTTATCTGTAGCTATTCATTTGAGACTAGGACCATACTATGTTTCCCTTAAGTGATGTGGAAACTTGATTTGTTTCCAGCTGAATTCTGGGGATGAGTTGTGCAAAGCAAACTTTTTCTGTCCCTTGCTGGAAGATTAGTTTTGTGTTTATATAGCTAGAGGCAGTATGAATGGAGTTATTAGGCAGTGAACACAGAGGTTTTGTTGTACATGAAATAATGTATAATTGAGCCAGTCCTCTTCTCGTTTTCCATGGCTGTTTTCCTCAGATAAAGAGAAAATAGAAAACATTTTTTTATCAGATACTGAAACAATAGTCTTGATTATACTCAATAGTTACAGAAATTGAATAGTCTTTGTTAATCTTCTTATTTGTCGATGGAAGTATTAAAAATTACTTTACATGCCAGAAATAGAATTGCGTGTGTTTTAAAAAGGTATTTTCATAGCAGGAATAAGTTACTGTGGCTTCATGTTTGATTTTTATGGTATAACACATGTGACATTTCATAGTTAATAACAGCATAAACCTGTTTTGTTCCTCAGTATATGCTTTATCTGTAAAACATGCCTCAAGGGATCATGATTTTACGAGAAGCAATATAAACTCCTTCTATGTCAACTACTCTTTAGTGTGCCTACTTTAGCTCAGGTTTATTTACTTTATTCTTCAGTGAGAAGGTACATGCCATTTACTTGTCTGAAACAAGAATAGCAGTGTCTGTGGGCAGTATTGCTGTATGGAGGAAAGAGAAAGAAAAGCCATCATCTGACAGATGATAGAGTGTTTTGAAGTGTCTTATACAGTGATGAGAAAGACAGGGTTTCTGGAAAGCTAACCAAACCAGAGAGGATACTTTGGTGAAGAATTCCAGAAGAATTTTCCATCACTGTATCAGTGTGACCTGGACATGAATTAGCTTTCATGCCTTTGCAAGTCTTTGTTTTTTGATTAAACTTCCTGCATGAACAGTCACATATTAGTGTACTCTTTGTTCTTTTGAGCAGTCTCAGAGCACTCTCTTCCAGAGTTCTCTTGACTGCTTTGTGTGAGGAAGAAGCAAAAAATACTGCTGCAGGTAATTTCAGTCTGCTCTTGCAGGCCTGTCTTTAACTGATGTGTACTTCATGTTGTCTTGTAACTGCTCTGCAATCTTGTATAATACAACTCTTCTTGGACTTTTCAGTTCAAATGGGATGTGTTATGACTTCTGGTTCATGTGTGGCTCCAGTTAAAATTATTAGACAAGCTGTGGTCATTACTTTTGACTTGTTTTTCTTTTATTTTTTCTTGCATGGGATCCTGAGCACAGGCAGTGTATCACATGAATTACACTGCTGGTGTAAGTTACTGACCAGGCTGTGTGTGCCCAGTGGGTTATGATACGGAGTTTTGTTAATTATCTCCATAGCAGAAGTACATTAGCATACAGTGCTGATGGGGAGCAATTGGTCTTGTCTTCTCTAATCTTAATGGCATGCAGTAGATGGAGATCATTGATAGGATCAGATTACAAATGTCTTCCAGTGTAGGATGTAGCTGTGCTTTGCCTTTGGAAGCTTCCCTGTACAAGGAGTATGATGAATTGCAGGCTGTCACTGCTTATTCTCTTAAAAGGAAAGGTGGAGGTAGAGGGTGACTATTAACTTCTCCATATGGAAGGCTCACATACAGAATACCTGTAATCTAAGAAAAATTAGTGTCTTGACTGAGAATTAAATCAAAGCATCTCGAGCCTTAGCTCTAGCAGAGCTGCCATAGCACTTACATTCTCTCCTGAGAACTTAGTCTGCCTTTAGAGGTAAAAATTACAATAATCTCAAGTTACACTAGAATTATTTATTACAGTTTAACCAAATGTTTTCCTTCACATTTAACTATTATTTAGATCCAAGTCAGCCTTTGATAAAAGTTGTTGAAATGTTGCATTGGGTTCTTTTCCTAACTGGTAAAGCACAGTTGTTTTTTCCCCCTCTTTTGAAAATTCAGATAACTGAAATATTTTTAGCTACTGATGGATGTAATTTCTTCTGCCACAAGAAGAATCAAAATGCTTGGGCAGAAATTAAGAAATTTGTACAAACAGCTGGAGATCAAAATGGCAGCCTTTATGCTGATTTAAGCTGCGAACTTTGAGCTTATCTTTGATTTCTTCATTTTTGGCAAGGGAGGTAGCTGAAGAATTATTTTGAAGGCTTCTAAGTATGGTAAATATTTGTTGGATTTGCTGGTTTTTATTTGTGTTAAGGATTTATAGGTGTCTGGAATTTCAACATGTTGTGAATTAGTTTTTCCTTTCACATACTAAAATATTCTGCTATGGAACTGATGGTGTTTTCTGCATCTAGCAATGACCCAGAATGTATGGGGATTTTTTTTTTCTCAATTCAGCAGAATTTTAGTTAATCGTTAATCCTTCAAAATTCTTGGAGCCCGTTCCTATCTAAAAAACAGAATCTCTTTATTCTAACAGAGATTGGGTAGCCAAATTCAATGGTAGGGGAAAGCATGTGTTTCTACTGAGTGTAAAGCATAGTATGCCTCATTTATTAAATATATTGGTTTTGAGTATTCATTGTACTTGTGCCACTTGCATGCTTGAACTGATGTACATTTTCAAGTGTATGTTTTGGAAGCAGAGAAATTGAAATTGTTATTCAGTACTTCAGCTGATGGATCCCAGATTTCTTGGGCATATTCACAGTGGCAAACTACTTTGCTCATAACAAGTAATAGTTGGAGAGCTTGTGATGCATAATACATCAAAACATGTTAGTAGTATCCAGTCAACGTTGGAATTGATTTCTTGGTGTTGGTTTTGAAATCCGAAAAGGTCAGTATCAAGCGATGCTGAGTGAGGAAAGCCATTCATTTACTATGGACTTGGTGGTGTTGTAACAGAGCAACAGGCAGCTGTGGAGACTAATGTGCTGGAAGACAAGGCCTGCAAAGCTTGTTTTATTTTGAGACTTCAAACAGCCTTTGGAAACACTTCTTTGAGAAGTTCTTCTGCCTCATTACATGTGAATGGATAAATGAAGTTTGAACTTGTGAATTAAAAGGCGGGCTTTAGTGGCAATGTGGCTTTTTAGTTTGTTTTTCTGCAGCAGTTAGGTCTTGCTGATCAGTTTTCTATAGAATGTTGAAATTCTCTGGAACTTATATCAGCACTGATTTACTGCAGAGTTATTTCCTGGGAAAGTAGTGTTTTTCTTTATAAAGCTTGGCTGCTGCTTTGAATGCTTAAACAGCTGCAAACATGGACAAGAATACATCACTTCAAGTGAAGCCTTTGATTTCATGCTGAATTTGAAGACACTCTTGTATCACTGTTTTTTGCATATGGAATATTGAAGTTTCTTCTCACCTCTATATGCCAGCTTGAGCTGGAGCGGAGCTGCAGTTAAATCTTAAGTCATATTTAAAGAAGATGTCTTGGTGCAGTTATACTAGTGGTTTGGTTACAGTATCAGATTATTTAACTGAATAGTAGGAGAAGGGTATTTGCATTGCTAGACAAGCAGCTGTGCAAGCCATGTGCTTTCCATCCAGTCTTCTTTTGGCAGAAGGAACCAGGAACTAGCGTTTCAGCAGCTTCTTTTTTTTTCCCCTAGATGGAGGAGATCTTGTCTCCCTCTGCTCAGCCAGCTTGCTTCTCTTGAAGCTTTCCCTTCCAATCCTACAGGTCTTGTACATGTTCACTGTAGCAGGCATCAAGCACTGCTCATGCTCTTGTAGACTATGCTGAAATTTCAGGTATCCTTTGATACAGGGTGGGTAGCTCCACACCAGCACATAGTGAACATTAGGAGCTACACGTAGTTATAGCTCAAGCTATTCTTGCT
Source organism: Melospiza melodia melodia (assembly GCF_035770615.1). NCBI lineage: Eukaryota > Metazoa > Chordata > Aves > Passeriformes > Passerellidae > Melospiza > Melospiza melodia. Next base: position 82,365,517 of record NC_086195.1, read on the forward strand.
GTAAAGACAGACATTCATGTCTAGTTGCTGAATTTCTGTACTGGATTTGCACTGATAATGACAAGAGAAGCTTCCATGTTGTTGGACTAATAAGTGGTAGCCTTAAGGATTTTTATTGTCCCAAAATAGCTTCATTTGAAATACTAATGTAACATCATTGGGATTCTGATTTTTTTTCTAGAATACTTGCTGCCTTATCGGAGAAGGTGTGTGCTTTGTGAAGTGTTGTTCTGGTTGCTGTACTAACAACTCTGAGGGCCTTGGATCTGCAGCTTGCTGTCATGCTTGGTCACACAGCTGGCTGAAGCACTGTCTGTCTAGTTGGCTTGATGCTGGAGCAGCCTTAGCAATCTTCTGTAATTTCTCTGTCTTGGAGGGTGATGGCAAGATTCTGTTCAATGGGATTTAGAATTCTACTTGCAAAAACTGCAGAGAGAGAGGTGTTTCACATATATTTCACACCTGGGGAAGATTTCAGAACTTCTGTTGTCTTAGCTGCTTGGAATGGACTAAATATTTTACATTATTTAGTAAATTGGTCCAGTTACTATTTCTGTGCATTATTAATGAAGGACAGAGTCAAATATTGTAGCAGACTGAACCCTCATCTTAAATCTCCGGCTTTCTGCAATATGCAGAAATAAATCTTATGTAGTATATAGCCCAATCTGCATTTTTCTGTTAGCTGTTTTGTCTCTTAATGTGGGACTATTGAGGCAGCAGTATTTCTGAAATAATCACCTTTACTGGGTATGTAGTATGTATTACTGCTGCCTGTGACAGTGACTGCTGAAACCCCAAATTCTTTGCCTTCTCTCCCCGTTTCATGCTTTAAAATGAAGCTGTTAAATGCTTTGTGTGCCACTTCCTCATTTGCATTTTCTGTTCCAGTTCCTCTTGCTGCAAACTCTCGCTGATGCATTTTTTCTGAAGTCTGTTACTTCCCTTCGAAAGTCACTCCTATATCCTAGTAATCCCTGTAAAAAGACAGACGTTATGATGAACTTCTGCTTTGTGTCGTTTCTAGTAAAACCCACTCATGCCTTCTTTTTGAGAGTGAAATACTTGGAGATGTAAAAAAACCAAACCCCAGCAAAAACCACAACAAAAACCCTTCCCAGCTGCCACGTGCATCCCTGAAAAAATTTAAAATGGAGGGAAGTAGATGCAAGACATGAAGTGTAAATCCTTGCCAAATGTAAATCCGTCTTCTCTTAGCTGAGTGAACTGCTTACTATCAAATTTCTTTAAGCCACAGAATGTTGGTTTTGGCAGGAACATCAGAAAGAGTATTCTTTCTTTTAAACAGTTGTTGTTTGGAAAACAAGCATATGTTTGGCATCATCATAGACTTCTAAAAGAGGAAAAAGTGGTTTTATTTTCAAAACATATAGTAGAACTGTATTTTCAGCAGAATCAAATGTTAAATGCTTCTGGAAGCTTAAATATAATAGTGTGTCCATACAGTTGGTTGTCAAGGTTGAAACAACAAGCATAGTTAGCCTCGAAGCTGCTAAATGCTAATCCAAGCTTGGCAAGTATTTTTCTCAGCCAATTGAACTGAGGAAGTTAGAGAAGCACATAGACAGCCTGTAGTCAAGTTTTTAAAAGCAAACTTAAATGTTGAGGTTCAGTTATAAAAAATGCAGCCTTATTTTATAACTTTGGTAATGGTGATGTTGACTGTAAGACCTGTGACTCTAAATCTGTACTTTGAGTATCCCCACTCTTATTCATCCTGGTGGAATTGTTGCTGTTAATGCTTTTGAATATGAAGCATTAGAAAGTATACTGAATTAGATTTTGTGAACCTAAGGGATGATAGTCTAAATAGTGACCAGCTTTGATTTGTTGGTCAAAGGTAAGATAACTTGCTTCGTGCCTCATCACAGAACAATGAATGCAGCACAGACCAGTCTGGGTTACTCAAAGAAATTTGTGTAGGCTCACTGAGTTACGGGGATAGGCTAAGAAATGAGAAGAATTGTGTGTTTTAGCACTGGGTGGGAAACATCAGGGAGATTGAACTGTGAGGGTGAGAAGTATGGATGTTGAATCTAGAGGAATAAAACTAGTGAATTTAATTGAGGGTTACTGAGAGTTGTTATAATCTCTTGAAGATGTTTAACCTGATATTTTAGAGCTAAAATATAGAGGAAACCTTCAAACAAAAGCTTGTCTGAAATACAAAGCTTGAAGGACAAGTGTTCTTTTGTGAGAAGTGTATTTTTGAGACTTCTAAATCCACTTTGAACAGAATACTAAAATAAATGTAACTCTAGGAAGATAAGACTCTAGAAATAATTGAATTCTGCTGTGGATTAGTTAATTTGCATTATGTTAGTAGTGTTCTCTAAAATATGCCTTCCATACCTTTTTTTTGCTCATTTCTGCAGGTGTATAATGAAGTGTTCATCCTCTTTTCTTGTTCAAAGCACACAGGACTTGATGATTTAAATCAGATTCTTATTGGGTGCTATAAGAAGAACAAACTTGGCCAAAGTGGGAACCTTAAGCAGTATGGGGTTTTTTTTGTAGGCTTGAAATAACTTTTGGTGACTCTGCATATAAGAGAACATGACCTATGGAACAGCTGGCCCATAAGAAGTAGTTTTGTTGCAGAACAGACTTATTTACATGTTCACTTGGTAATAGGCTACTCCTAAATAAATGCCTTTCTCAAGGGCAAGATACCCCTATACTGTTGCTGTACTTGAAAATGAGGTAGTTGTGAAAACATTAGGTCTTAAAAGTGTTGGGGGCACTTACCTTTTGAAAAAAAAGTGTGATTCCTATGATAATTTGCAGCATGGTTTTCTAAAATAACAAAGTCAGTATTCATCTGCACTGTGTAGAAGGAAACACTGTATTATTTGGGATCAGATGATAGTTTTAAGTGGTACTTCATAAAGGAGGCTTTGGAAAAAAAACTAACAAACCCCAAACATCAACAAAAACCTTCAAACAAACAAGGTTCCCTGTCTTCTTGATGATCCGTTTTAGTTCATTGTGCTTGGTGCAGAATTTGCCAGAGTTTTATAACCTGTAACAACATGAATGGTCTGCTCAAATGATTGTGGTGCTTACACCTCCTGGGCACTTGTTGGTCATAGAGGTGATGTCTGAAGAGCTACATGAGCATTTAAAACTGAGGTCAGGTGTGGTAGGAGAGGAAAGGCATCGGGTTCTGCATCTGCTGTGGCTTTGCTTGCAGCCTTGCACCCATCTGCAGTGCATGTGCTGGTGCTCTTTGAACAAAGCTTCGTGCATGGCATATCAGTAGTTTTAACTAAGCCTCCCTGTTTGGCTCTATTTTATTCCTCTACTGCTCTCTGGCCAGCACCGAGCAGCTGTTAAATAAAGAGGGAAAGAGGAAACCACGTGTCACAGCTGTGCAGCTGTGGTCCTGCCCGCTGGGAAGTGGAGTTGTTACTCTTCAAAGCACTGTGTGGTTTCTGCATTTTATATGGAGATGAGAAGAGGTGGATTTGAAGCTGTGCTGGGTTTCCTGCTGTCTTTTATCTCTTCCTATCCTAGAATGAAGTGGTCAATAATATCCAGAATGTCATTGCTTCCATTTCCAGATGTAAGCTGCACATTGCTCTGGAGCTGTCAACTGCTGCCTGGGCAAGCATGGCATGGCCCTGGGACATGGCATCCCTTCTTTCCTGGGACATCCTCTGCCTCCACTCCTGCCTACATAGGGTTAAACAGAATAGCTGCTCTTCAAATGAAAAAAAATTCTTGCATGTTTACTGGCAGCCCCTGTCTTTCAGCAACCAGTTGCCACATTAATTTTTTTTTTTCCCCAAAAGTCAAGATATTTTGCATCTTACATGATGTGAATCTGTATTTAATTACTGGAAATCTAAATTATTTATGTTTTTCAAAATATAAATAGAGGAAGGCAAAATTGAAATGGATATTTTCTGGTTGTTGGAAGACTGAGGAAGGGATGCAGACAAGAAACCAATCCAGAATAGGATAATTTACCTGCAATCACATTATTATGGAGATGTCTGAGATGTATGTATTAAGTAATTTAGGTTTTCTTTGTGGTCACATCATATCTTAGTTATTGTTTCTAAATCTCTTAATGGAAATTACTTTGTGAGATACTGCATTTGTGGCAGCTGACTGCCTCTTCTTCCTCCTCCCTAGTAGAAAGTACTAAACATGGCTGCAAATGTCATAGTGAAGTAATCTGAAGGATTGAATTTATGGGAATATTTAGTGGGAACAGGTAAAATTAGTCTCTTTATTTAGTATCAACTGTGTGGTGTTGAATCTGATGGTAAGGCAGATGACCTGGATGGTTTATGTGATTAGGATAATGAAGTCGATATTTTTCATTACCTATATTAAAAAAGTATTTTAAATTCCTTTTTATGAAAAGAGGACTTAATTAAAACCATAAAAATCCCATGGTAACAGCAGGCATGATTGCTTTAAGCCACTTCAGCCTTCTTTTCAAAAGAAAAAGTGGACTTTATTTCACATACTTCTGGATTTTTGGTGATTTGTTTGATCTTCCTAAACTGCTAAGCTCCTCTACATTGAGTGAGATTTGAGGTCACAGATCCATGCAAAACTGCTTTAGTTTAACTGGCTTATAAATAAAAATGTTTATAACAAAAAAGACCCAGAAGAAACAAACAAAACTGTTGCATCTGGCCCTTTAAAAACAGGAGAAGGGAGGGAAAAAACCCCCTAGAGAAACTGTGATAGACCTGAACCATGTAACTAATGCTAAAGTATGCCAGTCTCTTTCAAGAACAGCTTTCCAGCTGGGATGAAATAAGGAATAATTCAATACATAAGTTTCACCTGTTAAAAAGCTTTCATTTCTGTCCCTCCCTTCTCGCCCACCTTATTTCTTTACATAATAATGTCCTTGATTGAACCCCATAGGTCAGCTGTAAGGAGTCATTAACTGTTGAATTGCACTGAGCTTTAATTTTCTAAATGGTGGCTCTTTAATGATTAATCTGTATGATACCTCTTGTTTGAAAACAATTTATATGGTTTTTGAGACTTTAAAATTGGGGGAAAACGCCACACATTTCACAAATAATCTTCATAGTGATAAAACATACTGGTTTTATGTATGTAGAGAGATCTGTATCTGTAGGTACACAAGGCTTTATAAATGAAATAATTACAGCATTAGCTGCATGCACACATGAGTATGTGCATATAAGAGAGATGTTTACGGGAACAGAGTATTTCAGTTGGAAGTATTTGTCCAGTCCAGCTGCCCGACTGCTTCATGCTTCAAAGTTAAAGCATGTCCTTAGGGATGTTGTTCAAATGCCTCTTAAACACTGTCAGGAGTTGAGGCATCAAGCACCTCTCTGGAAAGCCTGTTTGAGTGTGTGACCCCTCCCTTGGTGATGAAACACTTCCTGCTGTCCAGCCTGAACCTCGCCTGGAGCAGCTTTGAACCGTTCCCACGTATCCTGTCACTGGGGCCCAAGGAGCAGAGGTCAATCCTTCTCTTTTCACATCCCTTCCTTGGGGAGCTGTGGAGAGCAGTAAGGTCACCACTCAACCTCTGCTTGTCCAAACTAGACAAACCCCAAGTCCTCAGCCACTCATTACAGGACTTTTCCTCACAGGCCCTTCTTCAGCTTTGTTGAGCCTCTCTGGACACATTCAAGCACCTTCACAGCCTTCATAAATTGTGCACCTGAGAACAGTAGACAGTCCTTGAGGTGAGGCCACATCAACACTGAGTGCAGCAGGACAATCTCCTCTTTTGCCTGGCTGGTGATGCTGTTTGATTCATCCTGGGATGGGGTTTGCCCTCTTGTCTGCCAGGGCTCACTGCTGACTCAGACTGAGCTTCTGCCCACCATGTACTCCAGATCCCTCTCCTAGTTTATATTTGTGTCTGGCATTACTTTGTCCCAGGTGCACAATTTATGAAGCTTTGGACTCGTTGAATTTCGTGCTATAAATCATAGACCAGTGTTCCAATCTATGTAGATCCCCCTACACAAAGCCCCCTGTTCCTCAGGAAAGCCAAAAGCAGCTCCCAGTTTGGTGTCACCAGGAAGCTCAGTAAAGGTGCACTGCCCTCCTGCATCCAGATTGTTGGGAAGTACAGGAACAGGAGTGGCCCTGGAACTGATCCCTGAGGAGCACTGCTGGGGACCGGTCACCAGCTGTACCCCCTTCACTTTACAACCCTTTGAGCTCTGCCCTTCAGCCAGTCCTTCACCCAGCACACCATGGACCCACTTGTCCTGCAGCTGGACAACTTGTCCAGAAGGATGCTGTGACAGTATCAAAAGCTTTCCTAAAAAATCCAGAAAAAGACATTTACTGCCTTGCCTTCTTTAGATCTGTGACCTTATCAGAAAATGTTACCAAATTAGCTTATTAGTTATGACTTTCCTTTTGTGAACCCATATTTACTGTGCCTGGTAATTGCATTATTCTCTAAATTCCTTTCAGTATTACCCAGTATAATCTTTTCTTCTATGATTTTTCCAAGAGCTGAGACCACTTTAATAGGGCTGTCGTTTCTTGGATCTTCCTTCATACCCTCCTTGTAAATTGGAATAAAACTAGATCTGGATCAGCAGGGACCTCTCTCAACTCTGAAGACTTTTGGTAGATGATAGACAGGGGTGCTGATGAAGCATCCACCAGCTCCTTCAGAACTCTGGGATGACTCCCATTGTTCCCCATGGAATTGGAAATATTCAGCTGATCCCTTAGAATTTCATTGTCCGTAAATGGAAACTTGCTGTTCCCCCACTCACTGTCTTCCATCTTGGGAGTGGGCAGCCCCAGGTCCGTCAGTATTGTGACTGAAGCCGCCTGGCCAGCAGCTTGGGGGAGGTGATTTTCAACTTCTGCTTCGCTCTTGTGAGATCCCACCTGCAGTGCTGCACCCAGCTCTGAGGCCCCAAGCTAAGAAGGATGTGGACATGTTGGAGCAAGTCCAGAGGAAAGCTGTGAAAATAATCAGAGGGCTGTACCACATCTCCTGTGTACACAGGCTCAGAGAGCTGGGGCTGTTCAGCCTGGGCAAGAGAAGGCCTTTTGTAACAGGACAAGAGGCAATGGCTCTATACTGAAAGAGAGTGGATAGGAAGGAGTTCTTCACTCTGAGGGTGGTGAGGCACCAGAACAAGTTGCCTAGAGGTGTTGTGGATTCCCCATCCCTGGAAGTGTTCAAAGCCAAGTGGCTCTGAGCAGCCAGGGATAGTGGATGGTGTCTCTGCCCATGGCAGGGGGTTTGGAACAAGATGATCATTAAAGTTACTTCCAACCTAAACCATTCTGTAATGGAAAAAACCACTGAACGACATTGTTTTTAATTCACCCCCAGCAGTCACTTAATCATCTCCCACAAGTCCAATGTTTTGTTTTAGACCCCTTGCTATTTATATACTTTAAAAAGCCATTTTAAGGGATCATAAAGCAGTTCCCAATGTAAGCAAGCTTCATATCTCAGTTGTGGTTTTTTAACAAAGGATGTGGCCTTTTAGGAGGACATAATAACAGGGAAGGTGAGTTTTTTCCATATATCTACCCACTCTAGATCACAAAGCATTATTCTGTCTGCTAAGGTGAAGGATGTGCCTTCTGTTCTCCAGACATTAAATCTGAGTGCTTTTATGTTTTTTCATTTCTCTTTCACCACCTTGCTGTGGGGAAATTAGCCATGGAGTGATGCGAGTTCCTGCTTTCAGCTAGATCCAGATGTAAAAATACGTTTTGGCCCTGAATGGGGTGTGCTAGAGAGAGAAGCTGCTTGCTTGATCCAGGCTGTGACCATCTGCATAATTGTGATTCCATGGAATTGAAGTTGGCTGTCAGCTACAGCAGTGCTGAGTTGTTTAGTAGGACCTTGGTGCTGCCTCCTTCCCTGTTGCACTTCTTTATTCGTGTGGTGTTTTTTCCGCTTTTTAAAAACCACATCAGTTTTGTTTAATTTTTCTTCTGTTCCTGAACATTCTGAAACCTACTAGATTTCATTTCTCAATCTTGAGGTGTCTCATTTGTGGTTTGTGTGTGTATATGGTATTTTTGGCTAATGCTTTTCAGCAGGATTCTGTGGCCTGTGCTGATTCATGCTTCCCTTACTCTGCCACTTCTCTCTAACATTATGAAACGGTAGAGTACAACCTGCATGAGCTTCTGCTATTTCTGGAGATGTATGAGTGAAGAAAATATTAAGTCTTGTTCAACACAAGGCGAAATCTGTTATTTGATTTGAATGTTGGCTGTTCATAACCTGACAATACTTTTTGATTGATTTTTGTCACCAAATGCAGGTACTTTAATGAAGCATTTAACTTGAAAGTCACATCACCTAGCCTTGGACTAATCCCCTTAATGAACCCACAGATTTTCTGTCTGGAGTACTACTTACATAAAGCACCTATCTTAGATGTTCATGCTTTTTAGCAGTGCCTGCTAACAACAAGAAGTGAGGTTGAATGCTCCAGAAAGCACAATGTAAGGGACTTTTTGATTTCAAGAAACATATTCTTAAATATTAGTAATTGAAAAACTGTGCTATGTAATGCTGGGTGGGTAACAACTGAAATGAGAGATGCTGTCTGCTGAGGATGACCCATTTTTAGTGTTGTTACATGACAGTGGGCATCCACTTGAGTGAAGGCATCAGAGTTCCTTTTGTGAAGCATTAGGGAGACATCTCTACAGGCTAGGAGGGAGCTCTTTGCTGTTCTGTAGAGAAGTGTACTCTGACCTTCTGGAGAAGAGTGCAGGGCTGTACTGGGGGAAAGAGCAGGCTGATAGTACAGAAGACTTGTACTGTGATATTAGGGTTGTTATCTGTGAAGAATTTAGGGATGGTGAATTCTGCCAGCAAACCTTTTCGAGTGTTTGAAAACATTTTGATATTGATATCCCATCTGAAATCTGCTCCTTTTCAGAGGTATTGGCCTTTTGTCTTTCCTGGTGGTGGAAGAACCCTCTCTTTTTGGATCAAAGACAAGAGAGCTGCTTCTTGTCTCTTGTGGTTGCTACCAGTAATTTGTGGTATAATCTTTGTTTGGCTTCATTTGCAGTGAAGAGTCAGTGCTGACCATAAGAAGAGAGTGTAGTCCTGGGCAGGCCTCTTGTTGAGACACCAGAGAGGTGATAGATGTAGGGATGGTCCTGCTTCCTACCAGCCAAGAATGTCTGACAAGCCACTGCTGTTACTGGCTGGCTTGTAAGCTTGATGGGCTGGCTTTTGTGGATTGCAAAATCTCTGAAGATCAAGTGTTTAACCTCAGATAAATTCCACAGGATGTTTAGGATTTTGCAAGCCTGCTGTTTAGATGGGTTTCCTCTGTCCAGTACTGAAGGAATGCTATACTCAGTCAAGTAGTGAATATTTGTACCATAATCCAGCGAGTGAAATGGAATAAAAGAGACACCAGAACTCCACACAGGTTGGATTTTTTTATTTTATCTGCCTGTGCTCTGAAGAAAAATTTCCAGAACTTGAACTTGTTTTCCTTGGACAGAATTGGTGGCAAAGGGCAGCTGGGTGTGGTGACTAAGTCTGACTCTCAGAGTGGTTCTCAAGAAGATGCAGAGTGGGAAAGTATCCCTTGAGGGCTTGTCAAAGGGCAGGTTGCTCTCTGCACTCCAAGTACAGTGTCTATCCCAAGTAATTTTGCATTTCTGGATGCTGCAGAGGCTCATGGATTGGACAACAGTGAGTGAATCTTTAATTAAAGACCACCTGGAAAACATGAGTTGCCATGTCTTTATGCTGCTCCTGTTCTGTGCTCAAACTTAAGACTGGGATATGGAGCAATCTAGTTTGGAGATTTAAAGATAGTCTAGTTTAAAATAAGAAACTTTTGAGTTGTCTTGATCAGTCTTAGGAAAGCTGCCTAAGATGTGCTCCTAAGAGGCCCCTCAGTTTTAAGTAACTGATTGTATGGCTCTTTTACAGAAAAGCCCCCATCCCACTGTAGAAGAACATAAGATCAAGGGGGACCTAACCACTAATTGATGTGTGGTTCTACTCTTTAAAGGCTTCAGAACCTGTCTGGGTTTTCCTAATGTGTGTTGCAGAGTTACAGTAGTTTCTAAGATTGAATTTCATATTTTAAGATTAAATACATGCAGAAATTTAACAAGGCAACCCAGTACTGAAGTTTTAAACCACTTTGTTTTTTGTCTCTATGCATTGGTAATGCAGTTACTTGAATTCAAACTATAGTGGTAAACTTTGGGTCTCCATATATGGAAATATATTTTAAAAACCATTCCCCTACCCCAGAAAGCAGACTTCAAAATAAAATCCTTTTTTCACCATTTTCATGATGACCTGCCATTTGGATACTTTTAATCCTCAATCTGTGTAAAAGTTATGTCTTGCATTAAATCCTTTATGTTTTTTTCCTGTGGATTTCTGAAGTAATCCTCTGTGTGCCATATAGCTTGTTCTTCAAATTGCTTGCCTATAATATTCTCATTTCTCGGAGTTTTGTTTAGAAAGCTTTAAAACATTGATTTTAAACAAAATTCAGCTGGATGTAAATTTCTTACCAGAAGTCAGTGTTACACATTCTGCGTGTCTAAATTCTTATCCTGTTGAAACTGTTTAGTACTTTCTGTAATTTAGTCAATGAATGTGTCAAATGGGGCACTTGGCAGAGGAGTCAGTGATGTTCTTGATAATGAGTAAGAATCTTTTTATAGTGCTTTTGTTTTTTTCCCTCTTGGGGATTTCATGGGAAACAAAGAATCCATTCAAAAGGGAATGTGTATGTTTTCACAGTTGGGCAGTTGATAGGTATTGCTGCGCTGTTAGCGGTGTACCAAAACATATTTTCCTTCCTGTATCTTGTGTTTTCATCATAGCTGTGTGTATCTTAAATGTGGAACTCGGAGAGAGTCTAACACTTTGTCTCTGGCTTATCCTGGGCCTTTTTCAATATTCTACTTAAAAAAATATAAAAAAATCTGATTGCAAAAAAAAAAAATAATCTAAAACTGCTTGACATTGACCACATCTTCATGTTTTTATTTGGCCAGGTAAGGATTTATACTGAAATACACGTCAAGATAGTTGATTTGATTTCACTGTGAAAGCTGAGATTTGTCTTCATGGCGTGGTAGTTCTCAGCTTTCCTTCCATACCTTTATAGGTTCTGTATTGTTGATCTGAGTGAGGAGTTCTTTCATCACAAAATGGCTTCAGGAATCCTATTGATGTAGTGCAGCACTGCAGACAGTGTGTAAATGTAAATGATGGAAGTAAACTGCAGCATGTGGACAAAAACGTGTCACTCATGTGGGGAACTGAGAACTTCCCAAAGTGCCTTTGCTGCTGAGGATATTGGAATGTGTAAAGACATTCTCAGACACCTTGGTAGTACTGAGGGTTTAAGATCTGTATGAAGTTCCAGTCACCTTGCACCACAAGTGCTCTATGATGTCTGTTCCAGAGTGTTGTTAATGTAGTGCTGTTTGCTCTGAAGCACATTTACTCTTTCCTGAGCCACAGGCATACTTAAGTCACTGCTGGTGGAAGTCACTTACAGGATCACAGAAAGGCTTGGGTTGAAGGGAATCAGGAAGAATATCTAGTTCCAATGCCATTGCCATGGGCAGAGCACTTTCCAGTAGGCCAGGCTGCTCAAAGCCCTATCCAAGATGCCCTTGAACACTTCCATAATTTCTCTGGGCAACCCATTCCAGTCTCACTACCCTCACAGTGAAGAACTTCTTTCCAATATATAGCCTAAACTTACCCTCTTTCAGTTTAAAGCCGTTCCCTCTTGTCTTTTCATTCCAAGTCCTTGTGAAAAGTCCATCTCTATCTCTCTTGTTGGTCTCCTCTTGGTACTGGAAGTTGCTGTAAGATCTCCCTGGAGCCTCCTCTTGTCCAGGATCCTGTCTTCATAGGGCAAGGTGCTCTAGCCCCTCTAATAATCATTGTGGCCCTCCTGGAATCCCTACAGCAGGTCCACATCCTTCTTATGTTAACTTAGGCAAATAGCTTTCCCCATATAGTACATCTGTCCTGGGAATGAGAACATGAATGAATTGTATGTATGGGAGCCTTTGTAATGTCTCTAATTTTTCTCTAAGCATATAAACCCTTAAGTGAGGACCAAGACCTTGGCCAACTGGTAGATTTTATGAGCAAGTTAACTAGAGGACAATATTTTATTTGGAATAGGTGTTTACTGCACCAGTGGTTGCTGGAATCAAGGTCTGCGCACCTTAAAGCTGTGGTATTCAGAGGGAGAATGAAGGAATGTGAGCAAGGCAGGTAGTGACAGTGACTGAGCAGGACGCTGCTGTCTTGCCTTTGAGAAATCTGTGTGGTGACTTGAACAGTGTTTTGCTCTTCTAGATGCTTTTTCTTTCTTACACATCATGGTTTATAATTGTGTCCTTGAGATAAAGAAGATTTTTTCCTCTTGTAAATTTTAATTGTCTAAAATATTTAGGCAAAAAAATGCATAGAGGCATTCTGGTAAAATTCTGGTAATAGTATCAGCCTCCTCTAAGCAAGTGATCTGGTTTAGAGATCATTTTTATATAGTTCTTGCCAAAAGGGCATTTATATCTTAACTGCAAAACCCCTTAATTTATAAAAATTTTGTGTATGACTAAATGCTAATCTAAAAGTTGTAGTGTTCTCTTGATGCTAGGAACTGTAATATTTTCATGAAAACATCTCATGACTTCATTTTTGCAGGAGATTCTCATTGTTTTTTTTTAGTCTGTTTTAGTGGGTTTCTGTTCAGTAATATTTAATTTGCTGTGAAGGATCTCAGAGGGATTTAAGACTGCTGTTTTATTGTGCATTTCTGTAGGCTGTTACATCATTTTTCCATCCCCGCAGTCTTCAAGTGAGTAAATGTTACTTTCTCTGCTGATATTTCTATTTAAAAATTGATTATAACATAACACAAGCTATTTTGTTACCTTGACAAAAATTAAGCTGTATCATGAAATATTTAGCACAAAATGGTTAAAACTGTCTGGATTCTACTCATGCATATTTTACTAAGGTTTTTTTTAGCTGATTACTGAACCGAGCCCCACTTTTAATGCATATTTTTAATTATTCTCATACTGAAAGACTAAGTTAGATTTGTCTTTGTTTGCAGAAAAAGCCACCTGAGTGTGCCAGGAAGTTAGAGAACAGCTGTCTTCTCAAAGGCATAAACAGTACGGATATTCCACGCTCCTTTTTAAATGGTAAGTTGTTCAAGAGAGCTCTTGTTGAAATTCCTTGTCACTTACTTTGCATTTGTGTGAGTCTGTTACAAATAGCTTGGGCGACTGTGATAAGTCCCTCAAACTGAACACCAGTGTTGAATTTTAGAAACTTTTCCAGAAGGTTTTGAGTTAGCCTTGGGAAGGTGGTTTATATTTTTGTGATATTGAAGATGTGCTGTATTAGGCCCTGAAACAAATGTCAAAAGCATTGCTCACCCAGGAGACTGGTAGCATTTAAATACTAATCTTATTGTGTAGAAACCGAAATAAATTTACTTTATTCATGGTTGTTCATGAGCTACTGGATTTATAAATTTGCATCTGTTAATTACTTTTACCCTGTATAATCTGTACTTTGTTGATGTATTGTCTAAGAGATTTAAACTAAATCTGCTGAAGTTGAATGTTTGCTGGCATCAAAGTGCAACGGATAATAAAAGATTTGTATTTATTGATATTAAACTAGCTGTGTGGGGAAATATTTCCCTGCCTCCAGTCTGTCTCACTGCCGCACTCAACACCAGGGAAATTTAGATAAGGATTATCTGTGGCATTGGTGGAAGAGTAGCACTTCCCTCATGTGTGACATAAGAGGTGGGACACACCTGGGGGTGCTAATGGAGGACTGCTGGCAAGGTGCAGACAATTTTGTTACGATAAGTAAAGCTGATAAATGTATGCATGTGTGTATTTACAGGGAGCTGCAGCCTGTTGACATTTGCAGTGGGAGAGAGAAAGTTTTTGAGCAGGGGAAGAAGCTGAAGAGCAGATTTGTTGTTCTTCCTTCTGAGAGGATGAGGTTAAAAGTAGTATTAGCTACCTGTAGGAGAGGCTGTTTTCTTCCAGCATTGCACAGCACAGTGCTGCCTTTGGCAGAAACCACGGCCAGCCTTGCTTCAGGGTCTCTGAGAAACAGTAAAGTATGCAGCAGTGATTTAGGAGACTGTTCAGGATACTATTCTCCTGTGTCCTAGAACTGTGTCCTATAGACTCTGTCTATAACCCTGACTGTGATCCTTTGCCACACTTTCCCCCTCAGCTGAAATTCACTTATGCTTAATTTCTGTGTTCTGAGAATATGCTTGATGATACTCGAGATGCTTTTCAGCATGCATGTTCTGAAAGAGATTGTACTTTAAGTTAGGAAAAAGAAGAATTCTGGAAAATGTGTGCATTCACAATTTCAAGTAGGAAACTGTTTTGAGGAATGAAGGAATAAGGAAGCAATAAGGAGTGGGAGGGTTATGGTAACAGCTTTTGAAGGAGAAGGGTGAAAGAAAACCCACTCTTTCCTCCTTTGCCCCTCTTGCATTGCCCATTAAATGGAAAGGTAAATCAATGGTTATATACTGAAATTGTTTGGAAAAAAGATGTCTTGCTGCAAATGTCAAAAGTGGAGGAAGTGTGTCAAGCAAAGTAAGTAGTCTGTAAGAAAAAAAATAAGGTAAACTAAATATACATATTGAAAATTTTGTCAATTCACTACTAGATTATTAGATTAGTATATTGCTTATTATTTAATGAAGGAGTGAATGTTACAGCACTGTTATATTTCAGTTGCTTTTCATGTGCATGGAAACATCATTGCTTTTATTTATGGGGAGCTATAGAAATTAGTTACTACAGGAATAAGAAGCTTGGTTTTGGAATATTTTACCTTGGTTATATTTATTAATAAGGCTTCAAAAATTATTTTCAGCTATTTGCTGTTCATTCTTAGTGTAGTTTTATAAAGCATTTTGTGTTTCTTTGTGCAGTTTAAGCCCAGCTTTCATGTAGAGTTTAATTGAAGTGTCAAGTGTTTAACTAGTCTGGAATTTAATGTAACTGATGCGTGTCTAAGCACAATGCTGAACATACTTGGAAATATCAACATTTAAGTTTTTTTAAAAAATATTAAAACCTAATTCTAGTGAACAAATTCTAATTTTTGGTCGAACATTGATCATTCATGTATCACAAACATTTGGATTGGACATACAATTTGGAAACTACCTGATCAATAAAATGAGAAACTTGTATTTAAAATAATGATTGATTTCTACAGAAATGTAATACATTTTCTTTTTAAATTTCTATTCAAAGAATTTCACTTTCAAGTCAATAAAAAATTTCAACAGCTTAATTCACCTGTATGTATGTGTAGTAAGGCATTTGAATTTGAAATTGTCACTTATTTGTCACTTGGATTATAGTTGTGCCTTGTCTTGCTTCTCTGGATTTCCTACTGTGTTTTGCCAATGTAAATGCCCCCAAAAGCTGTCAGATTGATAAAAACACTAGATTAAATATTATATTAAACCTGCAACACTACAGTACAAAAGTGTCTTCCACAAAGAAAGTTAGAGAACGTGCAGTGAGGAGTGAAATACCAGATGCAGGGCTTGAAAACAGCCTCTGATGCTTACTGGCCCCAGCTGTCAATTCAGTAGACTACCAGAGGAATTCTTTTGTCATCACATACGAGCAATTCTAAGAAATAGACGTTTACACTTATTTTGGCAGATAAAAATACAGTTTATTCAGTTATATGTTTTGAAAAAAGATGTTAGATTTGTGATTGCTATGTGGATAATACTTCAGTCTTTAGAAGTACTTCTCTTGGGAAAGCAGCTTGGATATTTTCAGTCAGGGTTAAACCAAATTTATGTGCCAAGACTTTTGCCTGTACTGTCTGACTTTTCAGTCATGTGATCTGTATCCTTTCACCTTCATGGCTGCTAATTATACAGTTACTAAATAACTTAAATGTTTTATTTAAAACAAACTGTTAAGAATATTCCCCTGAAAGAAAGAAGCTTTTCAGAATGGGGCAGACTGAATGTGAAAAGTAGGTTGGGCAGGAGAGAAATAGTCTCTGGAGAATGGTGGAGGGTTTTTGGACTACTTGACCAGCCAAAAACTGTGGATCACCAATTGTGTAGTGTTTTCCCAGTGGTCTCCCGGGGTGGAAAAAGACCTATGAGAAAGGCAGAAGTCTTGCAGAATTCTTGCATTGCAAACAGTAAAGCCAAAATGAGGTGGAACTGGTTTTGGGAGAGACTAACTTAAAACATGGTAGAGAGGTGATCACAGCTTTCCATCTTCAGGTACTCACATTTTTGATGAGTCTTTTCTTGTTTCCTATCTGATTTTGTTGTTAGGAGAGGCTGAGTATTTGGGCTTAGCTCTTGCTTGCCTGGGGTTAAACTCTTTTCAGTATGCACTTATTTATATTTTGGACTTAACTGCATGGAGTTGGATTAAATTGCAGCCTGGCAAAATGGGTTTGATGTTAGCAAATTTCTTCTCTTTGTGTATTCAAACGGGTGTCTGCACTGTGAGAGCCTTAGCATGCTCATCACATATAGAAATATTCTTTGTTATCACTGTCTGAGACTGGGAAATGTTCATTTCTGCAAATAAATGTAGTCATTGGCCTCTTCTCTGAACTTTTCTGTGATTGGCATCATAATAACTTCCCTCTGAATTATGCAGCTAGTGCACAGGGATCTGCTTGAAGATGAGGTTTAAATCTTGGTTGCCTGTGCAATGATTAAATAAATCAGCTTCTAAATTTAACTGATGTAGTTAAATTACTTCTTGAACTGTGTGTAGATTAGTCCCTAATGGCTTGATTTTTTCTGTATGTGCTTGTAGTCTATGTAGATTACACTGATTATTTTAAAGTGTAGTTAAGAGCAATGTAAGTATTGATAGGTTTGTTGCATAATTTGGTGAGGTGTATGGAAGATCCATATAATCACAGATAACTTTAAATTACAGTCTTTGAGAGCTGGAGTCAATGTGTTTGTGCCTACAGTCACCCTGTTAGTCCATAAAAACAAACTGGTCTCCAGTCACAAAGGGTTTTGCTCGGTTTGATGTGATTCTCAACCTCAGGAAGGGTGCCAGCAACCACAGCATTGCCCCTGGAGCCTCATCACAGAGATGGCAATAGCAGTCCTTTTTCTGTTTAGCAGCCAGCTGGTCACAGCTGTAGTTAAGAAATCTATTCCTCTTGGGTTGGGGATCTCATCAGCTCAATGGGTTTTAAACTAATAATTGCATTTCACAGGAGAAGATTTTATCACCAATAGAACAGCAACTGCACTGCTGTGAGGAAGGCAAGTTTAGAGTAGGTTCACTCCAGAATTCAGCATATTTCTTTGCTTCTGTTGTATATTTAAAGAAAAACAAAAGCTTCCTGAGTATTTACATGCCAGGATTTAATTCTCCCTCCCCCCCATTGTTTTCACTTCAACATGATTAGGTTGAAAATCTACTTACTAGTGTTAAGAATTAATGTCTAGGAAGTCTTCTTGTTCAAAGCAATTTAATGATAGGAAATATTGAAAGTGTTTTGATCCACTATGCAAAATATTTTGAGGCAAACTCATGGCAAAGTTCATACTAACCACTGTGGAACTGGAGGGATGAAAAGCGTGATTTGGGTTTTTCTTTCATTGGAAATAGGTGCCCTAATTGATTTCCAACTGCTTTCTTTAAGTTTACAAGAGACTGCTGTGATCATCAGGATCTAGATGGATGCCCTTTCTTTTTTAGATTCAGAAATAAAATTAAAGCATATTTCATCAATACTCATTGCAGTGTTATACTTGTAAATAAAACACTAACATTAAAGCTTCATTTATTATTTGGTTTGTGCATTTCATGGAATGGGTCAGGTTGGATGGGACCGCAGTGGGCATCTGGTCCAACCTCCCTTGCTCAAGCATGGTCATCCCAGATCACATGGCATAGGGTTGTGTCCAGGTGGTTCTTGAACATCTCCAGTGAGGGACACTCCACACCCTCCCTGGGCAGCCTGTTCCAGTGTGCAATCACTGCACACTACAGAAGTTCTTCCTCATGTTCAGGTGGAACTCCCTGTGCATCACTTTCTGCCCATTGCCTCTTGCCTTGTTGTTTGGCACCACTGAGGAGAGCCTTCAAGATAAAACAAACTGCCCTGAAATTATCTGGTTGCAACTCCAACGTAGCCTCAGCTATGCAGTAAAACAGTTGAAAATGTTAAAAAGTCTCCTTATACTTAAAAAATAGAGCACTGAGCCTTTGCAGGTAGCTACCTGGTCTGTAATCTGTCAGCATTTAGTAAGCTAAGTGCATTTTCCTTATTGTGTGGGAAGAAGCAGCATTTACTTCTGAGAGTGTGTGGAAAGAATTGACGTGCTATGGCGTGTGTTGGAAGAGTTTTCATGTTCAAATAAGAACATGTTTCATGTTCAAATAAGAACACAGCCTTTGAATAGAACTGACAGTGGGAGGGGAGTTTGGAATGTCTCTGGGGAGTGGATAGGAAAGGGGGAGGAGCAGCTACCCCATCTCCTTATTTTAGTTACTGGACTCTTTCTTCTGAGAATAAGAAACAGTCTTTACAATCTGTCTCTGAATAGTAAACTGTTTCAATATTTAAAAAATTAAATGTTTTGTAACAAATAGGGCAAACACTGGATTGTAAACCTGCAGGGGGGAAAGGGTAGTCAAAAGGATTAGTTTATATCTCTCCTCTTAGCTACCAATGCCTCCAGCTCTTGTTGGAGCAGCTGGCAACTTCCAAAGAAACAGCGAGACATGGCATTGCAGAAGAGAGGTGTGGAGAGCACAGTCCAGGTGAGGAGAGCAAAGTGGCTGTAGGGCATGTGAAAGACACAAATCTTGGTTGCTGTGTTGGCAGCTGGAGTGGTGAATATGCACTAAGCAGCAGTGCTGGATGTGAAGAGGAGATAAAGCACTAGCAGTAGGAGTCCTGTAAAGGAGGAGAAGGTTGGACTGTAGCTCTAAAATATGGGCTGAGCATCTTATCAGGATAAAACGGAATAGCTTCAGGTGTTTGGCTGTGTAATGCTGATAGATGCAATTGGGAAATACGAGTGTGATCAGTTCAACATGCAGTCTGCCTGTTTTCATTTTATGACTAGTGATTAATGGTAAACAGCTAAAGAAATATTCTGTTCTCTATGAATTACAAGATCAATTTGGATTAAATTTGGATTTTAGATTGAAAACAGGGGCAATGGTTCCTTAATTTAATGGTTTGTCCTTGATTCTACCTCAGTCTCTTGGAAAGAAAAAAGGGACCTTCACAATTTACCAGGAGCTAAGGGCAACTACTTTTCTTGACATGTGATGGTACCTTTCATCAGATGAGTGACTTCTTGTTCCTGAGAAGAGGATACTAATTTTTGTCTTGAGTTATCCACGCTTCTGGATAACAACTGTGTACTGTGTATTTATTTTAAAAAGTACGTATTTAATATTTCATTCTTTAAAAATAAATTTGGTCTTAAATATTTATAAGTATATGCTGCTTGTTTCTTTTTATAAACAAACCACAGAAATCAATGCATACCAGGTTAGCATTCACTAAAAGCATGTTTTTCAGAAAGAGATGGAAAGGATACAGACATAAACGACTTATGTGGCTAACTTGATTAGCAGAGTTTGTAATGCACACGTGGCATATCTGTTTTTCTTCTGTTCAGTAAATTTTTTGTTGACCTACTCAGAGTTTGCTGGGATGCCTACGTGATTTTTGGGAAATGTGTCAGTGGAAAGTTCCTGAAAATTGCAAGAGTTCCGAGCTCTTTAGTGTCATTGGTTTTTGTTCCTACTAGTGAGAGGAACTGGCACTGGAGAGAATCACTTCTGAGGAGCCGCTGAGGGTACTGTGTGTAATCTTTGGGAAGAGGATGCCTTCTGTCTACAACTTCCTTGTGAGGGTGTGGAAAGGGAGGTGCTGATCCAGCCTGTGTCAGGTGTCCAGTGACAAGATGCAAGGGAATGACGTAAAGCTGCATCAGAAAAATTTAGACTGGATATTAGGGAAAAGTTGTTCACTGGGAGCTGTGGTCAAGCACTGGAACCAGCTCTGCAGGAAAGTGGTTGTGACCCCAAACCTGTCAAGAGTTCAAGAAGCATTTGGACAACTCTTCTAAGTACCTGGATTAACTTTGGGGCTGCCCTGTATGGTCAGGAGCTGGACTGGACTATCGTCACGGGTCCTTTCCAACTCAACATATTCTATGACTCAAGTCAAATACTTTTAATGTGACAATATTGTTGCCATTTCTTGTAGGAAGCAGTTGCTAGTCTTTCAGTCTTGTTGTCTAGCCACTTGTGCTTAGCTTGCTGTTCACTTACACAACTAAACACTGTAACTGGGTATGAAATGGGAGTTCAGCTTGAATTGTGGTTTCTGTTTTTTTTTGTGTGTGTGTGTGTGTTTTTTTTTTTTTTGTTTTGTTTTGTTTTTGTTTTTGTTTTTTGTCCTGAAGCAGATTGAGTGCTTTCACTATCACTTCCATGCTCTCAGATATAAGGGTAGTAATTCCATAAACTGCTTTGATTTCTTTCCTCTCTGGATTAGATTTTTGCTGACTTCCAACCTGATTCCAGCACGAGAAGCAGCTCAGCCAGGAGCAGCAGTTATAATAGCACAAATGTTGAAACAGGAATGGGAAAAGGAATCCATTTAATTAAATCAAGGAGCAGTTGGCTTACAGCTGTCTTAAAAAGCACAACTTTAAATGGAGCAGATCTTAAGGCAATGACAGGGTTTTGCTTCTGAGAAGGAACCATAACTCATCTTGTGGTTGAAACATTTGTTGCTAAGTATTGATGTGGTCTAGGTCCAATTTCTGATCCTTCTACAGGCCTTGATGATGCTGACCAGCGCACAAGTAGCTCTAGTGCCTCTCAGCAGTATAAATGAGATGCTGCTTCTTGCCTTTCTCATGTTTGGAGAGTAAATTTATTGTCAGGGTGTACAGATACTGTAGGAGTGCAGGTATTGGGTAACCTTACTGTAATAGGCTTGGGGATGCTTCTTGACAGTTGCAGCCTTGCTAGATTTAGGCAGTCTGCTCCTTTTTCAGTGGGTTTTAGTTGGCTCTATTGCCAGGATTTTGCTGCATGTTTGACTGACAATAAGGAAAATGAAGTCCTTCCCAAAGGATTGGGAGGCAGAGTGCATTAATAGGGAGTGAGAGGATTGACATAACTGTGACTCCTGTACATATTTTTTGTCTTATTCCTCCCTTTTCCAGGGAATATTCATTTGTAAGCATTGGAGGGAAGCATAATTAAAATATACTGTGATTTATTTTCAGCCCTAAGATGATTCTTTTTCTTTCTAACCTGTGTTTGCCACTCTTCTTACATCTTGTCTTGACAAAATTAAAACAAAATAAAACCAGTCTTTTTCAGCCTTTATATAGCAAATTAAAGCATGCTGAAACAACATTGTAGGATGTATTATGCCGTAGGTTTGGTTTGGATCCAGCATTATATTTATGATGGAAATTCCCCAGATGTGAGCTATATGAACTCTTTCAGATGAGTGTAAAACCAAAACTTTGTCTGTAGAGGCATATGGGACAGTGTCAGCATCTGTTGGTCCAAGGACTGGGAGACCACTAGCTTGGAACAAATATTCCTGTTTCCCTACAAAAAAGAGTGTATGCAGGCTGGACTCAGGATCATCACCAGCAGCTATGCAGCTCTGAAGGTGCTTATGCTCCTGTTGTACCACACAACTTGCTAATGCAGTCTCTGAAGTCTGTGAACATCCCCAGAGGCTCACACGTGAAAAACCTGATGGCTCATGCTGTTCTCTATTGTGGACTCCATGTATTTTCATGAAGTATTTTTGTATTTTGTGCTTTTATTATTCTATGTAAGACTGTTTTCCTCCAAGCTCACACTTAGCATTCATCTACACTTGGCATTGACTAAAAGAAGAGAATTACAGACATAGCTATAAATCAGTGTGATGCTTTCAAGTACTCAGTGTTAGGCTCTGAAATTTCATAGTTCCTTATAAAGCTAAGTTTACATTTTCTTGTCATATATATATATATATGCCTTGAAGAAAGACAGACAAAAGGTTCCACAAGGGATGTTTTAATGCACTGATTTGAAATGTAGGAATAAAAGGAATGAACTAGATTTAAAGAATTTAGTGTTGTCATTGATAACCTCTGCGTCCCCAGTAATCTTAGCTGTGATTTGATGATTTTTAGCTAGGAGAAAAAGTTGCTTAAGCCTCCTCTTAGTGATTATTTGTACATAGTAAGAATGCTTTTTTTCATTGAAGCTGGTTTCTGGAGCACTTCTGTCCTGCCAGCTCCATGGAGATGTGTTGATACAATGCCAGATTTCATGGAACACAACTTTCTTTCCAGCCTTCAAGTGTTGAAAGGGGATTTTTACAGAAGACTAACTGCTGAATTCTGTCTGAGACTCACTATGGTTTTACAGTAGCTTGTCTCACAATGGGAGTTACTGTATGTGTAAGGAGGAAATCTCTTTAATGTAGAGAATGAGGTTTTGTCAGTGTTACTGTATCAAAGCATGTTACTTGTAGTACTGCCTGACACTGATTTTAGCTTTAACCACCCCCCCAAGAAAACTCCAACAAAAAAAAAAAAATACCCCAAAACTAAAAAACCCGCAAAACTCCAACACAAAATGCTACTAAAACCTCAAAACAGCAGAAAAAGAAAAATCTGAGGCCAATGTTATAAGTTGAATTATTAAGAAGGTAACGGTGGGCAGAACCTTGACATCTAAATTTGTGATCCTAGCAGGAGAGATCTGTCACAAAAGAGCCAGAAAAACCAAGAGAGGATGTGATGCTTTGTACCTGCTTACAATCTCAGTGTGCCTTACCTATCAGTAACAAATATATCAAGAGTGTTTAGATTTAAGTTTTTTACTGTGGTTTTATTTCTCTTAGTATTCTGTTTCTGGTGAGAGGTACAAATGGGCATTTGCCTGTGCAAATTAGGTTTGAAAAAATGTCTTCAGTATTGATAAGGTCAGGAAAAAGGAGTACAGTCTGTCTTGGTTTCTGCTGGACCCCGTGTTACTCACTTGTGATTCAGTTGTTGGGGTACAGAGAGCTCCTGTACTTGTGATAACTGGATGTTCTGCTGTCATCTGTAACTGTTACTGTTCATTTTATGAACTGAAAAATTACACATTGCATATTTCTCATGTGTCAAGTGGGAATGGTTTCTGGGATTAATTTGAAGATGTTAAATGTGTGGAGGAGAGAGAGGAAGATTAGCTGAGAGAGGGGAGTAGCATCCTTAGTGCTCAGGTTACTGTGCACAGGCAGATCACATAGGAATGATCATAAAGGAAAGACATAAAATGTGTCCCCACCCTGGGAAAGTCTCTGACCAGAGCTCAGCCTTCTTTAGGCCCCAGAGTGAAATAACCACAACACAAAAAGCTGTATTAACAGGGGACCTTGATAAAGCTGCTTGAGCTTTGTGGTGATTTTTTGGGGGTGGTGAGTTGTTTTTTTGTGTTGTTTTTCTTTGTTTTTTATTTTTTATTTTTACTACTGTCTTGAGTGTTGCTTTCTGTCACTCATAGTATCTTTCTTGATTTATACACCAGTCCTCGATCACATGGCACTTTGTGATAATGCTGTAGTACAGTAGCTACCAGAAGATGGACTTTGTGGGAACAGATGGCACACTTGGCTCAGGATAAAAATAGTTGGGAATTTTCAATTCACTTAGACTCAGCTGTTGGATCCAGACACAAAATATTTAGTTCAGCTTTTCCATGAAAGCACCCAAAATAAATCTGGTTTTCCCTCACATAGGTTAGTTGCCATTTCCAGGTTTCTAGTATATAGGTAAAGTCAAGAAGCATTATCCTATAATTTCTTTACACTGCTTCTTGGGCTGACTGTGTGTTTCCTGACATACACGAGGAAATTGCTACTGCTGTAGTATGACTGTTCAGATGGATATTGAAGTTGCTTTGACTGCAAAGTATTTTAAGGATTGTGATACATAGTGTGGTAGCCTGAAAAAGCATCATTGCAGGTGTTTCCCAGTGGTAGTCTTTCCTGCCTGGTGAGAACTAGGAGTGGAGGAGGTTTGTTGGGAGGAGAGGTAGAGAAAGTATCATGGCAGTTCAACATTAATGTGAAGTGTTTTTTCTTTTGCTGTTTGACCTACATTATTGGTCTCTTCCATCATCTCTGTGTGTCATATTTATAATAAATGTGTATAAATTGTGTGTGTATATATAGAACATGAATGTACACAAAGTGTACTTGTGTGTATATACATATATGACGTCCAGAGGGTTTCTTGTACATAAAAGAACTATAAGAAAACTTGACACTTTACTGTCACATTTTAAATTTTGGATTAACTGAATTATGTGAAAATTTAACACTTCCATGTGACATTTTAGATCAACTGCTGCGTGTAAAAACAGTTTAAAAACAGATTTTTTATTTCCAGAAAAATCCTGTTTTAAAAGGTTTTTCATGGTGAATATTAGATATGGGAAATGGGGAACACTGTGTATTGCCCTAAAATGGATATTATTTGACAAAAAATTCAATCCTTGATCCCTTTTTTACTTTCCCTTCCAATTTAAGGTTAATTGGAGTTCTGAGAAACAAATTACTGAATTTGCTTCTGGTTTAGCTTGAGGTCATTGGAGGATCTGAATGGTATGTTGTCCCTGCAGGAGGGCTCCTGAGGCCTCACCAGGTGGCCTTTATCACATGGGCCGTGACCCAGACAGTTATTTCGAGCACTTTAAATCCAGTAAGGCTCTGTTAAATGGGATCAGTGTAAGTCAGCAAGCCTAGCTGCAACTTAGGTTTTCTTTATATAATCAAGGCATTTGCTTCTGGTAACCCTTGCTATTTGTGAAGGAGGAAGGCTGGGACAAATGTACTTTAAATGGTCTGCAGGAGTTATTTGTACATTATTGTAGTCTGAAACACTAAGAAAAGGCTTGTTTACAGTTGTTTCAATATTCTATCACGAGTTCTTCCAGCATCAAATTGTCTGAAGCAGTGTAAAGAAATTATAGGACAATGGCTCTTGTCACAGAGTTTTTCCATTTCTGTAGGGTAGATAGAACGCGACTGTATATAACTAAACTCTTAAAAGAAGATGCATCAGGTAACCAAAATAGGCTTAAAGTAAGCACTGCAAGGTGTTTAATGCCATCATTCAAGAGAGTATTGAAAGAGTCATACTGTAGCTTCTCAGTGGTGTATCCTAAACTGGGACATGAAAAGCTGTGCTTTGTCTTATTTTGATTGTCAGATAGCTGAAGAAGGAATCTACTTGAAATGATGCTTTTTGGACTGCAGTAGGTGGGTAGAGAACAAAGAAATTTCCTTCAGGTGGGAAATATCCTGGTATGGCTAATTGTTAATTAAGTACTAATGTTTATTCAATAGCAGTTCTCTTGGTTTTGTCATATTTAATTTTTAAAAAATTATTATTGTTGCTTTGTACTATTACTATGCTAGAAAAATTAACAGGTACTAAACAGGTGGGAATGACTAGTGTTGCAGTACACAGCAAGTTACTTGAACCATGATTTACTTTTAAGGCTTAATTAATCTTAGCCAGTTTCATGGGAATACTTCTAAGTTTTGAGATAGTGGCCTGTAGACATTTTCTCAGCTGTCTGGGCTGCTGAGTTTTGCTGTGGAAAGTGAGAACTGTGTGGCTCTGTCTGCACAGCAAACTCTGCTCACATCTGATTAAGATCCAAGCCTGTTTCCAGATGACATCTGGAAGCATTTTGACCTGCTAGTGGAGGGCTGTTCCTGACCTAATTAGCTTGGTGGCATAACCAGCTCTCTGCTGCTTTGTGATTTTGTTCCTTTTGACTTCATCTGGTTTACACTTCTCACTGAATGTTACCGTGTAGGGTACTAAAGGTCAAAACAAAATTAGATTTTACAATCTGCTGCTCTTCCAGTCAGTGTTTCAGTGCTTCTAAATTTTCATACATGTAATCATTAGGTATTCCAAGTACAAAGAGCTGAATAATTCAGCAGCCGTATGGCTCGCACATGTCAAGATGATACAAAAGGGGAGGATGATCAATCTAAGTCTTCTTTGCTGTGCTGTAGGACAAAGCACTGCTTCCTCCTCTTTCTGTTCCGAGTTTTTCCTAGCTCTGCCTGGGTGCTTCTTTTCAAGAAAGAGGTGGTATTTTAAGGGGTCAATGCCACTTGAGAGGTAGACAGTATAGTGTAGTAAGGTATTTATATTTTCATTTCTTTCAGCCATGCTTAGAAAACAAAAGGCTACCACTATTTGTTTATATGCACAAGCAAAGTATTTTTTAGCTGCTGTACCAAACTGGATGAATTAAATTTAAACAAGCTCCAACAAATGCATAGTGTGCATCTTTGCTGTAAAGACAAATAATAAAACCAAAGGGAAACAAATGGTGACTCAGTTCAATTCTGTTTGCTTGAGTAGGAGAAGGAATGATAATAAATTCTTGGGGTATAATACAGAAAGGTCATATGAAAGAAAACCGTGTTTTCAGTGCAGCATAAGTACTTTGTGATTGAAACAAGTCCATTCTTAAGATAGCAAAAGCAAAACAAATGCTCTTACATGATTTGAAAAGATGCTTTTTCCTTTCTCAAGTGCAATGCATAACATTTACACTGTTAGGTGTTAGTCTAGCAGTGTTAGGTTGAAATTGTAAAATTGATAGTGGCAGTAAGGTTTTTATTGTTTTTTTTAGATGTATGAATACAGTGGAACAGATGTTCAGAGCAGCATGGAATATTCCTTGTTCCCCATCCCACCATCTCTTTCACACGGAGCCATCTGGAAGGGGACTAGGAGCAGGATGAGCAGCCATCACGCTAAGAACAAGATTAACGTGTCGGCATCTTTTGTTGAGACTTTAAACTGGTCACTGTTTGTTCAGCAGAAGGAAACAATGGGATGTCTCATGACTCCCTGTGTGCTAAGATCATTTATGTGGCTATGGAAAGAAGGCAGAATAGAAAATGTGATTTATATAGAACAATTAATAAATTTAATGGCAGTCGGGCTGGACTTAGACCCATACAGGCAGAAACCGTCTTTTTCCCCATTCAGCTGTATTGATGTGGCTGGCCAACTTTCACCATTAAGCACAGTGTCAGGGAATAGCATTCTGTTAAAACAGATTCAAATTCACTGATTGGGGAAGAAGCTTCTGTGCGTGTCTTTTTATCAGTTCATGCTCTTTATGAACTTTATTTTTTTATCCTGAATTTTTCTTTTTTACAGAAACAAGTATACCATTTGTGGATGTCTTTCAGCTTACTCAGCTGAATTTCTTTAGTACCCTTTAGCCTTACATCTTTTGAGACAGAGCGTAAGTGTTCTGGCTTAATGAACAAAATTTTGGTTAGAGAAAGGACAGCTTGTGGTTTAGAAGCGAGGGACTTTACTCATGTGTGAAGGTGCCCTGGATCATCTGCATTCTGAAACAGAATGAGTGGAAAAGGGTGGGTGGATCTGATGCTGGCAGAGTGATTGGATTCAGTGCAGCGAGCTATTGTATTGTGCACTCTTTGAACTTCTGTTAGATTTCAGGTAAGCAAATCTGTTTCTGAATAGATATTTGAGTAACCCTGGTTGTCAAGGAAGACTTAAATGTGTTAGTAAAGGAGAAATTATATTTCAAAGCTTAACACAAAGGTTCAGTGTACCACAGTGTATTTCTTGCATAGTTTTGTGTTTCCTTCAAAGAAGGGAATTTTAAGGAATGGAAATTTGAAATCAGATTCAGGAAGGTTATTTGAAAATTTGGTGCTTAAAGTCTGGAACTACTACTGCAGTACCCTTAAGCTGTTCTAAAGGGAGAAGATAATCAGAAGAAAGTGACACAATCCAAGATATCAGGTTTCAGATCTCCATTTTCAGGGTAAAGATAAGCATGAGAAAATAAGAGAGCGTAAAACTAGTTAAGGGATATGCATAGATGTTCTGGGGAAAGCTTATTCTGTGAAGAAATAGGGTGATGGAATTAAGTAAATGTTAGTGTTTAAAAGCATACTTCAGCATGACAAATATACTATGTATATGCTTTTCCTGTATTTTTATGAAAATGATAGGACGTGTTTAAAAAGTATAAAGATGTAAGTAACAGGAGTTTAAAAATCTAATGCAACTTACTGGCAAAGAGTTTTGCATATTGGACAGTGGAAAAAATGCTGTGAGTATAAACGACAAAGTCTATTAATTTGAA
Organism: Melospiza melodia melodia; assembly: GCF_035770615.1. Lineage (NCBI taxonomy): Eukaryota > Metazoa > Chordata > Aves > Passeriformes > Passerellidae > Melospiza > Melospiza melodia. The sequence goes on from NC_086195.1 coordinate 82,393,786, forward strand.
CAGTGAGAACTTAATACAGGAGAGACATTCTGTATTCCTGTATAGGTATGTTACAGTTGGGCTTGAAAAGTTGCCTACTTGGAAATTGAGATAAACCAGTGTTAACCTTTAGCTAAGTGGCTTCATTAGCAGAGAGTGAGAAATACCTTTATTTCTTCCTTGAATAATGATGAAGCCATTTAATTGGTTGAGATGTATGTGATCCCTTATTTTTGAGCAGGAGATGAAACTTCATCATAATCTGTCTGTACTTCCTGATGATAAGCTTTTTATTTTCTTAGAAACTGCTGTGAAAAGTATTGTGAATGGGAAAAATTATTCTTGGGATTGTGGCTTTGAAATATTACTGTTCTATTGAGAGGAAAAAGTTACTGCAATAACTTTGAAGTGGTCCCTCAGTCTTCTTTTCTTCACTGGAGGACTCTTACTTGGCAGTAAACTGTAGACACAAGTATTTAAGCATAAGTTGATGAGACTTTTGACACTATCAAAGAATGGCAGGTGCCCAGAGATCATCTTGAGCTACAGTGGGCAGGTAATGCAAACATGGGGCTGTAGAACAACGGGGAGAAGACCCCAAAATACTCATCCCGAAAGCTATAGAGAAAATAAGTCAATTTCTGGCATCCTAGTTGTTGATACTATTTTAAAGCTTTTTATACTACAGTCTATAGTGTCAAGGAAAGAACAGCGACTTAATTTTAGGGTGAATCATCCTCAGGGCCTCTTCTCCTGCATTTGTGAATGTTATCTTTTCTATGCATGTTTATAGTCAGTCTGAAATATTGAGAACTAAATGTAAAGTACCATAAATGTTCACTACTGTGAAGATCTGTTCACTTTTTTCTCTCCCAACTTTTTAATTAATGGAAATTCCTGAATTAATGCATTCACCTTTTAATGGTTCTGCAAACTTTTGTGTTCCAGGCCCACTCTCTTAATAGAGGTAGCTATTGTTGTGGTTCTTACAAGTCTTTTGGAGATATGAAGGGATGACTAGGAAAATGTACATCCATATAATTTTAGATTGCAGATAAGCAAAACTAATTACCATCCCTTCTCCTGCTGTCCTTTCTCTTGTCATTACTTAATGCCTTGATTTCCTTCATAATATCACTGGACCATAAAATCTGCCCTGAAGATCTCAGCACAGATAAAAACTCTGCCAAATAAAGAAAAGAAAAGAAAACAACCGTCCAAGTTGGTGAACCTTCAGAAACAGCTCATTGCAACAGACATTGAAGAGCTCTATTAAGGAAACAAAATAGCTTTAGGAATTCCTGTGCCCTTTTCATCATTGCTAGTACTGAGATTGGTATGATGCGAGAGGAGGATGAGACGTGGTGGTCTGATACTGAGAGGAAAAACCTGCTTTCATTCCAGCCTTGACTCTCATCCCTTTCACTCAGACCTGGCAATCAGGGGGAAGATCTGTGGAAACAATGGTCATAGAATTGGCTATATATTAACTTCTAGTGAGGAGGACATTTTCTAGGCATTTCACTTTATTGTTGAAAGATGTGGTTTGTTGTGGATAAGAAACGTTCTTGATTTTTAATTATCCTTAGGAAATAGAATTCTATTAGATTTTGTGTGTAGTTATATCAGAAGTCTGCCCTTGCATCTCCAAACTCCTATCAAAATCAAGAGAGTTGCATTAAAAATTATGTGAAATGTGAAAAAAAATATGTATATTAACTAAAAAAATACAATGTCCTTTAGATTGGGTTAGCTGTAATAAAAGTAAAGTACTTGGTACTTGAAGCATGATTGTGGTTTAGTAAAAGAATATTTTGTTTTGATACTAATTACATAGTAATGCGGCTGAGAGAGGAATTGCATACTTGATAGAATTCGAATAGCTAGAAGAGACTATTAAAAATTAGTCTTGTTTGGATGCCTTTTGATAAAAAATAATTCTGTGGTATTAGAGAGCACTGTGAGACAATAACTGATGGCTAAATAATCTGTATTGTTTTGCAGTATACAAAATGTGGATTCACATTCTTGTTAGAATGAAGCCAGTTTAAAAAAAAAAGGAAGAAAGCACAAAACTTTTAACTGTACAGAAGAATGACATTAGATGAATCTTGAATTCAATAATTTCCAGAATATAGGCTAGTTTTGGTTTGTTTTTAACTTGTCATTACTGTTCAGGTAGTAAATGACATTCAGAGATGACAAGTAGGAAAGGTTCACAAACATCAGGTTCTCGGTCACTAAGGAAAAAGCAGAAAGGAGCATGCATTTAAGGCATATTTTTTCCTTTCCTTCCATTAGGATAGGAGGAATAGCTGTGTTTATTCTCCATGTAGCCATTTTCTATCATCTCATGAAGGATGAAGAGCCTTTGGAAGACATGGAGATCTGTGATAATTACACTTCCATGGGGGGAAAAAAATGGGCATGTGAGAGCATCTTGAAAGGTGGTGCTTGGGGTCTTTCACTTTTCTGCTTTCTCTTCTATTCCACTTTAGCACATACATGAATCTTGAAGGTGGGTGATGGCAGGCAATGTAGAATTACAAATTTGAACAGGAAAATGGGCAGTATTACCAAATTGGGTGTCATTTAGAGATGGAAATTGTGTGTTGAATTGACCGTTAGGACATCAGATATATGGGAAAACTTAACTGTCTGTAAAGCTTTTAAATGTTGAAATGCCCTAGACATGGAGACTGTGATTAGGAGGTGGTGTAACTTGATTGTGTGGCTTGATGTGAACAATCCAACAGTATTTCTCTGGTTTTGATGAGGTGAAATGCAATTGCTGATTCAGACACTGAAATTTAGGTGAGTGCCTGTCAGAGCTTGCACATGAGGTGTTTGAGCACACCATGTCATTCTTGTATCTGTTAAGAGATGCAGGGATTTGGTTGCTCTCTGGGCTTCTGCTGAGCTCATATATATGTAGTCATACAAATTTAGGTGCTTAATTCTGAATGGAATCCCATCTGGTACATTACTCATGGCAAGCTGTGTATTCAGTCTGTCTCATTTTTCTTCTCCATAGAAAGAGAATTACGGTATGTATAGAGAGCTGGGAGATTCATCAATGGAAAGCTCCAAAGCTCTCTGGAAAGAATAGGCTATATTCAGGGAGAATTTGGAATTGATGTATAGTAAGCTCTTTTTCATGTAAAATGTTCAGCTTTGTCATATTTTACTAGAGGATATAAGAAGAAATCTCTGAAGAGTTTAAGAAAGGGATTGATCAGTGTCTTTGAGAAAATGTAATAAGTAAACATTCACAAGTAGGGAGGCTGTTTAATGAATTGGAATTTGTTTTGTGGCATTAGTGAATATGTAAAGAACTTGAAATAAAGAACTATGGAATTGAGGTATGTTATTCTTAGCACTCATGTAAATTGCAGTGCTTTTTGGGGGATGTGAAAGGACAAAAGGCAGGTTTGGGGAACAGCTGGTACTTCAAGTTTTTGCCAGTAGCTCAAATATTTGAAAAATTCATCTTGTCTCTTGTAATAGCTGTGCTCTGCTGTTGTTTGGAAAGATTGCACATGGTGTTTGTCATCTTTAAAGTTTGTTACTGTACATCTGCTCTCTACATGATTTTTTAAGAATCTGGCTTGCCAAGGCAGTGTCAGACTTCTTGCAAGCAGTTTAGCAGCTGCTGTCCAGGGGAAGGCAGTCTGAGGTGACCTGGAGTGGTACTTCTGTGGCTGCGGGGGAAGCATGCAAAGAAAAGCAAAAATGCTTTGATTAAGTCTTTCCATAGCACACTTGCCTCTGCAGCAATGAATACTGGGATAAGTGCTTTTTAATTTTAAGACAAAAGGCAAGTTGTTATGGAGTTGTTATGCAAGTTTTTATGGGAGGGGAGGTGAGAATATGGAGGAAGCATACAAAATCTGAATTTTAAAGGGTTGATCTGAGCTAATTGAAGCTTTTGCTGTCCTGTCCTTCCAGAATGTGTGTGGAAATCGAGTTGCTGATGCCTGGAGGGTTTGGGGAGCAGTGTCCGTTTGTATTGCAGTCAGAGTTCAGTCCAGCCAGATGTCGAATCTGATCCATGTCCAGTGAGGCACGCATGGGTTTAGTGAGATGTTAAGCGACATCTCACCCTCTTAGTTTTCCTCTCTCCCCTTTTGACGCCTCTGGTTTTTCTGGTCTGACACTAATGTGTCATACATTTCCACTTCAGCCAGTTGTACATGTGCAATAGAGCATCTTTCTAGAGTCTTCCTCTCTTCTGCTTGATGCAGCTGATGGCTTAAAGGCAGCTGTCAGGCATAGGTGACCTCACAGTGGAGGTGAACCACTTTATCCAAATTATAAGTCTTTGGTTTCATTGTGTACTTACCTGGGGTAAAATGAGTAAAAAAATTACCAATTTAGGATTGGGGCCAATCTACTGCACTGACACAATTTTTGAAAATATTAATTTATTTGCATTAGATTTTTCAGTTATTTGTGGGTGGAAGGTGTTCTGGTTTTGGCTAGGGTAGAGTTATTTTTTTTCACAGGGCCTAGTAGGGAGCTGTGTTTCAGATTTGTGCTCAACCCAGGGTTGATGAATTAGAGGTGCTATTGCTGAGCAGGGCTTACACAGAGCCACAGCCTTTTCTACTTATTGTACTTTGACATTGTCAAGGAAAATACTGGGGTGCCTGGGAGATATGGGAAGAGACACAGCTGGGACAGGTGACCCAAAATGACCGTGGGAGTATTCCAGACCATGTGACATCATGCTCAGGGTATAAAGTGAGGAGAAGAAGGAGGAAGAAGGGGGAATGTTTGGAGTGATGGTGCAGTACTTTGACTTCCCACATCACCATTATGTGTGATGGAGCCCTTCTGGAGATGGCTGAACACCTGCCTGCCTGTGGGAAGCAGTGAATTAATTCCTTGGTGTGCTTTTCTTGCGTGGGCAGCTTTTGCTTTCCCTATTAAACTGTTTTTATCTCAACCTATGAGTTTTCCATCTTTTACTCTCTTGATTCTCTCCCTAATCCAGCTGGTGGGGGACAGAGAGCCACTCTCTGGGAGGCTTGCCTCTTGGCTAGGGTTTAAACTGCTGCAGAAGGGAAGTTATTAAACCTCTCTACTACAAAATTAAATATGATTTCTAAATGCCAGTGTATTTAATATAGTGACATCACAGTGTATTTCTTGTCTAGAAAGAACCTGGGACTGAGTGTGACTCAAAACAGGTGGAAGATGAATATGGAAGGCAATGGAATTACCATTGCAAATTCTTGGTTTCTGCTCCTGGTAACACATTCCCTTCAGTCTGGTTGTGTCTCATGAAGACCCTGTAATTCAGAGGCCTGTTTTGTCTTGATTCCTCGTCTAACTTCTTGCTACATAGATTTTGAAACTAATTTAGCCTCACTTCTCATGCATTTTCTTTAAAAAGGATTAAATTCATCTGAGTTGTGTGTGGTGAGGAAAAAGGTGGTTGTGCTTTAGTAGTAAGGGCACAAGCTTTTTACTTAGTAATGGGTTAATATCTAAATAGGTCTGTAGTGTTTAATTCAGTTAGGTAAAGGGTTTAAATTAGAAGAAATTTATTGCACTTGTAGAGTTCGTTTTTTTTTGCCTCTGATTAAGGGCAGGTAGTGGATTGCTTAATTTGTTGCATATATTTACTCATTGGTGTTCAGTTTATCTTTTGAAATTAAACTTCAAACTGAAATGAGATTGCTACATAATAATTTAAATCATGCATTCAAATATGAAAGTTGTTTATTTTCCCCTACCCTCAGCCCTGGTGTGTGCTTTAGCCTGCTCTTTAGAGAAATGGGAGTTCTTGTGTTGGTCTGTCACTCCCCTGGTAGCTCTTGAACACACTGGACCATTTCGTCAGTAAGTGACAAGAAAACAAAAAGCTCAAACTGCAGTTGCATGTTTTCTTCAAATTAGCTTTTACAGGCAAAAAGGAACATTATGTGGAGAAGAGACTTAAATAAGTGCTCCTGGTGGAAGGCATTCTGATTGTACTCAGTGTGGTAGGTGTTTCAAGAGGTAGAGATGATTAGCTGGGCAGTGCTCAGCCTGCTTCCAGCTGTGTGGGCTCGTGAGGGAGGTGGGTGAGCTGCAAAAGGCAAGGGCAGGGGGCAGCTCTGAGAGTGCTGGACAGAAAGCCATGGGAAAAACAGGCTTCATATAATTAATTTAGCACTAATTTGTGCTCCTTTTGATTTATTTCTTACAAATTATGTTTAAATGAAATGCATTTTCACTATAGCGTTTACATTAGAGTGGAATAATTCCTCACAATTATTCCTATTTTGTAGCTCCAGTGCACTAGCCTGTTTGCAGAGTGGTGGTGGTAGATGTTGCTCTTCAGTAATAGTGAATTCCCAGTTTTGACTTATTTTTGATCAAGTTCAGAAAAATGTCTGCAATGGGTATGAAGTAGTATTTTGAAATATATATGTTTGTAGAGGGATACAAAAACGTAGAACAGAAACAGGAAGGGTTTTTTTATCAAATACAGAAATTGTTCCTCTGTTACCTCTGATGTGCTGTGTAAAATTTAGCAAACTCAGCTAACCTTAAATTCTGACATATTCAAATTGTCTCATATTAAGAAAGAGGTACAATATAATTCAAGACTGCTGCTTAGAAGTCATGAGTTTGTTCCTTCCTGACTTGTTATGAAATAGTCTTACGGTTAAATAGTTTCTTTTTGTTCATTAAGGCTTTTAAGCTTTTAGAAATGTTCTCGAGAATAAAATATTTTAAATTTTCAGGCGGAAGTAATTACAAAAATTACTGTGCAACATTTGAAAGGCAAAAGGATTTTTTAATTTTAATGTGATTTTAATTAGAGAAATTGAAAGGCTACTTTAATTGCTTTAGTACAGTAAAAAAGAAATTTTCAGCTAAGTCTTTCCCAAATGAACTATGTCCTTGGTAATAATGTAACTTCTTATTCCAGAAAATTTCCATGCCACATGGTTTTAAACAGAATATTATTCATGAGTAGTACATGGACATTGAATTGACTGTAGTTTTAAAGAAGAAAACTGCTTTAGATGTTTTTGTTTTATATTGCTTCCCTCTTGGGTGAATTCTGTCTCACTTGGGCATCCTTGCTCTCAAAGCTGCTCTCTGCAGGACAGTGTTTTCTATGCCATTGTGCCTTTTTGTGATGCTTTCAGATCTCTTTTTGTGTTTGTTTTCCCCATCTGTTGTGGTTTAGGAATGGTACTCCACACTTTAGTTCTCCCCCTGAGACTTTCCAAACCACACTCACCCACTTGCTCCCCTTCTCCCCCTCTTCTGCCCCTCAGCCCCCAGGGTGGCCAGACAGGAGAACTCGATGCACAAAAGGCAAAGGTCACAGCCTGAGATAAGAATAATTTACTGGAAACAGCAATGAGATATGAAAACAAGCTAGCAGCAACAATATTAATAAGCATATAAAAAAAGAGAATTATTCACGTGCAAAAATGCTCAAAAAATGCAGAGCCTGACTTGACAGAAGCCAGGTTGTTCCTGACTGTAGAGGAATGCACTGCTTCTTGGAAATGAGAGAGGAATCCCTTTTCCCTGCCCCTGACAATGATGTGAGATGGTATCAAATAACACAATGTGCTGGACCCTCCCCTTGGTCTGGGCTGGAACCAAGACACCATCCTCATTTATTTCATTTTTCCAAGAAAACCAGTTCTGACAACTTTAGTTTTCTCAGATAAATGTCTTCCTGCATCTGGCATGTTCCCAAAAGCTGTCCAGTGAATGCCCTTATCCCATTCAGAATGCCATATAGCTCCCCCTGTGGAAAACCATCTTCTTCCTCATGCGGCCTAATTCTGAGAGGCACTTGCCCTTATGTGCCAGATGAATTTATCAATTTTGCTGGAAACTGTCGGGGCTGGGGTAGGTCGGTGTCTGACGTCACTGGGGGCTGTGGTGCTTGCTCGGTCTGTTGGTGGCCAGCTTGCCAAGACAGGATGCCAGCCTGCTCCAGACAGTGACCTTTCCTGCCACTCCTGTGGGGACTGCCAGTTTTTTCTAAGTGCAAATGTGCACTCAAGTCCAGTGATTCTGGAACTGCAGCACAAGTCTGTGCATACAGTAAATCTTACACCAAATCTGAGGCAAAAAGCCTACATTACCTATATTGCCTTTGCTCTCTGCTGCTCTGCATGCTCCTGTCATATTCTGGCAGGAGTGGACAACTCCAGTGCCCTGGTCGGAATTTTACAGTATCTTACAGTGGGAATGCTGAAGCAAGGCTTTTAAAGAAGAAAGATGAAGTACTTTTTGGAGAAAAAAAAGCCTGAATGTGTGCTACACTGATTCAGAGCTCTTAATTTCATTTTTGTAAATGTCTTATGTATTTGTTTGTAAATTCCAGATTGTGAGCCATGCCTTTGGTGAAAAGGAACATTGAACCACGGCATCTCTGCCGAGGAGCTCTGCCAGAGGGAATTACAAGTGAACTGGAATGTGTAACAAATAGCACCCTTGCTGCTATCATACGCCAGCTAAGCAGCTTAAGTAAGTATCTGTAACTTCCTGCAAGTATTTGATTCATGATGAAAAGCTTTGAGATGGATTGTTTTAAATTGCAAAATTATGGTATGGGACAGTACCATTTGTGTATTGTAATAATATGCTATAATAATAATTGTCTTTATGCTCTTCTATATTTTGAAGTGTATTAAAAACCCCAACCCTCCCTCCACCCCCAAACCCCACTCCAAAAACCAAATTAACAAAAACCCAAACAAGCAGGAAAAAAAAAACACTACCAAGAAAAACCCCAACCAAAAGACTAGAGCATAGAGGACCAGAAAATTTTCTAAGGTGAGAGAAACAAGACCAGCACTTGAGTTCTACTGGATTGAGCCTGCAAACTCTTCTGCCTCTTGGCATCAAATGACACATTTGACTGAAATTTTAGTTTTTCGTAGTGTGCTAGTATTTCTTAAGCCTTCTCTTTTATATATATGTGTGCTCAATTCATATGAATGAAATTAGGCACATTGAAAGGATGCCATTTGCTAGGCAGGCTACTGTTGAGGCAGGCTAACATCAGCTCTGTACCAAGTAGCCTACACACCACACCTGTCAGGTGACACTGCCACTAGCAATTCTAGAAGCATGACTGGAGTGTTTGCAAGATGAACAATATTTTTGATGAAAGGGATAAGAGATGTTTTTCAGACAGTCTTTAACAATCAGCAGCTGTTGTTTGTGCTGATAACGCTGCTCCTAGAAAAGAAATTACTGCTTCATCAGTTGCTTCTCTTTGTAAATGAACGTGGTTTTCAAACTGATAGTCTGTATGGAGCTCAGACTATGGGGTCCACTGGTGTTCAGTTCATGATGATAGGAAAAAGCCTTTGCTTAGAGAAAGAGGACGAGAGACACAGCATTTCCTCTTTGCAGTAGTCAGGGATTTAGGGATTTTTCTGAGCTGGAGGTCCATCTGAATCATCCTATGTAATGAGCGTTTGTAAAACTATCATCTGTTGTATTGCTTAGATATGTTGAAATAGGGATTGCACCTTCTTCTTCACCAAAGACTTTTGGCACAATGTCCCACAATGAAAGTTGACCTGTTTCTTTTTTTTGATACCTTCTCATTCTAGTGTGATGAAAAATAATGAAAGGTGCTTTCATCTTGTGCATTTCCATCATGATTTGTGATTTTAAGTCTTTATCCTCTTTTCCTGGTGATATCTTTCCCAGGTTGAAGTGTCCTGATCTGTAAGTGATCTTTTTGAACAGAAACCATTTTGTATTTCTGATCACTGTTATTTTTGCTTTGGATATGTAAGTTAGGGTGTGTTGTGGATTTTTTAAGGTGGAGTGTTGAGGACTTCAGATCATATTCAAAACAGACTTCTGTTTTATCATTATTGCCCTAAGAATTTGTAGAATTTTGATTGTAGAATTGTTGCTAAGTGTTGAATTGTTGCTAAGTGTTGAATTATCGTTTTCAGATAAGCTTGCAAGTGATCCTCTGATCTTTCTTGAACAGCAGCTGAGGATTTAGTGTCTAATGTTATTTAGAGTTACTTTGTGTTTTCATTGTCATTGAGTTTCATCTTCTGTTTTCTCAGTCAGTTGCTTAGTAGTGCCATCCTTAAGTTTCAGAAAGGTGAGAATGGGTAATATTCTAATTGTACTGAAGGAGACCTCATTTTGAATGATAAGACCTCATTTTAGTGTTGTGCTATGATTGTCCAAGTGTGGATAATGCACCTTTTACTTGTCTGACTTGCTAGGAATGTGTACAGCTTTCATTTATCCAGATTTGGTCTTGGGGCTAATCTGTTATACAATGTATTTAGATCCTCTTATGATTGTTGCTGAGGAACTGACTACTTATATCTGGCAGTTTTCCCTTAGCGAATTTCATCTGAAGTCTTTGTAGACAGCCCCTAAAGTTCTGGTAGTGTCAAGTTAAAGATCTGTGCAAATAAATGATGTGTCCTTAGTCTTAACAGATGAATATGTGGTATTTAACAAGGGAAATGTACCACCATTCTCATGCACGGTCTGAAATATGTCACGTTTGCAGAGGGTTTTTTTCTGCAGACAGCATTTGCTTTGCCTGTCTTTTGAGCCAACTGGGAGCAAGGAAATGATCACAGAAAAATGCTGTGCTGGAGCTGAAGTAGTATGTCCTGCTGACTGTGTCAGAGCTGGTTGGTGTTCTCACAGCTTGAGGCATAGAGCAAGCAAGTTCAGGTCTATCTTGCAGTCACACTGGTTTTTTAATGTTGCACTGTGAGTTCAGTGTGGATTTTAAAAGCTGGCAGGTCTGTACTGTTGCATACAAACTTGGCGTGCTTCTGCCTCTGCTCTTTTTGAGAGACATGAACAAGTTCCTATCCAAAGGGAATGTGCTCTCAGGAGAGCCTTTTCTGTATTATGTTTTCAGATTTGGGTTCATTTCCAGCCAGCTGGCTCAGAGCACAGGCAGAGTGAGCAGCATTCTCTGTGAAACTGCACTTTTATGTAAGGCAGAATGTTGTCTAGGGGATTTACCTCCACTTGGGAAGAGAGAATTTTCTGGAGGGGAAGGACAGGGAGCTATTGCAGCCTGTACCTCTGAGTGGCATGGAGGAAGTGTAATCTGTGGAGACTTGGAAGACATGTTTTTCATGCAAAGAACAGCATTCACCAACTTGCCTCCTAGTATTTTCTTGGGTAGATTGGCCACTGGCTCAGTTTCACTAATTTTCATGCAGGCCTGAGCACACTGCATCTCTCTGTGGTACTGCTGAACCAGGCTGGGTTGGAAAGGTTGCTTTTTTGCCATTAAGTATCATGCTAGAGGTACTGTGGAAAAGGAGATGGGAATTAAGACCTAGTCAGTAACAGCCTACCACTTTTGCACCTTTAAAAAAAGAAGGGGGTAAAGTATGATTCTAATGTTTCTACTTAATGCAGTTTCAAATGGGTGGGTAGAATCACTGTCTATTGTAGTTGGAGGGAACGTCAGTAGGAAAGACTGCATAATTTCTTAGATGTATTTTTAAATTAATGTATAGCTTGGCCACGTGTTGGGCAACACCTATTGTTTTTAAATTATTGTCTTACAGTGCCAAAGTCAAGTCTCAAATTGAAAGACACATGCTTTTTTCCAGTTTGTTTCTGTTTTATTGAAGATCTAATTTAAACAATGGCAATGTAGAAAACACATGAAATATTATTTTTTTTCTAAAACTTAATGCATCATGTTAATCACAACAGCATGTCCAATACTGCTTTGCAATGTCACTGTTTTCACAGACAGGAGATTGACAATCTGTCTTTCACATTTTCTGGGCTAGCAAGTGTTGAAAAAAATCAAGTATTAAAAGAAGTATGCTCCCACTTTGCCTTCTGAAAGATAACTGACAAATATCCATCTCCTTGACTTCTCTAGGGGTAATATGTTTAATCCTAGGATGTGGCAGTCCTCTCTCAGCAGGCTGATTTCAATATATTAACATAAACTAACATGTGTTAAAATTGATTGAGCTCTAAATACTGGTGGCTGAGGAATGTAATAATTGCTTTATTTAACTGAAGAGTTGAAAAGCTTATTTTTTCCATAGCTTGGAATAACATCTTCATTTGGAGCAACTAAATCAAGTGGGGATTATAAGTAAATTTCAACTAGATGCTGGGAACACTTAGAGAACACTTTTAGTGTGCAGGCAGTTGAACAGTGGCACGGGTGGCCCGGAGGAGTTGTGGAGCCTCCATCCTTGCAAGTGTTCAAAACCCAGCTGGTCAGAGTCCTGTCTCATTGTGCTCTGAGCTGGGTATTGGAGCAGATGATTGTGAACTTCAGCTGTTCTGTGGTTGTGTGTGACTTCTGTTTTGGAGGGAGAGGAGATTAGGAGCAGGTAGATAGCTTACCATTCTTATCCACCTTCCACATATATATAAAGCAGAGCTTGCATACACTGACATATCTTAACATTTTGGGTTAGTTATTGGCTGATCTTACACACAGTAATGAAAACTATTACTGGTAAAGTCCTTCATTCAGTGGCAATCACTTTTTTTCTTGTGATTCACAGTGTTTTCAGATAATGTTTTGGCCTACTTGTTGTTTCCTCTCCCCTCCCAGGTAAGTGACCAAGAAGAGGCCAGATTGTCCTGTTGACTACCAAAGTGTGACTATTTTTTTACACTGAGTATAACATATATTATCTCCAGATGTTCACAGAATGGGATCTTAGCTGAAATTTTCATTGTATTTTTACTTTTCTTTGTGAAGTATTAAGGTTGGTTATTGGACCAACTTAAAATGTCAATAATGGCTGCTTTGGAAGTCCCTGTCATTTAGGTGGTTAATTCATATTCCATATTCTTCCAACTAATTAGATAGTTTTACTTTGCCCCCTTCCATTTCTGCTCTTCAGACTCTTCTTGATGCAGGTCGTATCAAGATGAACTTAATTCAGAAGTAGGGTTTTAAAGTTTGTTTTTGTTTGAAAAGCATGGTTAAGTGCAGGAGGCAGGACTTTTCTTTCTTCAAGGATTTCTTGAGGAGGTTGCGCTGCAGAAATTGTAGAGGGAGACATCTTAAATGAAATATCAGCATCTGGGTAGGCAGACCATCAGTTCAGTGAGTGGGAGCAATGAGTTTGGGTGGAATCTGAAATTTTTAGGGGAAGTTCTGGGGCAGGCCAGCTATTAAACTGGGGATCCGGAACCACTGATCTGGAGTGGATGAGAGTTGTGGAGTGGGGCACAAAGAGAGTCAAACTGTGGATGACTGTGCCCAGTCCTATGGGAGGACTGGGAGAGGAATGGCCATGCACAATGATCTGTGCATCAGGGAGGGATTTGGTTTATCATGTGGCACTTTGTGTCCACTGTAGCACTTTCAGGGAAGGGCCTGAGGCTGCAAAACTGTACTAGGCACTGGTGATGCCACACTTTGAGTATGGTGTCCAGTTCTGGGCCCCTCAGTTCAGGAAGGACATTGAGGTGCTGGAGTGGATTCAGGGAGGAGCAACAAAGCTTGTTAAGGGTCTGGAGCACAAGTCTGAGGAGCAGCTGAGGGAGGTGGGGGTGTTTTGCCTGGAGAAAAAGAAGCTGGGGGGACCTTATTGCTCTCCACAAGTGCCTGAAAGGAGGGTGTAGGCAGGTGGGGGTTGCCCTCTTCTCCCAGGTGACAGGATGAGAGGACAAAGTCTTAAGCTGCTTCAGGAGACGTTTAGGTTGGACATGAGGAGGAATTTCTTCATAGAAAGTGTGATTAGAAATTGGAATGGGCTGCCCAGGAGATTATGGAGACACCATCCCTTGGAGGTGTTAAAGGAAAGACTGGATGATGTTGCACTTGGTGTCATGGTCTAGTTGACGTGATAGTGTTTGAACATTGGTTGCACTCAGTGATCTCAGAGGTCTTTTCCACCCATATTGATTCCGTGATTCAGTGATCTGCACTGCACTGTCCACTGTCACAGTGACTGACAACATAGAGCAGGTGAAAGGGAAGCTGAAAAGGTTGTGCACCAAATCCAGTGTGGCCGTGGCTAAATGTGGTCAGCAGCCTCTGACCCTCTCTCAAATGACTCCAGGGACAGCAACGTTTGCAGTTGGCATTTGGAGAGGTAAGTGGGCTGCTGGTTTTATTTTGATGTTGGCCTGTGCTACTAGCAATTGCAGGATTTCAAGATTTACTTCAGAAGCTTTTATTGACTGCAGTAACTTCAGGCCTTTTCATCACAGAGACAGGTTTTAATGCTCAGTTGTCTGTCAGTTGGCACTAGCTCAGCTACATAAGGATTAGAATTTGTAAGTCTCCCTGTGTTTTTAAGAAGACTGCGAACCAGGATGTCCAGAAGAATAGACTTCAGGCAGAATTTATGGTATATTTTGACTTCTTTATGCAAATCTGTTACTCTGAATTTTGCTGAATGACAAACTGCACTGTTCTAATCCTACAGCTACTGTGTTTTATTATACTTCATGATCTTGAAGCCATTTGTCTTGTGTTTTGTAAGTCACTAGCAAAGGGATTTCCTTGTCTATTTTCTTACATAGGCAAACATGCTGAAGACATATTTGGTGAATTGTTTAATGAGGCCAACAGCTTCTACATCAGAGCAAATTCCCTCCAAGACAGAATTGATCGCCTTGCTGTCAAAGTCACCCAGCTGGATTCAACAGTGGAAGAGGGTAGGTAATTGCCTGAAAGCATTGAGCCAGAAGTGATGTTGACAAGAGCACAGTATTTAATTGCACAATAACCTCTGTCTTTTCAAAGTAATCCTGTAACGATATTTCATCTTGTTGTCTCAGTAAGGCAAGCTGGGAATAATCACTTTAGCAGAGCAAGTGAAAATATTCTTGAGTCAAGAAGCCCCTGTAGTAATGGAGCCATTAAGCTGCCTTTTTCATGAGGAAAACTTTGAGTTTGTGAGTGTAATAAATCATAAATTAATAAATATAGACCTTACTGGGGGTAAGTCAGAAAACATTTGGACTGGGTGTCCCTATCAATTTCAGAGTAGGATAATTGCAAACTACATTAGTACCTTAGTCTGTTCTGTGATCATCAAAGATCTTGAAATACTCTGTATTTAAACAAGGCACTGTGTTTGGATCAACCAGGTGAAAATCTTCAGGGGGTTCTACTCAGTAGAAACTGTATTTCCTTTAAAAATATTTCGTGCACATGAGCTTGGTCATTCACTTCATAAATATACAGTAAAAACAAAGGATTTAAGTAACATCATTACATTGTTTGAAAGCACTTACTTGGGTAGATAAAGCATTTCTCTGTCTAGCTTTAAAGGCTATTAATGTGCATCTTGGCCTCCATGCTACATGTCTGAGCCAGCTCATGCCTGTACTTCCTGTTTAGATGATTCCTGACATTTACTAAAACGTAAAAAGCTTTTTATATCAGTACAGTAGTGTAATATTGACTCAGTAGTAGTTAATGCTACTTGTGATGCATTTAAGTGCTATTTATGTGGCTTATATATTTCATGTGCCATTCAGATTTTTGTAGCCCACATATTTATAGTGCCAATTATTAGTGCCAATATTAAATTTTAGTGTTGATATCTAATTGTATAATGGTGTAATATTTAACTTTCCTTTTTTAGCTGGTTACTGTCTGGAAATTATTATGCGTTGTTCTTTTATGGTTTTGGAACATATGAACTGTTAGGGCATCTACAGCTTCTCTGGGCAACTGTGATAGTCTGTCTCCAAAGAGACCTGGTTAAGTGAAAGGTGTCCTTGTCCATGGTAGGGGGATTGGAATGAGATAATCTGTAAGATCCTCTCCAAACCAATCCACTCTGATTTTTTGGTACAAGCACCTGCATTTTGCTGTCTTAGGAGTCAAGAGCTATGTGGGAACATAAACTAACCTCCTATGGGATCACTATTCAGCTTAGTTTTTGAGGGATATTGTGTTGGTACTATGAGCAAACTAGATGATATTAATATACTGTACTTTTGGAAATGGCAGTTCTCATCTTGGTTTTGCTGGTTTTGTTTTTTTTCCCCCCTTTTTTTAATGCCTCATTAATGTCTCATTAGTGCCATGCAGTAGCACCCAGCTAGTTTTCAGAGTTTGGAGGATAATTAAAAGCAATCTTTTGGAAGGGGAAACTATAGTGTATGGACTGAGAATTTAATCAGTGTTTATTTTAAATTGACAGCAGTTGTTACTCTTGCATTGCTAATCATGTTTCATATTAATAAGCTGTATATACAAACTGCTGTCACCTTAGTGTCAGTAGTAAATTTTATTATCTGCTTCACTGCAGGAGTTGAAGTCTTTATAATAATTCATTGTACTGTCAGAAATAGTATGTTTCTGGATAGCTTTGGCATTTAAGCAAAATGTCAATTGCGAGGTTGTTTAAAAAAGCCCTTCAGATTTGATTGCATCAGTGATTTCTTATATTTTTAGATATAACTAATACAGTGTATATAAAAATATTTTATATATAAAAAACTACAGTTGAAAAACCATTTAAAAATAATTGTGGTAAAGTTTTAAAAATAGATATAAATAACTTATTCTAAAAATCTCCAGAAAAATGGTGGGGCTTTTTTGATTCTTTGAATGTCTCCCATCAAACAAGAATGAAACAATTCAGATATATACATCTAAAAAATCTGTCTGAAATACCTTTTACTTACAGGCAGATTTAAATAGAAAGTACTTTTAGAAATTACATTTTGATTCAGATGATGTGAATGGGAGAACAGTATTAGACGTGAAATATTCTGTTTTTAATTCTTTGCTATTTGAAAATGCTATACATTTGCACTGTATACATTTTTAATTTTTTGTTATTGTAGAAGTTCCAGAAGAAACTAAGTAATTCTTGGAGTGAGAAGCAAGATCTCAGCACAGATAACAAAAATAGTTGGGCAGAGAAGTCTGAGTGGGATTGGTGTCCATCATGACAGATAATAACAGTGTAAAATTTCATCCCTTTGTCTTTTTTCAGGTCATCAGTATACTCCATTTTTGGCCATTACTGTTCATTTGCCTTGTGAATTTTCTCACAGTTTGTCCTTGAGACTCAATAAATTGGATGAATGGGGAAGAAGTATTAGATGAAATATCAATGGGAATAAAAGGAGACTAAGCCAGTGTATTTTGTTTGCACAAGTCCTGCAACTTACCCTCTTATAAAACACTTGGATTGAATCCAGAAGTGGTCAGTGTCGTTGTAGAGAACCTAGTGAAGACTTCAGCATCCTCTTCAACTTCATTCTAAAACCTGTATTTCAGGGTGCTGAGGGGTGGAAGATGATATCAAGAGCTTACTGTCACTTTTTAAATTGTGATTGGCCTTTAACTGGATCTTCTTTAACAATGATTGCTGCATTTCATGAAAACTTGTATTAAGAGTGAAAGAAAGCCTTGATGAAAGTGACAGGAACAATTAAAACCAACTTCAGCCTTTCATTTGAAAAGAAAGAATGAAAAGCCTAGTGTCATTTTCCCCAGAGCTGTGTATGTGAAATGATAAAATGAAAGTACGAGAGTGCAAGTATTTCTCTCTGTAGAGACATAAGCAAAACATAAGAGCAAGGAGTGTTTAGTTATATGGGAAGACATAGGAGTTGAAAGAGAGTAAAATAAGAGGAACTCTGTCTCTCACAGGAGGTTGTTGCAGCTGTAATATAATTACACTTAGAATGGGCTGGAATATGTGTATAGATAGCATGTACAATTATAAAACACTCTGTGTCAGAGGAATACCATACCTTGTTTCAGTCTTGAAGCCAGTCTTTCTGCTGTTAAAACTCCAGAATAAACCTTATAAAAAGGGGAAATGGTTGGACATCTGCATGTGACAGCATTCTTGCATCATTTTCCAAGATACAGTCCATGGTCCCGTTATTTTAAGTGAGGTTCTGGACCAAGTGAGACTTACATCTGTTTTATTATGGGAATTCTTACATGCCTTTGTGCCTAGTTATCAGAATTATCCACTGAGGAAAAACTTGTCTTTGTGTTGGCGTGCTGAAAATATTTCAAATAATTAGTGAAAAAAGGATGTTGTATATCCACTTTAATTCCTTTCAGACTTATAGTAAATGTGTTTCTGTTTCTAACAGTATCCTTACAGGACATTAACATGAAAAAAGCATTCAAAAGCTCAACAGTTCAAGACCAGCAGGTAGTTTCAAAGAACAGCATTCCTAACCCAGTGGCTGATATTTATAATCAAAGTGACAAACCACCACCTCTGAATATTCTTTCACCTTATAGGTATGGAAATATTGATTGTTTACCTTCTTGTACTTGACCCTTTGTTTCCTAATTGTATGCAGAGAATAATTACAGCAGAGGGGAAAAGCTATATTGATTATTGAGATTTGATTTTTCAAGATTGATAAAACTCAATCTGCAATAAATAATTTATTTCTTTTTTGAGAATGGTATAGCACAGCAT
The DNA here is from genome assembly GCF_035770615.1 of Melospiza melodia melodia. Classification (NCBI taxonomy): domain Eukaryota; kingdom Metazoa; phylum Chordata; class Aves; order Passeriformes; family Passerellidae; genus Melospiza; species Melospiza melodia. Next base: position 82,412,157 of record NC_086195.1, read on the forward strand.
TTGCGGTGTTTTTTATTTTTAAGAATAAGAAGTTTTAACTGGAATGTGAATGTGTAGGATTTATGACCAAGGGGTGTGTTTTTGCTGCTGCTGCAGACAGTGCTGGTATTTGTTTATGGACCTCCAGTTAGTAAGGGTTGTTATTGATCAGCTTGAGGCTTGGATGATCATCAAAGGTAATTTTTTTAGATTTAAAGCACACTAGTTCATGTATTTTTCTCTTTTCTTCTGCTGCTTTTCCAGGGATGATAAGAAAGATGGATTGAAGTTCTATACCGATCCTTCCTATTTTTTTGATCTTTGGAAAGAAAAAATGTTACAGGATACTGAAGATAAGCGAAAAGAAAAGAGGAGACAAAAGGTAAAAACAGAAACCTAATAGCACAAACAATTTGTGCATTATAATTTTATGTGCAGTTGTCCAGGCATAAAAATTCCCAGGTCATACTTAGTTTGTGTGCATGGAAAGATTGTTCCTCTTGTGTGGCTTAGATTCAGTACATTCCATTTGTGTAGCTTATCCTGTCTATTTTAAGAAGGCAGCAAATTGAATTTTAGGAGTGCTGTGGTTATCTTCCAAGATGCTGTTTTGAGTCCTTTGCCAATATCTGTTTATTGGTAACCAGAAAAATGGCCCTGTTATGCTCCAGAAAAAGACCCTGTAATAGGAGAGGAAAGGAGTTGGAATTAGAGTTTTTTCCGTTCTAGTGTCCCATTCTTTCCATTCTGATTTTAAAGGAAAATTACAGATGCCTTTATAAGAATTTTAAAAAATCACTTGAGCATTTCTTTATTCCTGTAGAACAATTTCTACAAAACTACTTTATATATTTATAAGTTACTTTTAGACTTCAATTTAGGCAACACATCCTGCTTATTTCCGTCCATGGTATATTTTCTGTAGATTTTGTCTTATTACATTCTACAAATGCAAATATGCTCAATTCCAGTCATGTAGTATTATAGCCATACATCACAGAAATACCCCTTGATAAATTCTAGCTGAAGTACTATTTGATTTGATTAAATATATGCCAAGTCCAACTAGGAAGAAAGCAGCATAGACTTGAGTTTCCATGGATAAAGTTCAGTTTTTGAAGGGAAGAAATCTCAGGTTTAGTTTTCCAGAAGATGATTTTCATGCATTTTATCATCTGTGTCCTTTGGAGAGCAGGATGATTTGGGTGAGATGTGTCCCAGGCACACTTTGTTCCACAGGTTGCTGAACCAAATGTCCTTTCTCTTTTATTCTTGTCCTTATGTTAGCAGTAACCAGGAATGAATCCAGAGCATTTATTGACAATTTTATAGCGGAATTTAAATTTTCAATCTACTGAATGAGAGTTCTTTGCTCAATTTGTGCTCTACAGAAGCACAAAACTTGATAGTTGTTGAGAAACTGTGCAGGTGAAATAAATGTTTATTGTTTAACAAAGTACAAGCTAGACACCTAAATGCTGTCCTACTCAGCTGACTAAATACAGCTAATTTTTAGCCTCAATTTTTTAGGTGCTCAGTGAAATCTGAGAGTAGGCCCTGCACCAGAGAATCAGTTTTTCAGTATTATTTTGATAATTTGCCCAAAGTGCTTACGCTGTTGCAGCAGGAGGTTTATGAGCTGTTTAGTTTTCTTCCCTCAAATATCATGCTTTTTGTTTCTGTATACAGTTTAATTGAAAGTATCTGACAGGCTTCCTCTGATTTGACTCTTTCAGGCAAACTTTTTCTGAAGAAAAATGTAATTTTAATTCTTTAAGTTTAAAATCTGTGTAGTCTTTTTTTTTTTTTTTTACTTTCTGTAGATCAGTTTCTGAGAGTTCAGTGTAGTTTTGACTTGGTACTTACCAGTAGTATTCTAAATTGAATGGCTGTAGGTAGGGCAGTTGTGATTAAACAAAGGATAAACTGTTAGAATTTCCTCTTTATTGTGCTGGCTTTTTATCTGGGAATAATTAGCTATTCAAGCAAGTAAAAATTTCTAAATTTGGAAAGCTTGTATTTCAGAAATCATTCTTGATGACTTGTGTTTTGATAGGATTTTATAAATTTGTGGTGAGGAAAATACTCTAGGCTTGTGCTTCCGGTTTTTTGAAAGTATTGCAAATACTTGCTGAAGCTGCTTTTTATCACTAGCTCTTAATTCTTTATTCAGATGCTTGAGATATCATTTGCTAATTCTTGATGCAAATATCAAACTTACAATTAACTCAACCTTGTTTGAAGGCTCTAATACGTTTTGTGTTCACTGAAATAATTTGCTGCCAACATGAATGACTTGTTTTCTGGCCTAATCTACAGCACCCACTTGTCTGCCACAGCTTCTATTACAGCTAGCTAAAGAAAAAGTAACTCCTCTTAATATTGCTTTAATTTTCTGAGAAATATTTCCAGCTGTAATTATTTAGAGAGACTTTAGCTCCCCTACAACTCTGTCATCTTTGCCCTGGGTTGTAAAGCTAGAGCTGTCTCCATTGTCAAGGGAATGAAACTGCTACTGAAACAACTTAAAACTACTCTTAGAGGTACATGTAGCTTTGTCAGCTGCTAGTAATAGGGCTGGCTGCCCCACTGTCTTGGAAGACATTTAATGTTTTAGAGATGTATTGATATAATATTTAATAAAAATATTGCTGCCAGTAGGGTTTAGTACTGCTTGAGTAAAAAGGATTCAAGTGTATTTATTCATTAGCATCCTTACAGATGCTGATCTGGAACAACCTGGCCAGCTGAAATCTGATCCAATTAAAACCAGCTAAGCTTTGTGCTTATTTTTTGGTGTTTATACATCCACATGTATAAACATTCTTTTAAACTTTAAAAACTTTTAAAAACTTTTTATAAACTTTTGTTTTTCATTAAAAAAAAAAGCTGATCTCTTTAAATGATAAGCAGTAACTGTAAGCAGTCATGATTGTGCAGGAATTTTATCAAAATGATTGTCTTCCTAGTAGCATCATATATTGGTCAAAAGGTGAATATTTATTTTACTTAGAATCTTGCAAGAAATATATAGTTGTGACCCCTAGATGACAAATTGTTGTTCTGAAAGAAGACAAAACAAAGTATTTTCAGTGAAAATGCTTACTTGATCTTTCTTCTGAAATATAACATGACTCAGGAACGAGTGTTCATCTGTGATGAACTTTTTGTTAAATTTGCTTTCCAACTATTATCCCTTATTTTATGGGTCTAGATTCCCCAGCAGAAGGCTTGCCTACCAGAATTTGACTGAGCTCTTCTCTCGGTATAACTCACTGACTGCATTCTCAGTATAGCAACATAATTATTTTCTGAGAAACTGTTTTTCTAGCAGCCAAAAGCCTAACACCATGTATTCTAAGATGTAGGATCTAGAGCTGATTGAAAAAAAGACCCCTATGCTCTCATAAATACTGAGAAAAGGAGTAGCAGACCCTTCTCTGTCTGAATTGAGCAATCATATTCATATTTTGTGCAGAAGCACCAGCATGAGTTTTATATTCATACTGAGCAGTCAGAAGTAGGTGAGTACAACATTTCCAAGGTGTGAAAGCATTAGATCCCAATATTAGGAAATCTTGCTGTCAGTGAGGTAAAGATAAATAGGTATGATAAACACTGACATTGGTTGAGCCTGATGTTTTATTTATTGAAAGATAAAAGCACCCAAGTTTGTCATGGACCTATCAAGCTGTAATATACTGCTGGCCTAAGTGTTGCTGACTCACTGCAGAGAGAATTAGTGTAATTCATTTTTATATCAATGGTGAGAAGAAACTAGGAGGAATTTTGGTAGTTAATTAGATCTAAGAAGGGAGAGGAAGTTAAAACAAACAGAAATAATTTCACATAGCCTATGGAATAGGAAAGTGTGTCCAGTTTCTCCATACTTCTCCTAGCCCAGTTCATTGTGACCATAATGAATAACCAGAATAGCCCTGAGCTTATTTTACATTATCAGAAGTTTGATTTTCAGGAGATGAAAATTACAAGTGCTTCAGGATGGTGTAAGTAAAAGACCAGAAGTGATGTCAGAACTTCTGATTTCTGGCTTTTAAAATTGGTCCCAGTTCTGTATTAGGAAAACCAGGAGATTGGCATCACAGTAGCGCATGCATCCTTACAGATCAAAAGTCCTGCTACTAATGAAGTTATTTTAGTGCAGAGAAATTTTATGAAGACTTGGCTTCATCTGTAAATCTGGTCTTATTTTCATGCACTCTAACTGCGTTTTAACCAGCTTTTTTCCTTTCCTTTTTTCTCTCTCTTTGCATGCTTTATTTCTTTTATTTGGACATTAGGAGCAAAAGCGTATAGATGGCACCACCCGTGAGGTGAAAAAGGTTAGAAAAGCCAGGAACAGACGCCAGGAGTGGAATATGATGGCATATGACAAAGAGCTTAGACCTGACAACAGGTTGTCTCAAAGTGTGTACCATGGAGCATCTTCCGAGGGATCACTGTCCCCAGATACTAGGTCTGTTTACAGCAAAGCTGTTTGTTCTACCACAGTTGTATGTTCAGCAATACTGAGTAGAATTAGGTGTTTTTACAGGATGGGAATAGTTAGACAAAACGTACAATGCATGTTTAAAACATTCTTTTCAAATTTACTTTTAAAGGTAAATGACATAACAGATTCTGTAATGATTTTTTTCTTCCTCAGCTTCACATGAGCACTTAATGTTATGTACTGCAGAGAAAGAAGTGTTTGCTGTGTGCTTTGTATTTCATCTTCAGTAGCTGTAGTTACAAGGCATTTAAGCCTCTACTAGATAATGTCAGTAGCTCTTCCTTAGTGTCTAGTCTGTTTTTTGGTGCCCTGCTGGTAGCTTAATAAATATTTTTCTGTGATCTACTCAGTCAAGAATACTTTTGCCTTTAAGGAATACTTCGATGGGGGAAAGAGTTCAGCTTTTTGATGTTGTATTAGTCAAAAAACCAAGCTACAAAACCAGATGAGATGTTACTGCTTGAAATAACAAAATATCTCTGCTTAGAGATAATGCAGCCGAATTCATCTTCATTGAGACTGAGATTCCCTTTGAGCTCAGTGGGAGCTACCTGATGTGCAATGAAGTCTTAGTTTTTGCACTAAGCTGGTCTCACCAGAGGATTTTCCCACTTACTTTATTTCCTTTGTCTGTTGTGATTAAGTACAAGCAATAAGCATTGAAATAAATGGGGTCCACTGGAAAAAGTGTCTAAATTGGTGAATGGCTAGGTTGAGAAAGCAGCTACCACTGCAAGAGTGTGGAATGACACTCTTGTACCTTTAGTCCACTGTACAGTGGAGATTAATTTAAAAGAAAAAAATCTGCTCAGAACTTTGCAATGTTGTGGTTTTTGTGAAAAGTAATGAAACGTAGTATTGATATTGTAATTGTATTGGTATTGTAATTGAAACGTAGTATTTGATATTGCTATTGGTCTTTCAGTTACGTATTCAGACTCCCTCACTGCCTAAAAACTGTTGTTTGTTTAGTTTTATTTTACAGTTTATAATGTAAAACTTTGTCTCCTGTTAGTCTTAATGAAACACTGCAGACTGACAAAGCTTTACATAGGTTGATCTAGCAAAAGCTGTGGATTTTTTCATCAGAACTTCTGTTTCACACATTTTGAGTATTTTTTTTCAGATTTAACACCTTGCTTCCAGGATTCCTGAGTTTAAATTATCATATTGAAGTTACTTGTTTTTTATCTCCCAGCAATGTCAACATGTATTTGCTTGTTTGCAGATATGTGGTATTTGCAATCTGTGGGATTTTTTAAAGCAGAAATTGTAGGACGCTTCTGTTTTGATGTTGTTTGTGTGACAGATACCTTATACTTACATATGCCTTTTATATTTTATAAATTATGGACTATTTTACATTTCAGTGAATCAAATAGCTGAGATTGAATCCTGAAATCTGTTTTACATCCATGAAGCATTAATTCGGAGAATGTGAGGTGGAGAGAGGGCTTTCTATTTTTTCACCTTGGAGTAGTCTTAAGCTATAAAAAATCCATACATATAGAAATATGTACTGGTTTGAGAGACCTTTTCATGCTGCCAGCTACTGCATGAGCAGTGTCCTGTAAGTCAGATCCCAAATAAATGTATTTGGTTATACTGTCTTTTTTTTCCTAGTGCTAAAGTAAAAAAAAATTGGTCACATATCTTCACATTTGGTACTTGTAAGACTTAAGCATTAAATGTTGACATCCTGGTGTTTGGTCTGTGGCAATTTACAATGTATTTGTTATACTTATTGTACTTTAGAGAGAGAAACACAAGCTGAATCCAAACAGAAACCAGCAAATTAATGTGAGAAAAGTAAGAACAAGAAAAGAAGAGTGGGAGAGAAGGAAAATGGGCATTGAGTTCATGAGTGACGCAAAGAAAATGGAACAGGCAGGAAGCATGAAAGAGGACAAAATGCCCAAAGGGTTTGTTATTTTGTTTTGCTCAAAGCCCTGGCTTTTTGTTGCTTACCTTGCTTCCAGTCTCACAGATAAGTGCATCAGTTCACTGTGTTCACTAAAAGCCAGGCTGCACCATTGTTCATTACTAAAACAAGTCTTCACAGTAATGGGATGAAAAAAACCTTTTGCTCCCTCTCTTGGGCTTATTTGACAGAACATCCTAGACTTTGTATCTTTATGAACTCTCTGCTCAACTAATACTTACATTTCCCAGTTTCTTTAAGCCTTTCCAACAAAATTAATTGTGCAAACAAAATAAAAAGCATTTTCTAACTTTCAGAATTGGTTTTCTCTCTATTGGTAAAGTATATTCTTCTGCATAATTGCAAGTGCTTGTAGTATTGCTTTTCTTTTTCTGCTGCCACTGTTAACCCGAGGCAGGCTGGTAAGTATTGCTATTTCAAACAATGGACTGTCAAAATCATTGACAAAAACCATAAGCTTCATTATGGCTACTAAAATTCTTGTGCTTTCTGTGGACTTAAAAGGGAGTGATAACTGATAAATCGGGGAATCCTCTTGCAAGACAAATAATGCTGATTGTATTCTTTTTTGCTTGTTTTGTCAGTAATTTAGGTAATGCCCTGTTGCAGTCACATAATCTGTTCTTCTGCATCAATTTACTTTAATTTTAGGTCCCACGCATCCGATGTTACAGATTATTCTTATCCTGCTACTCCGAATCATTCCCTCCATCAGCAGATAGCAATGCCTTCCTATGGAGCAGGAGATGGTCCACAGTACATGGCAGCGTCCCAAAGCCACGAGCATGAGTACAGACCGCCCTCCACCACGGTACGACATGCCACTTTAAACAGACCTCAGCAACCACCTCCACCTCCACCCCAGCCTTCAGATGGCCAGCACAGCTCAGTACCTGTGGTACCAGCAGAATATGGGTAAGTCTGATTTATTCTAGTGGATTCTTGGCAAAACCAGAGGAATGCATGTTTTCCGTAACCATCGTAACGTTTAACGTTAAAGAAAGAGAGCCCAAATACATTAGTTACCTCCTTGGGGAGGACAGAAGAAAATTGGTATAATTTCTATGTATGAGCTGAATTTAAGTGAAGAAATAATGAGAGCAGAAATAACCACGTTTGTATTAAATGAAGTGTGTATTGGTGAAGTCATATGATTGTAAAATATTAAGGGTGCCTAATATAATATTGAAGAAGGGATCATTTTCCTCTAAAGTGGAAAGTAGTTACAGGATAATTTGGATAAGATTTTAAACTTCAGGAAATGTGCAGAAAGAGTATTGTTGATTGTGATTAATCTGGCAGTGTTTGTTGCATCCCTGAAATCCCTGAAAGGCCTTTTCAGAGAAGCTTGTAATGGAATTGGGAGGAGTCTCCTCAGACACAAATTCCATACTGTCACAGGAGGAATGCCACTTGTTAATTCAAGACAGAGATCTATCAAATGCCTGTGTAGATATTTTGTCTGAATGCATTCTGAAGGAAGGCTTGCTCCAGAATTCTGGTTCTCCTGTAGCAAGAAAACATCTGTTTTCTAATACATCTGTGTCTCTGTCTGTTCTTTTGTGTAAATAGCTTAAACTTTCAAGTTGTAACCCCAGGAAGTTGTAGTCATTCTTGCCTATGTTGCTTTTTTACTGTGCAAGCCAAGGTTTGTCATCCTTGCTTGATGCAGCCTGGGGTAGCCTTTGCCTGATTCATGGCTATCGTGCTGCAGATGACTCAGTTAGGAGGGACTGCTCCAGCCTGCCCTTTCTCTGCTGTTTCCAGTGTGTAAGACATCACTGTGCTTCGCCCTCAGGTCCATGACCATTGTTGGGATGTCGCAGTTGTCACACACTGGCATGTGTCACTCAATGTCATCAGTCTCTTTGCTTCAGCTCCTGTCTCCTGTATCTAGTTCTTTACCTACTTCACAACTCTTATAAATTCTCTATTTTTTTCTGATTAAGATTTCTTTCAATGACATTTTAACGAAGAAATGAGCTCTTCCCTGTACCTCTTATTTAAAAAATTGATCAAATGTATCAATTTAATTAAATGGTATTTAAACTGATAAATTTGACTGAAGAAGCACATGACATACATTTACCTTTGGGTAAATCTTTCCTTCTTTCCATTGTTCTCCATGTCTGTGTCCTCTGTTACCTCTTGGCCTTCTATGGAATTGAAGGGTGTAGTCTGCAGTTTTCTTGGTCCCTTCTTCTTCAATGACTTTGCACTTTGCAGTCCCACAGAGTAGATGTTTAATAAGAAATGCAGCTTCATACATAAATGGGCAGGAGAACTAAGATAAAGAAGCTCAATTTGTAGAGTGCTGAAAGGACATTGCTTTTAACTTCAGTATTTGTCTTAAATCTCAATATATCAGCAATATTTGACAATTCTTACATGTATAATCACTTGCATAATTAAGTCACCAGTTTAAATTGCCTTTGATTTTTGTTTTATCTGAGGTTGGATAAGTGCACTTGAAGGGGTGATAATTTTAGAAGTTCCAACTTTGAATGCATTAAATGTTTTTGTTCTGTTTTATATAGGATGCTCCCAGCTCAGATGGTGGATTATTACAACCCCACAGGTCCGCCCCCACCTCCTCCCCCTCCTATGATTCCTTCAGCACAAACTGCATTTGTTAGTCCTCTTCAGCTTCCCGTGCCACCTTCCCATTCCGGACTGGTGACTGGCTCTACATATGTAGCTGCTCATCCTCCTCCTGCTGGTGGGCTTGTTGTCACTGCTCCTCCTCCTCCCGGCCCACCTCCTCCCCCTCCAGGCCCTCCTGCTGCAGGTGCATCCCTCTCTGCCTCCCCCATGCACGCCCCTCCGGCGTCGGAGGCAAAGCAGGCCCCGATGAGCGACGCGCGGAGCGATCTGCTGGCTGCCATCAGGATGGGTAAGTGCATGCTGGGTTTTAGGTATTCCTTTTTTTCAGTGGGAGCACAGGGTTTTCCACTGCAATGAGTTTATAGCTTCTTTTCCCAGCTGGGAAGATTTCATTAAGCACAGGTACCACACACCCGTTCCGACATTTGTCAGCCATGAGGTTGGATCATTTTCTAGCACTCAAAGCTGCACAGCTTTGTCAGGCACGTCCTAGTGTTGCTGTGTGGACATAATTTAATGAACACAGCACTTGTGTTCATTATGTGAAGTGCCAGTACTGTACATGGATTTTTGCTTCTGTTCCGAAGAACTGAATTACCCAACAGGCTTTGGCCCACTGATTTTTTTAACCAGTGACTTACAGCTCTTCTGACCTCACTTACAATATGGAGCTGTACGTCTAACAGTATTTCCAAATACAGATCAAAATGACCTGTACAGTCTTGAATATTTAGCTTCAGCATATTGTTGACAGTTTTAGAAATCCAGAAGTATTCAGTCTCTGAGAATTATTTCCCAGCTGCCTTTTTTGTCTTTCCCTCTTCCTTGCTCAAGGAGGCTCTCTTCTCTCAATGCTTGCTTTCTTTTTTTCCTGAGTATTTTCTAAGACACGACAAACTCGCCAACAGCAGTGTCAAATAGGAAATCTCTTGCCTGGAAAGCTTTGCCTGAGGGTGATTGTCTCTGCAGGAATTCAGCTGAAGAAGGTGCAGGAGCAGCGTGAGCAGGAGGCGAAGCGCGAGCCCGTTGGCAACGACGTGGCCACCATCCTGTCGCGGCGCATCGCCGTGGAGTACAGCGACTCCGACGACGACTCCGAGTTTGACGAGAACGACTGGTCAGACTGAACGTGGCCCCAGCCTGCTGGCAACTGCATTAAATACTTGGCTTCAGTGATTGCTTTCCTAGCAAGGTGTAAAGCAGGACGTTGACATGTATTAAGGCTAGTGAGGGAAGTGCTGAAATTGAATTGGTATTATTCAGAATGCTGTAGCTTAGCAACTCTGGTAATAATGATGTGATTATGCTTATGCAGATCAGAAACTTGTCTTACTTTCAGTATTTACAGCATAATACTTAAGTGCCACTAAATGTAGCAACTCTTGTGCTGCGTGCAAAATATGATGCAGTTGTTGCACTGTTACAGAACCAGCATTTTATTTTACTTTCCTGTTCTTGAAGGGATAAAATATATTTTTTTGACTTTACATCTTACTCTTTTAATTATGTAAGCAGCTTAGATACTTGTGAATTGGTCTGGTTGTTAGTCTTTGAGGCAGCTAACTGTATGGCTGAGTGAAGTGTTGAGTTCCATAAAATGTGACTTTTAGCTTTTTTATTAGGTACTAATTATGCCCACCTTAGTCTATTTTTAACCACTTCTGGGCTTAAGTTTTTATGCATACAGAATTGATTTTGTACTATCTTCCTTTTTATCTTAAAAATGTAGCAGATGTTGAAATGTATACTTTGAAGAATGACCCCACATGATCCAAAAAGAACATTTGGCGAGCAGACAGATATGTCTGTAATGGTACCAGCTCTAAGTTGCTGGCTGCTTGTTGGGAGGGTCTCTACTGGGTAGCAGATGCATGTCTGTGTTATAAATGGAAATGAAAATACCTGTAGAGCTTTTCAGTCTTAATATAAGATCAACTGGATGCAGGATAGTCCTTATGGAAACCCTGTGGCTGTTGCAGTGCAGAAATGCTATTGTTATTGCTAGAGTTTGGAAGAGTCTGGATCTAGCAATCAGATACATTTCACAAGTATTAAACTTGGTTTTATGCCTGTAGGTATAAATGTGTGTAAATAAGTTCTGTTGTTGTTGATTTGTACATGTGTAGTTGTGTAGCACATTGACTCAGAACTCTTACTTTGAATGTATTTCTTTCCCAGTACATCCCATGGATAAAACAAGGGCAGTTAGAGCAGTTTTGATGGCTGTTGCGGTACTGTGCCATATATACATATACACTCACTTTCTTGGTCCTTTCCTAGGCATAGTTGCTGCCATAAAGCCTGCTTTGACTGTCTCTGTTTTCCTTGTTTTCCATTTTTTTATCAGCCGTACGGTATTAAAATGGTTTGTTTTGTTTTTGTTTTTTTTTTTTTTCTTTCTGGACCAAGAGTCAGGCTGCTGCTCTGCCTAATGAGGCTTTTAAATTTTATTCATAGCAGGGGAAGATGTCTTTCTTTACCAGATTACAGTTTTAATCTTTGTAACACAAGTCTCTGTAATTGCAGGTCTAACATTTGGTAAACCTCCTTTGTTCTGTGAGGCACCCCCATCTGTTAAAAGAAGTATGTAAAATAAAAAGAGAAATGGAAGGTGATTATCTAACCTGTGTTTACACCATTAACAGTTTTAGTCCTAAGAATGTAACAGTCTAACATGATGTTTGCATGCAAACTGTTGGCTACTGCATTGCTGTTTAATCTGCATATGATTTTGCAATCTGTGGTGGCTGCCTTTGTGGTAGAGGGATAACATGCTGCCTCAGGGCTGGTGTTAAAATTTATCACACAAAGTATGACAAAGTATGACCAATCTCTGCGTAGGGGTGAGCAACCACAGCTCTTGTCAACCAGGGGCAGCTGAAGGTACTTGGTGATCTCTGTCCCAGTTGGAGCTGGTTTTGTCTTTGCCTTAAAATGCAGAGCTGAAGTGTGCTTTATTTTGTGTCCTGGAGTCTGAGGTCTGTGTGTCCACCAGGGAGGACAGAATTTAGGCTGTAGCCTGATGGTGGCTTTCATCACCGTGTGGGACATGGCTTGTCCTTACCATCATGGTGTGCTTGCACAGTGGCCTGCAAAATGGTTCTTTGGAGAGGTAGCTGAAGGTGCAGCTGGGACCTGTGTTACATCACTGCATAGGCGGTGAGAGCACTCTCGATGTTCTTTTGATACATGCTGAAATTAAATTTCTCAGCAGAAAATTCTTTCCAATCTATTGAAATTTGATATGACAGAAGATATATTTTATGAGCACAGAAGTTGGGTGTGTCGGAAATTTTGTAATTTGAGCTTATTTTAAATAATAAGCATTAAACAAGCAATCAGTTGTGACCAGTGAAGATAGTGTAGATTTTTCAGTCATAGTAGCCAACCTGTTTTTCTGAACCTGCAATGTTGTCAATTTTCCTTTTGGTATTTTATGGATGAAATGTGAATTGAATTTAGTGATGTAAACACTATTCTAGGCTGTTTTTATCAGTTTTATCATACTTCGGGTTGTGCATAAGTAACAAATATGAATAAAATCTCACTTTTGAGCCTGTGTTTCTTTCCTTAGATGAGTAAGATTTTGCTGTTAATCTTTATTTTAACTTGCCAATAACAGAAGGGAAAACGTAAGATTTCTAAATGCCACCTCTGATCCCAAGGCATGATGTTCCTGGGATGAAGGATGGAGTCTACAAAACCAGATTCCCTTGAGGTACTGTTGCTCCTGCTAACATCCCTACTTGGTTCTTTTGCAGCCTTGATTCAAGCTCCAAGTTCCTGGCTGGTCTAAGCAGGTCTGAATTTCCCTACAGGTAGCTTTAGGGATTTTTTTTTCCAGTGAAATGTGTTAAATGCCGGCTTTGCTTCCAGAAGGAACAAGGCAGAACATACAAGTTATATCAGCAAATCTTCTTGCACACTTTTTTAATAAGAAGTTGTGTTTGTAGGTTTGTGACACCCAGCACAATAGTTTAAAATACAAACCCAAGTAGGCCTACTAGAAAAATACTTTAAATTTAATCTTTTAATTGTAATCAGATTAAAGACAGGAGAGGCTTTTCATCCTACTGGGAAGAACTTACATAAACCAATTGTATAATTTAGTAGGTTAATTGTAAATTAAACAGATTTGTTTATGCATCTTAGATGCTGTTGTTTCTTGGGAAAATAAATTAATCTTTATTCTGTTCAACTGAAAACCCCAGTCCCTTTGGCTCTCAGTTCTTACTTCTCTCAAATTTTCCACTTTTTGATTTGAACTTAATTCAAATAATTTAGACCAGAGTTCTTAGACACCAATTCTACATTGAAACTGAATATGCAAGCTTGAAATTTTTTTTGTTCAAAGGTTCTCTTAGTAAAGCATTTATAACTGTACAACTTCTGTTGTAGCTCGGTTGGAGTTAGGACTGATGGTCACTCAGCACGCTGCTTCTACAGCTTTTGTGGTTGCCCTTTGAATTTTAAAGCATTTTCATGGAACTAAACTGAACTGGATTTTAGGTACTTGAGATTTCTCTTTACTAAGATGAATGTAGAAGAAAAACACCTTTATTACAATAGGGGGTGCATGGTGTTGAGAACAAGCTCCAAATTGAACTCATTTGCAGTATGCAGATGGAGTTGGGAGGAAGGGAAATGTCTCCTTAGGACATTGGTACTTGATGTATTTTTCAGCTATGTTCTCTCTCTTGTGCTGGGCACTGTTTTAATAATGGAGTGTTCCCCTTGAAACAACATACCTAAGGGTACAGCAAAGATGTAATTTCTAAAAATGCTTAAAATCTCACTGTGAACTGAACTGAGTGTAAACCTGATAATAATGAAAACTTCATTAGAATCCTGTGGCTGGAAGTTGAAGTTGTACAAATTAAATTTTGAGCTGAGGTATTAGTTCCTAGCCAAGAAGTAAAATAAATATTAGAACAGCTTATCCAGAGACTGTTTTTACAGTGAATTTTCTTTAAGGTGATATTACATGTTTTTTCCTTCTGGAAAACCACACAGAAATTCAACCTGCTGTAGTCTGCTTTGGGGAAAAGTGCTTGCCCTGTGGGGGTGTGGATTTTTACTTCTGAGTCTGAAGCATTCCTGCTAAGAGTGAGTCCATACATACATGAACTCAAGTCCAAGGATTTTAGCATATTGAGGCAGATCTGCATTCAGGTACTAAAACACTGAGGGTGATACAAAGGGAATAAAAATAAATTACAGTCCTCGCTAGAATCCCTCAGGCCCAGGTGTTCGCTGGGCCTGAACAGTCATGAGAGATTTGAGCTTATCACGGAACACCCTTCCCAGTCTCCTTGGACTTTAAAAGAAGTTAGGCTACTCCAGAAGGACTGTGGGTTCCCAATTGCCCATCTTTCATTAAAAACATGAAGAGAAAGAACAAGAACTCTGAGAAAAAGAAATCCTTTAGGTATAAAGCAGGAAGATGGAATTTCAAATCCTGCTTTATTTACTAACAGGTAAACAATCTCTTTTCATGTGCTGTCAAGTCTGTGTAGGTTTCTGTGGAGCAGTGTGTTCTCATCTGTGGGTGAAATAGATGTGCACTCCTACAAGAGGAAAGTACTCTCAGGTTTGTGCTGGGCTGAGCTTTGCAGCTACCTAAGAAGACAAGTTGCCCCTAAGAATCTTAGCTAAATATAGTAGTCTCTTGGAGATTACTCCTACTGCTGCAGATAAATAGAGAACTTATCTGATTAGCCAAAGTAGGGTGGAGTTCTGTGCTTTTCTCTTGTCAAGGGGTTATGTGCAGAGTGATTTGGAGATTAGAGCTGAGGGCCACTGTTCTGAGATGTCTCAGCAGCTTGTCTTAAGCTGTTGCCTTTCTGAGTCACTCGCATTTCAATGGCTCTGTGCTGTGACACCACGTGAAAACTGCTCTGTTCAGCAGTCACTTGTTGCAGTCGAGTGTAGAGGAGGGAAAAGGGGCCTGGGAATCTGCCTGAGTTACCCTAATGCCAGTTAATAGTGGACAGCCTGTCCTCTCTGTCTGGGGCAGCAACTCTAAACAGAAGTCCTGTGAACTGCACTGAGGGGGGTTGCCGGGCTCATCTCTTTCCTCTCTTCCTGGAAATCAGGTGCTCTTTTGCTAGCTGCCAGTGCTGATAAAATTTTTAGTCAAGTTTTCCTAAGTCATCCTGCTGTTAATTTTTGTTTGATTTCTCTACTGAGTTTAACTTTCTAGTCCCTTACCAGTCACCTTCTCTACTTCCTGAAGGGCCCATGCCCGCCATGGCCTGTCACCTTCACAAACTGGATGCAGTCACCAGCCATGGTGGCAGTGCCCTTGCTCTCCTGAACTCCACAACAGCACGGGCTGTCGCCTGCAGCCTATCCCTCTGCCTCCTCTTCTCCTGAGTCTTGTCCTCCTGGTTTTCAGTAGATGGTTTGCACATTACCAGCCAAGGATATTCCCCTTCCCTGTTTCAGCAGGACCAGGGGTTTGGTTGGTCGGCCATG
Organism: Melospiza melodia melodia; assembly: GCF_035770615.1. Lineage (NCBI taxonomy): Eukaryota > Metazoa > Chordata > Aves > Passeriformes > Passerellidae > Melospiza > Melospiza melodia. The sequence continues at coordinate 82,427,672 of NC_086195.1, forward strand.
GTGTCTTTCCCTTGGGTGGATCCTTGTTGTGTGAGTGTGCTGGTACCAGTGGGTGTTAAAGGGGTGCTGCTTCAGGGCACAAGCTTTTCCTCTCCACAGAGGAGGATGATGATAGTAGGATTGTTTATCATAGAGTCACACTTTATCACTAAGCTAAGCCTTTCTAAAGTTGCTGCTTATCCCAACCATGTGAGGCCTCACCTTAGCCTCACTTGAGACACTCTTTCATGCTTGTTTGTATTCATTTTCTCTGGTCTGGTTTTGAGGTGTTTTCAGCTGTACCTGTGGTGCCTTAGGTTTTAGCTTTTATATTTTTCAGATTCTGTACTGCTTTAGTGTGTAGTTATGAGCTTCATATTAGGGGATGGTAAGCTCTCTTCACAGAGTAGGTAGACAAAACAATTTCCTTTCCTGACTTGGGACCAAGGACAACTGATCCAAATCTCAGGCCCAAAAGCATAAACAATGTGGACTGAAGAAAGAAAAACAAGAAGGCTGGGACTTCATAACCTAAACCCAAATTTGGACAGTTTGCTCATGGACCAGAACTTACAAAAGTGAGAGATCCCATGATGGGTTGTCCATTTTGTGACTGTTTTGGGTTCATCTTGGATGTAACCCTGGCTGGGCTGTTGTACTGCCCATGGTGTTTGTATTGAAGCCTTTTAATAAATACCTACTTTATTCTTTAGCTCCATCTAGCCTCAGTTCTAGGTCAGCCTTCTCGAGGCATTACCTGCAGTGGTTTGTTTTTCTGTTCTGTTTGTGTTTAATTCCAAATTTAGTATGCTTCCTAAAACTCTTCTGAGGTTGCCTTCACACAGCTGGGTACACTGCTTATGGTTGTCATTATGTTGTAATCATTATTTCTGTCTTTGAGGAAGAAGGGTTTTTGTTTGCTTCATATGCTCAGAATGACAACCAAAGTAATGCTTTCAAGGATGGCTGTTAAAGTTTCCCCACAAATTTATTTCTACATAATTTGTATTTATGGCACATTCTGCTGTAACAAAGGTTTAGAAGCTTTGCTTACAGCAGATGGTAAACTTTTTGTATTGCTGTGAAGAACTTTTGTATAGGTTCATCAGAATATTTAATCTGTGTTGAGACTGTTAAGATGATGACCTGTGCAGTGCTGTGCTGCAATGTGAGCTTGATTAGTTATAAATGTTTGCAGTTCTTGGGGCATGTGGGGTGTACCTTAAAATACCTGGAGCCTGCTGGCTCGCTGCTCCTCCCAGTACCAGTCACTGATTTGGCATAAGTGATGCAAAGCACCACTGTGACATTCCACAAGTGTTTACAGAAAGATAAGCAAGATTGCTGCCTTGTACTGATCCCTTGGGAGGCTGACATGGAACAGAGGCTAGACAGTGTTAAAGGAATAAAGCAGGTATTTACTGAAAGGCTTTCAAAGGATTCACCTTGGGCACTACAAGAGCCTGGCCATGGCTACAGCCACGATGGACCCAAGATGGATGACCAGTCACGAATCTTCACACTTTTGTAAGTTTTGGTCTATTTACATATTGGGGTTCATTGTCCAATTACAGCTTCAGGTCATTACGTCCCATCCTCTCAGACTGCTCTTCTCAGTTTCCTGTTGTTTATACCTTTTGGGCCTGAAGCTGCAATGGTGTCCTTGGTTCTTGGGCTGGAAAAGGATTGTTTTGTCTGACTAAACTGTGAGGAGAACTTGCTAACACTTTATATAAGTTCAGAGTTATATACTAATGCAGGACAGAATCTGGATAGTATGAAAGCTAAAACCTGAGGCATCAGTACACAACCAACTGCCATCAGCCAAATGCTTACCTGAAAGAGTATCCCATTTTTTATCATCTCTTGTGCTCTCTTCAAAACCCCCAGTGACTGTCATGACAACCAATGCTTTTAAAGTTTTTTAAGAACCATCTTTACAAGTTGACATGGTCTGCTTAGAAAACTGAATTTAGGTCTACCACAGGTTTTTGAGTAAAGGATGCTCCATCCCCTTCCTGTAGTGCCCCTCCTGTCCTATATTATTTGCTATGCTTCTAGAATTTATGTGAATAATTTATATGGCTTGATAGATTTACTTCATACTTTACCGAAAGAGATAATAAATCCTTACTTTAGGGATTTTCAAACCTAGTTAAAATACACCAAATGGTGAAGCAGCTGCCAACAGCTAGAATTATTTGAGAAGAGATGTGGGAGTTATCTATAACATTGCTGCTTATTTACTATTTTAGCCAAGTAAAAAAGCATTTAAGCATGGATGCCTCACTTACATAGGGAGGATAACAGCACAGATCAGTGGCATTCTTCTGTCTCTTAGATGGGAGGTAGAAAATAAAGATTTTTATGACAGAGATGGGGAAGAAGAAAAAGATCTGGAATTTTTTTTCTGTTCTAAACAATAGGAGAAAGTGCTTTGGTGAAATTGATGATACTTCTCTTTGTGTTTGTTTTATCTCCATACAGAAGCCTCCAAATGGTGAGGCTACGTTTTAACCTTTTCCCTGAAGATCACCTTCCCTATTTTATTCTCTTCACCTTATCAGCTGCAGTATGCAATGACCTTTCTCTTTGATTCAGCCATCTGCCTGCCTCAGCTTTTATTTCCTTCACTGATCAGATGAGACATGAGGATACAAATGGCACTGGCAGCGCTGCTGGCCTCGGTACCTGATTAGGATGAATAGACTTAAGCTGACATTTTAAACAGTAAATAGGTCTTTTTTAAAATTCATGAATACAAAAATTTCTTAAGTAGTCTAGTGAGCTGGTAATGTGTTCTGCTCAAAAAGCAAAACATACTATACTCAGGGTGAATGTGTGGATAAAGCACAGCTCTAAAGTGCTGCTCTGTTTTAAGGCTTCCAGATGTGAGCTTTGCACAATTGTTGCAATTACCAGCCTGCTGCAGGTATTGCTTCTTTCAGGGTTTGGGCTGCAACCATTTATTCTCACCCAGCTGCTTGAATGCTAACAGGGGTATCAGTGCTGTAGAAAGGATGCAGAAAAATGTTGCCTTAGGAAGCATGTATAGAATGAAATGGAGAGCTAGTGCGATGGAAAGAATAAAACTTCCCTCTGAGAACATCAGCGATCTTGGCAGGACAGAACTGAGGATACAGCAGACATCATTAATTTCTTAGCATGGCATTAAAGAAAATAAAGTAGAGCTTGAAAGTTCCAGGTCTTGCAAACCACAGCATAGAGACTGTCTCATCTCATCAGTCTTAATGCCTGAAACTGCAGCCCAGACAGCCCTGATGTCAGCTGGCCAGTGAGATCGTGTCCAGGTGCCCCAGAGTGGGGCTCGCAGGGAGCCAGCCTATAGACCAGGGCATTGCAGGTGGTGGGCTTTGGTTCTGCCTCATGCAAACTAAATGCCTGGAGCTGTAGTGAGAGCAGGTCTTGTGCCTGCCTGCATCTGACAGGAGTGGAATTCACATGCTGTTCCATGGTGGGAATTACAGCATAGAGAGATGGAGTGAGCAGATTTGCTTCCAAAGTGCTTCTGATCCAAGCTAAAGCGCTGGCATGGACCCAGTGCCTGTGCTCTGTGTGTGACTGCCAAACAGCCCCGTTCTCATGGCTGCTCACCCTTCCTTGCCACGCTCCCTGGCTCCTGCTCGCTGCTGTTGCCATCCTTCAACATCATCTGTTGCTCAGGCTGGGAGAGGCAAACACCCCTGTCTTTGTGCAGAATGTCTGGCAAAGTGTTGGCAGTAGCTGAGGAAGGCTTGCTAATGAGCGGGTGTTGCTGAAAGCAGCGTGGTGCAGCACCTCTCCCACGCAGCCTGAGCAGCAGCCGAAACAGCCGCCTTCTCTGGAGCTCATCCTGGCACACGAGCCAGGGAGGATTTACTAGATAGTAAAAATCTGTTGGCTGGTAATTACACTTTAGGGTTTGATTTATATACAGGTAATGCAGAAAGCGTTGAAATGTTTCAAAATGCTCATTCATCAGTTACAAATTCCCTGCCCAACGAGATGCTTTTTTACCCAAGGGAGGAGTCTGGCACTTGGCTCCTGCAAACGCTGCAGTGGTGGCGGGGGAGCTGCAGGAGGGCACTTGCAGCTTTTGGATTGAACCTACTCAATAGCCGGGAAAACACTGCGTTTGAGCTTCCTGCAATTCTTTGTGTCACTTTAAATGCGAAAGGCCATGCCAGGAGCAACCTTCCATTATGGACTGCACTAGGCTTCTCTCCTCATCTTGTACCCAAAGCCTTAAAATCCAGTGACAGGAAAATGAGGTGCTGCTGTGAGATTTCTCTGCCCTGCAGACCCACCAGGTAAGAGGGACAGTCTTTCCGTAGCAAGAGACTGACCTCCAGTGGACAAACGGGGCAATCATAAGAGCTTGTTCTAGTTAAAACTTAGCTGTATGAAGACAGAGAGATGAATTTAGAGTTAAGAGAGAGAGAGGGAGAGACGTTTCTCTCCCAGTTATCGAGTGGTAGTGTGGTAGAAGTGGATGTACAGCAAAATCTCTGTACATGTGCAACTGTGCTGACTGCTGAAGACTGAGAGTCTCAGTCCTTGACAAACTTGGAACAAAGTGCTCTGAAAAGTAAAACTGCCATGAAGCAAAAAACACTGAAGCGACAAGGTCTGACAGCTGAGGAACTTACTGCACCTTGGCTGAGCTCCCCCCTGTAAATGTCCTCACACGTCCCCTGAGCCTGCCCTGGTTGTGAGATGATGAAGAAGAGGCCTCCAAGGAAGTTGTGAGAGGGATATAAATTGCTTAATGTTTGATATTTTAAACTTTTCATTCCCAGAATTACAGGGGGCTTGAGGTGAGGAGGAATCCCTGGAGGTCATGTGCTCCAGCCTCCTGCTGAAGCAGGGTGACCTAGAGCTGTTTGCCCAGGACCATGTCCAGATGGCTTTTGATTGTCTCTGAGGAGTAAGACTCCACAGCATCTCTGGGTAAGCTGTGCTAGTGCCCAGTCAGGGTCACAGTGAAAGAGCATTTCCTGATGTTCAGAGGGAGCCTCTTGTGTGTCATTTTGTGCCCATTGCTTTCAGCTGTGTGCTTGAGCTCTACAGATGCTGCCCTCAATGCTTAATAACTGTGTTGCTGTAAATGCAATGCTTGAATTAAAAATCATGAGTCTCTCTTTTTACAGGGAAAATGATGTGTGATTAGAAATGGATGTGCTGTTCAGCTTCTGAGTGACAAGGTACTAGAAATCACTAAAGAAAAAGTTAGTTGCACCGCAAGTTTCATCATCAATGGCTGGAGCTGAGCCTAATACAAAACTAGAAAACCTTGATTATTTTCCAGCCTTGCTTGAGTAATGTGCTCTGAATTTCACCACCCAGCAAGGTTTTCTAAAACCTATCAGCAGCCTAATGAGAAATAATCTGAGGGCCTTGCTGGTTTTGGTAAGGTTATTTTTCAAGGAGGTGAGAGTTTTTTGGCTGCCCTTTAGAAAAGGACTGGAGGGTCAGAACGAGGTTTTGGCAGACTTAGGTTTCCCCCCATTCTGTTGTGTGCAAGCGCAGGTTTGGATGGAGAGGTGATTTGAAACCCATCCCCTAGTCAGGAAGGGAAGTATGTTCAGCAACAAGAGCTGCTGCTGTTTCCTTAGACTCCAGTGCTGCTCCTTTGTGTGGTGGAAGCCACCCTTAGTAGAAAGCCTTTCCAGTGCTCTTTCATGGGATCACAGGGTAGTCCAGGCAGGAGGATGCCTCAGGAGCTCTCCTGTGCAGCGTCCTGCCTGCAACAGGGTCAAACCAAGCTGCTCCATGCTTGATGTGGGTCCCAATGCCTACAATAACATTTGGTTTTTTCCCCCCAGTGTGTGACAAGGACGTTCATGGTGGGGTTATCTTTCCCCTGCTAAATGATTGAGACCACAGTCTCAATTGCTCTGAGGAGGAGAAAAGAAATGCTTCCTGCTCACTAAGGGACAGGCACATAGGAAACACTTTGCTGTGGTACACAGAGAGCTTTTGGCAGTGCTCACGTTCCCTGCTCCCCATGAGTGTGTTAGGGGAGAGGCTGGCTGGGGTGCTGGGTGGGAGACCTTACCATGTGGATGCTGCTGCTTTACTTTCCCTCTTCTGGAAGTTCTCCAAATATCTGAAGGATTTGACTAGTTGGTAGTTGGAAGACATTGCTGTCTTTCCTTCTCCTCCTCAGGTGAATAGAAAGGGGGAAATTATTCCCTCGGGACAATGATGGTGAGTGATGCTTGTTGCAGCACTGCTGTGTACACCACTCCTCTCACAAGGAATACATCCCAAATTTTCCTTGTGATGTTTGATGATGTGCCTGTAGATGTGAGTGTTAATGGGGAAAGGCCTAACCAGATTTCACTGGGTGTTAGAAAGAAGAAAGAATTGGGTGTTCACTGGTTATTGCCTGGAACTTGCCTGTTGGTATGAGAACTGATCAACCCTTGAATGACATATTGTGAAATATATGATAGAATCTTTAATTTACATAGAGATGAAGTCTGCTTACAGGGAGTAGAAATCAATAATGGCTTTTATATCATCCTCTGGGTAGAATATTAAGTCTGAAATTCCGTAATATCTAAACTGCATCAAGAGATTACAAGTCAATAGTACTAATAGCATAAAAGGTTTTATCATTTTATCCTCTCTTAATAAATTTTATATATCTGCTGTTTCCAGATGGGGCTTTTGTTCTTTCAGAGTGAGAAATGTGTTGCAGGCTTCATCATTTTCTTACTGTTTGAGGTTACGACCAGAAGCTTGCAATGCAGGTGGTGCATAACCACAGAAAGAAAAGGTGGTCCCTGCGAACTAAACTGAAATTGAAGGGTAGTTGGTGAGCAGCCACATTATCTGAACAGGAACCTTGACTTTTTCCTGATTCAAAGCCTGCCCATTTGCTGTGGACCAAGCTGTACTCAATTTAACACTGTATTGATACCAAGCAGGGAGTGGATTCAGATTAAACCCTGAATTATTTAGATTAAGCCTTCTCTGCAAAGAGCCTGTGGCCAGTGCAACATTCCTACAGCAATGGTGTGATTGCCAATCCAGCATCCATCTCTGCTATCTCTTGGAAAGGCATTGCTGCCACTTGATATTTTTTGTTCTTTCCTTTGAGCTGACTGGAGCCATATAACAATCTGCTTCAGCCATTCTGAAGGCTCTATTTGCTATAATTTGCTTTGACTCTGAATAGATGGGAGAAGTGAGAGTGAAAGAAAACATTTCAGTCAGAACAATGTCTCTTTTCAAAAGCATGTCACAACAGGAAATACAATTTAAATTGACTGAATGGCCATGGTTGGTACATAAAACCTTGTGCTGTGATTCACAGTAGCAGGGCACAGTGAACATGATGTGCTGGAGTATTGATATTCCCTGGCTGTTTCTCTGCAGCTTCTCCAAGCTGTGCTAGTTTTCTTTCACCCCCTTTGCCCCCCCTGCAAATGCTCTCTCTTCTTCTGTATGATAATTGCAGCCATTAGTCCAAGATTAACTTTATTCAGGTTCTTTACATCACCTCTTCTCTGGTTTTAATCAGCTTGCACAACCAAGTTAGGTCTGTCTTAATTTTTCTGTGCTTACAAAGGTGCAAGGAGAACCAGCAGGTGCACAAGGACTGAAATAGGGGAGGAGGATGACAAAATTGTGGGAGTGGGAGGAAAATAGGTGGCTTTTCTGATGGGCTGATTTAATAGCTTGAAAAATTACCTTTTCCAGAGAACATGTAATGACTTCCAAGCAGTTTACTTAAAACTGTGACTTCTTTAGACTGAGGTTTTCTCAGAATTTCTTGGGGATTAGAAATTAGAGTGCTGAGCCTATTTGATTAATAACCTTCTGTAATGCAGTGCTTTTGTGTGTACAGCAAAGCCATGTACAGACAGACAATTTTTTTTCTGTAAAACTGCGTCTCTACTGCAGCATTTGAAGCCTGTATCTACTATGCATTCCTTATTTCCCATGCTGTCATGAGGGATTAATTTGATTTCTTTGGTTGTGCCCTATCTAGGCAAAAAAAAATATGGAAGAAAACTTTAGATACTGCAAATTTTATTAAACATATTGATGTTTTCTAGGAAAGAGAGCAGATTCTGAATTATTTCTTTCAAGGTAATTAACGTGACTTATTGATAATTCTATTGAAATGCCTAGAGTTTGTGAATTGTACAGTTATCATATTTTCCTATCTCTGTAGATCTCTAGCCAAAATGAATTCCAGGGCTGGCATTTTGATTTGTGTTTGCATTTCAGCTCTGCCAGATGATTGCTGTTTCTTTAAGTGAACCAGACTAAAAAAGCCTCATGTGAACAGGTGGCAAGAAATAGAGCAGACAGGATTCTTCTCATCATTCTGTTCCTAGATTGCCTCCTCAGCAGTGAATCTCTTTTAGGATTTGATGTAGAAACATACATATTTTTTCTGGCCCACAAATATTTTCAATAATTCCAGGCCGGTTTAAGAGTGGACCTGAGGAAAAGCTTATGCACATCCAAAGTTTCAAATTTCACTTGTAAGTATTGAAGGCTGGAAGCTTCAGCCATGGAAGCACATCTGGGACAAAAACAAAGTCAAGAGCAATCTGAAATGATTCAGTGTAATCTGTACTGTTATAGCAGAGATCTGAAAAGCTCTTAGCATCCACTGAGAAGGTGACTGTTCCTGAAAGATCGGATTTATTTCATACATTATGGAAGTGTTTGTGATTATCTTCATCCGGGCAGCCATGAGAGTTGCTGTATTACTAACTTATGGTATGGGGCGTGGTGTTGCAAAGATGTCTGGTCTCTGAAAGCAGAGGGTTTGTTATGACACTGCTGATGCAAACTATGCAAGGAAGCCAAAAAAGTGACTCAGCACTGGATCTGGTATGAGTTACTGCTCTTGGTAGCAGCTCTGGCACAGCTTGACAACAAAGGGGCCTGGAAACAGAACTGCTGCCTCCCTGTGGAGCCATTCCAAGAGGAGATGGGCATTCCAGAGCTATATTTGTTGTCCAGATATTCCAGGCACATGCAGAGGGCACAGATCATACAACTGCTATGAATTCCTTATCACTCTGTGTTGGAGAGGTGCTTAGGGTTCAATTTGCTCTCTGTGTGCCACCTAGTTGTGATGCTCTCTGTGTCTGCACTGACCTTAGACAGCCCGGGCCTACTACATGTTCAGCATTTTTCCCTTTTCATTAATTTTTAACCAGTCCTGTAGGCTTCCCAGGTGCTCTTTCAGCTGTTGGCTCTGGCTGTGCCACAGCTGCTGCTGCTCAGCCTCTCAGTGTGACCCTCTGTGCTGCTCACTTCAGGCACAGGAAGAACAAGACTCAAGAATGGCCTGTGAAATGCAAATTACTCTGCCAGGTAGGAGGGCAAAAGCAAAGCAAATGAGGGTATCTTCTAATTAAATGTAATGACAAGGAGGCCAAAGAGCATCCCCTGCTAATTCCTGAACTACTTTGGCAGGAGGCAAAGAGGAGGCAGAAGGGGAGAAGAGAACATCTGCTAGAATGGGGCAGGGAAAAAAAACCAAACCAGGACAAAAAGGGAGGTGGCACTGCAGCCTGTCCTGCACATCCCCCTGGGCTTTGGCCAGGGCCCCTCTGGCCTGCTGCTCACCCAGGGCTGCCCTGCAGCAGCTTTGGGATCCTTCAGCTCCTGGGGCTTGGCTTCTCCTCGGCAGAGCATTACACAAGCAGTCTCTCATTGGTAGGCAAATCTTCTGCATGAGATAGCACTCTTACTAGCTGCTCTGGTTTTAACCTGCTCCTAATGCTTGCAGGAATATGCATGGGCCTAAGAAAATTTCAGTAATGTGGTTTCTGTAATTCCTTTTTATTGGTTATATAGAGCTGAGGGAAAGCCCTGCTATCCTGGGAGTCGTACTCATAAAGACAAAACTTCTTCCTTTGTTTATTTCAGTTTCTTTGTCTTTCAAGTGAGAATGTGCTCTGGTGCACCTCAGACCAGCTTTTTGGCAGGGCTCAGGCACGATTTTGTGCTGTAGCAGAGGTAGGGGGCAGGTACCCTACTGCTGGGCTGTGTGAGCTCCACTCACTTCTTTTGTTGCTCAGACCCCACTTGGGAAAACACCAACGCCTAACAGGTTCCCCCGGAACTCTCCTCAGTTGCCTCTTCTCCTGTCAGGGAGCAGAGTGGTGATGGCAAGCCTTACCTTATGGATGGGTGTAAATGTGTGACACTATTATTTTTGGTACATCTGGAGCTTCATGATCTCTCTGTTGGTAATCTCCATTGTGGAATATACTCCATGTGGAAGGGATTCTTCACACGCCTTCACTTCCACAAGTGTTCAAGGAATGATGTGAGCATGTGTCCCCCAAGTCTCACTTTCTTCTACACCTTCCTGAGAACTTCCCTCCTACCCAAAGCAAGGAGGTTCAGTGGCCTTTGGTGGTCAGTAGAGTAACCCAGGCCAGAGAGCCCAGGTTTCAATGGTAAGGAGGGACATTTTTTTTTACCCTGTTCTGTGTGGGCATGTTTTTTTCCCCCTATATGAAAAGTTAGGAAATAATGTTTTTCTTTTAAGGTGAAACCTGGCACAGTTTATAACTCACAATCTCCTAAAGATAAGCCTTCCCCCATCCTCCCTCATCCTCAGGCTAAGTGATGACTCTCCCTAGCAGCCTCACACCCTGCAAGGCTGAGCTGCTGAGGATTTGTAGGGCACCTTCTGCTGTTTCAGGGTGGGGTCCCTGAATGCCACTCAGGAGTTAGTACTTGGGGTTTTTAGTGACAAACTGCGAATGAACTGGGGACATGTTTCTCTCTGTGGCTGATGGAGATGGAAGCTGCCAGGTGAGCAAGTTTTGGCTGGGCAGGATGGTGGTGGGCCCATTGTAACTGCTCCAGATGGCTGATACGGAGACTTCCATCAGATATTTTTTGAGTGTGAATGTTTTCTTAAACATTCATGCAGTATAAGTCAGGAAAAAGCTCCTGTTGCAGATTCCAGACTTTCAATGAATCTTTTGAACAGGACCAAAGCCTAAAAGCATCTTGACCAGGATTCCTAGCAAGGGGTTTTTGCAGGTGGCTGGGACACTGACAAATGAGTTGTTACTTCACTTACTCAGGTGGTTTGGTCCACTGTAAAGACAGAGCAGGGAACGGATATTTCTATAAACCGTGGATGTCTAGTACTGTATTCTGTTAGAGCAGCAAGATTGTATTATATCTAGAGGATAATGCCAGACATAATCATATGGAAAATAGTATTAAGGACTAGATATTAATTTAGCAATGCACCAGCTGCCATAGAAAATGTTCATGTCATAACCATTAGTACTTGATTAGTAATGCTGGCAGAGGCAGGAGTTTTTTCCTTCCTTTTTTTCCCCTTGTGACTTCAGCACTGGTAGTCCTGGCGACTGGAAGGCTCACTCAATCCAGAAATGGTGCAAGCTTTTCCTTGTTCCTCAGCCCTGTGAAGGACAGGACATCTTTAAGTTACTTTTGTGCTCTTGGATTTTTTCCAGGCTATGAATACGAGTCAAACATCAAAGGAATAATGGATCAGTCACCACCAACTAGACTGGCACCCTCAAATTATTTCTAGAGATAAATAAATAATGATGAACTCATAATTGTGATTGATAGTCATATTTTTTTATTTGCATTAAACAGAGGTTATCCATGATTCTAAGGTGAGGACCAAGGTATGTTGTGCCAGGTACTCTGCAGACACAAGGTTCTGCTTTAACTCTTGCAGATGATATGGCCCTGCAGACTTGAATTGTGCCTACAACTTGGGCTGGAGTTGAGTGACTGTGAGCTGTTTGGTTTGACAAAGAACATGCTTTTAATGGTATAAGGAAATTTTTCCCACTCAGAATCCAAATGCTAATGCTACCTCATGCTGTATCTCTGATCTTTCCGTTGTTCTGGTTTATCTGTTGAGTAGACTGACACACAAGTGTTAACTTTTTCTTTTAAATACTGCCTCTGATATGACACAAACTCACTGTGGGCCAATGAAGATCTTGGTATAATTCTAATTAATTTTATTTCCAATGCTCATGCCCCAAGGCAGATTTTTGTAATGTCTGAAATTTTAAAATGTGTTACCTGCTGTGAGCACCCAATGTTATGAATAATAGGGGAAATCTTTAAAATTATGAAGGGCACAGTGTAAAAAGTGAAAAGAAAAAAAAGGCTGGAGCCCCATTCTTTCTCTGCCCATCCCTTTTGGAAGGCACCAAAGATGTTTGTTACTGTTCAAGGCAGCAGAGGTAGAGGAGGAAGTACCAAGAGGTAGAGGAGGAAGATCCAATATGTAACTTGTGGAGGCTGTGTCAATGCCCCTGCTGTGACCACCGTCATTGATTCCTATAGTTAACTTCAGAAATGTCAACTAGATCTTTGAGCCAGACCACCAGTATTTTGAAGGCTCTTTTAATTTGTCAGTCATTTATTCTTATACTAAATCCAGTAGTTTGTGCTTGGCTCAAGCCATTTCAGTAGCTGATCTGCATGGCAGGAGATGGAGATCCCCCATTTCCTTGGGAGTATCTTCCAAGGCTTGATCTCTATCTACTTCCTTGTTATTACCTAAAAATAAGACAAGGAGTAACAGATACAAATTGAAAGATGGGAAATTTAGGCTAGATATTAGGGAGAAATTTTTCACTGTGGGGGTGGTGAGACACTGGGACAGGTTGTCCAGGGAAGCTGTGAATGTCCCAACCCTGGCACTGTTCAAGGCCAGGTTGGATAAGGCCTTGAGTGACCTGGTCTGGTGGGAGGTGTCCCTGCCCATGGCAAGGGCTTGGGACAGGATCATCTTTAACGCCCATTCCAACCCTTAACATTCTACAATTCTATGATAATGCTCTGTCAAGGTCCAAGCCTTCCAGATCATGGTATGGACACTCACAGTCCACGAGAATCACAGGATAGTTCAGGTTGGCAGGAACTTCAGGAGGTCTCTGGTCCAACCTCTGTCTCAAAGCAGGGTCAGACCAGGTTGCAAAAGGTTTTATCCAGTGGAGTCTTGAAAACCTCTAAGAGATATTGCACCACCTCTCTGGCCAATCTGTTCCACTGCCTCCTGTTGGGATGGGGAAATAGTTTCTCCTTATGTCCAGTCTCCTCTTCACTGTTTCACTTGGGCCTGCAGGCTCTCAGCAGGCACCATGTGAAGATCCTGGATCTGTGGCCCTGATAACACCCCCACAAGCTTTGTTGGATGCTTGTGAAGCCAGATCTTCTCCAGGCTGAACAAGCCAGCTCCCCCAGCGTCTCCTCACAGGCTTTTGTGCAACCTCTGACTTACCTTAGGGATGTGTGTTTATAAAACAAACCTCTTAACACCCAAATGCAGCACAAGATGATTTGTTGAGAAGTCAATTTGTTGGGCAGAAGTCAATTTGTTGAGCAGTCTGACCTCTGTTATCTTGATGACAATTTAGGTATTACAAAGCCTCGTAGGTTAAAGGACAGATGTCTGTATGTTTTACATAAATGTCAGAGCTTCCCATCAGGTGATTTCATCTGCTAAATTTGATTTTATATCAAAACTCAGTCATCAACATTAAAATCCTTTCCTCCAGGCTGGTCCAAGCCACGTCCCTCTCAGCTGCCCTGCTGGCTTCCAACCTTTTTTGTCTTGCAGTGATCTGAAATACCATTTCTCTACCTCACCAGCTACCCAGACCTATTTCTCCTGATGCTGAAACAGGGAAAGCAGAGCTATCAAAAAGTTTCTGCACTGCTTCCTGAATTCTTTTCCAATGCTCACTGTAGATAAGATGAGCTCTCACATAACACCAGCTCATTACCCCACTTATTTCTGGAACACCGTATCCCAGCCATGATGCTGTGCACTCAGAAGCAACATCCTGCTCTTCCACTCACACATTTGCTCTGCTTTTACCATCAGTAACAAACCCATTATCTCTCCTGGGCCGGATTTTGTTTCGAGTTCTGGTTCTCACAGTCAGCTGCTACAACACAGGGGCAATTACAGTGCTTGACAACTGCTGCCAGGTGGTTTTTAGATGGAGTTTTAAGGAGTGCTTTTGACTGGGAAAGCTGCAAATGGCCTGTGACCTTTCTGCAGGAAATTGTACCTCTGCTGCAGCTGAACCAGTTGCTGGATGCTGGTTGCAAAATATCTCTAGGGCTCCAGCTTCACCAGGAAAGAAACGCATCTGGTAAAACCCTCTTGGAAGCGAGGCTTTTAGTAACTTTTAATGGGTCAAATAAACCTTAGGCCTCATGGGTTCTAACCTGATGCACTGCCCAGAAACTCTCAGTTGCTGTCTCCCCTTGGGTTTTCCCTGGCTCAGACTGGAGGCATGTCTGCAGCGTGCAAGGGAGGCACAGTGCCCAAAGCTCTACAGAATCTGTGAAGCATCCCTATCTCTCCCCTGACCCATTACTGCAAGCCTTTCAAATTGCCATCTCATTTTTTACACTGCTACTTGCTTCTGCATCAGCAGAAGGCTGCTGCCAGCCTGTTTTACACTCTAAGCCTGAAACAAGGCAATATTACATTAAGCTTTACAACTGCTGTGTGGTGGTGCACTCTTTTAGATGATATAAGCTACTGAGAGGGAGAGATACAGGTGATGTAATGTGATGTAGCCTAGTTGAGGAGTGGAAATTGCTCAGAACTTTTAAGTAAATGTTAAATTCACAGTAATAATTTCATTTAGACGTTAATCCCACAAATGCACAGTGACAGAGAGCACTAGTCTTATCTGCCACATTCTCACAGCAAACACTTAGGGAAGCAAGAAGGAAGAGCAGCAGATATTTGTGTTTGCCACATGCTTGATATGACCTCTTTGTGCTCAAGTTGCCATCTGTTGTGAAGCACTTTGTGGGTGTTTGTCAAGCCTTCTGTATCTTTCAAAACAATATTGCTACTTTATCATAAAAGGTCTGAATTATTCTATACATGGCCACACCTTTCCAGGAACAGGGACATCTTTACACCGTACTTAGGTGCTGCTCAGAATTTTTGCTGCTGATTTCTACTATGGGGGCTGGAGCCCTGCTGACTTTTGTCTCTGAACAGCTTTCCAACAGGAAGCACTCTCCACAGTGATGTAATATTATGCAAGCTATTCACACGGGAAACTTTACCTACGGCTGCAATGCAGCTGTGTCTGATGTTAAATATGGAATCCACTGATGTTTTGACACAAGGGGAAGACCTGTGCTCAGGGAAGTCCTTTTATCATATGATTAAGCTGTCATTTAAATGGTATAAAAAATAACTTCTAAGCAGAGGAAGAAGGAACAGCCTTTTTGCAAATGACTGCTGAAGGTGAGGTGATTGAAAGGGACACAGAGCAGCATTTTGTTCTGTTTTTAACTTGTCTTTAATGAAACACTGTATCATTTTGTGAAGCACAGGAAATTATGGAGATTCTGCTGTTTAGATCTCTGGAGACAGATGTGTGTGATCAACGACTGCTCCCTAAAACAGCCTCTAACAGAATCAAGGAGAAGCAGAAAAACACTGAAGGGAAAGTACCGAGCTCTGAGGAATGTGTTATCTCATCTCTGAAGAAGAATACAACATTCCTTGGTAAGGCAAGGAAATACATTGAATTGATATGGAAGCCAACAAGCTGCTGTGGGTCTGCAGCGCACACACTCCTACAGCACAGCCTCAGTGCACGTCCACAGGGCAGGGCTGGTGCCTATCAGCACCCAGGCAGCCAGCTGAATCTTAGAGGGAAGGTGCACCACAGATGGCTGAGCAGCAAACATATCCTGGGCCGGTAAATGTCTGTTCCTACAGCTGCTCCCAACCTGGGATCACCAGGGAAGGAAATCAGCCTCCCTGCGCACTGCCTGTTGCTCTCTGTCCCTCACACCCTCCCCAGGCCCCAGGGACGTGGTGGCCACAGCAGCAGCAAACAGCACACCAAGGAACACTCTCTGGCTGCCCCTTCTGCCAGCAGAAACACCTGATTTTAGCAGAGGCCAGTGGCTGCTGCTCCTGGGGAAGGGGGCGGCTTCTGAGCGCGATTCCACAGCTGACACGCAGCTGCTGAAGGGGAGCCAGCCTGAAGGACCCTGTGATGGCAGACACAGGGCTCTGCAGATCTAACACCAGACTCATCTGTTGGTAAGGCTGACTGTGTTTTTGTAAAGGCTCTGCACAAGCTCTGGCTGGGTGGAAGGCAAACAAACACTTCCCAGAAAAAGTGTGATGAACAAAACGGATTGAACATTAAGAAACCCCACAATTTTTCTGTGACATCCTCCTAGGAGAGGGTAAAAACCCAAACCAAAACCAACCTCAGCACAGAGAGCTCCAGGGACACTAATAGAGGCTGGTTAATTAACAACAAAAACCAGATCTCTTTTATTAGTTCCCACAAAAAGCTGAGGAGGGATTGGGAATCCAGCATTGACAATAAATCCTGGCGCCCATCTGAGAAAGAAACAAAGCTGCAGAAAGATCCAAAGCATCAAGGGAGCTGCTGCCATGTGGCCCTGGCTCAGTGTAACATATCCTACCTTGGCAGGAAGGGAATCTGCACAGCAATAGAGCCAAGGGAGTGTCTGCAGGCTGGGCAGGGACCAGCCCCTCCACCCCAAGAGGCCCTGCCTCTAGGCCAGGGCCAGTGGAAAAAGCACTGAAAGCACTGGGGCTATGCGACCGGCTTGGATGTCAGGGAGCGTTTTTTTGGTTGGGCTAAACGGGCAAATAGCAAATACTTCCTTCTCCAGCCTCATGCCCTCGCAGATTCATGGTTTGCCATGTTAACAGTAATCTACATGTAAGTCTTTGCACTGCATCACCAGGGGCACCACCGAGGAATTCCAGCCCTTGGAAAAAACAAAAGTGGAACTGGAGGCTGCAGCAACTGATGCTGTGTGAAGGGGGAGTAGGGGGAACAAGAACCAGCCCCCTCTTTGTCATCCCTCATGCAAAGGTGAAAGAGTAGGAATAGCCTGGGGAGTGAAGGAAATCTTGAGGTTAGTTTGAGATTTTGGAATCTTCTGCCCCATTTAGACCTGTCTAATGCCTGAAACTGGAGTTCTGAGGGCTCTCTCCCACTTCAGTTTGCCATATCCTCTGTATTCTCCTTGTAAGCTGAATGATTTGGAATGTTGTTCTGGAAATCGTGTGTTTTTGAGCTTGACAGCTCAAAATGATGATGATGGCAAACTCAATGTATCTTAGAAAATGTGTTTATATAGGCTTTCAGTCAAGCACCATTTAAATGCCATACATCATGATAAAAATGAAGGTGAAAACAACTCTGCTAGGCCACTGGTGGGAAGGCAGTGTCCTGGTTACATTAAAATATCTTTTGTTGTCAGATAAAGAATGTCTGCATTGAAGGGCCACCAGCTTCACAATTAGTGCAAAATATGGGGATGAAAGGCTTTTGCAGATATGAAAGAAAATCCCAATAAAACTCACAAGCAGATTGTGCTCAGGTAACAGCTGATGTGCATGCAGCAACCAAGTGTTGCCTGTAACGTTCTGTACAGCAGTGGGGTTGCTCAGCTCACATTCACATTAGAAGAATGCAAAGTAGTACCAACCCTATGGAGCATTTTTGTTATGAGGATGACATTTCAATTTAAAAAAAAAGACTAAAAATAAAAATTAGATTTGATCTGCTAATTTTAAAAGCAATTTTAGAGAAAAAAATACTTGGATGTGTATGATTATAGATAATTTCAAAATAACTTTAAAATGGAGGATTTTAAAAATATCTGCAAATGGAGTTTTCTTCGTCATACGTGCCAGACTGATGATTTCTCCTATTAGGTTTTCAGCAATAATTCATGGTAGAGGACAGTGGTGAAGTAGTAGACACTCTCTGACATCCTGCTGTAACTAAGACAATTCATAAGAATTTAGTAAGAAAGTAAGATGTGTCCAAAAGTCTGTCCAACTCAGCAGCTCATCTCTGATGTGACTTACAGACACTTAAATGAGTCTAAGAACAGGCATGCACACCTGGAATGATGCACTCAAGGATCCTTCAAGTGAAGGACACTGAAACTACACTTTTTAATTTCTACTTGTGGGCCTCATACAATGAAACTGTTTTGCTTACTGTAACATGGACATTATTCCATGTCCTGACAGCTTTCAACTGTTTCATCCTTATAAGTACAGTGACCATTTATTACTGGCCACATAAGTTGCATACACATTATTCATAATTCTGTTACCTTTATCAAATACATCCTGGTCACCACTGTGCTGCAGTCCTTTGGGATATAGTTTAACCTCAGAGAAACAAACTGGGTCTACTCCTGCACCATGATAGCAGTTTCTTCTTCTCTAGACAAAACAGGTGCTGCCTAATGCTGCTGTAAGAGGTGGAGAGGACAGCTCTATCTGGTGGAAGTAAACACCCCCAAGATCTCCTCCTGGATATCTGTCAGTCGCTGTCCCATTTCCTTCAGAAGCCACATTTCAATGGCTATGGTGTACAACAGTCACTCCTATGGTTAGAGATGTAACTCATTCCATCAATTTATGTGCCTGGAAAATAAGACGGGTGTGCAAGAAAACCATTCAGAGGAATTAAGTCGTACATTTTATATAAAAATTTAATTTGGAAAATGAGACAATCCACTGTTTTCTTTTAGCCTGTCTAAAACAGTCAAATGGGAAATACAGAGCTGTGATCATGCATCTGATTTTTCAGTTACTTAATTCAAGGATCAGGACCAAACTTCTAAAAAAAAAAATCTAGATTAACACAGTTTCTTACTTCCATAGTAACTTTTACCTCTCCTCTCCAGTTAATGACTGCTAACACAAATATTTAGACCCATTTAGCATGACCAAATGCAGACCCTCTTATAATCCATAGTGCATTTTGTTCCCCAAAACTGAGTGTGTACAATGACAATAAAAGGCAGCGTGTCAGAAGGGAGTGCAGTATAGACAAACTAACTTGAATAAGAAAAGTAGCCTTGGAAGGCTACTCTGGCTTCTTGGAACTCTGTGTTCAAGAACTCCTTTCAGCTCTTCTTTCTGAGTTTTTGCCTGGTATTTCCTTCTGCAGTGTTGTAAATGCAGGAGATCTACAGAAATTCAGCTCAAGTTTGCACATCTGAATTGAATCCCCCAAGTTTAATCAGTGTCATCCGTCATCCCTTTGCACTGGAACACACTTAAATCTTCCATTTGTAGAAGGACATAATTTTGTTATTTGAAACAGAATGAGGAATTCAAAGAAATGAAAAAACAACCATTCTTTTTTTAAAAAGGAAAATTTATTTATGGCTACACACACCACATATAAAATTAACATTTAACCGAAACATGTAATTGTTTCAATCATTTATGACTAAACACAATGTTGACTACAAAACTGTACAGTTTATATTTAATAACCAATTCTTACAGCATAGTGCAATTGTAACATTTTATAAAGAAAATAATTTGTGCCTTTTTTAAATAAAGTGCATTAAATAACTATCTTGTATACAACAAGAAGCTCTGTAGTTGCAATTCAAAGCTTTAAGCTTAAGGGAAACTGAGGCAAAGATGTTTTACTTCCTTTAAAAATCACTTCATACACTGTCAAGTCATGGTTCAAACGTCAACCACAGTTAAATTTAAAAAAACAAAAAAAAAAAAAACAAAAAAACAACAAAATCCTAAATTAGTATCAAAAATTACCACAGGCCTTTATGTATGAAACCAGTAACTGGTTCTCATATGAAAAGCACAACATGCAGGATTTCAATCCACCTGGCTCCTAGTGGGATGTACAGCATGGGAATTATCCTCCACGCAGAGGCTTTTGCTAAAGCTTTTAGAATTCAGAATGGAACTACACTGCAGTCAGTAGTATCAGGTGTCTACCTGAAATGTACAATGTTTCCTAGGAAAAGATCTTTCTGAGACATTGATGATATGAACATGGTAAACTACAAGTTATTTTTAATTGCATTTGGCAACAAAAAATGTGGGGGTCTAGTTAGTAAATCTAGAAAATTACAAGTGGTTCTACTAGCCCAGGAATTCCAAATTTCATGGCCTGAAATTAAAGACAGAGTTTACAGCTTTACTTCAGAGGCACACTTATAGCACTTATCCTATGAAATTCCATTTGTAAACACATTTACAATCAACTTTTGTAGATTTTGGCTGTGACAGTAAAGCTCAGACCAAACAAAGGAGGGCTTTAGCCCTAGAGAGTAAAAAGCTATAGACATCAAAATGCACAGAGGTGTAATGTGTCTCTCTCCAGAAGCAATGACAAAACCAAGAATGCCCATTTCCTTTGGTTGCCTCTGGCTGAGGCCCAACAGGAAAGTCCATATTCTTCTTCTCCATACATATATGGGACTGCTATCAGCTTCAACAAAAAATACATTTGAGCACATGCAAGTAACCCCAGAGACTGCCTGACTATTTTGCTTATGTGTAATCCAGGCAATTTACCTGCCTCTTCAGCTGCAATACTCATTCCTCACTTTTGGCACAAATCACACACGCTGTTCCTGCATTCTGGAAAAGTGCATTTTCCTCCTAGAGGGACCAGCCTGAGTTCAGCACCAGATTACTGCACCTTCAGCTGCTCAGCTCTGGGAGAGCTGCTGTGTAATAAACTGTGTGCTGGAGCGTGCTAACTCCCAGCAACCACTCTCCCTCCTCCTCCTGGACCAGGGAAAGTCTCTGCTTACACTGAGAGGGCTATACTAAAGGAAAGATCTGGCTGGAATGTGATTGAAGAAGGCTCCCTGTTTTCTACCACGTCTGCAGAAAGCTCTGGAGCAGAGCTCCCTTCCAAACCCATCAGAAAAGCCTCAGCTCCGTGCTCTTTTCTCCTGGGCCCTCTGGGGCAGAGGCACCACAAGGTGGACTGAGTGTTGATCATATATTGAGGGACTACATGGTCAGAGGGCAACCAAAGAGTGGCAACACAAAAACCCATGGATGGGGAATAACTGCCCACACTCCATGGGGACACAACCCTTCTGTCCTTTACTGGATGTGGGTATTTCAATTTTCAAAAGGTCAGGTCATGCTGCTTTTATTTGCATACTATAAAAATCTCTCCCCTGAAAGCAGGGGAAGCCAAATTCCTCATTATTTTGATGGGTTTAAACTTAGTGAACACTGAAGTAAGAGGAAAATTCTATGGTGACCATAAGCAGTCAATGCATTAGAATTCTATACCTTGGCTCTAAATCTTAGAGGCCCTAGGCCTTTTCCCAGAAAACCTCTGAAGCATATTTGTATTTTATGTGCCCTTTAAAAATGAATGCATAAATTCTTTTAGGTATTATAACATTCCCTAGGTTAACATCAGACAGTGCAAAATGTCCACCTGTGTCCCACGACTGTGTGGAACCACGATCTGTGCAGTCCTGTTACCAAAGCACCTACAGAAGACAGAAAAAGAGCAAGAGAGAAAAGGGAACAAACAGTGTGTGGAAAAAGTTATAACTGCTTTATAGGCCCATGCAAGTACCCTTCCTGCATTCTGTACCGTCAGTGGTCAGGGAAAACATTCCTGTAATCTCAAGGATGGCAGTGGGATTTGTCCAAATTAAAGACATGAGAATTTGCTTCCCTTCCAAAACCTCTTGCCTGTCTTTGTTTGCTGAAATATCAATTACTGCTGCATCTTTCAGTATTTGCAAGACTCATACAAGTTGGGCAATATTTTTCTTTGATTATAAGAAACTGCTGAGCAAAGAAGTTACACTTTAACCACATCCACAGTGAAGGTATAGAGCATGATACATGGCATGTCAGCATGTCATACATATAGAATCTAAATTAAATAATTGTAATTATTATGTATATATATATATATAAATATTTAGGTATGAAATTATGCTATTTAAAAATGATAGCTTATCACACTTAATCAAGTTAATGGCACACTGAAATACTCTAAGAAATCGTTTCTCTATTCAGCATGTAATATAAGTAGTATGTTAAACCTCAACATAGGTATTTCCTTTTAAGAATGAGTTTACACTTAAAAGAAAAAATTAAAAAATCTATTTTTTGGTATCTATTTCTTAAAAGGGAAAGCCCCCTCCATTTTCTAACGTAAATCGTTGCAGGATGCAGTCTTCAGCATGTGCAGTTGGTACTGGCTTATTTTTTCCTTGAGAAACTGGGACTAGGCCTGTGCTTGGGCATCATGGTAGATCATACGGTTGGGATCAAGTGGTTAGAAGAAAAATATTACCAATAGCAGTACACTTGCTTTCCCTCTCCACAGGTGATTCAGATGTTTCCTATGTAAGGGAAATATTCACTGAAGTGGTTCAATGAAAAAGGGCTGCTGATATATTTGAAATGGTTATAATAAACTATTAAAAACTTTGTAAATCAGCTTTTACACCTAGGAATGCACCACTGTACTTATGAGAGGCAGGCATTTAGAATCATTTAGGTTGAACAAAACCTTTAGGATCATTGAGTCCAACTGCAAACCAATGTTTGCCTTGAAGCAAAAAGACCTGTACCAGACATCTTGGGGGCTGGAGTGGTGGGGAGGTGAAGGAGAAAAAGAAAAATAACCCAACCTGTAATCCTATGGCCATCAGTTAAAATAGTAAGAAAAAAATAAATCTCCCCCATCCTTTCCAAGGGGCACTGAATTAGTCTGCATCACAGCAGTGACACACTAATTAACTGCAATATGGTTTCATCTAACCTACATTCAGGTTTGGATTTTTCCCTTCTCTTCTATAAGAAGTTTGTATAACAGTGAAATGTGCAACTCTTTCTTCTTGTGGGGCTTACAAGATCACAACAATTTTGTGAATAAACCACAGCATGGACTTTTTTAGAGCAAAGGCATGCTGTTTTCAAAGAAACGTTTACTACAAAGTTACAGGCTTAGCTGCTCCCCAAAAGGAACAGAAATACATAATGACTTACTGTAAAATAATCTTCCGGTGGTCCTACTTTGAATTTTCATTATTTTTCCACAAAAACCCTCTTCTGATTTCAAGTAGGGCCACCCAAGACTGTGCCAACAAGACAAGTAATAATCAGAATAAAATATGGGGCAACATTTTCAAGGCAGGGATACCTCACTTCTGATCATATCTCCTCGTCTCTGCTCTCTGAACAGCACTCACGAGGTGCAGGCACACTGCCAGCCCCAGGGACAGGGAACCGCTGCACCACAGTCCCAGGGCCCTCCTGGGGGCTCTGTGTTCCTGGGGTAAGGCTCCAAATGGGCAGTTCAGAACAGTTCTAACCACCCTTCCTACAGGGGGTACATTTATTCAAGCACCCTTCCTGGCCAAGCTCAAGCGCCAAGTGATTGAATCTGGCTGATTCACCAAGCTATAAAGACTTCCATCCCTCATCTTTCATCATCCACTTAATATCAAAGTAGACATCCCTGCAGCTCATTCAGATTTCTGATCCATTATAAGGAACTGCATTTCCTTGAACTGAAGAAGACAGCAGCACCCACTTTTAAGGGGTAATCTCCTCTTGTACCAAAGAAGTATTCCCAGTCATGAGACCTTTCAAGTTTATTGGGAGTACCATCATTCTTCTCCTGACAGATGAGGGAGATACATGTGCCTAATTTATCTTTCCTGACCTATTGCTTATTCATGAGATATAAATTATACCACTCCCTTACAGTTCCTTCCTTTCAGCTCTCTATAAGCAGAGATTGAGAGATCTTATTTTTTTGCCACGGAACATCTCTGGGCTACCACTAAGCCAATCTAGAACCATTCAGTACCTCAGATAAAGTGACAGGATTGCTGCTGGGTTTTTAAATAGCAACTGCTCTGTCCAATTCTTATTTTTATTCATTTATTGTACGTAGCAAAAACAGACCCTACATAGAAAAAATAGTTTCTCATCATGAAAGTCAGGGCCAACATTTTGGAAACATTGTTCTGAATGTTAAAGAATCACTTTTTTCTTTTCAAGTAATGAGTGTGTAGTTATGCTTCATGGGCTTGATTTGTAGCAATGCTATTTTATCCCAACTTCCAGTCACACTTGCTTTATAAGGTTGCTTATCACCTTGGGGAAATGAAGTCACATCTATTTTATTTTTAAAAGCTAAAAAATCCCTAAGAAAACAAGGCAAGAGAATAATAGCTCTTTGGGGACAGCATGAACACTGGTCCCTGCCAAAGTTCACTGCTGTCCATGGAGGAGTTTTAGCAACTCCAAGATGCCTCAAGGCTGGTCCCTGAACACTAAAGGATGGATGCAACTGCTTATGTCACTGAGTGTCCATGGCAGGGAGATACAGAAGCAGTATCAGTCCTTAGAGCTTGCTTCCAAAGAGCCTGGCTATTGGCAGGGGTGTTCCTCACTGGTATCATAATCAAGCTGCCTTCAGAACAGGCTTGCACCTCTTCTCAGTCACCCTGATGAGCATGACCAATTCAGGTATTCTCGGGATCAAGTTATAACTGGAAATCTTGAACACTATTCATTTATCCACAGAATGCTGTACAACTAAATGCCAAACAATGAAAAGAATAAAACTCCCCAATGCAGTACATAATTCTTCCAGCAAATAGCACAAATTCAGGATCCAAGAATTTAGGTAAAATGTTATTGCTGTGTAATTCTATTCAGGAATTCAATGATTATAAAACAAATCAATCAGAAATAATGTCTTACATTGGTCTGATAGTATCTGCTTAACAAAGGAAGACTTATGCTTACTAAAAGTCCTTATGCAAGTTAAATTTTTTTGTCTAAAGTATATATTGCTTCCTCTCTATTGCTCTGAGTTTACTCAGCAGTTTATAGTATCCACATCATGGAGGATTTTATTGCTCTTGTGCTAAAAACATATTTCTCCTTATTGCTGAAATACTACTATTGGGGGAAATGGTTAGGAAAAAAAGAAAAAAAAAAAAAAAAGAAGATGATATAGAAAAATCTTCTCCTAAGCTTTGAGGATGAATGTATGAAAAAAACTGACCTCAATACACTTTTCCCATCAGGATACAACCTGTTACTAACTTTGGGTCAAGTGTGTTAATAAATAAACATGAACTTCAATTCTTTAAACTAAATTATGTCTTAAGGAAAAACCACCTTTTGTCATTACAATGGAGCTGTGAAAGGTCCTTCACTGTACACAGAATGGTGACTCCAACCCCTCATGTCTTATGCACTGCTGTTGTTTGATGGGACAACAAAATACGAGAAACTGCAATTCGGCTGGATTTCTGCCAGTTCCAGGAGAACCTTGGATGGATACTGGCACCTCCCCACACAGCACAGGGGCCACTGTCGTTCTGAGGGGACAGCAGAGAGTTGCTTAGCTCTGCAGGGTCTGAAAGGTGGCTGCCTGTCAAGCAATTCTGTGTGAGTGAGGTAGGCAGCTGTGCACCCACAGCTCTGCCCCCAGATTTCTGATCTCACACCCAGAGCTCATTCAGAGGTGTGTTATGCAGCACCCATCCTGGTGCTGTAGACTACAGGAAAGTTTGGCCTGACAGCTGCAGGCAAACCTATGCTCAGTAGGATTTTCCAGCCTATGCTGCACAGCCTCAGTTTTGGAACATATTTATGGAAGAGATAAAATCCTTACTGGAGGTCACAGCAGTATGTTTGGAGGCAGAATCATGTTCCTCATCTGTTTGTGGTGGAAGGTAACCATGCACACCTCCTCAAACAAGGGCAAATCACATCCCTATGAGCCAGCTTTGTGGGATTGCTATAATTAATCCTTCTTTCCTCCGTTTGACTTGCTCTGCTCCTCAGGAGAGAAGCTTCCAATTACAAATCTCTCTGCTCTGGCACATGGAAGAGGTCAGCTCCCCCGGCACACTGGAGAGCCTCTGCAGAATTGAGCAGGCTGTGGAGTGAGGAAGATGACAAGGACACGAGGTGAGACCACATGACAAGAGGGAATGACATTATCTCCCCTGTGCTGTTTTTCTCTGGCTTCCCTACCACACAGGTGTTGCCTAGAGAAAAGCACTAATGCCTATGAGCTTATCCAAGAGCATGAGAGCACATCTGCATAAGGAAAACAACAGTTGCCCTCAGGACTGAATTTTGGTCACAGTTGTAGCTGCTCATCTTCATTACACTTTCAGCAATTTGATACAGAAGAACAAACATGGGAAAAAGCAGGGGGAGCAAAGTTTGCATGACTTTAACTTTTTTTTTTAAAGTGCCATCCTACATATTCAGCCTGTCTACATTATTAATCTCATGACTTTTACTGCCATTATTTCCCAATAGTTTGCATACTTGCAAAACTGCACACATATGTATCATGGATATTTATGAAGTGAGTATTTCTTATACAAAAAATTGTAAGAAAATTCAATGACTAGAGTTTCAGTAACATTCATAAGTAGGTAAAGAACACTGATACCCTACACTGAGCAGAGGTCATAGTCTAACTTGCTGAGCATCTGTAAATCACAGGGAAGCCAGGGGAGCTTCAAATTCACAGCTCTACTGGGTCATGCCATGCAATTATTATTAAACTAATCAGATTACCAAGTAAGAACCAAGTATCATGAAGATTGAACCAAATAAATAATGGAATTTAAACCCAGCATTGCAACTAAAATTAATTATTGCTCATAAAAATCTCTACAGAGCCTTGTTTACAGACAACTCACATTTGAGATTCAGCTTTGTGTATAGCATATGATTCTTAACATCACAGAAACTGCCACAAAAAGCTACAGTCATCCAAACGTCCACATGGAAAGGACAGATTCCATTTGGGAAAGTCCAGACCAGCAGCGCAGTTGTCTCTACTATCTCTACTACACAGGTATACTTTTTTATTGAACTGTAAATATTGCTATTTTTACACTTGAGTTTTGGAATTTTTTTTTTTTTAATGGAAGGTACTGAAGCAACAATACAATATGCTGACTTTGACATTCGAGGGAGCACAACCTCCTGCTGATGCCAGGGCATGAACACTTGGAGCTCCCATCAACACTAATGGAAGCAGTACTCTAAATCCCATGCGCTGACATGGGGGTACACTGTAAGTTTCATGAAGACAAGTGCCAGGAAGATTTTCTCTCTGACAATCAAGTAGTCTTCAAATCAGAAAACAATGCTTTATTTCTAGTGCATTTTAATGTGGCTTCAGTGGAAGGTTAGAAGCAGTTTGAAGTTTAACCATTCACGAGAGGAAGCTCTGCTTTCTAGACCAGAACTATAATGAAGTTCTATAATGAAGTGAACTGACACGTGTACAGTGCAAAGAATGAAACTGCCAGAAAAGGAGAAAACACTGTTTCATCTTGCAGTCCTGGTTGCATACAATTATGAACCAGATATGCTTTGAGAATTTATAAATGTCAGTATTTAAAATTGCATCAGAGAACAGCGAAAACAAATGGTAATAGTATTGACTTATTAAAAATGTAGGGGAACCATTTGATGTAGTGCTAAATATGTGCTGTGAGCAGTCTATAGATTGTTTTATGAAACATTTCTCGTACTGTTCTGAAAAGATAAACTTGTTTGAGAAACCTAGTTTTCAATCTATTACAAATGCATAGCTGAAAGAGGCCATATTGTTTCATCAATTTCAAAGACACCCCTGTCAGTTCTGAAATCAACAGCGCAGCTCCAATGTCCCACATGCAAGTGAAAACGTATGTCTGATTTTTGAAAAGGAAATAAACGCATATCTCTTGCTTTAACATCCAGCCAGAACACGTGAGAGAACAGGTAACTCTTGAACACAATTGTCAACCTCATTCATGCTGAGATGTAAAATAAAAAGCTGCACAAGTACTTTCTCACTTCGAGCAAATTTGTTGCACTGATATTATTACAATAAATTCCATATAAATCAGTACAATTGGCCATTATTTTGAAGAGTATTCTGATGATATACAGAGGGGTAACAGGACTTGGTTTGGGGTTATTTTTTCTGTTTAAAAAAAAATTAAAGAGGAAAAAAATATCCAAACAACTGATTGTAACATGCAGTATGACTAAACTCAATCACATAAACAATTTTAAAGAAGTATGTTGTTTCAATCTAATTTTAATTAGAAAACTTAATGCAAAATCATGGCAAACATGGCAAAGTCTGGGTAATATGACAAAAAGACCCTGAGCAACATTATAAATCTGTTAAGAACACTGATTATTTTGATTTTGGAAATCTTCCTTAAACCACTCGATTGATTTCGGTCGCTGGGGTTTCCTGTTTACAAAAAGGTCAGTCCATCCTGCGGTTTTTATGTGAACCCATCACACACCATTTAATGAATGCATCTAAACCAAAGACAGAATGTCTGGAAAGTAACATGTTAAGGAGCGTCCTCGTGGCTGCCAATCAGACATCACTGGGTGATCTTGCCCTCTGAGACAGGTTAGAAGGAATACAGCCACAACAGACGAGCCAAAGTGCTTTCTGTATCTCCTGGTTTCTAAAAGCATATATTACAGGATTGATGATGGAATTGTAGGTGGCTGGCAGGAGGGTGGCATAGGTGTATATAGAAGGATAGGTGTAATCTGCTATTAAAGAATAGAGAGTAAAAGGCATCCAGCAAGCTGCAAAGGTCCCCAAAATAATGGCCAAAGTAGACACTCCTTTTCGGGTGGTCACATAGTGGGAAGTGGCCAGGAAATGGTGTTGCAAGGCAATCTGATGGGCATGGCGCATCACGATTTTACAGATCTGAATGTAGAGCTGCAGCATGAGGGCAAACATAAGCAAGAAAGAGACCGAAAGGACAGCTGCATTATTTTTAGTGAGTGGTCTGATAACACTGCAGGTGGATTCATCTCTGAGGCAGTTCCAGCCCATCACAGGCAGCAGTCCAATACAGATAGATGCTCCCCAGAGCAATATAAGCATGACATAGGTAAAAGTGACAGTCCTCTCTGAATTGTAAGTCAGAGCATAATACAGGGAGAGGTAACGATCAACAGTGATAGCCAGCAAGCTGCCAACAGATGCTGAGAAAGAGGCAACAATCAGTCCAATCGTAACCAGTTTCGTAGCTTCTGACTGCAGAAGGTAGGCAAAAACAAAATTGATGATCAATCCAATGCCTGCTAAGAGATCTGCCAGCGCCAGGCTGCCTATCAGGAGGAACATGGGGGCGCGAAGACTGGGATTATGGAAAATGATCAGAACCACAATGGCATTTTCGCAGGAGATAAGGGTCCCTGAAGTACACAAGACAATGTCCCAGGGGTTTACCAAAAGCTCTGGCTCAGGGTCTACGGCAGGAACCAGGGAGGAGCCTGCAGCTGAGGCATTCTCTGTAGAGCTGGCTTCTACATGATCCTGAGGCAGCCAGCTCAAATTAACCTTCAGATCTTCATTCATTTTAACCCCTGTCTTCTTCAACAGAAAGACATTGTTTTTAATGTTCAGCCACAGCACTGGACACATCGCCCCCCCGGAGCATGCAACGCCCTAGACAGCAACACCAGCCTGATGTGCGGGCAGGCACTTGTTACATAAATGTGACAATAGAAAATAAAAACAAAAAAAGCGGGGGAGGGGGGAGGCTATTTAAAACTGCCCGAGATTATCCTCCAAGGGACCGATGCACGGAGGCCGAGTGCTCCTGAGGGTAACCTGCCCAGGGAGGGCAGCACGGGAGGCAGCCCACAGAGCAGCCAAAGCCGCTCCAAGCGCCGCAATTCGGGGTGGGGGCGGCTGCGGGAGGTGCAAACCCCGCCAGCCTGCAGCCGCTGGTGGTTCCAGCGCGGGCTCTGTCGGGCACGGAGGGAGCGGACAGCACGGGGAAGGAGCAGGGCAGGCGGAATATCTTTCACCGACCCCCAGTGAGGAAACCCCGCCCGGGCTGGGGGGAGAGCAGGGCGGTATCCGCCGAGAACTTACAAACTCGACGCGGTCACCACACACACACACAGAGACACACAGACAGACAGATCCCCACGCACCCCCAGCGGCGGATCACCTGTGCTGTCCCCCGGCGGCTCGGAGGAAGGATGGATGAAGGCAGGAGGAGGAGGAGGAGGAGGAGGAGGAGGCTCGGAGGGGTCGCCGCGGTCCCTTCCAGGCGCCAGCGGGGCCGGCGCCGCGCGCGCGGTGGGGGGGGCGGGGGGGGAGCTGAGGGCGCAGCGCAGGTGCGCGCCCCCCGCGCGCGCGCGCGCAGGGCGTGTGCGTGCGCCTGGCTGCGAGTGAGGGAGTGAGGGGGCGGGGGCGCGCCTCGTGCCCGCGCGCCTGCGCAGGTGCGCGCGTGGGAGGCGGTGAGGGGGAAAAGGGGCGGACGCCCCCGGCCCGCTCCTCCTCCGCCCCCGAGGGAGCGCCGCGCCCGGCCCTGCGGCCCCTGGCCACCCCCGGCTCTTCCCTTGCCGCAGGAGCCGCCTGAAATGATTAAAATGAAAATTATCCCCGTAGTGTGGGGCTGGTCAAGTGCCGGCGGCACGCCCGGAGAGGTTGTGGTGTCCCCGCCTCTGGAGGTAACTCGAAAGCTGATGACATCGCCGTCCCTGGTACTGTTCGAGGCTGGGTAGGGTCCTGAGTGACTTGATCCAGTGGGTGGCATCCCTTCTCATGGCAGGACATTTGAAACTAGATGGTCTTTAAAGTTCCCACCCAAACCATTTCCGAGTTCTGTGATTCTGCGATCCTGAATGAGCTGTTCTAATCGGCAGTGCTTTGAGCAGTGGGGCTGGAGCAGACCATCACCAGAGGCACCCCGGAGCCTAACCTTGCTGCGATCTGCTCTGCAACCATATGAAAACGAATCATGGAATGCTAGAATCAATTAGGTTGGAAAAACCTCTGAGATCCTTGAGTTCAAGCCATGACCGAACACCACCGTGTCAACCAGACCATGGCACTGAGTGCCGCAGCCAGTCTTTCCTTAAATAGCTCCAGGCAATGCCACCACCTCCCTGGGCAGCCCATTCCAATGTTAAATCACTCTTTCTCTGAAGAAATTCCTTTTCATGTCCAACCTAAGCGTCCCCTGGCACAGCTTAAGACGATGTCCTCTCATCCTTGTCACCTGGGAGAAGAGGCTGACCCCCGCCTGGCTACAACCCCCTTTCCGATATGTCCTGAATGACCTCCTCTAACTGACCCTACTTTGGGAAGTGGGGCTGGACCAGACCACCCCCAGAGGCACCCTGGGGCCTCAACCATTCTTTGATTCTGTGGTCTACAACCACATGAAAATGAAAGTATGGTTTAAAAGATTTAAAAGAGTGATGCCCAGTGTCTGGTCTAAAGCAGGAGCTTCTGCTTGTACAGGGAGCCTGCTGGGGTAGCATGGGCATGGGGATGCCTGCCATCTCTGGATGGTGACATTAGGGATACATGGGCATATTTACAAAGGTGTTAGATACTGAGAAGTGCAGGCAGGCCAGTGGGACTTGGAGTGAGTTGGAACTAAACTCGGATATAGGCCACTAGGTCAGAGGAGCCACACCAAACAGCTTTAAATGCCAGATACAGATGGTTTCTGCACAGAAAATAGTCTCCCAAGGTCCTCTGTGCAGTCCGTGGAGAGAAGTGTGTCCTCCAGGGCATGTCAAAACAGTGGGATAAGTCGGTCTACAAAGGAGCCTGGGAAATTTTAGGAAAACATACTTTGTCCTCATTTACAACACTACACACCTAAAACCCTCTGGAAAATCAGGCCCTGGGGAATCATTGGAATCTGGATGGATGATTTCCTTCTCCCTTGTTGAGTTATGGACTCAGCAAGTCTGCATGGTGCCGTCCTTCATTCAGATCAACCTCAGTCACTGTGCTAAGCCTTGTGAAACTTTGCTGGATGACTCAAGATGATTCATTCATATTTCTGGTGCCCCTCCTGCTTTATAACAAGGACTAAAAATGGATATCACCTTGCTGCTGATCATTGTCTTCTAGTTTTATGCAGTGATTTCTTACGTGACAGTGTGACAAATACTTTCCTGTGATCTGGACTGAATATGTTTGGTGTGTTTCATCATCTGTCACTCTTCCACTTAGAGCAGTTGCAATAAAAATGCAAAAGCTTTTCTTCAAATGTTTTAACATTTGTTTCACAAATGGCAAAGACAAGCGTTTCAATTGAGTATTTTAATTTAGGACTTTGGAGAGCTGTGTTTATTCACTTATTTAATTTGTGAATGATTTCCATTCCAATTATAACACATTATAAACAAGCTAATGTTTGTATCCTGTATTGCAGGATATTGCCAGTTTGTCACTTTTTCCTGAGATGGTGGACTGTCGTCATTAGGGCAAATGGCATTGGCATGGATTTCACCCAGTGAAACAGAACACTTGTCACTTAGAGGAAAATCTCTCTTTAGGCAATAAGATCTGAAGATTACCAGATGCAAAAATTAGTGATAGGTCATAGCTAAAGAGCTTTTGTACCACTACCTTGCTGTTTATTTCTGTCTCTCATGAAGCTGCTGATAGGGATGTTTGCTGACCCTCAAGCTGGCACAGAACAGCCTAGTGCTGGAACTGGAAGCAGAGGTCGGGCTGTGCTGGCTTTGGGCCCAGGATCCTGGGATCTGTGTCTGACGCTGTGACTGCCATGGTGACGTACAAAGGTACTCTGGCCCAGCTCAGGTAGCACAACATGACTTTGCATAATAATGGCATTTTCTGAGGAATATATGTGCCTGTGTGGAATAGTATACCTGTGGAGTCTAGTGCTCTTATCTGTCTTGGTCACAGTCTGGAAGTTTCTCACTCTTCAGGCAGGCTGTGACCTGCTGTGTCCAGGAGGTTTGGGTGTGAATTCAGGGACATGCCCTCCTTTCCTTTGGGTATCTGTGACTGGCAATGATGGCAATCTCCTCTCCAGCCATGCCCCAGCCATGTCCTGAGGGACCAGTCTGCTTCCAGGACCCCGTGTGCCATGGATGGGGAGCCACGTCATACAGCTGAGGGATGAAAAATGCCATCTGCTCCATGGCCTGCCTGGTCTGAACAGTAGGAGCATCAGGCTTTGGGATGCATCCTGAGTTACCAGCCAATAAATTATAGAGCTATCCACAGAAAATAAACAGTACTATTCAAATAGAAAAATCATCCCAAAATAACACATTGACATATTTTTCATCTGGGTCTCTACCATCTAGCAGGCCTCCCTTCAGGAAATCCAACAGGGTCCCATGCCTCCCTTGTTCCTTCCTAAGCATCCTCTCTCTATTTTTAATCTCTGTGTTTTGACTCCTAGTCTTTCATCCATATAATCAGAACCACCCTGAAGGAGCACCTACTCAAGTGTGAGTCCTCATTACCTGGAATTATTTTTCCTTTGGACTTTATTTTTCCCCATTTGTAGTCTTACAGTAATTTAAATAAAATTAAGAAAACGAAGTTTATATTCTGGTAACAACTCTTGCAGATAGTGATGGTTTGCTGTACAAAAGTGTGAAAACCCTAAATATATGACAGCAGCCTGTGTGCATTGTAGAAATGGCTTTTGTTAGAATTTCTTTTCAGGAGATTTCATCTTCACGTTGATTTAATCTTTAGTGTTACATGAACGTCATTTAGACACTCAGACCATGTAATGAACCAAGTTCTTCCCATGTGCTGAACTGTGCAGTTATTACTGATTTTTCACAATCTTTGAACCAGCATACCCTGGGCACCACATAACCCATTTAACTTTTGGTTTTTTTTATTTTAACTTTCTCCTTTTTTTCCCCTCCCAAGTGAATCAAGTGTTGAAATCTTCACTTATTTTTCTGAATTGCTAGGCAAGTTGGGGATAATTAAGAGCATAACTACAGCAGGGGTTATATAGAGAATATTTTAGGTTTATTCTAAATCAGTCTTTGCCCATTTCCAAAGGAAAGAAAGAGAATGGAGCATAAAAAAATACTTGCCAATTTATATCAATTTAAAAGAAAATAAGTCTTGTCACACAGATATTATTACAATGGGAAGACATATTTTTTTCCTCCACAGATGCAACAGATTTTTGAAAGGCACTTGTCTTATCATATGCCATTATAACAGAAGTGCCAATTTTCATTAAAATTCTTGTGAAGGATATTAATACCTGTTTTCTTACAACCTCTTAAAACACCAGCTTCCAACAGAGCCTGTGCCAGACTTGCACTTACTCCATCACCCCCAGAACAGGCAAAGAATGGACATGTTATAAAGACAGGTGGGCATCATGGTAAACAAAGAAGACAGCAGAGGATTCGGGATGAGGGGAGAGCTTTAGTCACACAGCTTGTTCAGGCAATTTATTTTTTAATATATACAGCTATAAGCATAACTGTGTATCTAAAAAAAATTATTTAGTCATTCCTACATTATTGTAGGATATATAATAATATCCTACATTATGTCCAAGCACGGGACAGCATTGACTGTGAAAGGGAAGTAGCTGGTTGTAGATAAGTTCCCAAAGCAGAGCTGTGACAGAGGGCTGCTGTGATAAAAGGAGAATCATGATCAGAAGCAGGGAAATAATTATTTCTTCTGGACAGGGAACTGATGAAATCAATCTTTGCAAACTTTTTACAGCCCAGGCCAGTGTGTTTTGAAAAGTACTGAGAAATGAGAGTGAATTAGTAGTAATTTCATATTTTTCCTTTTCATGGGCCATTACAGCAAGGAGAAATTTCTTATAGCTCACCGTTTGTTCTCTTCAGATGAAAGAACACAGTCCTCTGATGGTCTGAGATGTTTGCAAACAAACCCTTTTCCCTTGGGTTCTCAGTAGCCTGGGCTGCTCTGAGAACTGCTCTGAGGAGTTGTCCTATCCTGATGGGCTCTTTGCCCATGTCTGATAAATGGCTGAGTATTTACGGTCCAAAAAATTGTCTGTCTTGGGGGCATGTTTCCCTGCAAATCTATCTCATGTTTTTCTTGGTATCTGGTGTCTCTTTCCTGCTCCCTTTAACACAACAAACTGTTTTTCTCCTTCTCTTATGTACTTTAAATAACTTCCTTCTCTCTTTTTTTTTGGGGGGGTAGGGGGAGGTGTGGTGATTTATCATGGATGGATTATTCTGGAACTGAAGAAAGTGCACTTTTATAAGCAGATTTTTGCTAGTTTTTTTTTACAAAACCTGTTTTCACTACAGTCTTCATTTACTCATCGAGCATAAAGAATGGGGTGAATGAGTGAGAAGTACTGAGCTTTTTTATAGCCCCACAAAGTACTTGGAGTTCTTCAAAAGACCACAGAGGACATCAGGGAAGAGAAAATAAGGCAGCTTATTAAAGATATTGAAAAGTGTATGTTGTCC
Source organism: Melospiza melodia melodia (assembly GCF_035770615.1). NCBI lineage: Eukaryota > Metazoa > Chordata > Aves > Passeriformes > Passerellidae > Melospiza > Melospiza melodia. The sequence goes on from NC_086195.1 coordinate 82,462,776, forward strand.
TGGAAAAAGTTAATGCTAAAAACCCCTATATTGACCATGCTTATGTAGAAGGGCTGGCTTGCAGCTATATTTGGTTGCTCTGTTGGCCAGCAAAGTAGTATCCCAAAGTGGAAAATTATTTGAGGCACGCTGATTATTCTGCTTATTTTATAAGGGGATAATGGGCATCATGGCTCTTAAAAGAATGGAGCGTATTTCTGGGAGTAATCTGAAAAGCATTTCCAGTTATACTAGATAGTTCTCTGAAGGGTAAGTGATTATTTGAATGTTCATGCTTGCACCTTGGTGGAAATTGTGGTAATGAGGCTTAAAGATATGTTATCAAGTTTACAAATGTCATTAAAAATTATTGAAGTCAGATGTGTTTCTGTGCATGACATGGGAAATGTTAGCTGTGTGAGGAGGCTGGACCCCTACATGTCCAGCAACATGCACTCCTCCTGCAGAAACATTAGCTTCACTGTCTGATTTTTGCTTTGAATTACATGGGATGTTCAGTGAGAGGGGCTTAGCTGTGAGCTTGGCTGGTGGCAAAATCCACTGAATGGAAGAGTTTGACTTCCTCTTCTGTGTCAAAGCAGAAAATGTCAGTAATTCTTTGTGGATCCAACATGTCTTTCATAGAATTATCACCTCCATAGACGTGATGCTTCACTCCAATCAGTGTAATCAATTAAAGTTAGAGGTTTTTTTCCCCCTAGGAAAAATCCACCAAAAGAAAAGTCTTGCAGTTCCACTCTGAATAACAGCACCTTTCTGAATTGTTTATTTGTAAATACCAGTGTAAATACCAGTGTAAATACCAATCTGGAGAATCCAAGTGTGTAGTAACGCAAGTGCAATTTAGGACAGGTCGGAGAGAAGTTTCATTATCTGTGATCATAGTTAATGATGTGGAAAAGTGGGGAGCTGGAAACCATCACTGTTAGTTTTTTACTTGAAAAGAATATTCTTTTACTTACTATCAGCTTCTTAGCCAGACCTCTCGAATCTTAAATACTAACAATGAGTACCACATATGACCATGTCTATAAAGCAGCAGTAGCAGAACCGCTTCTAAGTTTTCTATCAAGACATCACAACAAAGACAAGCTAAAAATTGCTTTTTTTTTCCGCCAGTCATCTTCAGAAAAAAGAAATATGTGTGTGTGTGTGTGTGTGTGTGTGTGTGTGTGTGTGTGTGTGTGTGTGTGTGTATTCCGTAGGGAATGCATGAGTGAAAGAAAGCATTCCAGCAGGAGCAGAAGCTATTCACCCCACTTTATTAAAAGGGAACACATCTAGTTATGTTATGATACTTCCCTAGAGTGGCATGGCTTGTCTCACCTCTTTACCTAACTTTCCAAGTAATTTCCTGCCTTGGTTAGTGGTCACCACCCTACTTATTTTCCATAGGTTATTCCCCAACTCAGCCTTGTCTCTTTGCATTCAGACTCAAGCTGTGTCTTTCAGATTATGACACTGCCTTTCTTGACCCCCTGCATGGTGATAAGTCTTGCCCAGTCCCTCATCACTGAAGCACGATTCCATCCAGCCTCAACAAATGGAGCCTTCTCCAGCTGATATCCATCCAAAGTTCTCCTTGCAGAGGTCACTTGCCTAGAGCAGTGCTTTTAACGATTTAATGCTCTTTTAACAATTTAATGCTCTTTTAACAACCTTCCATTGACTGTGGCCTCTCAAACTTCAAATATTAAGTTATATTCAAATATGAAGTATGTACTTCCAATACCCTTCAGGAAATGTTAAATTTAGTATTGAGATGTGTTCATCACCTGTAATGAGCTTCTGGAGCCATCCTCTGCTACCTATTGATCACCTCCTTTGACACTTGGCATATGTGTCCTGTAAAGCATCTTTGTCACCACCTCATTACCCCCCTTCAAACGGCTGTTTAAGCTGTTGACTGATTAATTCAATTGTAAGAATTATTAGATGTGCTCTTACAGAGGTCAGACTTATTGATTCAAAGATACACTTTGGTTCTCAGTGTTAGGAATCTCAATGATTTCTGAGTTTTATTTGATCTTTGTGCTGTGTGTGCTCTGTGTCATGTAAGTAGCTGGGTATACTTGTTACATTTTACTTCTGTGTATCATGTTTCTAAAAGTGTTCTTATTTTGTATAAAACAGGTATTTAATGAGCCCTTTCTGTATTTTTCAATTAATTTATGTGCTATCTAAAGAAATAGCCTCTTCAGAATTCTTCTGCTCCTTTGACTGCTTTTGCTACTGATCTGACTATGCAGCGTCTTTCCATTTGGCTAATACAGACCAAATTTATACACAGAAAAAAAATAATATTACTGTTATTGCTGGTGCTGGATATTAGACAGCCGACCATGATCCCAGTGACAGATAACGAAACATCAACACATGGGCTTCTTTTTGATTGCTTTCAGAATTCCCTTTTGAAACAAAGCTGTGGTAAAAATTTGAGCCTGTGTTTGCTATTGACTCATCTTACATTCACTCCCACTCTTCTGTTAAACAAATAGTGATAGAATAAAGTTACTATTGTACTTTTTAGACAATACAGCAATAATGAAATTTTAAGAGTTAGGTTTGTTTTCTTTTGGGATGCCCATCTGAAATACGAATAAACAATTTCTTCAAAAATTTTGTGATTTACAGACACATGTTAACAAAATCATTGAACAGGGTGTTTAAACTATGAAAGCTGCAGAGGTCTCTAGAGCAATTTCTGTTTCAGGAGAAGAAAGGGTTTTTTAATATCTGTAGGCCTAACTATAGCCTATCATGAATTATAAACTAGATCACAGGCTTCTAATATTTTACTATCTGGACAGTGACCCAGAACAACCTCTTTCTGTGGCCATAAAAGTGATTGATTTTCTTGGATCATTCATCCATAGAAGTACTTTCACCTAAGACGACTAGTTTCTGTAATGAGAATAATTCTGAGTTACAGATTTCTGAAGTTCACAAAGAACATATCTATTCACAAATCAATTATTTGTAACCAGTATCAGTTCCTACTATGGCATTTATATGCTGGCATGCTAATTGTAACTCACTCCTATTTTTGGTTCAGTGATCATGCTTATAATTAATTTTTTTATATTAGCAATTGTTCTAATTTAAATTTTAAAATCGGTGATTTTAAAATATGCATACTAGGGTTGAAATTAAGTCTTGGAAACTACATGCTTACTAGCATGTATTGTCTGAAAATTAGCATATTGTCATATTTGTTATAATGATGGTGTTTCCCTAAATGTCAAATATTTTATACCTCTGACATTTAGAAACTGTGAAGGAAAGAGGAATGGTAAAATAAGTGACCATAGAGCTGATAATTGAAATGTGGCATTATAAATCCAGGTCTATAGAACTGCCACCCTGATCATAGATGCCGGAGGTGTGTGATTAAGTATCTGAACCTGTGAAGATTTATAAGAGCAATCATTTTTCACAGCAGTCGTATGAAATAAAAAATGGTACTTGAAAGACAGATTGAGGACCAGGAGGAAAAGTGTGATGGACAGAGCTGGTGGTTCATCATGATTTCATTTACATGATTGCAAATCTGTAACTGCTTGATGTCACCTGTACATGTTTGGGGTCAGTGCCTGACTGGTATTTAATAATCCCACAGTCCTGGTTGGGAACCCAGGGCTGGTGCAGCGATGGTGCAAACAGTGCAACTGTACAGCTGCTGTCCACTGGGAACACTGGGCTGCCTTGGATTGCCCTCCTGGAACAGCAAATACAGTCCCTGTAAATACAGCCACTGTTTCTGTTGCAATAAAATATAGGAGGAACTCCTGACTACAGCATCTATTCAGACATCTCTGTCCCCTTGCCTTTAAGAGGGATGAATATGCAAGGAATTCCTGAGATGAAACGGTTGCTAGAATTATGCCTGATTATGATGAAGATTCTATCCTTCAGTCTGATGGTTTGCAGTGTAATTTTATCTGCTCATTCTGCTAAAAATTGCTCACTGGGGAAATTACAACCACTAAAAGCATTTGGGGATTTCAAGCCTGGTAGAATGATTTTTCTCTCATTTTTCTCTCTCTGGCAAGGGTGGAAATACAGCATTTCTTCACAGGGTTGAGAGGAAAGGGGGGTGGGACAAAAACCATTGGAAATGATTCTCCTGGGAGCCTTCCCCAAGTAAAGCACCACTTCTGAATCTAAAGTAATGCTGTTCCAGTGCCTTTGTGTAAAATTAGTGCATACTCATAGCTTAACACTGTAGCAAACTCATTCCCAGCACTGAAGAATCTAGCCTTGCTATTTGTATCTTTATTGCTTTGTTTAGCTCTGTTTTTAACAGTCTTGCCACAAAGGCTGCTGCAATCCTGCAGGTTTCAGCTGTTTCCAGGAGAACTGCTGTATGTGCCAACAACCACTGCAGAAATGGCCTGACCAGAAGCTATAACAGTACTCTGTCCTCATTTATGGGAGCAGTGACTGGTACATTTGTTCTTTCCATCTTTCTTCCTAAAGCTCTGTGACACAGGGATGGTTTATAGCACATGGAACAGGACAGAAGCTAGCTAAGTGGCCAGAAGAAGGAGTAAAATGCTGACCAACTGTAACATGAGAAGTTTCTGAACTCCTGTGTGGTGGCTATTGTATGGAAAAAGTAAATATACCTGTGCTTACATCCTTGCAGCTGGAAAGTTCCTGTGGCAGAAATACTCCAAGCCACGAACTGTAAGCATTCTAGCTTAAATATTTCTTCTTCTTAGATGTTTTTGATTAATTCTATGGCTGTTCGTTGTCAGCTTGATATTAGTTTGTCATTGCATTATTACTTGTGTGCTGAGCAGGACAAGCTGTGAGTACAAAAGCTGTGATACTCTGAGCTGCAGATGTGTTAGATCCTGAGTGCTGCATCCAATGACAGGACCTTGAAATTGTTATTGCCCTTAATTGTCACAGCACTCTTAAAATTCAGGCAAGGTGCAGAAGATTACACCTTCTGGGGGTTAGAATCTTTGTAATATTTTGTTAAAAGTCTTTTAGTATCAGAGCAGCTCTTGAGGAAATTCAGTATGAAACAGGTTAAGCAGAACTACCTTCTATAGATGTAGGCCAAGTCAGTTCTCAGTGACATACTGATGCAACATTGATCTAAAACAGGTTTCCAAAATGTTGGGCTGTGGTTATATCTGTTTGCTGAGTACACACAAGACAGGGAGATCTGGATCCACCATCTGGCAAACACGAGGCATGTAGGCTGGTCTGAAAGTGCCCCAATTATGACTGTAATTAGCTGCTTGAAATGGGTGCTTGGAAATGTGACAAGTGTAGTAAGTGAGACAAGAAGATAGAGCAAGTGCATTATTAAGCAAAGCAGTGAGTTAGAGAGCACATGGTCATCCCTGATAGTAGCTGGTGGATAATGAATACGAAAATGTATGATGTGATGTAAAGGAAAAATAAATACATATTATAATAGAAGCTGGAATGCACAGTTGTTGGTCTCAGGAGGGTTTCACGTCTCTGTCTGTATTTTGATTTCTAATTTGCCATGATTTTGTGTACCCTTCTATAAATGATTAATCTTATAGTCCTAATTTTAGTCTACATTTCAGAATTCAAACCTGTGCAAATGAAAGAGGAAAATTCTGGACTACTCAGTAGCTAGACAATAGCAGGTAAGAGACTTATTTATGAGAGAAAATTATCTAGCAATCAGTAACTGACTCAGTATATTTTCATTTATGCCTGGAATGTGTTTCCTTGATTTTTATTTTCCTGTTTGTTTTTTAATTTTTTTATCGTTTTGTTTCCTTTGGCTTTTTTTGGTTGATTGTTTTTGTTGTTTGTTTGGTTGTTGTTTTGTTTGTTTTGTTTTGCTAGGTGCGTCCTTCTGGATATGGATATTAAAAAAAAAAAAAAAAAAAGAGTAACACTATATAAATCACTAAATCACCAGGGCTCTTGTGTTGTTGTTAAACCCCAGCTGGCAACTAAGCACCACACAGCTGGTCCCTCAATCCCCACCCTTGCCAGAAGGATGGTGGGGAGGAGACTTGAAAAGTGAAAAAACGACTGGACTGAGATAAGAATGGTTTAATAATTGAAATGAAATAAAATAATAATATTAATATTGATAACTTGTAATGAAAAGGAAGATAATAAAAAAAAAGAGATTAGTAAAACCCTAGAGAGATAAGTGATGCAAATAAAAAACAATGACCAGTGCCCAGTCAGTCCCTGAGCAGCAGCCTCCAGCTCACTTTCCCTCTAGTGTCTGGGATATCCCGTTGGTCAGCCGGGGTCAGCTGTCCCTGCTGTGTCCCCTCCCAGCTCCATGTGCACCCCCAGCCCAGTCACTGGTGGGGTGGGGTGAGAGGCAGAAAGGGCCTCGACCCTGTGTAAGCCCTGCTCAGCAGCAACCAAAACATCCCCATGTTATTACAGCACCAATCCAAAACACAGCCCAGCACCAGCTACTGTGCTGGTGAAGAAAATTACCTCTACCCCAGCCCGAACCAGCACATCTTGATACAAAAGGTCAAAGCACACTTGCATCCGTTTTCAAGATATAAATGTTGTCCACTAAACTGAAACCTCCAAGGACACACCCACTGCTTTGTACTATTTCTGAGATATGTATTATTTATTTGACCTAAATATTCATGTGTGCCTTTCCATCACGTAGAAAGAGTGCAAGAGATATTACAGCCAGTATATTGACAAGCTGTCTGGAACAACTTGTCTAAACCATAGGAACACTCTGCAATGCCTTTTTTTTTTTTTTTTTTTTTTTGATTCTGTAGCTGCTATGGTGTAGTTGTGTATCTGTTCTACAGACTGACTTCTTTGGTCTTTTATTTCAGTGCTTTGACATTTCCTTGCCTGTGCACTATATAAACCCTGGTTACCAGAGTAAGGAAGGTTTGGAATATATTTATTTTAAAGAATTTTGGTTCCTCTTTAAAACTGTAGACATAGGAACAGGCTCATTAGAAGTGAGTAGATCTGAATTGGTTTCAGAATAAATACAAATGTTGAAAACCAGCCAGGTTTGGTAAAGAAAAATACGGAGTATTCCTCATTCTGTTTCTCAGCTGTACCACAGCATACAAAAACAAGTCCAGCAGAAACCAGAACTTTGCCTGAAATTCATAATTGATTACCTTGGTTATTGTCAAATCATTGTAGAAGTGAAATAAATAGAATCACTCACTATGTAAAAACCAAAACACTTTGGCTGTGGCTCAGCTTCCAAAATGTGGAATACATTTAATACTAGTTTGAATAGACCTATGGTTTGGCCACCCTTCTTCTGTCTCCTCTAAACACCTGTTTTCATTTAGCTATACAAGATGGACCACAATTCTGCACTTAGCTTTAGACTCTGAACAGCTCTGCTGAAATCAGTGATAGCAGTTGACTTTGAACACAACCCACAGTATCACACTTCATTTCTTCTGGAAAAGAAATCTTGGGGAAAAACTACAGTGCAACTAGCCAAACTGATGAGTATTTTATAAGGTGACTGTAACACACTTAAAATTCAACTATGCTCTTGTGGCTTCATTCTCCTTTCTCTTTGAATGCTAACTCATTTCTCCTGTCCTTGTATTACTTGAAAGCTGACATATTTCAATGCTGAAGTTCCAGGAAAAATTTGTGACAGGGGAATATTTCAAGGAAATAGAAACAAAGTAAAGAAAAACAAATAAAATTATGTTTGACAAATGAACAACATGGTTCCTTAAATCCGCATTTTTAGTTGATTTGTTGGTACATTTTAGTCCAGAAATCCAGACTGGTTTTTGACTTCACTGTTCTTAATTTCCTGCATGATCCATCTATGTGTTTGATGACTTGCTGCCTGCAATTTTGAGTTGTTTGTGGTATTCAGCCCTGTCACTAGATTACCATTCTCATATGTAATAATATTTTCATACATCATTGTACCTATAAAGCATTTTCAAACAAGCTACTTTGGTCTGCATCTGTAATAGCTGTGCTATGGAATTATTGTTAGGTTAAACTAATCTTGTAATTTCCTTATTGCATCAAATCCATCAAAGAAGAATTTTAGCAAATGCTTATTTTATTGTCTTGCCCACTATTTTATGTTACTCAATAGTTAAGATGTGGGCTTGACTTTTGAGAAATATGAAGTCAAAATAATGTTTTGTTGCATAATTTCTTTGTTAACAAAGGCCCTATGCACAGGAACAAAATTAGTGTCTTATATCCTTTAGCCCTCCAGTTTCTCCATGTATCTAGTTGAGGGTGAGATAATGTCTGAGTGTAATTTCCATTGGCTTACTTTAGGAAGGACCAGTCACTCTGAAAGTGATTGCTACCTTTTGCTTTGTGATGAGAGGAACTCAGGTTAATAATTGAGGTTAAGAAACTCAAAGTTCTCTGAGATGAACCTCAGTGTTTCAGCTCCTCCTCTCTGAAACAGACATGGCAGCATTACTGTGCCTTAGGAAGCTGCCACAAGGATGCAAAAAAAATCTGAGATGTTTATGAATTATAATAGAAACTTATATGAATATAAATATTTATCTCATGCAAAAAGGAGAGCTTCTGTCTCCATCTAATTGAGACATCCTTGTAATTTTGCATTTACCAAATACATTTTTGCTACCATTTGATATTAGAAAGACTTTGCATATAAAATGTGGGAAATCTGAATTTTTGCATATTTTTACATAGGCTTATTTAAAAGCAAAAATGTAATGGTATGTATATTACCAAGACTTCTAAAGAATGGACAGATCCTTAAACTGTCTTATTGCACCTTCAAAAATAAGCAGCAATCCATTTTGTAGCCGTGCCTGGGAAAAGTTCCTCTATGAAGGGCCACAGCAAAGAGGGATTTGAGACTTGCTAAATATGGTGCAGAAGTTTTTTCTTTGATTGTGGAATTTGAAGGGCATCTGCATTCTGGAGTGCCATTTCCAGCAGTAAATGTAGTGAAACATGGGCAACTTGAATGAATCATGATGATCTCATGTCACCTCACAGAAACAATAGGAAGCCGCATAATCAAAAATCCAAAAAGCGTGTTAAGTTGGAGAGAGGCACTTCAGAAAACTTTCCCAAGTTAGTCTGACTTTTCTTTTCTTTTTTTTTTTTTTTTTTTTTTTTTTTTTTTTTTTTTTTGTGGTAACAGGCTGCATGGAAGATGACTCAATGAAATGTCCCAGTGTGAGTCATTATAGGCAATGAAAGAAAATAAGGCATGAAGTGACACATTGGATGGTGACCTCCCAAGTCTCTCTGATGGGCTGTGTTGCTGGTCCATGTAACTATCTCTCTGTGTATGTAGGACTGGATCTCTGGTGGAACTGGTTCCTTCTCCAAGTGGATAGTACAGGCTGTGTGTAGGGGCTGAATATTGGTGTGGTGTGCTTCGTGGGTAAGTACACTCCTGCATTTGCTACAGCATTTCTGGTGCTATGCCACTTAGTGTTATGTCACTCATCACTCTTTTTTTTTGTTCTTATTGCAGCTCAGCAACTGGTAAGTTCAGAATTAATGTGCAGCATAACTCCCCACAGAGCAGATATTTAAGGCCAGTATTTCAATATCAGAATCCCATAGGCACAAATTAAAACCACTCTCCTTGCAAGATTTACAGCTCTCCTTCTGATTAGCAAGAGCCAGACATTGTTTCCCGAAATGTCAGTTTTGCTGCAGCTCAGTAATGGATGTGACACTAATTAAAGAAAGCAGAGGAGACAAAAGCATTGCTGTTGTGACTCTGGCAAAGCTGCAGGCTGATATGTGTTTGACTCTAGCGTTGCACTTTGGATACCTGCACAGAGTAATACTTGCATCTGTGCCAGCATTTTGTAGAGTAGGTTACTTCTCTTTTGCATACTTTGCTTTGTATTAGGCACCTATTGGCAGTGCAGAGACATTTAGCTTTTTTTTCCCATGAAGCAGGCTGTGTGCTTCAGGGAAAGCACATTTTATTTTTCACGTGCATTTTCCTACGGAGAAATCTGCTCTTCTGTCTTTACACTGAGAATTAAAGAAGTCTGAAAAGCTTGAGTGAGAGCCCTGTGAAAAGTAACAGAAATCTCTGATACAAACAGGATGGAATATACGAGAAAGAAAGCGTCAAAAGTCTGTATGTCGTCACTAATTAAGAGAAAATGATCTGTACTGCTGTACTTCATGAAGGGAGCATTCTATTTCTGTATAACTGGCTACAGACTTTTTGAAACAACCAAGACTTGGAGAGAAGGCCCTGACCCTCTCAAACTCTCTTGGTCTGTAGCACTGACCTGACAGCTGTCAAGATATAAACTGAACTTCCAAAAGTGCCAGTAGCTCTGTATGAAAAATGTAAACATGGATCACAGATTTGCTGTAAGGGAGAATTCAACCAGTCTTTGGGGTCTGGAGGCCCTTTGTTTTATTCTCTCTGTTTATATAATTTTGAGCAGGTTCCTGATGAAGAAGCCTTAGACATCAAACCCAGAAATCAAGAAGTAGTTTTTTAACTTTAAGGTTCTTGGGATTCAGCGCCTTGGATAAATATGTACAAAGTGTATGTATGGGGAGATTAAACATAGCAGTTTGTTATTTTCCTGATTATACATCTTTTGTAGGATACATTCTTGAGCTGGTAAGGGAGTAGGTAACTGGGATTTACTTGGCTGTGGCAACAGCCAGTGCTGAGTGAAATGTTTGGATGGATACAGGTTATAGAAAGCTCCTGTGTTTTCCTTGTTAGCCTTTTTCAACCCCTGTTCAAACAGTCAGATTGCTTTAGAATTAAGGTCAAAGTTAAGAGAAATTGTTAGTTCCTTCATAAATCAAGATGTCCAGACGCAGGGAAGGAAAAATTCCTCCCTGCAAATGTAGCATAGAAATAAAACAAAGAAAATATGCATAGCTTAAGCATTTTTAGGTAAAAGAGGAGGGTTACAAATACTCCACTTGCTTACTTGGCACCTTGGCTGTGTGATGAACACACATTCGCCATCTCTCTTGACTGGGAGAGATGGAGAAAGGCAGGTTTCTTTATGCATACATATTTTAATACACACCTGTGCAAGCATACATCATGTGTGGCATGCAAGGGACAGTCTTCTGCTTTCTAGGAGGAACCAAAACTTCCAGTCATTACACACAATGCTTTGCACACCAAGAGGTCACTGTCCAAATCCAGCCCTTTGCTGCTGCACAGGCTCCTGCTCTCAGCAAGCAGCTGATCTGGGTTCAATGCCAGGTTTTCTGTAAAGAAATTGCAGAGTTAAATATTTTGTTCACTTCAACAATACTGCAGTATGTTTCAGATGTCTTCTGGCTGGTGTCATTACTGGTTGTCACAGCATACTTATTTCAGCATTGCAGGGAGCTGTTGCCACTACAGAGCAAAAGCAAGCCTGTCTGCTGTTCCCTACCAAGATGTCAGTGCTTTACTGCTCAGTGCAAGAAAAACAGACTGCTGTTGAAATAAAACTGTCCAGCACTGTCTGTAATGGTAGAAATGGTTAATTGTGCCATGAATAAAAATTGTCAATACATAAAATGCTGGAAGAGAGGCCTTTGTTTCCTTTAGGTAAACGTGTTCAGCTGGTTCAGGTGAAAATTGTACTGAGCCAGGGTCATGTTATTATCCCACTACTGCTAACTTAATTAATAGCTCAGTGCTGGCAAGTATGATTTTGTGCTGCTTACTATACAATGATGCTGCACAGGGCTTACCAGTGAAGACAGTGGAAGGCATAACAGATGGTTGGGGGAAAAAACACTCCAAACCAGATGAGCTGGAGAACAGGTGGTATGTGTGAGAAGGGAGGAGATGACAGTGCAGCAGGTTTTTATAAACCTGATCATTAGTTTGGCTCATGTATCTGTTTACTAGGTATGCTCAGCTACAATACATAATAGAGCTCAGTCTGGAGGCATTTAAGGCCACGGTGGCTTGGTGAGGGAGGAACCAGTTCACATATGAAAGGCAGAATCTGAGAAAGTTCTGACAGGAGGGGGAATTAAGCTTTTGAGCAGATTTTATCCTGCAAATTCTTGAGATGTATTAGGGTAGCAGTGAAAGTTATCTCTGGTTTAGCTGAACAGAGAAGCTGCCCTCAATCACTGAGTTGGTGAGTTGCCCTCTTGAATCTTTTTTTATTGTTTTATTGGTTTTTTATTGTTACTTGATGACCCAGCTGGCAGCTTTTAGTCTTCTCTTTCAATGTTTAATTAATTACATATGTTTCCCATGGAGATTCATTACACAGCTTGACTCTGAGTTGCTTTTCTTCAGTCCTCTCTTCCACACAGTTAGTGTTTATGTGCTTTTCCTCATAGTAATGTATTCTGCAGCAAAGTATGTCTGTCATCTCTTAACTAAATAGCAGCCCACAAGACAGAGTGGTACATAGCAAAGGTAAAAAGAGAAAAGTGATGAGAAAAGGGGTTTATGAAAAAATATAATATTCTTCTCCTACATCCAGAAGAATTTTCCTCTTTTGTTTAAGCAACCAAGTGAAACTTCCTGAGGGGTAAAAAACAAACGATTCCCTCCATAAATAAACTGTGAATTATTTTTCCAAATATTTTTTTATCTAAGCCCTGTCTGATCCTCTGGCTGGTGGGAGCAGAATGTAAGAGCCTGTAAACCAGAAACCAACCAGTTCAATTGAGTGTTTATAGTTTGGATTTTTTTTTTTGATTACATTTGTGGTTTGTTTAGCCATTCTCTAACAGTAAATGAAAAAGGTGAGAATTTTGCTGATTCATACTTCCAAATCTGCAGATTTTAAGAATACAGCTCTTGACATATTGCAGAATAACATAAAGCTGTGCTAATGATGAGACTGCTACTCTACTCACAGGCAGCAGTAAAAAATGCAGGGGCAAAGCCTGCAACCTCAATTATTTGAAATCATGACTTGTACATCTAAAGTTTGTGAGAAAAGCCTTTATAGTACAAGATACTTTCTAGTTTTATTTAGGAATAAATGGTGATTGTCTTCTTTTTCCACTTTCAGCCTTTAGGATTCCCACAAACATGCAGCCCACATTTGTAACTAGTGCTCTGTGTTTTCCACATGCAACAGAGAAGCTAGAAGTGCTGAAATTATGTCTGCATTGAAGTCTGTAGAAGTGTCTAGCTGCTTAAATATTTTACTATCACTTTTTTCCATGGTAGACACATGACCAAGAATTCCGAGCACAAATGCCATTCTTTTAAAGGTGATGAACACCAAAGGCTGAGAGATTGAGACCATGCTGCTCTTCCTTTTTCTTATTAACTACTGTTGTCTCTGTAAGCTGTGTGATGCAGAGGACTGTCTTCATCTATACTGCACTGTGTATAGTACAATGCCACTGGGATATAAATAGTAAACAATGATGATAAACAAATTCAGATGACTAAATAGCTGCCTCTACCTTTGTTGCTTTGAGAATTTGAGATCTTGTCTTTAGTAGGGGAATAAGGCAAACGTGTACAAATTGAAGCCTTTTTTCTTCTTTTTTTTTGAAATTAAGTTTTGTACCTTATGTTTGAAAGATATTGTGGTTATTAAGACCCCAAGAGAAATGAAATTGTGTATGGTTTAATTTGAAAAGTTGCTTCTTTATGCATCCAGAGTGCTAGTGCCAACTCCAGAAATTTTGTTGGTGTTTGGGGAGGGAATGCAAACAAGCAGAAATATCCAATTTATATTTTAAGAAACCCAGGAGATAAAATGAGGGGAAAAAAGGGTAACAACATGGATCTCAGGTATACAGAGGATCCATGAGCTGCTACAGACACCACCTATTAAAAGTCATCATAATTTATGAATAATCCAGCAAATTCTGGAGTGTGTGTTTCCCTGTCTATTGTTCCCATGGGACTTTGCTTGGTTTGATCTATGCTGTTTTGAATAATCAGCCTGAGCAAGAAAAGAGTGCCAGTTTTTCTGTTGAAATACATGTGACCTGCCAGCAATCAAACCCCAGCATTTTTAAGAAAAAAGGGACATTTTAATTTGTGAAAGGCATGTCTCAATCACTGAAAAGGTGACAGTGAAAAGACTCCAACACTTTAATCACAATAGCTAAATAATAAAGGCAAAATGCTGGACCTTGAGCTGGATGTCATTCAGTGCAGATTTGTTGAACCCTCATGCTGGTTGCCAGGATAGAGATGTGATGCATGTTTCTGTTTATGTCTCTGGTTTTATTTGGATCTCTTTATTTTTTTCCCTCTGGGGAAGTTGTTCTTTGACCCAATCATTTTTACAATGCAAGCAAATATCTGCAGTAGCTATTTTCTTGCTGAAACAATTTATTTTCTTATTATTGCAAACATTAACTAGGCTCAAATGGGAACTGTAACAAGGTAATACTGTAAGCTATGAAATAAGCTGATTTGAAATGCTGAGTAGTTGCAGGATGCCTTTGGTGTAAAAAAGGTATAGCAGTAAAATAGTTTTGAACTTCAGTCTTGAAGTTAATTCACAGGTTGCTTTCAGAGAAGGCATTTTGCTGAAATCTTTTTTCAGTGTACTTCTAAATTTCCTATGGTACTGTACCAGCCTTCAGAGAAAAAGAAGAAAACAGAACAGAACAAGCAGGTTTTGTTTCTCTCTTCCCAATATCTTTATGCTTTTGTAGGGAGTGAGGCAAGGGTCTTGCTTGACATGACACCTTTTTCCTTTGTTTTGAGTCAATGCCCTCAGAACCACAATCACACTGTCAGCTATTATCTTCCATCCTCTATGAACCCTCGTTGTCCTCACTCCATGGAGAAATATCTGCATAATTTTTCTCTCTATGCCTTCTTCCCTACCTCTGCCCAACCACTAGTTCATAGCCAATGTTTTCTTCCCACTCCATGGGTGCTTCCCTGGGCCCTCTGCCAGACCCACGCCTGTGTATACACCCTGCCAGGCTGTCCTTCAAACAGGAGCAAAGTGGGAAATTATAGAAACAAGCTTCCAGCCATCCACAGCCTGTGTCTGCACAGGCCTGTCAAATCAGCCAGCAAAATACTACAGGCAGCACAGGCAGGATGAAAGTGGAAAAGAAGTGACCTCCTATCAGCTGATGTGCTGCAACTGTGCACACAGTCTGTGGCAGAAGCAAATCACAGCCACAAGTCTTTCCTTGTAGACATTGAACAGCATCAGTGCAGATAGCCACTGCAGGGTAGCTGACACACAGCGACTTGTCACTGCCTGGTAACTTGTCTGTATGCCTGAGGCTTCTCATTTTTGGCCATGTTGCTAAGGTACATTTGAGTTAACCATGTAGGAGAGAGATGTTTGTATCTAAAAACATGTCCTGAAAACACAGTGTCTCAGAGAACTGCAGCTAGAAACCCACTGCATAAATGTGCTGGTCTGATCCTGCTGCACAGGGAATATGTAGGGTATTGGTCCTGGTACAGGAAACTGTACAGGACAAGGCAGACAAGAGGGACTGATGTGATATTGCTCTGTGTGTAACTTGCTCTGTCTTTTTTACTCTATGTGCCACCTGTTTGGACATGGACTAGTCTTTGCTAAGCCAGGAAAATAATTCTTAGAGGCAACCAAATGACAAAACCCCAAAACGTTTATAACTCTCTTTGTGTCTAGATTGTACCTGCACAAAACAACCATTCGGGCAGTTGGAATGCTTCAGTGCCAAAACAGAAACAGCAAAACAGCAGGAAACAGATGAGGACCAAGAAGATTGTAGGGCCTACTGTTACTAGAGAAGGTTCTGTTCTGTATTGCCGATTTCCCTTTTGGAATTCAAAGTTCAAACCCGGTCACTGATGGTTTTTTGCACCTTTGGTCTTCACTGTGTTTGTATCCTTCAGCCAAAGATTTCAGTCCTTCAAATTCTGCTGCATTTTGTGGTGAGAAAGTGAGCCCTTGCAGTGGTTTCCTCAGTTTTCCTAATATTTTGTGTGCCCGTATACTTCAATCTCACACTCTTGTCTCCATCCTCATTTTTTGAAATTTTTCACCTCAGATAATTTATGAGACTTTCAGTCTCTGTACAAAACTTGAAGGGGATTGATTTCTTTTTCTAGTTTCAAAGATATTGCTGAAATCTTCTGTGCCTACCTTGGCACTCAGAACTCAACAGCAGCTCGCTATAGTAAAACACCTGAAGGCCTAATCTTTCCCTCTGAGTATTGAACTTACATTAGAAATCCCAAAGAGCCTTAGTAAACCTGTTTTCAAGTCCTGCCAGAAGCATTAACTTGCTGCTCAGCTTCTGAACCCAGCAGAGCAGGCTGGTGCCCGCAGGCAATATGCCAGTGATATTTTAGTGCAAAGTAAGTGTGCATTAGCAGCAATTGCCCCCCTAGCATGCTTTGGTTCACATCAAAAATTGGTCTTGGAGCACACAGATTGAATTCCCTTCAAATTTAACCAAACCAAAGATGTCTTTCAGGAGCACCCTGTGCACTGCTGCTGCTTGTGGGGTGTAGGTGGCTTGTGCAGGTGGGCATGGAGCTGTTTCACTCAGTGAAGGCATTCCTTTTGCTCCTCAGTATGCCAACTGTAGGTATCACTTTATTGTCTCATAGCCACTAAAAAACCTTTCTAGACATTTGGAACATAATTTCCTTTCAAGTTACAACCACAAAAACAAAGGTTTAGGGAAGTACCTTAGCTGATAAAGTCTTAACTGAGAATTCTGCTTCATAATTTTTAGTGCAAGTATCCCATTCACTGCCACCTTAGGAGATGAGGAAATACAAATAGCTCTATTGGTTTTGGAGGAGCTTTGTCATTGGTACTGCTAAGGTACCATAGTTTTTTTTTCAGGCTCTGCTCTGAGTGGAGCTCTTTAGAGGCTTAAGTAGTTGATTCAGAGCTCATGATAAAAGAATCTTTAGCATCAGAGGTGGGGACCTGTGGAAAAAAATCAAGGAAATAAAGGATGTTCTTTAAGATATAGAGTGGATAATGGTCTACCTGAAGATATCCCAAAATGAGCTCTGTTGTATAGATTCTATGAAGTACACCTTCAAGCTGTATTATTCAGTCTTGTTAGTTTTAGTTAGTTCCCTCACTCATACTTAGTGAGCTAATTTGTTCTTTTCCCAGTATCCCAATTAATTTTTTTCAGTCACCTGGATATTCTGCAGTTATTTCCAAAAGCTGGGAATAATGTTTGTTGCATTTAATCTTTCACCTTCTTAGTGCCTATATTGATATTACTTTGACATCTTTCTTGTTGTACAACTTACTTTGATGTGCTTTGACACAATTTTGTGTTTTCCTGAAAGTATCAGGTGCTTCCCATGGATTCCAATTATTGTTGTTTTGAAGTTGAGTTTATGACATGACACAGCTGTTGTGACAATACTGGCTTCTCGAAAGGCAGGTAAATGAAGGTGGCTTCAGCTAAACAAACATCCACAGCTGCTGTAGTCTCCATTTAAAAGCCAGTCTTTGTTCAGTATGTACCACAGACAGCAACTATTTCTTGATATATGCTGCAGAAATGAGCATCATTTTGTGATTACTGATAGCAAAATCCAAGATTTTCAAGCCTGAGTGTCATGTACCAGGTTTGATTTTTTAAAATGGGATATCACCATGCTCACAGAGAAGTTGAAATCAGCTGGGTGTGATATATAGACACCATAATGTTTCCAGACCTGCTTTGAAGACATTTTGCTGCAGTGCAGCTATTCGAGTCTGGAGTCTTAGTTCACACTGAAGCTCACCGGGTGCTGTTTTATAGATGTATTCAGTCAGCTTTTGCAAGAGTTATTCTAGCAAGCTCTTGCATGCAGGTTCTGTTGCAAGCCCAGGAGTGATCCCACAGGCACCTACAAGGCAATTCACGAGTTTAAAGCTATTCAGTCTTAAGTGCCTTTGTGGAATGAAGCCTGAAATCACTTTGATAACATCTAATATCTATAATTTATTATAAATGTAATCTGCCCATAACTACTGGTGATTTATATACCAAGGAAATATCATTTTAGAAATAATTTTTAAGGGCAAAAGATTATTTATCTCATTCATAGTTTTCTCCTCAGAGGTCCCCAACTGCACTAAGTTTGGGAGAATAATTTCTTCTTTGCTAGGAGTCACTGGATAAAATGATACACCTAATACATGCAGTGGTTATGCAGGAGTTAATACAGGCTAGATGATGCCAGAAGTCCCTTTGGGCTCTAAAATCTATTAACCTATAGGATAATTTACAAGTGGAACAATTTATGGAGTGAGAATCTGTCTACTGTGCTTGAGGAATGAAACTGCATCATTCATTCTGATAGAGCTCCTGTTTACACAGTGTCTGCATGCGTATTACAAGGGAGCAAGAATAAATTAGTGAAGACTGATGAGTGTTAATGTAGTATTACAGGCTATCTGTAATCAAAAGTCTTCTCTAAATTTCATGTTGTTTTTTAATAAATTCCTTCTGCAACAAATGCAGCATTGTGGAATATTCAAATGCAAAGGCAATGATAACAACATATCGTGGATTGGAGAGGATGGGGCATTGACAAACAGGAGTAATTTGCACGAGTAGTAAAGATTTAGGCAACTGCAGTAGCACTGCAGGTTGGGTTCCTTGTAACAAGCAGTTTTTGCAGCTGTTCTCAAGGCTCTGCTTACAGTGAGACACTTTTAAATTTTAAAAAAGGAGGGCAAGACACATTATGAATAGATATGATTTCATCCCATTAGTTTTAATGAAATCTGATAAAGCTGGAGTCCTTGAACATTGACAGCCAAGCTACTGCCAGGGTCCTGAGTGCACTAACAGGCCCTGATGGCCTTGCCTGACCTCCTCTAGGACCTCCCCCCATCCTGCCCAAGGGCCAGGGCATCATTCCAGCCCCTGCCCTGGCCATGCAGCAGCAGTGCAGGTCTCCAGCTCTCCACAGCCTTGGCCATCCCAGGGCAGTTCTGATCCTGGGTGCCTCTGTGGAGCGTGGTCCTGTCCTGCAGGACCTGCCCCATCATGACAAACCCGCTGGATAACCTGGGTGCTTGGTTGACCCTGCTGCCCTCCAAAGTTTTCCCTGTTTCCCTGCATGAGCAACTGCCCACATCAACTATTTCCAACACCACAGAACTAGATGATTAAAAGGAAAAATGATCCTATTGGATTCATCTGCTCAGTCTCGTGTTACCTGAGCAGCCAGTCCATTTCACAAGATCCATTTCCAGGTCTCCTCTAAACACAGGTCTGTATTAGGCAAAATTTGGCTTCCACCATGAGGGAAGGAGGCAGGTACTTTGTGAGAAGGCTCAACCCAGTCTAGGATGCCTTTGGAGCTCTCTTTCCTTCTCCTTGGACTGTAGGTTTTCAGCCTCTTCCTTTAAGTGTCGACAGCTGGATCTGGGGAATACATCTCTGGCATTAGCCTCAATGTAGATCCACTGCAGTTTCTGTGCACTGATTCACTATAAAAGGCCTCACTGGCATTTTATGTCTAGGATTTTGGTCACCTTCCTATAAAAGGGCAGTTTCTAAATTGATGCCAAATAAACAGCATTAAATACTTCCTTAAGAATTAATTTCAAAGTTGCTGCTGTGACTATAGAGACAGCTTTTGTTATCCCAGAGAGGGAGAAGGATCCACACAAATGTGAATTGGGAAGGAACTGGGAAGGAGAAAGAGACTTTTCTTTCTATTGTCCATGCTATGAAATGTGCTTGCTGCATGGATCTGAACTGTATTAGTTCAGATTTGGAGGTAAAATAAGTGCCCATGTAAACTATTTGTGAATAAAAGAGATTTGCAAGGAGGGGGTTACAGAGAGAAATCCGTGAGAAGTTACCTATGTATCATCCTGTATGAATTTGGTTTATTCTACTTTACCACTGTTGACTGGTTGCTCCTTCTGTTAAAAATTTCCCCTCCTGCCAGAATCTCTCCCTTCTGCTCATCAGCTCCTCATTCATTGGGAATCATTTACTTGGAGTCTTCCAGTTAGATTATCTCTGTAATTGTCCCACTGTATTGCTGATCCAGACTCCATCTGGGTCAATGGGAGTGTTGCCACTAAGTTCTGGAGGTTTGAGTCAGGCCCAGGTATCTCCCTGTCAGCATGGACCACAGGCTGGCTGCTGTGCTGCTCTTGGGGCTGGTGCAGTGCTCCAGGTGTGGGCCAGAACTGTGGATTTATTCCCACCCAGAGCCTTACACACCAGCAAATGTGGTGAGAAATTAGGTTCCTAGGTGTTGTGAACCTTACCTATATCTTGACAGCCCTTTAGCAGGTGGTCAGGTCCTGATCTGAAGGATCAGGAAAGAAAAGTCAGGAAAGGTTTTGGTGGAAAGGCAAGGACTTGCAAGGCCTCAGTTGTTCCGTGGTGGAAAATTATGAGAATGGAATAAAGAAAGATATGAGGGGTAAAAAAGTTAGTTTGATCTCTTCAAAATTGTCTCATGCCATTTTAAGTATGTTGAGAAAAATTTTATGAATTTGGCTGTTTAAATGCTAGACTAAATTTTCTTTTCTCTTCTTGCTTTCTTGATGTTGCCCCTAGACTGTCACTGTCTCTTCCTCTGAGTGGATAGCAAGCAGCTCTAGGTGGCACCTGAGACATGGGAAGTGGCAATGTGGGGGACTTGCCAAATGGCAGAAGCCCTCTGCAATGTGAATGCCAAAGCACATCTCAGAGATCTCTGTGTGTGGGCCTTTATTTACTCTAGACAGCTTCCTAGACTATTTTTTCTTTCGTGAAATGAGTATCTGCCACTTTGACTTCCTTGCGTTGTGCTCAAAAGATTTTGACATCATTCAAACTGAAATTGGAAAGTAGACAGATCCTGCTTAGCATTCAGCCCAGAAATAAATGTATGTAGGGAAATCTGACATAAGGGTTCCAGTGGCTTTCATTTGCTAATGCCTTCACCCAGTGCCTTCCATGCTAAGCTGCTTCTCTTCCATCTCCCACACTATCGTAAATTAGGTGATGCAGTCTTGATTTTGCTGTCAGATATTGCTACCACAAGCCTTTGAAGCCTGGTGGGTCTCTGGTGACTCTGGAAGTCTGCCGGCGCTGGATGCACCCAGTCCCTGGAGCAATGAGCAAGCATAAAAACCTGTTCTGTAAAGTGAATGTAAATCAGCGATCCTCACTGAAGGAGCCTTTATCCCTGGTGCCACGAGGCTTTGAACAACACTTGGGAGGTTGGCAGAGGGGTGACAGGTAATCACAAGGAGCCCACACTAAGCAAATATAACTAGAAATCATCTGAATGTAGCCTTGGTGCTGAGGAAGGTGGCTCCAAACTGGTGGGGCCATTCCCCTGCGCTTGGATCCATTTGCCACTTCCCTGAAGTCCCTGCAGCAACGTTAGAGTTTCTTTGCCTGTTACAGGGGACAGTGATATAAAGTATTAGAGATACCCAGCGTTGAAATTGTTCTCCTGGGCTATTATTAAGAACAATCATTTTGGAAAAGCTGCCTACCACTGAAATGGCTGCTGAGGGAAGAAAAGTGACATGAGAGCTGAAAGATTTTGTGTGCCTCTCTCTCTCTCTCGTACCATCAGGTACTGGGAGAGACAAGGAGAGGAATCGTTCCCATGGGGACTGTTCAGATGACATGAAAAGGGAAACTCAAGAGCAGCATTATTTTTTTCTGCTCTATGACAGTCTTGGGTGAGGTGATCTGGCCTTATGCAAGTTCATACAGCATTTTTGTGGATTTTCTGGTACTGTGATTCTTTTACTGGGCAGATAATTATCTTCTGTCTCAGAGAAAGCTATTGAGGACATACCTGCCATGAGAACAAGCTATTGCTACAGGAACCCAGCCATCCCTGTGGGCTGGTGCCAGCATAGTAACAAAGCTGTGTGTTTAAATTATACAGAGGTGGTTAATGAGTTTTCACCTTGTCAGGAGAGCAGTCCAAGGTTAACAAATGATGTGTCCCAAAAATGAAAGTGAGAAAAGCTGAGTTTTGAAAATATACAACCTGCAGGGTGAGCCAGTATTTTAAAACAAAACTATGATAGTATCTTTCTTTTTATGGAAGCATTACAAAAAGCAGGAGAGAGGCACTCTGATTCTCAGTGCAGTGTGGCAGCTAGAATATGCTTAGCATGTTATTATTCTATCAGTGGAAGTGTTTAATGAGATTTACTAGATGTTCCCAAAGCTGTCCTGTCATGTTTATGTATTCAGACAGGGACTCAATGAAGTGGTCTGTGATTTATTTGGCTGGCAAGCCATGGCAATGGGGGATTTCAATGTTTCATGCTGCATCTCGTCGGGCAAATCTGCTTTCATTTTTGCTGAGATTATAAATGTTGCACATGAAAGAAGCAGAGCACGTGCATTTTCTTTAAATTTTGAGAGGCATTTGTATCTGCCACTTGATGTTTGGATTGCAAATGTACCCTTACATTATCAAGAATATATACATTTAACAGATTAGTGTCCAGCTAATTGGTGGAAGTTAAAAAGAATCATATTTATTAAAAAAATAAGGAAGGGAGAAAGACTTATAAATATTTATGAGAAAAAGCTTTTAGATTTGACTACTAGGAGGTCCCACCCCTGCTGTGCCACATCCTCAAAGCGGTGCTTCCCACATCACCCATCCTTTAAATGCTTGGATATGAAGTTCCATCCTCTTTTCTCACCCCATGTCCACAGACCAGAATCCCAAATCAATCCCACCATTCTAATTACTCTCTTTTCCTATTCCTGATAGTCTCAGGTTGGCACTCCCTTGTGTCCACAGCCCCGACTGCTTCTGGCTCACATTTGTAAAGAGTCCCTGCAGAGCAGAGCCTGTGATGGGTGGGGGGGCTGGGAGTGCCTGCCTCACACTGACACAAACTTCTGATGTCTGTTAATTGGCACTCACTGGATGTGTAAAAGCTCTCACTCCCACCCTGTTCACACTCCTGCTCACTTTATTTTGATACATCTCAAACCCAGTCCATTCTTGTTTTGTGACAGCCATACTCAAAGACAGATTCTGCAGCACACAGCTCTGAATTGCTCATAGAAAGCAAGACATGAGTAGCATATAAGATATATTTTTGGAGCAATATTCTAAGAACACCTGGAATTGTCTTGAATTTGTGTAAGTCTAGAAGCTTGTCATAGAAAGTCATTGCCAGATTAAAGTGTGTCTCATGAAAGTCTTCAAGGCTCCATACAAATACCAGCACTACTCAATATTTTTGGTACTGAACTCAAAGCCAGAAGAAAACTTACAACTCACACAAAGACTGTAGAAAGACCTGCAGAGATAAGGAGGCAGACCTACAGAGAAGTCTGGAGTGCTGGATAAGTAGGCATTGTTACATGAAGTTTTTATTTCAGTGTAATCAAACCAATGCTTTTCATAGAAAAACAGTGGTGCTGATTAAAGCTTAAGAATTCCAGTGAGTGTGTACCTGAATACGAAATTCTAGTTTGGTGCTACAGCAAAAAATGCTTGTAAGATATGTAGCTGAAATATTTCTGAGTCAAAAGGGAGCTAAATTCTGTACTTAGCATTGAGAGGATTAGTACTCAAAGGCTGCACCCAGTTTATACATTAAAAAAAAAATTCGCACAAGTTATGAAAAGGTCACATACTTTTTCTGAAGGTAATGCTTTAGAATGAGAAATATAAAGGGCATTTTTAGTCCTGGATGCTCACTTGATGTTGATCTTTATCACTTGTTTGTTTATGCTTTGCCTGGTCCAGGAGGTCCCAGAGCCACAACCTGAACACAACCAGGGGCATAGGCAGGGCAGGTGCTGATGGGTGCTTGCCCTGTTGTCAAACACTGGCCCTGGGCACCTGCATTTGATCCAGACAAGGAAGGGGGATGGAGTACAGGACTGGATGGACCATTGCTCTGCCATGCATGGCTGTTTTAATGTCACTGACAGTTTGTCTGGGTCCTAACATTTCCTTAAAACAAAATTAAACTTTGGGCTAATTGCAGGGGTAATCATGGGGAAAAAACCCCTAGAACTTATGATAAACAAGGTAATGCACATCTGAGTATCTAACAGTTCCTTTTGTCCTAAAATGTGCTCCTATTTGCAATATTAAAGTCTTGAGGAAAATGTTGAAGGACAATACTAAGTACCTGTTTAAAGGCATGAGTCTAGCTGCATGGTCAAGGAACAACTTGCTTTTACTCCATAAAGATCTCTTCTCCTCCTAAAACATGACAATACCATCTTCAAATGACACACAAGATGACATGACTACACCACTCTTGCTTTGTTACCAGGTTGGTGGATCTGCCAAAACACTGCTCTCTACAGCTCCCTAAAAGGCTGCCCATCTTTGCAGCTTACTGTTATGGAGATCTCTTGCTATTTCTCTTCAGTGTGTATCCATCATCACCTTCAGGGGAGCCTGGGGGTGCCTCTCTGCTGCCGTAGAAGGATGGCAGGATTTGAATAGGTGGCTAGTCCTTGCCCTGTGCAGTTCCCTACTGCCTTGGGTGCCCCCCAGCATGAAGCATCCAAGTGATCAGACCATCAAAGGTCCATATTCCATCAGGAGAACAAGGATGCTGAAAGCTGGGCATTGCAATGGCACATAACGGTAAATTATTGTCGGTGTCCTTTCCCAGGATCTAAGCATTAGCCTCTTTGTGCTGTAATTCCTCATATGAATAATCTGTGAAACAGTGGGGGTAATATGAGGTTAAACATGTTCAAATTGTTAGAAGATGTTAATTCATGAGACATTTGGATAATCCCATTTAGTGATGGGGACCTTGCCAGTGCCTTGGACAAACATATCCTCAGATTTTTGTGGTGTCTTCAGCTGTGAGTCAGTGACAAGTGGAAAAAATCCTACTAGAATCACACTGACAGCTTTGCATTTCTCTTTGGAAAACCTTCTAAAAGATTCCCTGAATCCAGTAGAATCGCAAAGGTTTGTAGAAGTGCTTGGTAGCTTAGATGTAAAACTTCTGGTGGAGGGCATGGATAGTCTTGGTGTCTCCTCCCTGAATCATAATTAGTGTATCTGAGCCACTGTGAACAACATTCATGGTCAGACATGGGAGAAATTGTGTATGTCACTACTTCTTAATTATATCAGATACACGTTTACTGGCAGTGTCTTGACACTTATGTCCTCCAGAACAGTATTTACATCCAAATCAGAGGGAAAGAACAGCAGTTAAAACACAGACTTTCCTCTCTTGATTCATCTCTGAATTCAGATTCTGTATTTTAGCGTACATTCAGTTTTTCAAAATTTGTTGTTTTGCAACATCTTTAATGCATATGGTGGTGCCTTAAGAAATAGTTTTGACAGCAGAGCTGTTGTAACCATTATTTTTGTCAGTACTGTAATTGTTTAGTAAAGGCAATCATGTATTGCTTTTAGAATTAACTTTTACTGCTCAGATCACATTTGCACTAGTTTATTTCATCACTACGCATCTTTTCCAGCAGGGCTTATGCAATTTGTCAAGTTATGCTCAGAGATATAATAATGAATGTTTACTTTAGTGTCTGAAAGGCTAGTGAGAGGCATGATTTCTTCTTAATTTCCATTAATAACATAAGCATGTTGGATTTGCCAGGGAGTGCTTTTTCCTAATGAGGAAGTTCAGAAAGATTTTTCCTATGTCTTCAGAGAAAACTGTGTGACAGAACTGCATGATTTGCCCAATGTCCATAGGTGGAGAAACACAACTGAAGCATCAGATATTTCTGGGGTCCACTGGCATCTTGCGGCAATTTTGGCTAGAGACATGACAGTGCAAGTTAGACTACCACACATAAGAAATCTGTAAGAAATCTGATGATTCTTGAAAGTATATCCTGTAACCAGTAAAACTATTCATATTTTTAAAATAGCCATTTGAAATGCAGCAAGCACCAGCAAGCCTCTTCCTATATTTTGTGCATCTTTGCCATGTTCTTTCTGTCTTGCAGATGCTGGTATCTGATTGGCACAAAAAAGTCTTTCTGTGTTGTCTGTTTGGAGGATGAGAGGCAGCCACAGGTGTACTAAGTCTCTAAACACAATGCAGTTAAGAATGACACATGAATTTTCACAGCTGCACATTTTTTAGTCTTATGTTGTGTGCATATTATTAGGAGTGAATCTGGAGGCTGAGTTTGTATTTTGCAGTATTTCATGTTGGGTTGGAATAATAATGTTAGAGTTTTGTGTTTGCCTTGCAGATGGCTCCCCAGCAATAAGCTTACATGTGTGGCAGCCCTTCGGTTTCTAAATCTCTGGAGTCAAAAGCAATTTGTCATTTGGCATTTATTTCAAATGAAAAAATCCTGGAGGTTCTCTGGTAGATAAATAGTCACAAGACTTGAGCTTGACTAGTAGGTGCAAAGCAAATAACATTTCTAACACACCAAATTCCATGCTTATTTACAGGTGAGGCACGCTGTTTAATCATCTGTTATTTCTAAAGGGTATGCTTTCTATGGCAGTCAGCATAATTTGAACAGATGAAGGGAGATTGGAAAGTGGTTTGCTTTTGAATTTGTAGGAAGATTTCTACTTTACTTACTATGAAGTTTGGATTAATGAAATATGAGTGAATTTAAAATATGTTTTATGCTTACTGATTTGTAATACTAGGGCTTAGAATACATACAGGCCTTTCAGTATTCCAATTTCAAATTATTTGCATTAGGCATTGAAAACTAAAGCTTAAAGCTCAGTTGGGCTGGAAAAAAGGACTCTATCCCATGAAGAGATGTTGCAGTTCCAAAATTCATTTTTATTTCGTGTCAAAATGAAGCTGCAAACTTTTCAAAATACATTCACTAAGGATGATGAGAGGTGTAAAGATGAGGGTGCTATGTTGGGATGCCACGTGTAGAGGTGTCACTGCTTCCCTGACTCAGCAACAAGCAGGGCTGGAACTCAGCCTTTGCATCGACCACAATGGGTACTGGCTATTCTGGGCTGAAAACTGAGTTCTCTCTGGCACGGCATCCACAGGCCATTTCAGTTTTGGCATTCAGGATGCACAAGCAGCACTCAGATTTTGCAGGTCAGATGAGGTCTTTCGCTCTCTGCTTTTAGTAAAAACAGCCCTACTTGGACTTCTTCCACAACTCTGAAAAATCCCTTGGTCTTGCCAAAGTTGAGTTTGATTTTGTTCCATGAATGTCTGACGGCTTGGATAAACCACTCCTGCAAATAACTTTACATTTTCTCCTCTGGCTTAAGAGAAGGTGTGAGAGAACTTGTGAACTTATCCATGGAAGTTGACTTGCTGAATGTCTCCCTAAGTGTGTGGAGGAACTCCAGATAAATAGTGGCAAAGTTCCCTCACTGCTTGCATTCTGATTCCCCAGTAAAATCTTCCCTGCTGGGGCATTTAAAAAAAAAATCAGTGCTGCTTGTTTCACTCTGCTCTTTCCTTCTGTCCACCTGTACCTGCCTCTTGTGTCTCATATGCACATCACAGGGCAGGGGCTATACTAATTTTAACAGGCTAGTTTAGGACTTCTACATGCTAATAATGACTCTCACAGTAAAATTAAACATATTTGGGAGTCTCAGCTTAGTCACACTGTCAAGTTTCCTTAGTTTAAGCAAATAGAGAGCAGCTTTCCTAGGGTAAAATGGATCTACATGCCTGATTCACATTATGGGCAAAATACTTGCGCTAAAAAATCCTACCGTGCAGCAGGACTGAAATGGAGATAGACACAGCCCCCTGGATCCAGGAGGTCAGGAGGTTTAAGACCAGGAAGGAGTTTATCTTCAGGTCAAACTGGCAAGCACCATCAATTTTTCTTTTTACGGCTTAGAGTCTTTTTAGGGTCATCTCAGCTCTGTTCTGTAGTAGACTTTCTGTTTCTACAGAAGCATGAGGAAAATTATTCTTTTCATTTCTTCTGTGGTTTTGGGTGGAGTGTTTTGGTTTTTGTTTGACTTTTTTTATGTGCATGCACATTGTCATATCTGAGGTCTTTGGTGTTTTAGATGAAAGATCTTAAATTAGTTGGAGCATGTTATAGCCCTTTTTGGTTTTTTATGGCTTGCAATTGTCAGGTGCACCAGAATGGATGTTATAAATAACTTGCTGTTATGTTCCTGCAACTTTCCTTCCTAGATTCAAACAAAAAACCCAGTTTCATCTGGTCTTTGGTGTCTTGTGATAGCAACAGGAAAATTGTATCTTAGTACCTTGGGAAGAGATATTACAAGAGCTCTAAATGTTTTGGAGCAACAAGGAGTGATGGAAACTGAAGAGGGAGTAATAAATAGGACCCTCCATCATTCTGGAGAGAGTGGTGTGATTTATATAATAACCTGAAAAAAGCACTAAGATATCATTATCTTGTTATGTATTTCAAATTAATCCACTGAAAACCTTGCCAAAATGTAGATTTGAGGTCTTAATTATTGCCTCACTGCCTGAAAATCCATGAAAAAGGATAATGGATTTTGTGGGATCTCCTCCCCTGCCACATGCCATAAGAAATGCAGGAAAACATGAGGAATGTCAGCTAGATAAAAAGCCCCAAACTTCTTTATTTCATGTGGCAATATTTATAACCAGCTGTGTATAAATGCAATAGATAAAGAGGCCCAGGAAGTGTGAGTAATACAGGAGCAAAGATGAGTCCAGAGCTCCTGCCCTTGTTCTTGGTACAACAATATGCTCTGGAGAGGGGGAATCTAACTCCTTCCTGTGTGGGTGCCTTGACTCCTGGGCACAGGCTCATGCTCAGTCTTTATTGTGGCTGCTTTTCTTTCAGGCACCATTGAATTTGCTACCATTCGCTACCCTGTGGAGCAGGAAAAAAAACGGTGGGAAGGTCAATAAGAGCAGCCCTTTTTGTGTGAGGTGAGAAAATGAGAAGGTCAGAAATAGAAAAGAAGGGCTCTGGGCAGCAGTAGGTCACACTGGTGCATAGTGAGTCCCTGATCCCTCAGTGACACAGGGGCGCTTGGATGGCAATACCTGATCACCTCAGTGGTGTGGGGCCTCAGCAGAGAGCAGCAGGGTTGGGCTGGGGCAGTGCCCTTCTTGCTGTCAGCCTGAGCTCTGCAGCTGCTTTCTGACTCGCTTGTGCAGCTAGAGCTGAGCCAGGGATAAAAATGCTGCTATCGGTAGCTTGTAAATAAGAATTCACACGTGGTGCTAAGCCAATTTGGTGGTGTTATTTTCTTGTTCCTGTTGTTGCTAAAACTGCACTCGCAGCAAAAAGCTAAAGGAATTGAAAGTGTCAGAAGTATAAGAAAGCTTTAGACTTTGAAGTGGGCATTTGAAGGGCTTTCTTCTTATGCTTTGGTCATAAAGCTGCTTTCATTTCTACACAAGCACTGATGGACTCAGGATTTATTTTATGGCTGGTGAAATGAGTTGGAACTTGCCTGCTCAGTGGCTGCTTCTGCATCTGATGTGTGCAGTATAGTCCTATTGTCTTTGACAAGGATATTACCTGAGAAGGGTAATGGTCATTGACACAATATCTTGCTGCCTGCCAGCTACTTGCAGTGCCTTTTTCTTAACAGATTCCTGCATGCTTGAGATACAGCCTTTCTGGGTAAATTCATCATGTCAAGAAACTAAACATCAGTGTTCAAACTTTGCAAAGGCATTTTCATGCTTCTCTGTTCCAGTTTGTTTTGTTTCTCCTTGGAGGAACCAGCTGGGATTGGAAGCACATGATTTGAGATTTGACTGGACAAACTCTACTGGCCTGCTGCTGCTTTTCCTGGCTGCCCAGTTATCAGAGAGGCAAGGAGGAGGTGAACATCCAGGGGAAATGCAGGGGAAATGCTGGGCGATGAGCAGGACAGCAAAGATGTAGGTGAAACATTAGCAGACGGGGTGATGTGTAAGGGAAAGGTTTTCTCTAGGGAGGCTCCTCCTCAGGAGTAATGACCTTGTGCATGTCTGAGGGTTAGCTGAGAGGAACAGTGGGAGAACATGGAAGAAGGAGTGATGGATTGGAAATGGTGGGAGGCATGAGCCAGATCCTGATATCAGAGGTGTTTTGATAACTGCTGTGATTGTAAACACCTGCCCAGGGCCTGATAGCTCCCACAGCGTGGGCTGTGGGTGGATAAGCTGGGCCATGAAGAAAGAGAGCTGGAGAAGCAAAAAGAAGTTTAGGAATGTGATTTTACAACCAATTTATCTTTGGAAATATCAATCCCATCACAATCCTCTCCTGCCCACAATGTCAGTTTCCACAGCACTGCATGAAGAATTTGGAAGTTCAAAAATACAACAATTTCTATTTCTTTCCTCAGGAGCAATCAAGATTCCCAGTTCAATGTTCAGTAAACAGGCTGAAACTGAAGTAAACAAGCCTCTAACCTCCAGACATGGTGACACACGGACTCTCACTCCCTCAATGGCTCTGCTGATCCATCCCTCTCCCTTTTCTAATTTGGCAGCAGCTTCAGGAGACCTATGACATCTAAGGATTTGTTGAAGCTGTGGTAATTGGTGAAATTATATCATTGACAAGCTGACAACAACATTTTAACCTTCTTAAAATACTCATACACTTTCAAGGTACTCAAGGTTGGCATGCCACAGAAAGTGTGCTCAGTGATAGCTTTGGATATATAGCCAGGTTGTTTGCCTGCTAAGAAGTGTGGTCTGAACTGCTGCCAATATTGAGTTATTCAGGTGGTTGAAGGGCATTCTAACAAGACAACATCATATTGACACATTTATGCTTGTAAAGTAGCTGAAAGTTATTTTCAAAAAGCTTTCAAAACCAGAGGTATTTTAGCTGAAGTAAGATACTATATGGAACTTCAAAATTTGTTAAAAAATAGATCTTATGCAGTAACAAAATAGGTTGTTTGAGCAAAAATTAGGTTATTTTCTCTTTTCACATCACCTGAAGAACTTTTTAACTTCAATTTCATATAACTTGCCCTGAAAATTATATAAATTTATGGATTTTGGCAGCAAACCTTTTGGTTTTATTACAGCTATTTGTATGGCTGTGCAAAGTGCAACTCCTTGCTTGGAGATGGCTTTACGTATTCAAACCTGTGGATGTACTTTTTTTGCACTTGAGCTGATTTTCCAGACCCCACTTAAAACAAAGAAGGCAGCACTCTCAGGTTGTAGTTCACCTTGCAGTAGATGAAACCCATCAGGGAATCTAATGGTTCTCTGAAGTGATGCTGCTGCTTTTGGTTTTGAAGTTTTAAAAGACCATCCCATTGGCTTGGGCTGGTTCCAAAGGGTCTCCTCCTGCTCAGCTTCACCCTTGGGGGCTCTCAGCCACCAGTCAGGCCTTCACCCTCGGATGCCCGGCCATTTCAGATACCCCTGGAGTAGGTCACTGAGTGCTTTGATGATACAAAACTGCTTTGTGAGCCTTTCTAGAGTGCAAAGTGCAGCTTGGGCACTCCTGCCTTAGCACACAGTGGCACTGTGGGACGCTCTTGAGTTCTCCACGAGGCTGGGGTGGTGAGCCCAGGCACAGTTTAATGGTGACAACCCCACAGGAGGTGATGAGTTACATTTAGCTCAGACCATATTGCTGCCTCCTGGTGTGGGACACAGCCTCTTAACAACTCAGGCAGAGAAGGAGAGCAGTCTTATCAAACTTTGCTAAGTACTGAAATAGCTCTTCTGGAAATCAATGCTATTCATGCTCTGCTTGTCCTTTGAATGGTATCATTTACTCAGAATATAACATTGCACCTAGTGCTGCATCTTGCTGTCATTGAAACATTCCCCTTTTATTTCTCAGTGCAAAGCTAATAGCTTCTATGGAAAAGGAATCCAAAACCTAAAAGCAGAAGGAAAAAAGAAAAAGGTGACAATCTTAGAAAACCTGCTGGCTCAAAGGTATATTTAAAATATATTGTAATAAAAGAACTGTTGAACTGAAAAAGAGAATTTTTTTTCCTTTCTATGGCCATGGTTTTTGGAAGTGAGAATACAGCAGGACATTTTAGCTTCATCTAAGCTCCAAAATTAAACAGGTTGAAGACGGTTCTCTGGAACTTAAATCAACTTGGAAATTATCCCAATAAATTCTTTCAGCTTCCAAAACAGGATGGTTACATGAAAACTCTCTATGGGGATAGCTTGTGGCATGAAGAAAACTAGTCATTTAAAGCCTGCCCTTTAGATCTCTGAGTCAAGTCCCTGAGGTTATTGTTGAGCAATGGTGAGCTGAAAACCTTTCTGTGCCTGAGTTCCAGTTACAGGCCAGTCACTGAGAGGTTTTCTTCCTGCGCACAATTCCCAGGACAGGGGCTGAGCTCCATGTGTCTGTCAGGGATGTGTGGGTCAGGCTTGGCTGAGCTGGGATTGTGAGCTGGGGTGGAATGGGTATTGCCCAGCCTTGGCCAGACTGCATCTTTCCCATCTTCTCCATATAACGTTGAGCGGGCAATAAGCAAACCCTCTTTGTCAAGCACTGACGCCATCTGTGCACTCTGCAACCACAACTCTGATCTTTGGCAAGCTCAGGAGAAGCTACTGCAGTGGGCATAGTGAATGCACTTATAGCCACTGATTCTGAAGGGATGATGAAACAATTTTCTAGGGACAGTCTTGTATCTGAGAGATTGCTGGGGTGGATGAACTCATTTTTGCTTCACTGCTATCTGATCTTTGAGTGTCATCCCTTCCTTCTGCCACTAATAACAATCACTATTATTTCTATTGGCATAATAGTTCTTCAAAAGCCCATAAATGGAGCCCTGTGATGGGTACTGTGCAAAACAGAACCTAAGTAAGCATTCATGATATGCAAAACCTTCCTTAGATTATGAGTGTCATTGATTATAAATGACATTATTATAAATGAATAACCAGACATTTCAGGTGACTGGGAATACTTACCTGTGCTGCACACCTGCTCTTCCTTGCAGTGTTCTCAACTGCTGAAAAATACATATACAGTATACACCTTTTCTCATCTATTTTTGAGGTCCTTCTCCATCTAGCAAGGCTTGAAAGCAGGCAGTAGTTTCTTTTTGCAGTAAACACTGTACCATGAAAAATAGATTAATTGCCAAATGATAAAATTAGAAATATTGAAATGGTCTAGCTTGGTAGATTCTAGTTAATTATGGACACCAGTGCTGTAATCAGAGATTGTTCATTGCAGAATGGAGGCACTTGGTTTCAGCTGGATAATCTTTCCCCCTTCTGGTTTCACCCATGCAATTTCAATAGGCTGGACTGGGGTGACATAATTCGGAATCAGGAACAACTTTTTCGCTCTGTTACAACCAAGCTCCCCTTTATGAAATCACATGATGAAAAGCGATCATTTTGTGCATACAGCTTGTGTGATTCATCCATCTTCATGACTCAATTACATATTAGCATGATCTTCTGAGGACTTAATTCTTACAGAGCTTCATCCTGAGAGGAGGTGGACACCTGCAAAGAGGTGCCATGTCCTGTTGGACGGGACGCATATATCTGGGGCTTACTAGCTGGTTGAAGTAGCAAGATTTATATTCCACAAAGGAAGCACTGAAACAAAGGGCAGGAAAACACTTCCCCAGGGATGGAAAGCAAACTCCAAGTCCCAGAGTATTTCCTGGTCTTTGGCTGTTCTATTTTGTGTGTGCTCATTTAAAGGCGGAATTTAGTAAGTAGCATCAAGGAGGCTTTCACAGCTTGAGCATCCAGGTGACATAGAGAAGACAGGTTCCACTGAAAACACTGGTGCAAGCCCAGGTCACCTTCTTCATGGCTTCCATGTGTGCTGTTCCACTGTCAGAAAAGTTCTTTGATGCAGTTTTGTACTACCTGAGTGTGTGTACCTTGCCAAGTAGTGAAGCTGTATTATAATAAAATTAATTTTTTTCTCAAATGTGACAGATATTTGAGTTAAATGCATTTTTATTCAAATCAAAGCCCTCTGCTCTCTCATCTTGGTTTAGCCTCCCTCTGAATGTTCTGGCTTTGCTTGAGCCAGTGATTGCAGAGATTCAGATTATCTCCTTTTCTAAGAATATTTTCAGTTCAGCTAAACCCAAAGGGTAGTAAAAATCTGGTCAAAAGCCAAGACTCATGATCCTCTCAAGCCAAAAATGGTTTTGACAAGTTCATTTCCTGAGTGAGAGGCTGTTCTCCTGCAACCACCTAAAATCAGAGATAACATTTTTTAGTGAGTGAAAGTGACAGGAGATTCTCTACCTTGTAACACTTAAATTTGACCTGACCTTCTAGTTCATACTCAGCTGAGCAGGATTTTGGGTTTTTTTTCCCTGCAAAAAGTCTCAGCACTCTGAGGAATGGTAGAGAATTAAAAACTGGTATCTATTTTTCTCTGCACATAGCTGGGTTATAAAGGTTATAACAATAATTTTTACTTACTAATTAAATAAACATTTTATGTTTATTTTTCTATATTATGTTATTTTGATAAACCCAAGAAGTAAATAGTGCCTTTGCCATGGGATGGTGATGTGCACCTTTCTGACTCCAAACTTGGCCTTTCTGTGCCTTTTGTAGGAACGTGTGATTAACCCAATTTCCCTGTGGTATGTTGTCAAGGAATTCCTAGAATACTCAATGAAGTACTGAAATAAAATTTTACTCTGAAATGTGTAAAAACACATTCAATTAATATCAACTGGAGGCCTGTGGCCATCTTCCAAAGTATGAATTTCTTTTTCATTTGTTATGGACAGGCAATTAACTTTACTGATTTAAATGAAATGAAAATGAAAGTTTTCAATAGCCACTTAGGTTCCCTGCCTTGGAAGGTGCAATTATTTGCATTATTGCAAAATTATCGCACAGCCAGGTATTTGACATATCTTTCTGATATCAGACACAATTCCCAGGAAGGTCATTACAAATGCAGTGTATATAGTAAACCAAACCTTTCAGAAAAATCCTGAATACTTAATGTTATGCCAGGAGACAGATTCTTAGGGGAATATCCAGCCTTTGCAGATAAGGCATCTTCTTGGCTCAGCAGAGCACTTCTACAGAGCTTGGCTGGATGAGGCAAGATGGTCTGTGCTCATTTGTGCTGAACCTGTGTGTGACACAGGGAAGTTCACAGCTATGGCAGTGTCTTCACATGGAGACATTTTTAATTGCATCTCACCATTTAGCAATGAAATTGAAATTGAAGACAGGAAAGCAAATAGTGCACCCTTCCCTCCCAGCCTCAGGTGACTGAAATACCCAGAGCTCCAGAGGGGAGAGCTTTAAAGCCATTTTGAAGCAAATGTCCTCTTTTAAAAATCAGATGAGCTAAACGTAATGAACGATATTTAGTGCCATTTTCTCTTCCAGGCATCTGAAATAGACAGCTCCATGCAGAGAAATTACCCAGTTCCCCCATGAATGATCTTTATTTGAAATGTAACAGTGCCACTGCAGCCTTCTGTGCTCAGAGCTGGAATGATTGACACGGTGTTACAGCAGCTATGCCACGAACTGTGGGGGCTGCCTCAAAGGTTTGCTTCATATTCACAGCACCAGGGCTCTAAAACCCATCCATTACATAATTAAGAAAAGCAAACCACAGAGATGAAAATTTAAACCATGTCAGACTGCATTTTCTGGTGTTCTGCAGGCTGTAGGGAGCAGGAAGTTGGGGGGCATCTGTACCACATGTGGAAGGCAAGCTGGAGGACCTGCAAAAAATCAGACTCCAGATGTTGAGAGAGCTGTACAAATGTGCTATGCACCATCAGATGCACACTCAGTCTGGCACCAAGAGCACACATTTCCTGAGAGACAATTGAGCCAATATCTCATCTCTGAGTGTTATGTTTCTCAATCAAATAGCAGGCAGTTCAATAAAACAGGTTTTTGCTTTTTCTCGGATCTGGTTTTGAATAACAAAACCAGCAGATGTGTTCTTGGGTATTAAGGATCTAGAAAGCAGTGTGGAAAATACAGCAGTGCAGACCAGAAAAGAGTAAGGAGTTGTAATACAAGGAGGGGGCTGTTCCTCATCACACATCCCTTGGCAGCAGGGCAGTTAGGGGCCTCCTGCACCTGGAGGAATTTCAGCTCTCCAGGGTGGTCTGGTTGCCTTATTTTTGGCTTCTATGGCTTGGAAAGATACATGAAAAGAAGCTTTTTAAAGAAAACTGTTTGTTTCTTTTGACAGAAAGAAATTTTGACTTTGCACATGTTTTGGTCAGCCAGGTGACTTCACAGATCTTGTTTGACCAATGCAGCTGAGTCTGTGGTTCAAGGATACTGGTTTTGTGCCAGCCTGAAGCTTTGCTTATCTGTCAGAGGCTGATAGTGTGGAACCAGATGCTGCAAGTCATCTTCTCTAACATCTCTTATCTCCTTTGGAACCTAGAGCTCTGAGGCGCAGCCATGACTGTGTAATCACCAAACCAGAGGTGTGGTGATGTGGATAGCAGGAGTCAGACCTGCATTGACTTCTTGAGCCAGGAGTGATGCCTTTGTATTTACTAATCCTTGAAGAAATGTCTCTTTGGCTTTGATCTTCCTTAGAGCTGTGAAAAATCTCACTGCCTGTGATGCCTTGAGAATGCTGACCTAGAACAGAGGCTAGACAGAGTTAAAGAATAAAGTAGATATTTATTAAAAGGCCTCAGTGGATACAACTTAGGCAGTACAAGAGCCCAGCCAGGGCTACACCAAAGAGGAAATCCAAAATGGTCACAAAAATGGACAAACCAGTCACAAGGTCTTACTTTTATAAGTTTTGGTCCATTTGCATATTGGAGTTGATTGTCCAGTTACAGTTTCAGATGATTGAATCCCATTCTTCTTGTTTTTCTCTTTTCAGCCCACCATTATTTATGCTCTTGTTGTCCTTGGTCCCAAGCTAGAAGAGGAATTGTTTTGTCTACCTACTCTGTCAAGAGAGCTTACCAACGCTTAATATGAAGTTCAGAACTACACACTAAAGCAACACAGAATCTGAAAAATATAAAAGCTAAAACTTAAGGCATCACGTGGAGTGTTCTGCAGCAAGTACCTTCACAGCTTATCATGCACTGCATGAAGGAACCTCCCCTCATGGTTTTGAGTCTGCCACCTGGTAAACTTACTAGGTGTTTTGTAATTTCTGTATCAGTGAGGCAGTGAACATAATTTCCTGTCTAAGTCCCCACACCTTTCATGATTTTGAGGAGCTCTCTCATCTGCTTTCTCAGCAATACCTTCTTCCAACTAAAGGGTCCTGGTCTGCTCAGTTTCTCTTTGCACAGAAGCCTTTGGCCATCCTCCTCCCTTATTTTTGTCTCTTTCTCAGTTCCTGTTCATTTCTGAAATGAAGAGAACTGTACCATGCAGGGTATGCTGACAGCCAGCACAATGTTTCTTGTTGTGCCTTTCCCAGCTACATTTCCCATTTGACCTCTCCTGAGCACTGTGCTGTCATTTTCAAAAACTATCTTGCTCCATGACCTTTCCTGAACAGCCAGTTCAGAGTTTTCACTCTGTCTGAAACAGAAGCACTTTCCCCCCATGTGCATTACTTTCTGCTTATCTACATCAATTTGCATCTTCCATTTTATTATCCTTCACCATTTACTACATCAAAGATCACTGGGAAATCTCAGCCCCTTTTCTGAATAGTTTAGGAAACCTCCTCCCTGTAAACTTTCTGGGAATGCCTCAGCTAGGAAGCATTGACTTTGTCTAAGTCAGACAACAGGGGAAATGCTGAGGACTGACAGATGTTTTAAACCTTACCCCTCTAGGGTTTGGGTTATGACAGAGTTCTCTCTTCTCTCAGGATGCAAAGTCAGAAAACTGATGAAGTATTTGAGTCCATGCTTAAGTAGAAGGTGGATCAGAGGACCTCCACAAGCCCTATCAACCTAAATGATTCCTCAGTTTAGAAAATTGTCATGTGTGTGTTTGGAGGAGGTGGCACTTTTTCATTTATACCTTACCTGTCAAGTTAAACAGATTTACTGCATTCATTACTATGCTGTTGAGCAATAACCCAAAAAGCCTAGGTGGGGAAAAAGGAGCAGAGTGAATTGACAGTCCCCGTGTTTTTCAATTTTATCTGTCACATTACTGAAAAAAATATATACTTTCCAGTAAATACCAAGAGGTATCTGCACAGATATCTAATTTAAATCACTGGGAAATAGGGGATTTTCCATTAAGGATGTTTCTAATACTGTCTTTTCTACTGCTTATAGTTTTCTTGGCATGTTATGAGATAAGATCCTAGAAAGCCCATTTTTTGTTCACATAACTTATACTAGTCACAGGAGAAGCCAGTGACCATGTTCACTCAGCAGCTACCCTGCAAAATTTGTCAGCAAGCTGAAGCACAAACTCCCCCCCAGCACTGATTGCTGTCCTCTAAGCTGTGTTCACCTGCTCTATCTGAGAAGCACCTGACCTTCAGTTCACACCAAGGTTCTAATTTGGGATTATTTATGGGGATTTCTTTGTAACAACATTAGGATTTCCTTTTAATGTTGTGTTGGTTTCCCATGTACTATGGGTTTGTACCTTCTCAAGGAATACTGCAGAGGCTGAGCTTCTCAGCTTCTCCTTCTAATATTGGTCTGGCATCTGCCTCAATAATAAGCCTTGAGGGGTCACTATGCAGAGAATTCCGTGTCATAAATGGTTTATGATATCCTGGTGTGGCATGTGACTGCAGCCACATCCTCCCAGGGCTGAGAGCCCTCTGCCACCTCCACTCCTTTGCTCCCTGACACCTCTGTGTCTCAGACCAGTGGCATTCTGCAAAGCACTCCTTGGCACATCCTCAGCCCTGGACCCTTCTCCATCTTTCCTGGTTGTTTCTGATGCATTCAGTGCATATTAGTTTCGATGCCAAGTTGGCTCTGCTATAGGATCACATTTCCCACATCTCCACCAGGGATTTCCTTGGCTCCTGCCCACTGTGTTGCCTGTCCCTGCTTCAGAAAAGAGACTTCTCACTTCTCACCTTTGGCTTTTGTCTCTGCCAATACTCATGATTACTGATACAGGCTCATGTTTGGGTTTTTTTCTGTTGGAGCAGCCTGGAATAAGGGAAAATAAGATTATTTTCACAGCTTGGGTGTTGGCCACATACTTAAGAGATCTAAAGTGAATTTTTTTCATGTGATTTTCTGCACAGCAGGTGGATATGGTGGGTGGAAACAGCGTTTTTATATTCCTGGATTGGAAACTTGCAGCTTGAATTATGTATGAGTGGCAGGTCTGAAGCAAAGAAGACCTGCCTTGTTCAGCTGTTGCTCATGAGGTGGGCTGCATTTTCTTGCTACTAGTACTGAAAAAGAGAAGGCAAAAGAAATAGTTTCCACAGGAGAGGGTGTGGAATTTGAAAACACTTTATTTTCCTGCCACAAAAACTTACACACAAATACAACTATACTTATATATTTAAAAGGACCTTGGCAGGAGAGACGGGTGGGTTGCTTATGTGTGTCTTTTTAGAACTGCCAGTTTTTAAGGTAATTTGAGGCTGTTTGGATGCTGCCCCTATGGTTCGTGCTATGCTGCCTCCCTCTGTACTGTCCCACACGATGGAGGGGCACAGCCAGGAGGGTTTGTGTGTGAGCAGTCAGCCCCATCAGCAGCAGCTGAACAAGCTGGATTGGAACAGTCCCCACTCTCAGGCTTGCTTATAGCATTATGCCTACAAAAAGAGGGCATTCTGAAATGCTTGAAGCAACCCTGTTCTCGTTGGATGAAGCATGAGGGATTTTTCAGGTGGATTCAATGCAAATAAGTGCTGACTTATTTGTGCTGACACTTGCCAGGGTACCTCTCTTCCTGCACAAGAGGTCTGCTCAGAGACAGCTGCAATGGACATTGTGAAAAGCAGCTCCTGGAAAGGGAGGGAAGCAGCCAGAGCATCTCCTGCCTGAGCTGCTGAGGGCAAGGAGAGGGAGCACGTGGGAAAGCCCCATCATGGAGGGATAAGGCAAATGGTGGCAGGAAGAGGAGGTGGCTCTTAAAACACTTCCTTGGACAAGGATGGGGGGATTCTGATGTTTGGCATAAATCCTCTCTTCAAAATAAATAACAACAACAACAACAACAGGAGTTTCTCAATCCATCATGCTCATTCTGTTGGCAGATTGGATAGAGTTGAAAATGTGTTATACATGGATCACCAAAGACATAGAAAAAAGTGTATTTGACTCCTTCAGGAGACACAGATTTCATGTTAGTGCCATCTCTCTATCACCTCTCTCATGACCTACCTCCCTTCCTTATGGGTCCCCTTCAACTCAGCTTATTCTGTGTTCTGTGATGGAGAACAGAGAGGGGCTCCTCATCAGCAGCAAGACCAGGAAAGGAAAACTGCTGGGAGCCCCTTGCTCCCCTCTCCATCTCGCTGTGCTGATGTTGTCTGACCCACAGACTACCTGCAGACCAAAGAGGCAGCAGAATTTCCCTGCCTGTGCACATTGAATGGAGTAACTTCCTCTTGTGTCTCCTTTAATATTTTCTGTCAGTGGCAACAGCTGAAGCATGTTGTGGCAATGGCACTTAATTGCATCCAGGCTCCAATCCCTCATGCAGCAGTGTCAGGATCTCCATCTTTTTGCAAGACTAACAGATGGCTGTGCAGAAGACCCAGGCACTGGGGTTAGGAATGATCTGCAGAGGTTGCTGCTGGAGGGAAAATAATGTTTTATACATGTCAGGCTGGGGCTGTGGACGAGGCAGACTTGAATTTTATCCTGGTGCTTTATCAGACACAGCAGATGCTGAATGCCAAATTACAGTGCCTGAGAAAAACAGCAAAAAGTCTGACAAAAAACAACTGGGAAAAGGTTTGCATTATGTTTGCTGGTCCCTAAAAAAATTAGTAGTATGGGTTCTAGGAATGGTGTCAAAAATGCAGAAGTTTGGAGCAAGAGGTAATGTCTTTTATTAGAGAAACAGATATCACTAGAAAAAATAGCCAAGATTTTCTGACAGCTACTTTGCTGCTGTAAGATTCAGTTATTAATAAATATAGTCTTAAAATTTGAAGGAGATCTGCTCAATGACATCTGGAAATTTATTTGAAATGTGCCATCACTTGTCATGATGGTTGTTGCTTATAAATACGATCAGGAATGAGATTAGCCCTGCTCTTTAATTGTGGACTGACTTCTTCCAGTAGAAAAGTGTT
The DNA here is from genome assembly GCF_035770615.1 of Melospiza melodia melodia. Taxonomy (NCBI): domain Eukaryota; kingdom Metazoa; phylum Chordata; class Aves; order Passeriformes; family Passerellidae; genus Melospiza; species Melospiza melodia. Next base: position 82,503,693 of record NC_086195.1, read on the forward strand.
TCATGGCTGATTATACATGTTCCTTTGCACCAAATGACACCTGCTGTCATAATAGCTTCCATTTTTATTGCAATATAATACAAATTATCTCAAAAGCCTTCATAAATTACTGAAAGATTTACAGGAGGAACAAGGTGTTTTAAAAATCTTATGTAGGAAGCCTGTTTTTGTGACTTATTTTAGAAAGCACTTTTTAATTCTTTAATTACTGTTCTTGAAATTATGGGGAATATCAAAACTTTTTGTTTCTTTGTTTATTGCAAGGAACTAATGAATAGTGAACTAATGAATATTGGCTGTCATCTTACCTTCCCAGCAATGGGAAAGATGCAATCCTAAATACTTAGGAGAAAAGACAGAGCCCAGCTTCTCTTCACTCTGCAAGTACAAATTTCAAAGAAGTTAAAAAATAAATTAGCTTGGTAAGAAATTAACACTTAGCCTGACCACTTTTCACTTTCCCGTTCCCTTCTTTTTCTCACTTGTTCATGGAGTTTTCCAGATTTTACAAAACTTTGATGATCCTAGAAAAAGTGAGCAAAAAGCATTTTGCCTCCCAAATGACTTTTAAAATAAATCTGTCATGCTCTGCCTGATACATCATAAAGAAATGACCAAAAAAAAAAAAAAATTACAAGCAGTTCAGCAGATATTGGCAGTGCTGGCATGAATCCAATTTCCCCATGTCTGGGCAACTGAGTAACATAAAAGCAGGGTTTATATATGCTCCTGACAATAGCTGAAGGCTCTCCTGGCTCAGCCTGAAAGTTCATGACCCATAAATATTTCTCTCCTGGCAATTGCAAATCTGGCCTCCTGCTACAGTAGAACTTGTAAAAGCTATAGACAGTCTGTGGCTCTCCTGGGACCTACAGACTCCCCCTGCAGATTTCATGAGCATCAATCACAGGCATCATCCCATAAGACTCACAGGTTACCAGCTTGTCTGGTGTGTAAAAGTGTAGCTTGCAGTGCTGGAGACTGTAAATGCCATGAATTTTAGCAATTTCTGTTAAGAGATATGAAAGAAAATTATATTTTCATTCTTTAGAGCTCAAAAGCTTCTGTTAGCATGGCAAAGATCTATTCTAAGTATTACCAGGAACATGTAAAAACCAGATTTTACCTACACAACAGCTGTTTTCACAATGTTTTGTACCTTTTCTAAAGGCTGCTAGTAGAGCTGGCAGTGTTCTCATGACTCTGGGAGGTAATCAGACAGGCTCCTGGCAAGACATGTCTTCCTTTAGTAGTACAGGCACCAACACCCTGGCTTAATGGGAAAACAGAATGTGTAGAGAATGTGGCTTTTTAATAGATCAGGCAGTTTGTTTAGGATTGGTTGATACAACTTTTTAAACACCCAGCTATCAGAAAGGGAGCAAACTCTTCAATACAGGGAGGTGACTATTCCACATTTCTTGGTGTCTTTGGGGCCTGTTCCTTGCATTTGGTCCTGGCAGATTGAGACTGCAGAGACATCTGTGACTTCAGTGTATTTATACATAGGAAATAAAAACCTAAGAGCTCGATTTCTCCATATGCCTCTTACAGCTTTCTATTATTAGAAGGCAAACATCTTGGATGTGTTGCCAGCTAGCTATATGCAGGGCTGCCAATTGTCTCCATTTCGTATTCTAGGTTGCTGATATTTTCAGGCTTGGCTTTGGGTATCTTTAGAATCTGCCCTGTGAAAAAGAAAAGGCATTATTTCACTACTGGCTTATAAGAATGAGTCATTAAATAAAATAAACAGATGGAGATTTTTTCTCAATAGGTCTCAGATTCATGTCTTGTCCTAGATCCTTTCAGAGGAGGACTGAGGACATTTCCATGTTCTTCACCTTAGAAAATGTGGCTGTTTCCTCTTTTTGACAGGAAAAGAAGAGAGATGTTGATGTATCCCTCACCCTGCACCCACAAAAGTAATGTTCTTCCCCTCTTGTGAAAAAAAAAAAAAGGAAGATGAAAGTTAGGGTGGGGGAATCTGCCACCTGGGGAGACTTTCACAGTTGATGCCTTCCATTCTTATCCAAACCCAGCCTGCTCCTCTCATTCCCTCTCAGAAGAGAAGGCACCCTGCAGCCATAGGAACAACACAACTCAAAAGGAAAAGCAACCAAATATCAATAATCTAAACTATACATAAAAACTCTATGGAAAAAATATAAAGTCAAGCATGTCTGCTACCTCATCAGCAAGACCACAGAGATTTTCTTGGCGAGTGAGGACACTGTTCCAGCTCTTGCCCTGATCTCTGCACTCTCAAAAAACTGAATTCACCCAGGAGAGCATGATGAAGGACATATCACTCGAATATTCCTCAGATCAAGGACCATCAGTCTTGTGACACAAGCAGTAGTCAGAATGAGTGTGCCATGTGCTGAAGGTACAGGAATGTCACCTAGCTTGTGCACAAGAGTGGTGAGACCCTTTTGTTGAAATTACTCTTTTAAAAGCAAGCAGTGTTTCAAAGCTCCTCTGTATCTGGCTTAGATTCAGCTCACGTGCAGGAAGCTGAGCTCTCAGGGTGCCCTGGGCTGGCACTCCCTGTGCTGCAGCACAGCACAGCCCGGCACCATCGGGGGCACACAGTACAGCCTGGCACTGCACAGCCCCAGGTGTGAGGATGCTGCAGACCACCACTCTCTTCCCCATGCTGACCAGAGGCATCTGGCAGAGCTTGGGGGAGGGTTAAATGAGCTTCTCCCCCAGAGAAAGCATCTCCTTGCTGAGGCAGTAAATCACTGTCTTGCAGTGACACTAATGCATGGAAAATGAACTGCTTGTGGATCTAGTTGGTAAATAATGATTTTGTGAAAACTGTGCTACATGAATGCTTAAAGGAGCAATTTGAGATGTGCAATGTCCCTGTGGCAGCTGCTGTGGCACCTCACCATACCCCCAGGGCTCTTGGTGTAAAAGGGGCAGCAAAGGGGGAGCAATATCTTTTCCATTCTAGCAGTAATTCTAGTGCACTGCCTTGCCCAGGGTCACCTGAGAAATCAGAGCATTGATGGATTAAAAAAAAGGTAACATGCTAATTTTGTGACAAAAATGTTTGCTCTCTGGAGCTAGATGCCACTGAGACCTTCCAACCTTCAGTGCTGATGTGTGCTCCGGGTTTGTTGCCTCTAATATCTCCAGATTGGAGTCTGCATTTTAAAACATTGACATTAAAACTCTCTCATTATAAAACATTGGCTGATCCACTCCTGGATAAATCTGATGGGAAATTATGCATCAAGCTTGTTAGAAGCATTCTGCTTTCCCCCAGGACAGCCAGGAGGTGCCCTAGCAGGAGCAGAGAGTTTTCTGCAGAGATGCATGGGAAGGGGGAGTAATTGCCAGGAAAGAGCATCTGTAAAATAAACAGAAAGTTAAACCAAGTGCTGCACTGGATGTGGCTCTTCAGAGAAGGAGGTTGTGCACGTGGTTCAGGCACTCTGGACCTCTTTGCTGGGGTGCTGAAAACAGCTCACATCCAGCACTATTATGCATCCCCAGGGCTACTGGCAGTGTGAAGTGCAGAGCTATGGGGCACTGGCCCCAGGCTGCTTCTGAAACATGAGGTGCTGTGCACTGCCTAAGGCAGGTCACTGACTTCTCTTGAAAATTGCTGAAGAATTGATTGATTAAAAAAAAAAACAACCAAAAAACAAGAAACAAAACCAAAACCAAACAAACAAAAAACCAAAACAAAAAACAAAACAAACAAAAAAACCCAAACCAACAAAAAACACCAAACCAACAGCTCCTGAAACCTTTAGATTTTGAATCTGAGCCCCTGCAAACATTGCCAATGGCTCCTGACCTTTTGAGAGTGTTTATGCTCTGCCTTGTGCCCAGGGCCACTGTTTGGATGTGATGTTTCCTTTCCTTTGCAGTGCTATGTCCACAGCCTTTTGAATTTTTTAATGTAAATATGGATGTAGCAACGAGTTGCCCAAGGCTTTGTTTAAGCTGTTTCTCTTTAGCCTTGGCATACAAGCAAGCAATTAATCTGTTAGCTAAGTTTGAGTTTATATAGTAGGAGCTCTTTCACAATATTGTCACATCTGCTGAGCCCCAGGCAATGAAAGGGGTGGTGGACCTGGTGGTCTGCAGAAGAGCAGATGTCCCTGGTTTCTTGTGTGAGGGCTCTGCCATCAGTGAAGTGATGCTGAGCTTTCCCTGAATGTCTTTCAGGTCTAAGGTTGTGCCAGGAATATTCTGCTCCTCTCAGTCCTTCTGCATGTGCTTTGGGCTGTTAACTTTTGTGTAGAACTGAGGATGTTGTGATGAGTGCACTGAGGATAGGTGCACTGAGGGAGAGCCAGGTTTATCATCCTGGAAAGCTGTAGGTGACAGAACAGGTATCCAAGGGACAACTGGCTTTTTGGGTTCTGCTGTGTGGGGAAGAGCTGAAAAGTCCGATACACCTGCAAAGCCTGCACAGATTACAATGACAACACAGATAATTAGTGCAAGTCCTTACTTCTAGTGGTGCGTAATAATGAGAATGTGTCACTGTGTACTAATAGCACCTAATAAATTAATAACAGAGGGGACTTTAATAGTAGACTATGGACATCTGATTTATAATCTAAAAATAGCTTATACCCTGTTTCTGTGGAACATCTACTGTCCACACATGTCAGAGGCTGAGTGGAATATATAATTTTTTTAGCTCTTTATCCTTGCTGGAGGCATGAGCAAACACAGTTAGTCTCCTAATGCATTCAGCAGCAGACATGTGGCATAACTGACCAAGGACATGTATCCTGTAAAGCAGAACAATTTTAATGAAAAAAGGGTGGGAAAACACCAGCCAAACAAAGAAAAATGTCATATTTTGGTGTACTGAGGAGGGATGTGTGCCTGAAAAGGATTATTGGGCTTTTCTCTTTGAAGTCACAATCTCTGTGTTTGTTCTTCACTTCCCATCCTTCAGAGATGCAGATGCACCTGGCTGCAAAAAAAGTCACATCTCCTGAGCATTGTTTTTGACATTGCTTCAGCAGTGCAAGAGGCAAAGATGCTTCATCTGGTGTGGCACTGAAAGGTCCCTGGCTCTGCACAGTTCTGGGAATACCTTCCTACTCCTCAAATCCTCTATCTATTTCTAGGGTAAAAAAGGGCTCCACAGCTCTGGCCTGCCTCTGTGCCCCCATCCTTTCTATGGAAACCATGGTGGGAGTGGTGGATTGAATTGCCCAGGTAGGGGTCAGATTATAATGAAGGGTGTGCTAAGACCTGGCAGACTGAAAACATTTCTAATCTCCCATTTTGGAAACAGCACAGTGATGCCCAGCACTTTCTCCCCTAGTTTAGGAAATAAATCTTGGTTAAACATGCAGCTGATGTGATTTTGAGATGGTGCAGCTCCAGCTGGAGCTGAGGGTGAAAGCCTGTTCTGCATCTCTTCAGAGACTGGCACCAGCCTTCTGGGAGACTTTGCTGTGTGCAGATCTGCTCTCTGCTGCTGCTGCTGCTGCTGGCCACCCTCAGGGGCAATTCCCAAAACCAGTGCCACAGCAGTACTGCCTGCCCTACACATGATGACAAATCCATTGCTCTCAGGACAGACTTTGAAATAATCCAACCTTGCCCACTTTTTCCTAGCCATCTTCACCACAGGTCCAAAGGTCTCCTGTTCTGCAGCTTGACCCCAAAGCTAAACCTCCTGCAGTGGTGTAACCTGGAGCAGCCAGGCAGAACCAGCCAGCAGCAGTCCAGCTCCTGCCTCAAGCTGATGCTTTGGGTTCATTTTGCTTTTTAAACCTTTCTGTAGCTGCAGCCATTGCTTTACGTGAATTATCATGTGGGACAAATAGACAATGAACTATTTCCCAGGTATGACATGCCACTATTATACAATCTGTAATATTCAGTAATTGTGACTAATGCCTCGTTGACAGAAGGTAGGTTCAAGATTTTCCACTTTCCTTCAGGAGAGAGAGCTTTCTTAAGCCAGTTTTTATTTAGTATTATTGAATTTTTAAGGTGGAAGATACCTAGAAGATCATCAAGTGAAACCTTCAGTCTTCTGGACTTGTAATAGGCTGCAAAAAAAAAGGATCTTGCCTTGCAGGGTGTGGGAACAGTACAGGAATATATGTTATAATGATCTCAAAAGAAAACTGTGGCTTCTCTCTGTTAAATCAGGCAGTACAGTAACATACCAGCAATAATCAAGGGACTAATTCTCCAACTGAAGACATGAAAATATAATATCATGTTGTGATTGTTTGCAATTAGTCACAGATGCTAATCTGTGATCACTTGCTAAGATCACTTGCTCTGCCATTATTTTTCCATGAATAAACTAAGAAATGCATTTTAAAGTAAAATGAGCCAGAGGCCTAGAATTTAAGGTTAGATTTGATACAACTTCTGCTTTCATATGTTTTATCAAGAACTATTCACTAAGGGAAATCATTACGAAATTCTTGAGTATAATACACACTTTGCATATGCATATTATATAGCTCATACCCTGCCAAATGCAGATATCTTCAGTTTAGCTTTAGGCTTCCTTTGTAGTCAGCAGGGAGAAGTAGAAAACTTGCCTCAGCATCCTCAGATGTCTGGCTTGGGGGAAGATCAGTCCCATAAAAACAAGATTTCACACTTTCTCTTCATTTCTCTGTAGGAAGCTTGGTGAGCCTATCTGAGATAGAGAGATGTATGTTGCATACAGCTAAATAAAAGTGAGATTAATCTAAGGAGGTACATGACCATCATAGTTTGAATTTTTTGGAATGCCCAGTCCTGATTTACACAACTGGGGAAATCTCCGGCAGTTACGTTTTATGGGGAGCCTACAAGAAAAAGCACAACAGGATATGGTTTCCTACAGAACCTGGCACTTAGCCTGACCTGCTCCTGTGGCCACCAAGGCAGGACAGCAAGGCTGTAACAAAGCACACTGCTAGGAACAGTCACCTATGAGGAGCAAACATTTGCACCCAACGCAGAGTCTAAATGTTCATTGCCTAAGTCTAATCTGGTCCCACCAATGAATTCCTAAAGCCAATGAAAGGGAATGCAATTCCAGCAGGGACTGCTTCCCTTCAGCTCATGATGAACATGATTTCTGTAGGGCAGCGGGCACATTACTCTTTATTCTTAAGAATATGAAGTTGTTATGGATAAAGTAGTTCACTGCATAGTTTTCTGACTGATAAAATGTCACCCCTAAGATAAAGATCACACGCCCCTGCTGCATTGGCACAGAAAGTCAATGCTGACAAACGTAACATTAGATCATTGTTTCAGGGGATGAAACCCTCCATCTGAATGGGAAAGACTGGAAGGTCTCAGTGGGTTTTAAAAAACTAATTTTAAATTGATTACCAGTGTCTCTAGACAATGGTTTGTTATCATTGTTTAACATTATAGAAAGAACTGCCTGTATTTGCCTTTAGGTGCTCTGGTTTAAAGGACAAGTAAATAGGTATGTGAGGGGATAAAGTAGGATTCATAGCTGCTATATATCCTACACATGAATCAAAGGTGCTGTTTTGTCCCTCCATCCTGTCCCGTCCCTCCCCTCCCCCCTACCTCCATTAATCTGGAAAGTCTGGCAGAGAATATCCATCTTTAGATTAAAAAGAGGAAAAAAAATTTAAAAAAAAACACCTTTTCCTTGATCTCCTGCATTTTTACATTAAGAACTGCTCATCTGTACTTCATTTAGGAGAAGTTATTTATGTTCGCTGGGATTCCATCAAGTTGTTCATATGACATTTTACCTGAACAAAATGTAGCTCTTCTAACATTATTGTGATGGGCAACCTTGGGGAGAAACTTCATTATCCCCTGTGTACCAGCTGGATGGACATTTTTCTCTCGGTTTGACTGCTCTGATATTTTTCAATAGTAGTTTCCTAAATTAATGGCAGTGTCTTGGATGCAGAGGGACTGCTGGAGCAGGGTTATATTTGTGAATGATATCATAGGCAGGGCTTAAAAGCCTTCAGGATACAAATTGTTGGTAGCAACCAGAACAGATTGTGTGTCCTGAAGAATAACATTCCTGTGGGCTCTGACTGTTGGTCTGAGGAAATAGCTTGAGAGAGCAGTGATGAAGCAAATATCTTGCCTCTGGTCATGTTTCCTTCAGGCAGGAAGTATCAGAGCATGGTGTTAATGCAACATTTCTGCTCCTGGCACCTCAACTAATTTGAGCAGGATCAACACCAGCATCTCCTCACTTCGCCCCACTTTGCAGGACCATGTGACCACAGACCTGTACTCACTCCCCAGCAGCATCAGAGGTTTTAGGTGTAGCGCCTGGTTAGGAAGCTGTGCCATGGCCACCTGTCAGATATGCCAGTGGCCACCTCTCATCTGCAGGATTTCACACACCAGCCTCTGCTAGTCCAAGAAAGTGCAAATATTTTCATGATTGCTAAGAATTACGACTTGCATGTTTGCAAAAATATTTGTTACCAAACTTGCATGATTGCAAACAGTTTGAAAAACTGCTTTGCAGATTGGCTTTACCCCACTCATGTCAACCTTGCATGACCTGTTGGTCACAGTCTGTGGTCAAAATGTGGGTCACTCATCAGGCTAGTGAGTCTCCATTTGCCAGTCTAATGAGATGTATGAAGTGATGGTTCCAGTGATGGCTTGTTTGAGCTGTGAGCTTTTGGGACAGACAATGACCTGCTCTGGGCGCAGTCTGTGGGGCAGCAGAGAAAGGCTACAGCAACGGAAGGGAGTAGGGGAAAAGAGAAAGGGGAAAATACAGCAAAGTGGAGCAAGACAAAAAGCAGAGGGATATCTGGGGGAAACCACAGAAGGAAAAGGGCAGAAAGAGAAAATAGTTTGGAGGAAGCCACAGAGAGGAGACAAAGGTAGATATGAGATTTGTGCAAGGCAATTAACCAAGAACAGTACTGTTAAATCTGAGTCTTCAGTGCCTTCAGTACTTCTGTGTGCTGGGCATCACTGCTGGACTCTGGGGATGATACTGGTGGTGTTTTATTGTCCCAGAGGCCATTTTACTTTCTGACTTTCTCTCTTCTCCCTCCAGATTTTTAATAGGCCATTGTCACTGTTGATAAATGGACAGGATGGAAGGTGGAGGACCTTTATAGGTTATTACCCTTAACAACAGCAATAACTAAGTGATAAGCTCATGCATGTTCTTTTGCAGAACAGAGAGCCTGAAATCTGCCTGGCACTTCACATGTGGCAGAGATGAATTTGTGAGCAGAATCAACATGAAATAGCTCCAGCCAGCTGGGTCAGGAGTAAATCTGCACACTGCACCCTCCCTTACAGCTTCACTAGCCTGAACACTGACTGGCTGGAGGAGGAAAAATGAACCGGAGACACTGCTAGTTACATAAGGGGAAATTGCCCCTGGTTGGTTAAAACTCTTTGCTAAAAATGCCACCCATTTGCAATTCATACAGACATCCTAGTCTGAGGTATATTAATAGAAACATCCATGTCCTATTCCACTTTACTGCAAGGGCTCCTTACCTAATGAGGGTCGAACAGTCGTAGGGTTTGGCATCATTTTAATAATGCACAAAGTCGTTCTGTTTCTATTTGTTTGCATGAATTAACAGGTTTTGAAGGTCTTGCATTTCTGGCAAGAATTGGGAGGTGTCATTAGTATGTAAATAAAACCCTGATAAAATCAGACTTCATTACATATGTGCTTCTAGGAGCTCTGCTGGATTATTTGACATATATAAGGGCAGTTTTTGCTTTTGTATTTACACAGTTCTTACTGCCATCAAAGAAATTACTTTTTTCTCCTACTGAAGACATAATCTAATTTACTCTGTAGGAAGCAGGAAAACATGAATATTCCCAAATTTTAATTAGGAATTTGACATGGGAAGAATAAGCAATAGTGTGGCTGGACATTAGAGCTCTTTCTCTACAAGGCACTTTTTGGTGTTGCAGCGGGTTTGTAAACCCTGACCATATAAAAAACAGGGTAACCCAGACCCTGCCAGGGAAGGGTTGTGGTCCTGCATCACATTTCTCCCTCCAGGGCCAGGCTGCATCCTGTGCCTACACCCCAGACATCCCAGTCCCGGTGCCTTTCTCAAACCACTGAACCCCCTTTCCAGCTTCCAGACTTACAGGGTCTGTGGCCAAAGCCTGCCCTCTCCCTCACAGGTACAGGTGCATAGTCATCAGTCTTCTCTGAAGGGCTGTGCTTCTGCAAGGAAATTTTAGATTAATTTCCAGGGTTATGAGAGATGATGAGCAGTATAATCCACATTAGATCCTGCAGATGAAGCGCTTTCTACTATATGGAATTAAATAACCTTAATCTAAGTAATTAAATGAATAGCTTATAGCACCTTGTGAACTTTCTTTCCAATTCACATTGTGGCACTTGGAAGGCATGACATGCTTCCTATGCAGAGATCATCTTAAAACTGGTGAGAAATCAGAGCAGTTGTGAAAATGGCACAAAGAAAATCATCCCTGTTATACACTTGTTCATCTGGTCCCCTTGAGAGACTATAATGTGGCTGACATGTCCCAGGCACGGGTTGTTCTGACCTCCCTTGTAAATCTTGTAGCCTCTGTTCTCTTCAAGGTGCTTGCACGAGCCGGATGTGCCATGCTCTGTCAGTACAGGAGCTGCTTCCCTGCACCATGGCCATCTGTTTCCTAATGATTATGTCCAGCCTGGGTTAGTCTGCTCTCTCATGACACAGAGTCTGCATGCTTCCCAAAGATAGTTTCTTGGCTACTGTAGCTGATGGCCAAACCCCTGGAATCTGGGCTAGCTGCCTGCTGGGAGACCTTGAGAGCTGGGTTTGGAACACCTTTTACACACTGTGCTGCAGGGAACTGCACTACTTGAGTTGTGTTAAGAGAGAAAATTTTGCTTTCTTCTCTGTTCTTTCTCATTCTGCAGTCCAGACCTTACAGTGCTTGGAAACAAGACACTCCCCTACTTCTGAGTTTAGGGAAAAAATTACATCTAGGTGCCAATTTTGCTTTTACTTCAAAGTCCTTATTTGCCATGCTTTTTAGCACCTGTTAATAAATCATGATGGGCTGGAGACATACACTGTCAGTCCCCTGCTCAGGTGATGGCCTCTCCCCATGGGATAGAGAGCATGGCTAAGAGTCAGACTTTATCCTCATGTTTTCTTGAGTGATTGTCTTTAAAACCACCCATTTTACAAGCAGAGAGAGAAGCAGCTTGTCCCCTCCCTGTGACCTGCATGGCACCAGGTGAGCAAGGTGAGCAGGGACTGCGGAGTCATGCATAATTAAGATGATTTGTTTTCAATTAAAATCTCACCAAACTGGAGTGCATGAATTAGGGCAAGTTCTTTTAAGCTCCAGATATAATTTGCTCTTGGGTAAATCTAGCATAAGAAAAAATGAAGGTGAACTGACCAAGCCTTGGGCAGAACCAGGTCAACATGTGCAGGTAAAGAGCAAAGATCGATCATCTTCTTTTGTTTTCTTCTTCTTCCAACCTGCAGATGAACTTCTCAGCCCAGGCTCTTTCCATGGTTGAGTGAGGAGAAATGGTCATTTTTAGCATGTGGTTTGTCAGGTCAGTGTGGATATTTGTCCTGGGAGAGGATGAATCAGCCTCCACCTGTGTGCCTGTGAAGGCACCTTTGGGTGAACAGCTCGGATGTGCACATCCCATGGGACTGAAGGAAACCTACCCACTGTGCACCAGACCTGTCTGGTACAGACAATTTCTGGAACTGCCTGAACTCCTAGGTTTCTTTTAAATTTCATGGTAAGCTCTGTTGAGTTCTCATCTTCCTTTGGCAACTATGCAAAAAAAAAGTTTGGTTTGGGTTTTTTTACTGTTTTTTTATTATTATTGTTTTTTAAATTATCTTCATTCTCTCATAAATGCTTGGTGAAGATTTGGATTCAGATATTGCAAAGCCTCATGCAAACGTCTCCTTAATTGTACTCTTAACTTATGGTGCTTTATTTTTCCAGATATCTTATTTTTGACACTGCAAATGCCTAAACATCTTTTTTAGCAGGAGAAAAAATACTTTTGACATTTAGGGGTTTTTATCCCCCCACCAATCCATTCTGTTTATGCTCTGAGTTTAATCCTCTAAGTAAATGAAACAAACCACATTATTTTATTTGTGGTTTATTGCATCTGGTTCTTGCATTTTTGGGATCAAAAATACTTGCTTCTGAATTATAGTGCAATTCAAAGAACAAAAGAAACACAGGAGCAATACACCCTGCATTTCCTGATTGCCCTGGCATTTCAGCTACCTACCCCTGTGGATGTTGAACTCCCCTTTGCTAACTCCCATTTGCACATTTAATAAAACACTTAGGATTGCTCCAAAGAAGGCTGAGCAGAATTTGGTGTGCAGAGAGCTTTCCAAGCATGATAATCCAATCTCATTCACATCTGTGTTTTCCAATGGAGAGACCTTTTGTGCCCTACATGATGCTGCTTGCCATAAGTGCTATTTATTCTGGACATTTTTGCTCCTGATTTAAGGTCATCCTTATATTACTTGTTGAGCTTTAGTCCAATTCTCCCCTTTGAAAAAGAAATACAGCAGAGCATCCGAGGCAACTTTTAAGAGAGCTTTTGCTACATCTAGTGGCAGAGCCTTTGAAGTGCCTGAAAAAAAGGCAGCTTAGGAAAAAAAAGCCAATCTCCATTTAGAACCCTTATTAATTTGTTCATCACAGAATATTCTGGGTTGGAAGGGACCCACAAGGATCATCGAGTCCAACTGTTAAGTGAATGGCCCATTGTAATGGAACCTGATGTGCTTTCATATTGTGTTCTGTTTACCTTTGTCTTTTATAGCAAAGCTCTTATATTATTGCCTGGCATGGCTTTTCTCAGTTCTGGCTGCTGTCTGAGACAGAGCTGGTCTGCACTTTGCTGTGATTTTGATTCAGAGTGAATTATTATGGGATAAAAAAGATAGATTGGGGTGTGTGTGTGTGTGTGTGATCACAGACCCCTGCAGCTGTCACACTCCCCAGCACAGTCCTTGTATCTCCCCGGAGCACTGTGAGTTAACCCCAGCGAAGGAAATTTTTCACCAACCCTGCCCAGCACTTTTCCTGCAGCAGATATTCTTGCCAACTCCAGAGCAGTCTATTTTCTGAGGGACTGTCTAACCTGCTTTGCATAATTCCAGTGGGAACTGGATGGATCCTAGGCAGAACACGACATCCTCCTGGTTGCAAGCCAGCTGGGAGCAGGTTAGGTTGCTACTGCCCAAGTAGCAATAACTACAAACAAGGAGGTTGGGATCATGATGGTGATATTGACAAATTAATGCAAACCAGAGATGATTGCAAACTGCAAACATACTAAA